>NC_137461.1:92424888-93624888 GCF_964235325.1 Thermobia domestica
GTGGCGTATCGTGAATATCTCCAACGGGGTCATCTGCAAAATTTGACATGGAAACAGGGGTTGGTTGTGCCTCCATTGAAACAAGCGCACAATGGGAGAAACGTCGAGAGGAAACACGTTGGCATATTTCTTCCTCTGTGGCAGCAACACGATCGCATTACGAGGTCAAAGTCAGATGATGCAAGGTTTCTGCATGCAGAACCAAAGGGAAGAGTAAATACTGGTCTGAAACGAACGGGACGTACAATTGTACATACGCGGAATCACACCGTGTAAGTGGCGACAACAATGGCGTCAGCAAGAGACCACAACGGGGGGAGGGTACGTACCGTAACAGTAAACAGAGGTACATTTGTTGCTGTTGAATGAAGCTCTAAATAGGGAACCAATGACATACGCAATATTTGAAGATAGTGGTTTCCGTATGGCTGCGGCAGAAGCGCAGTGGATGGGCAGAACTATAACGAGGGACAATGTACAATGCCATAACAAAACGGAAGAAGAAACTATTGGTTGCAACGAAGAAAGACGAACCGAATGTGCTGTTGCCAAAGTATGGAACAAAACATGGGGACAGAAAGCTGAGGAGTTGCAATCAAGCCATTGGAGAAAGATGAGTAAAGAGCTAAAGAATCAGCTTACCTTCTGCGGAGTGTAGTCGACGCCCCCTGGCTTTCACAAATGTTCAAAGTGATGTCCCCGAACAGCAATACAGTGATTTATTCACTATACGTAATTATGAGCTACGGCTTCCAACTCAGCTACGTTCATGGTCCGGAATGCGGTTGTAACGCGGTTGCGAATTGTTGCATGTTGCGAATTGTAGTTGATCGGTTGACATACACAAGATCCTTAATTCGACCCCCTCCCCCCCCAAAAATAGTCCATACAAGTAAGGTCGGGCGACCGCGGAGGAAGCTGTAGATTGGAACCTCTTCCGATCCAGGTTGTGGAAACAGAACATTTAGCTCTTCCCTACACATGGCAGCATTATGGGCTGGACAGCCATCTAATTGAAACCACAGCGTCTGACGTATATGGAGCAGTACGTTTTGCAATAGCGACTGTAGATGGTGTCGCAAGAAATCACGAAACATTGCACCTGTTAAATGACCAGCAAAAAACCATGGCCCAATGACGTAAGTCCCTACAATGCCACCCCACACATTAATGCGCCATCGGTGTTGCCGATTGACTTATCCAGTGAGGATTCTCCGCTGCCCAGTAATGTGCATTGTGGAGATTCACGTTGCCATCACTGCAGAATGTCGCTTCATCAGTCCGTAAAATGAAGTGAATGAAATTCGGATGTTCTGTCACGCGATTGACCACCCAGTTGCAGAACACAAGCCGTAAATTACAGTCCACATCACTTAGTTCTTGATGCAGAGTGAGGTAGTACGGGTGAAAATGTGATTTCCACAGAATACGCAGGACACTACCTTGACTGATACCACGATCTCGTGCGATCTGCCGCGAAGATACATGAGGATTTACTGCAATAGCGGCAAGTACATCAATGGCAACGTCTTCATTTTATACGAATCTTCTCCGGACACCATAGCGTCCACGCATGTTGTCTGTCTGCCGCAATCGTGCTGCTAATCTCCGCAGCAGATTGTGGGAAATAGCTTGTCGCTGTGGATAGCGTTCAGCGTATAATCGAGCTGCAGCCCTATAATTTCCCCGGCATTCCCCTAAAATCATGAGCATTTGTAATGCCTCTAAATTCGTATACCGCATGAATGTTATTTACTACCGACACTTCCTACTACAATCACTCAAACATCAACACAATCAAAGAGGCTTTACTGCTTGTGGAAGTTTCGTATTCGTAGCGTTACGAGCTTGTAATGCACAGGGATAGTAGAATTCAATACACGACACCTTGTCCAGTACACGGACCACTTTAACTCACTGCAGAGGTTAATCACTCTCGGACTCTACATGCTTGTGTAACCTGTTTTGGCTACAACATCGCTCCTTCTGCCCTCTATCTGACATAGCAGCAATCGCCTGTTCGAGGCCGCATAGACTATGTCTTGAGCAAAGTCATGTACGTGTTTGCTACTGGATCTACAAGAGTACTGCGTTGCCACCACACAATCATTGGCACGATAAATGAGTGCGCTGTTCGAAACAACGAGAAACAAGCCCACAACACATGCTCCCGGATTTGGGAGATATTTCATTTTGTACCTACGCACACAAGATACATCGTGGGTCCACGTCATTGTGGGTCTGGGCTACCCTTGGCTTAGGCCCCGACCTAATCCTGCAAAGGCGTCTCCGGTTGTTTGCCAGGGCATGGTTTGCACGTACCCTCCCGGCATTCGCCTGGTGTGACTGGGGACACCCTCGCACCATCTGACTTTCACCTAGTAATGCGACCGTGTTGCTGTCACAGAGGAAGAAATATGCCAACGTGTTTCCTCTCGACGTTTCTCCCATTGTGCGCTTGTTTCAATGGAAGCACAACAACCCCTGTTTCCATATCAAATTTTGCAGATGACCCCGTTGCAGATATTCACGATACGCCACTGGTGTCGCTACTATTTTTATTGCATTCTACACATACGATTTGGTAGTTCAATTGTTTGTTTGACAGCTCTATGTGCATTAGTAGCTGAGATGACGGCCTGCTACGGGTAGTCAGATACAAGTCTGTAACAACACCTCTACCGACTAAATGCGAAAGGATATGACAAAGTTTGTCCTCTGAAAGTTGCATGACATTTAATGTCCTTTCAAACGATTCCAACAGTTATGCCACTTTCCATTTCAAATTTTGAAGTTATACCCGTTGGAGGTATTCACGAGACGCCATTAGTCTCGCTACTATTTTTTATTGCATTCTACACATACGATTTGGTAATGCAATTTTTTGTTTGAAGGCTCTACGTGCAGTATTAGCTGCGACATAGGTCTGGTACGTTCTTATTGAATTACCCTGTATAAGTGTTCCATCTATACTACTTTCCGTATAAAACAATATAGGCGGTCAGGATCTCACATATAAATGACGTATACAACATATCGCTGACGAAGGTAACGTACATATACAGATGGTGATCAGAAAAATGGAAACATCTGAACGAAATTGCAACTTACCAGATTAATATGGTGTCGGGCCACCTTTAGCCTTCAGAACAGCCTTGATGCGACGTGGGATGGAGGCGTAGAGGTCATGAATGGTAGCAAGTGGAATTTTACACCATTCCTCGTGCAGGGCATCGGCCAGTTCTGTGAGAGAGGATGAAGGTGGAAATCGTCGCCGGAGTCGTGTTTCCAAGACGGACCACAGATGTTCAATTATGTTGAGATCTGGGGATTGGGCGGGCCAGAGAAGGTGTTGAACTTCATCCCGATGTTCCTCAAACCACGCTGCAACAACGCCAGTTGTATGAATGGGTGCATTATCATCCTGGAAGATGGCGTCATTGTCCGGGAACAACATCCGGACCATAGGATACAAGTGGTCTCCTAAAATTGCGACATAATCGTTGGCAGTGATTCGTCTGCTAAGTGTGACCACTGGACCCAATGAAAACCATGATATGGCGGCCCACAGCATCACCGAGCCGCCGCCATGTTTCACAATTGGGTGGAGACACTGCAAATCATAAGCTTCTTTGGGCGTTCTCCACACATAAACACGGCCCATGTTTGGGAATAGGGTGAAGGATGACTAATCCGACCATATCACACGTTTCCAGTCCTCAACGGCCCAAGTTGCATGGTCGCGGCAGCATTTGCGGCGTGCGAAAGCGTTATGGTCCCTGATGAGCGGTTTGGCCCGTGCAACACGAACCCGTGAGTTCATGTCATGTAATTCGCGGCGGACTGTGATTGTTGAAACAGGGTGGGGGAGGTGCTGATTGAGTTCCTCCGTCTCTTGCTCCGCAGTGGCACGACGGTTCTGCGTGACAATGCGCTTTAATACCGGGTCTGACCTGTTACTCATGATTTTCTTCCGCCCACTGTTCTGCTTCCCCGATGTGGTTTTCCCGTGTGTTGTGTAGGCCGTCATCACCTTCGACACTGTCCCACGCGACACACCTAACACAGTAGCCTCTGCCGTCACACTCACTCCACATAATCGCGCACCAACAATTTGCCCTCTTTGAAAATCTGAAAGGTCTCCCATTTTACACTACCTCCGTCTGCTGCAGCCACTGGACACTGCTGTTCCACTGCGCCTGACGTAGGTTGGAGACCGACCTAACACACCACCACCAGCGGTCCGGCGTTCCGGGCGCCACGACACCACTGCCAACCCATACGTCTGACGTGTTGCCAACTATAGGTGTTTCCATTTTTCTGACCAACATCTGTATGTATGTAATATAAGGAAGACTGTTAGCTCGATATCAGACATCCAGCAATGGCATGATGTAACATCTAAGGGCAGTGCCTATGTAGCATATGTATAACGTATGCTCCGTACTGATTTCTGTAGTAAGCAAGAAGATTCCGTATATTTGTACAACATACCGCTGTTTGGAGAACGGATTTTTCTCAGTGCAAGTTCAATTTTTCTTTCAAGCTCGTTTATACGAGTACTTTTTATGCACTTAGCCTCGGATTCTATCCAGGCTAAGGACTCTTGCCTTGGATACTAACTCGAGTGGTGAATCAGACCTCAATTCAAACACTAGATATCATTTCATATAGCACTAGTTCTGAAATGCGATAGTAAGCTCAAATCAACCAAAGGTTCTACAAGTTATAATATGGTCATTACAAGGGAGTAGTGGTTCAGTAGTAGATTGCTCACATTTAGTACATGGGATCCCTGGTTCGATCCTTGCTCTCGCTAAGTAGACTATGTGGTGGGTAAACATCCTCTACTTGGGTTTTACCGGAGTTCTTCCGTCTCCTCCCACTTCCTTCGTTCCACCATTTTATTAGGTGTCATGATAACCATCATCCATAGCCATGAGATATGATTCAGTTTCAAATAATAACTCAAAATTTTAATTATTATTTTTTCATTGAACATTCTCAAGTTCTCCAAATTGTAATTTTAGATTGTGTTTTGCAGCCACTTATAGAATTAATTGTAAGATGGCGCGAATATTCATTGAAACTGAGAAAAATCCGTTATCCGGACATCGGTATATTCTACAGATATACTGAATCCTTATATTTACTACATAAATTAGTACGGAGTATACGTTATCCATATGCTACATACTCACTGCCTTTTTTCCCACTTAGTTGTTACACCATGCCGTTGCAGGATGGCTGACACCTAACACTCATCCGTATATTACATACGCATACGCATGTTACATACGTCCATCTGTATGTGATATCCTGACCGCCTATATACAGTTCTTTCGTTCGTATGGAAAGTACGTTTATTCGGAACACTCATACTGAAAATACGTATAAAATATACTTTTTTTCAGTTATACGTTTGCTGTACTGATTTACAAACGTAACCTACGTTTTTACGTACGCCACCTAAGTTTTTTTTTTCTCAGTGCAGGCTGACAATCGTGTTGAGGCTTTCTATAGAGCCAGAAACTTATGTTTAAATAATAATAATAATAATAATAATAATAATAATAATAATAATAATAATAATAATAATAATAATAATAATAATAATAATAATAATAATAATAATAATAATACGTCGGGAAACATTGCTTCTTCAAATTTTACACGAAATGTTTTTTGTGTCTTAATAATATTGAAATTTCATATCTTTCGTTTTAAAAACCTTTTAATGGAACTATCACAAAAGGCGGAATTATTATTTTTTTTTTCGAATTATGCATTAACTATTTTGTATTTGTCTTATTTCCTTTTCGTTGTTTCTTTTTCCTATTTTCTTTTAGTTTTTCACATCTTTCGAAAATTGAAATAACTAAAAAAAAAAAAAAAAAAAAAAAAAAACTAATTAATACCCCTTATTATAACACAAGAGTTACTTCATTTCTACTAATATCCCATTAAATTCCTCTCTTTTATCACCTTAAAACTTCCCCATCGAACAAAAACATTATCGTTACATTTTCTATTCTGGGAAGAGAGAGAAAAAAAATAATGAAATCCCATTTTCCCCTAGGAAGCTAAAAAATGGCAAAGATAGTGGGAGAGAGAGGACTGAAAAAGTGAGTGACGTGACCCTTAATTAAGTAGAGCGTTTCCAGAGAGACAATTACCACAACATTCGCACTATTAAATCCAATATCAATCAACTTCATTTCTTTTACTTTCGCTGTTATTTTCATCAAGCAATGTTTATTTGTTGAAACAGAGATGGGAGGAAAAGAAATCATTTACTTCCTCTGTAAAGCGTTTAATTTCTTTAATTACTATTTCACATTGTTTGTCTATCAAAGTTGTTCAAATTTTAATTCTGATTCTGGACTGAAAGAGTTATTTGCATAAAATGCGAATTCCAGTATATATATGTATGAAGTGAAAAAATGTAAAGGCTGGCCGCACTCTTTCAGGACAGGGCTGGAGTGTGCAACTAAGGATTCCACTCTTTCATGATCTTGACTAAGGTTGCGCACGAGGCGAGATGAGAAAGGATTTTCGTGACGACATACGAGACGAATTAGAGCTGTTTTAATAGAAAATTATATGTTTTCCGAGACGAAACATCTTCTCGAGCCAAGACAGTCTCAACTGTTGTTTCGCGCGCAACCTCAACTTCCGGCACGCAGCACAACATTCCTTTTTTAAAATTTCTTTTTACCAGTCAGATTTCATTTTAAACAGGCTAAGTAAACCTCAGAGGAATGAAGATAGAGCGAGAAAACTTTTCAGCTTCCACCGGGATCGAACCGAGGCCTTACCGACTGCACCATCACTTCTCTTACGTATACATTTGTACAGGGTACATAGTAAAGTAAAAATAAGGTGATGCTTGCCTATGTTCCCTCTTAAAATTCATCATTGTCATAAAGAAAAGCTAGTCATTACTAAGAGTTTTTAATTTTAATTCGTAGTACTGGGTCAATTTGAACGAGATGGATAGTTAGCTTACATCTAATTTGATTCTGAGGTCACCCGGGGACCCACACAGTATGCAAACAGACATCGATAGGGTACGAAATCCTGGAGTCTGTGAGGGGAAACTGTCCCTCACTTAAAATTTTTGGAAGAAAATTCCCCCTCATTGGAAGCTTACTGGAGGAGGTCAACAAAATCATACTTTTGTCAGAAGCTTGCAAATTAATTACAATAATTCATATATGGGGCTAATTAACATGTATTTCACTTTCTTACTTAATCCTTGTTCTCTTTTACCACTTGGATGTCGAGGTTTTTCAGAGAGCTCACCATTTGTTTTCGTCCTGAACCAGATCCTTCACTCTTTCCCATGAAATACCGTTTGTCTTGGAAGTCTCTTCCATATTCCTTTTCCAAATTTCTCTTGGTCGTCCCATTGGTCTTTTCTTCCCTCCTAACTCTCCTGACCTTGCTTCTCACATTTATTTTGGAAACCTTTCTTCTTTCATCTTGACATACCCTAGCCTTCGAAATTGAGCTTGTTCAATATATAACTGTATTGGTTTAAGTTTCAATGTTTGCCTGATGGTTTGATTTCCAATTCTATTCTTCTTGGTTTTCTTTGCAATTCCTCTCAAAAATTTCATTTCTACTGGATGTATTTTTTCTCTCTCACTTAATACCAATGACTTACACTCATAAGTAAGTGTAGGGACGTATACATATCACTAGATGCTATTTTTGTGTCCTGATTTACTTCTTTCTTCCCTAAGAACCATCTGTTAATGGCGCCATATAATCTGCCTAAATTTATTATTTTCCAGTTCAGTTTTTCTTTTAGCTTTCTGTTTCTTAAACCCGTCAAAGAGCATATCTCGAGTTATCTCGTTTTTTTTTTTTTTTTTTTTAATATATATATTTTTGCGAATTATCTCGTTGCATTTCTAACTTTCTTAACCCTTTGTATTTATCACGAAAGAAGCCGTCTATTAGTGTTCGAAGTACTTATTCTGCCCAACAGATGTCTCTAGAGGCATTGCAGAGTGTTTAGGCTTTGTACTGCAGCGCCACTAGCGTATCTATGTTGAATTTCATGTAGTTGTTCTCTGTATTGAGACTACTCGGGATAACAGTCATAATGGGTGATATCAATAAAAATAAGTAACTACTCCTGAGAAGTCCTGCTCGAGAATCGGAGTAACTACACCTGGAGTAATCTCCTCCCTCAATTTCGTATCAATAAAACAAGCCACTACTCAGGTCTAGTCTGCTCCAGATTTATGAACGTTTACTCGCGCTTCCTCTGCACGTAGCCTGAGTCGTATCAATAAAAGAAGTAGTTACTCATTTCTTCCATCCGTCGCGCGGTCATTTCGTTGTTTTTAACTTATGGCGTAATATCCTAAACGCCATGGAAGGGACAAGTAGCAACGACAGTTTCAATTAAAGTGCTCCAGTGGTACTTTCAAAGTCACAATTACCAGAAAGTAAACGAAGGAAAGCCGAAGCTTTGAAGGCAATTACAGTGAAATGCAACGAAATATCAAATACATCTACAAATGAGAGACAAATCCCAAAGAGAATCTTTAATATCCGAGCGAGCATTAAGAAAAAAAAAAAAAAACTAATTTGAAAAAGAAAACGGGAAACAAGAAAGTAATACTGAAACCACGGGAACGAACTTCTTGGAACTGATGGATGTTGATTGGAATCCAGCAATATCAAGATTAGCACGACAAGTGCATATCACGTGTTGTCCAAGGTCTTTGTAGATTGCTTGGCTTTAAGAACGAAATCAGACACTTGGTCCCTTTGTTTCCTTTTTTAAATAGTCCAGCCAGTCACGTCATAAAGCACATCCATCTGATTGCGTTTTCCACACCATACGCGTCCCCTTTCACCTTGGCATAAAAAAAATATACATTCTCATGTATACAACCTTCCTATCAGCGTTGAGTTGAGTTGATTTTGAGTTTAATGTCCTTTTCAGTAGCGAGGCTATATGGACGGATGAGTAACTTGGAATCCAAACCATATGAACTCCCGCCGGGAATCGAACGCGGGTCTCTCATGCCAAAGGCATGTACGCTATCCGCTTAGCCACGAAGGAGCTCTTCCTATTAGCGTATTCGTCTCCAAAATACTAGGTTTCTTTATTGCCACGTGTTTATAGTCAAGTGCTCCGATAGCACCCGGAAATGTATATTGTTCTTGCCACTCTGCCTTTGCTGTTTGAATATTACACACACCTCCGGAAACAATCAATTTTCAGATTTCGCAATAATCGAATCCATTACACTTGTAGTAGTCATAGACACAGTACTTTGAGCCACAACAGAATCCCCTGACATTCAATTCAGACCTGGAATCCCGGATCACTCACGTAAAGCAAGAAAACCTGCATCTTTTTGCCATTACGTAGTGCACCATCCCAAATTTCCGTTGATTCTCCTAAAAAAATGTTGTACTAACTACTTTACATTTTCTTTCATGAACCTATGTTTTTTGTAATCTCCATTTGCAACATTTCTATGCAATTTATAAGTTTTACTACATAGCAATACAATCATATACTCTGAAATATTTCGCACGGAGTCACCTATTTAGCTTGCTCCACAAATTTGGAGAAGTTACTAGCATCACAGAAGAGTCTTGATTTTTATTGATATCAAACGCGGAGTAGTTATTCGGCTCGAGAATAGAGGTGTGGTTACTTCAAAAGGGCGGGGCTTCTCCGAGGTCAGCCGAGATGACTAGTGCTCAGTTCTCTTTTTATTGATACCAATGCGAGTAACTACTTCAAAATTGGGCGTAATGAGTAACTTCTCCGTTTTATTGATATCACCCATTGTATATTCATAAATACAATAGGGGGCCCACATGAGCTTTGGGGGGCCCGGGCCCCCCACAGGATCGGCGCCCTTGAAGAAAACCCGCATCTTTTCATCATTACGTAGTCCACCACCCCGAATTTCGGTTGATTCTCCTTTAAAAATGTTGTGCTAATCACTACATTTTCTTTCATAAACTTATAATGCTTTTTGTAATCTCCATTTCCAACATTTCTATGCAGTTTATAAATTTTTCTACGTAGTAAAACAATCATATACTCTGCCATATTTCGCACGGAGTCACCTATTTAGCTTGCTCCACAAATTTGGAGAAGTTACTAGCATCACAGAGGAGTCTTTGATTTTTATTGATATCAAACGCGTAGTAGTTACTCGGCTCGAGAATAGAGGTGTGGTTACTTCAAAAGGGCGGGGCTTCTCCGAGGTCAGCCGAGACGACTAGTGCTCAGTTCTCTTTTTATTGATACCAATGCGAGTAACTACTTCAAAATTGGGCGTAATGAGTAACTTCTCCGTTTTATTGATATCACCCAATATCACGTAGGAAATTTGACACGTTATTTTATTATGTATTGCACAACATAGGCCTATTATGTATATTATTTAGCAATAAATATCGTCTCTGCACAAATATTTCACCTACATGTATACCTATACGCATGGGCGGCGATTAGGGGGGGCAAGAGGGGGCAGTTGCCCCCCCACTTTTTTGAAGTGATCACTTAACTCTTTTAAATTATATCATCTGTTTTTCGGTGATAGGCTAGAATCTTCATTATTCGATTTTAATAAGTACCAACAAAGCTTTTTACTTCTGTTTTTTTCTCAAGCCTGGAGGCATTGTAGAACACGTTACATATGCTTTCACGCCTTTCTGCGTCGAGACGAAGAGTGTGATGACGTCATAACTAAAACATTTTTGTTATGACTTTTTATTACTTTTTGCAGCGCTTACTTTTGCACCTAGAAGATTGAAATATTGCACATACATTTAGTACACCCCTTAGTATTTTTTAGATTTGTTTCAAATTTCTGCTTTATAACAGGGGGGTACAGAGGGGCAAAAAAGTACAAAGAAAGAATATTTTTTAAACAAATAATCCATTTTTTTCAGGATCTTTCCACCTCAGGTACATGATGGAGACATGTGAGTGGTACCGTTGGAAAGTATGTTCTATTCTAAAGGGAATGATGTACGAACAATGATCATAGGATAAATAGGGATGTCTCAGGAAATTGTATATTACATCCGGGTCATCTCGGGCATTGTGGGAATTGGTAAACATTTTCCCGCACTTAGTTTTCAAGATAGAAGCTTGAAATTTTTTTATACACATTTAGTACACCCCTTCGTATTTTTCAGTTGATTTTGAGATCTGTGCGTTAACAAAGGGAGTCCAGAGGGAATCAAAGTTTGAAAAAAATCAGAAAAAATCCAGCTTTCCCTCAAACTTTCCCGCCTTAGGAACATGATAGGAAAACGTAAATGAAACCGTTTGAGAGGTTGTTCTATTCTGAAGAGAATGAGGTACTAAATACGATCCTAGGATAAATAGGGATGATGCTGTAGCTGATTGACTGAAATTCAATAATTTACCTTTAAAAAGCCATAATTTAAAATGGTTAACATATATAGTTTCATTTGAAAATGTAAAGTTTTTGCATATACTAGTTCATAGAAAAAAATGGTACCATATAATATTTGTCGTTGTGTAAGTGTGTATTGGTTATTTGTCCCCGTGGTAACTTCCCGTGGAGTTAAGACAGCTATAGGAATTGCGTTTTAATTGCAATTCAAAGGAATTAATATTATAATTGCATCGTAGCATATGCTTGTAGTATTTACTGTCTTTCATTTTCTAAGAGTAATAACATACATTTAATGGCAAGTGTGGAATTAAAAATGTAAGTTGTTCATTAATCCCCAGTTTCGATATAACTTCTACAAAACAAACCTCATTATTCATTAATATGATTAATAATATCCTTTCTATTTATTTGTTTTATAATTATGTTATAAAATAATCTGATCACACAATTTTCCAAACAATTTTAAGATGTTCATGAGCAAGGAATCAAGGCTTAATACCTATGTGCGTTGCTCTTGTCAATTTACTTAATTAAATATGAAACACGATATACAGTATTTTCACTGAAAAATATAGTATCCTATTAGTTATACAACCTTTCGTCAAACAAAGTGTTAGAAACAACCAGGAACACTAACATTGATATACACATATTCAGATCATATCTTGCCCCCCCACTTTTAACGTCCAATCGCCGCCACTGCCTATACGTCCCTATACCTTCTTATTATAGAACCGAGATAACTCGGGATAAAAATCTGCAAGATATTTAGCTCTTGTTTCTACGCACTGGGAAACATTTATGAAGAGATATTTTTATTATGTACTCCTCTATATTCAAACAATTCAAACAAGCATTAAAAACTATTGGTATTTTTTTGCCACAAAATCTCTTGATATTTAAATGTTTAAGGGATTAATGACAACCCCCGAGGTATTTGTCGAGTTGCTTTAGCTTTTCTACCCCTCGGTGCATTATGCATGGTATGCTCATTACTTCCGTTTTATCCTTATCTTCATATTTAGCTTACTCAATTTGTGGTTGATTATATACAAATTTCTTTGTAGATTAACTTGGGTATTTGCAAAAATAACTATGTTGTCAGTGTATAGTAGTTCTTATACTTTTATGGATTTGAGGTTCCAGTTCCCTACTTGGACTTTCCTGCATTGGAAAAAAGATTGTAGTTGAATTGCCAAATATCAATGTAAAATCATTTACCCTTCATTTTGAAAGTTGATATGCATTTCCTTAGATTAAATTACAAAATTTGCCTTTATTTCTTTTTCTTTTCTTTTCTTTTTTCTTTTTTTTTACAAATTTACAGTAACTTTATAAGAAAATGTTATTAAGACTATTGGATTGATTGTTTTAATAAAAGAGACACTGAAGAAGGATATGCTAGATATCCGAAACAGTAACAAATTATAATTTAAAATAAAGTTGGTTTTAAGCTTTGGTCAGTGTCTCTTTTGTTAAAAGAAAATGTTATATTTTTATTGATAAAAATGTAATTTTACATTATTTCATATTAGTAATTCTGCTTTATATGTGTAAATTGATTTACATAGAGATTTGGCAAACAGATTGTCACCGTTTTTTGTAAATTTACCTACGAAATTTTTTACAGTGTAGTTTTCGATTGTATTTCTTTGATGATGTCGTCCATGAAAAGGTATGGCGATATGTCTCCTTGGCTTACTCCTGCTGAGATTTTAAATTCTTTGGATCGATTGTTATCTGTTCTTATCTAACATTTGCACTAAAATCGTAAATGAACACCGCAGTGGGCGACACACAAAACACGAACGGAAGAGAACACAGGCAGGGTGAGGGAACTTGTGCGAACAGATAGACGATTAACCGTGAAAATGATTGCCAATGAACTGAATATGAATCGAGAAACAGTGCTTCTGATATTAACTGAAAATTTGGGAATGCGAAAAGTGTATGTCAAACTGGTTTCGAAAAATATCACACAGCAACAAAAAGATGACCGGAGGACTGTGGGGGCTGATTTGTTGGATTAAGTGGAATCTAACCCGGATTTACTGAACAGAATTATCACTGGCGATGAAAGGTGGTGTTTTCAATATGACCCCGAAACGAAACGTCAAAGTGCGCAATGGGGTTCGAAAGATTCGCCACGACTAAAGAAAGCCCGCATGTCGAAGTCCAAGGTGAAATGCAAGGTTGTGTGCTTTTTTTTGACTCCAGGGGAATTATTCATAAAGAGTGGGTACCTTCAGGGCAGACAGTAAATCAACATTTCTACATAGAAATTCTCGAAAGACTTCGAAAACGTCCGTCGTCCAGAGATTGTGGATACTTGGATCCTCCATCAGGATAATATACCAGCCCATACTGCATTGTCTGTTCGGCAGTATTTGGCATCAAAATCCATCACAGTGCTACCACATCCTCTTTATTCACCGGACATCGCTCCGTGTGATTGTTTTCTGTTCCCAAAGGTGAAAGCAGTTCTTAAAGGACACCATTTTGAAGCAGAAACAGACATTCAAACAGCTGTAACACGGGCTTTGGCAAGCATCCCAAAAGTTGACTTCCAAAGATGCTGCCAACAATGGAAACGCCGATGGAGTAAGTGTGTGCAGTCATAAGGGGAGTACTTTGAAGATGATCACATTGTGGTTGGTTAAAAATGTAAGTAAAGTTGTTTTTTTTTTAACAATTCTCATTACTTTATTGTCAGCCGTCGTATACATTACTATCTAGTGGAAAAAGAGTTCAAGAACTTTGCGAACATTACCTTGGCAAGGGGAGGGGAATTTAGAATAACAAAACCGTAATTTTTGCCAGCAGAAATTTACACCAGGGGAAAAATATTGTATAATAGCCAAATCCGTGTCCTTGCAAAGGCGCATATAAAACTTTTGCTCGCTTTATTACTTTCGCAAATTAATCTAAAGAGTCCGAAATATCTCTTACTTGTCTTATACATTTGATGTGAAGAGTTTGCTGCTTAATTTTTCGAATAATTCACTGTTAGTATTCTAAGAATAATATGGAAGGTTTAGTGAGTATCTATCAGATTTAGATCCATAATTTTACATCAAAGTTTCATTTGAAATCCCACTTCAACAATTACAGAACTGAGTTGTCATTAATATACTTTCCCATGTGTGAATAAATATTTCTAAAGATTCTGTGAATGCATTCAATAATTTTGGATTTATATTTTTTTCCTGTATCTGATAAAATTTTCAGTGATTTTGAGGTTAATTTTTTTTAGCAACTTATTTTAGCACAACAAGTGGCAGTTCTCTATTTATAAATCTGTGTGTCTTGTTTTAATTTTGATTCTGGATTTTTTTTTTTTGGCAAACTTTTGGAATGCCGGCGTAAATCTTTAAAGAGATTTACTTGTTTGTTTGTCATTCTGAATTTAGAGTAAATGTATTTATCTTGCTAAATGCTAAATTTGTATTTCTTTTAAAGTAGCGTTTCTGATTCACGTGACGACGCAACAAAGAAAAAATATCTTCCCAATCATAAATGGGAGGATGTATCGTAATTTGCACAATATTTGGGACTGTTAAACAAAACAACTCGGAATTCGGAATGAGGGACGCAGGCAGGTCTTCAAATGTTATTTTTTTACATTCTTTATAGGCCTACGTCCCATGTGAGGCTTCATTTGTGTTAACTGTGTATAGAATGAACTGGAAAATTGTGAATAGTACTCTGGAAAAGACAGGTAATTAATTGATTCTGATCAAATTACCTGGTAGTAGGATACTGATCTTATATATAACCTGAGATTGGTGTGCTGGTTTTTCATTTACAAAATCTGGCAACCCTACTGGGGGGACGCCGTGCATATTTTTTGGAGGTGGGGGATGGCGTCCCCTCGCGTTCCCCCTCACTTTTACCTCTGATCGTATTGTTTCACAAACTGTATTATTGTTAGCCAGGTCTAGAGGGCCGGCCAGGTTCAGAGGGTCTCGGGGGGCGGCCCCCCTAATTTTTTTACTGGTTCCCTAAAATTTTCATGGTAGGGCTTTCAAATGAACTATAATATGATGATGAACTATAATATGATTGGTTCCCTCACCCCCACATTTTTGGCTGTCTACGGGCCTGTTGTTAGCTCACATCCAGGTCAACGTTTCCCTACACCGGCAGCCATGTTCAGACTACAAATGCTCATTACCTTCTCACAATCAGTAATACCAACCTGAAACGTTGTAGAATCCTGTCTCCGAGAGGCAGAAATTCACATTTTACTCTTAAATTTCCGATACTCTACAAACTTTCTCAAATTCACAAAATATGAAAAGTGAAGCTACTGTGTGTCACTCACATTCTTCAACATATGAGTGAACTTAGATCTTCTATCTTAATCAAACAGTTTATGAATAAATAATTAAGAGAGAGAGAGAGAGAGAATTGAAAATGTTGAAGAAAACAATACCTTTTGTTGATAGAAATTAGCATTTGAATCAGGCATTTGTGTCGCAATCTTTGATAGAACGTAACGAAACTAGACAAGACAAGCTTCATTCTCCAGTAATTTCGCTTGGAACGTTTTGGAAGATGGTTGCTTCCCGCTTAGTATTTTTTTTTTTTTTAATACAAGAGTTGTTAATAAGTTCCATGGTGGTTATTATTAGATCCTTAAGTCATTGTATAAATCACTTTCATACTGACATACATTTTACAGTAGTAAAAAACCTGTCAATTCGCACTGATTTCACGTTTGTTGAAGCCTCATTACTTTATTTCTTGCCCATAGAAAAGTTTATTAGCCTAGAAGAACTCAAATATGAAAAACCCATATATGCTGCCAATTTCTACGAAAATTCCCTTTTATTACTTTTGGAGAAATTGTTAAAAATTACACAAAATGGGATTTTCCCTATGGGTTGACGGTCAGTGCTCACAATCCTACCATGCGGTAATCTTGCGCCAAGTAGAAATAGTTTCCTCCGCTTGCCAAATAGTGCCATGTTATTAACCGCTTATATACAGGGTGTCTCAAAAGTCCCCTGACATAGGATAACTCTGTTATTATCAGAGTTCCAATAAAATGTAAGAGGGGAAACTGTCCCCAAATATCATGTTTTCAATCTAAAATGAAGTTTTTTTTTTTTTTTTTTTTTTAAATCGGATGAGTCACTTGGGCTGTATACTTTTTATGCGCTTAAACTTAAATGAAAATACAACGTTGCCATTTACCTGGAGCTAGAGGAAGAAAGGACGGGACAGGAGGTGGACAAATTTTGTAAGAGTATGGTGAACGGAGGCATGTTTTAAATGGAGGCTGGCCATCGACATGTTAGCACAACAGAGAGTAACTTCATTCACTTAGGGAATGTTGTGGATCCAGCTAAATGGCAACGTTGCATTTCCATTTAAGATTGTGCGCATAAAAAATGTACAGCTCAAACGGCTCGTTCGATAAAAAAAAAAAAAAGAAATCTTTCACTTTAGATTGAAAACATCATATTTGGAGACGATTTTCCCTCCTACATTTTATTGTAGCTCGGATAATAACAGAGTTACCCTACGTCAGAGGACTTTTGAGACACCCTTTATATATACAGAACATCCGCTCTCCTTACATATTATTAAGCATACAAACGAGCAAATTATCCATTTCGTCCCGGTAAACTTTCAACATTTTACTAGAAACGTATGACCAACCAACTTTGGAATTTAACTCAAATAATTAGATACGTGTTTATGTGTTATATATATATATATATATATATATATATATATATATATATATATATATATATATATATATATATTCCATCTAGAAAAAGGAGAAAAGAGTGAGACGAATATCGTTGGCGGAGCTTATAATTATTATAATATAATGTCCATATCTCGAAATTCCTCAAGGCTAAAGATACAAAGTTGTTGTTTGGATTTTTAAACTAAAATAATTAAAACACGTATTAGACTTTTCTTTTTAGATGTTTGATTCAGAATAAATAAAAAAAAGTAAATTTGGTACTTCCCGAAGATGAGCATACTAGATATTCAAATTTAGTATCAAATTTCGACTTCAGACGAATTCTAAACGAAAGGAGCGAAAGGGAAATCTAAAATATCAAAATTTGTCTGCAATAACACGCTTTCATCTTGAAAATACATTTATCAATCTAAATTTTCTGATACTCTTACTGCAATTGAGGCAAATAATGTAATTACATTGTAATTTATTGTTAAATCTATAAGGGCATTTACCTTCATTTGAAACTTTCGAATTATACATATATATATATATATATATCAGAGCGTTCAAAAAGTCTCTATACACCTGAATCGTGGCAAGTCAAAGTCGCATTCAAAGTCACATGAAATAAAATTTTATGCGAAGGTTTGGAACAGTGCTATATTATCGCCTTGCGTGAAGTTCCTTTCTTAGATTCCAGTCGGCAAAGTGACGTTGAAGTGATTGTTGCATCTAGTTAGCGGTCTCTGAAACAATGGTGTTAACTTTGGAACAACGAATATTCCTGGTTAAACATGTGTTCCGTGAACAAGGTGAGTACAAACAGGTTCCATTTATCAGGTTACGTCAATGCCCAGAACTCACGTTTGTGGTGTGCAGAAAACCCACATGTCATACATGAAGTTCCTCTGCATTACCAGAAGGTAGGGGTGTGGATTGCAATATCTAGAAGAAGAATAGTCGGCCCCATATTTTTCAGACAAACAATAGATTCAACTCGTTATTGTGAAATTATTCATCAGTTCATGGGAGAACTAACGGAAGACGAAATTCGTAATGATTGGATACAACAAGATGGCGCTACAGCACATACAGCTCACCAATCCATGAGATTACTGCAAGAGGTTTTTGGAGATCAAATAATTTCAAAGGGATTGTGGCCACTCCGGTCTCCTTACTTGTATCTTCCGGATTTTTACTTCTGGGGTTATGCAAAGAATTCTGTTTATAAAGGGAACCCCCGCACGCTACAAGAACTCGAAACAGCTATTCGAGATTTTGCTCATAGCATTCCACATGAACAACTTGTGAGAGTATTTGAGAACAAGAAGAAACGTGTGCAAGCATGTTAGGAGGCTCATGGGGGACATTTCCAACATTTGCTGTGAAAATGTGTGTGTATATGCTACGCCCTGTACACAGTGCTTTTATGCCATAAAATATAATAAATTTTGAGTAAAATAATTTTCTCGTTGCTTTGAATATGTGACAATTCAGGTGTATAGAAACTTTTTGAACGGTCTGTATATATATATATATATATATATATATATATATATATATATATATATATATATATATATATATATATATATATATATATATATATATATATATATATATACACTTAGTAAATGCAAGGTACTTGAATGGCCGTAAACATGTGATTGAAGTATTTGAGGAAATGTTTGAAGTGCTGAAACGCAAACGTACCAACTGCAAACTCCACTCCCAAGAGACTCTTCACAGAGTAAACCCATTTTCCCTTTTTTTTTTCTTTCTCTCGAATTGATCGATACTTCCTTTCTTTAATGTGACTATATATAGGCGAGTTTGTACCTGACGTATCCTCTTTCTCATCCATCAACTCTAGCAAACAAAACTTGAATGAAATGTCCTGTGAAAGTGTGCGTACCGTTTCAACAAGTGGTGCTTCTCGCCTTGGTAGCAGAAGTACTATCGAATTCATTTTTTAACTCGTTAATACTGCTCCATCAGAAAATACATTATCCTTACCGTAAGGTTTCCCAAACGTGTTATCTTGTTTCTCTTATTGTGTACGTCACGTGCTCACTTTATTGTATATACAAACTACCTTTGAGGCAAATTCAATTTTCTCTATAAATAGAGTCTTTATATTTTAATGTAATAAGAACAAAATGAAAATTGCATCTCATGTTCATTTCTGTGGGACTAATCACAAACACTTCTCCCTGATCAAGTCATAAGCGCGTATTTTTTTTTTTTTTTTCTTTCTTCACAAGGTTCGGGGTAGGATTTTCGGTGAGAGAGCATTGAACGTATTACAGCGATTACCAACTCCCAACTATTTAGCCTCGCTGCTGACAAAGTACGTAAAATACAAATCAAACAATCAATCAGAGAAATCAGGAAAATTTTTATACTGTACTATGCTGGCGAGATTGACTTAGATGATGTCTTAAAAACAGCTGTGAAGATTTTTTCGAAAGTTATTTTATAAATTCCTTATTAGCGTTTGACGAAAGAAAAAAATATTCAAAGGTAGGTTATATACCAGGGCTCTCCAAACGTTTCAGTTTGAGGGACACACTAACTTCTCCACTAAGTTCCAAAGACTAAGACCTAATTAGTTCATAGTACGTAGCAGAACTTCAGCATGTTCCGGAAAAGTTCTGCTGTGTTATCGCTTGTCTCGATGATTCGAGTAGTTCCGAGTGTTTTCGAATTTGCTCCACGCACCGAAGGACGCGTGGTATAAATATGGCAAACAATCGAAAGTTGAACAACTCCGTATTTTGAGATCGGATCAACAGCTGCGATCTGAAAAGCGAAATATAGTGCGACTAGTGTGTTTTGTGACTATAGTTTCTTAATGAAAATATAATGTGTTTATTTGTGAGTTAAAAAAAAGAAAAAAGAAAAAGAAAAAAAGCAATGTACTCCATTTACTTAGAATCTCAGCTTGTAATGGTATTAATAGCATTATGTTGGTTTGAAGTTACGTGCCTTTTGTGTGGATTTGTATAAATGTATGGAAGCAACGATAGATAGTGAGTGCAGAACATTTAAAGAACAATGAGGATATCAATATTTCATGGTTGAGTCAAGTAATAAAGCAATGTGTGTAATTTGCAATGAACAGATGCACAAATTTGTCTTCAACATTGGAGTTGAGTTGAGTTGATTTTGAGTTTCACGTCCCTTTCAGGAGCGAGGCTATATGAGACGTGGACCTACTGATTAACGTGGAATCCGAACCACATGAGCTCCCGCCGGGAATCGAACCCGGGTCTCTCACGCCAAAGGCGCGTATGCTAACCTCTTAGCCACGGAGGAGCTCTCTTCAACATTGGAGGGGGTGTAAGACCATATCTTTTTTTTTTTTTTGTTAAGCGATTTTCGAAATATTTATAAAGTTAAAAAACAATGCTGTGGAGGAGCAGAGGAGCAGAGCTGTCATCAACCAGTGGCGGAGATTGGATGTTGAAAGTGGAGGGGGTGTGTGGCAAAACATGATCTGAATATTGTATATCAATCTTAATTTCCATGGTTGTTTCTACCACTTTGTTTGACGAAATATTGTATAACTTATAGGATACTAGCTTCTTTCGGTTAAAATACATTATATCGTATTTCATATTTTATGAAGTAAATTCACAAGAGCAACCCAAGTAGGTACTAGCCCTTTATACTCTTAAACAACAAGATGTAAGAAGAGATTTGATTTATTCCTTACGAATATCTTAAAATTCTATCCGGAAAATTGTGTGATCAGATTATTTAATAACAAATTTGCAAAACAAATAAATAGAAAGGTAAATAGAATGGTAATGAATAATGAGGCTTGTTTTGCAAAAGTTATGTTGAAACTGGGGATTAATGAACAACTTAATTTTTAATTCCACACATGCTATTAAATGTATGTTATTATTCTTAGAATATGAAAGACAGTAAATACTACAAGCATGTCCTACATTTAAAGAAATAGGCCTATTTGCTTTTGCAGCTTCCACATGTTCATTGCCATTAGGTACAGTTTTCACTTTCTTGGAACACATCAAAACACAATACTTAGAATCATTCCACATAGTGCGGCTGTTTAGCTAGGATATTTCAACATATTGTGCACTTTTTGATAAAAGCACCAAATTTGGCACAGAGCTATATAGATGTAAGATGAACAAATTTGGATGTGGAGCCATCGGTCAACTGACCCCTGGCGGCCGTGGTGGCCATTTTCCAAAATGGCCGCCTTGGACACTCGAAAGACAACAGAAGTTAGATAAAGTTTGTTGCTGAAGGTTTTAATAGATGCCAGATGAAGTAAAGTATGACAGATAATTTGTAAGTTATATATATTTAGTTCATAATTTTACATTTCAGAGCATTCCCCATCGCAAGCACACAGTGGTGTGCATTCCAGACTGGCCTTCTTGCACTTGCACTTTTTCATGCAGTCTTTGCATTTGCAAGAGACGAGCTCCCAGCAGATCTTTTCATACACGCCGCTGGTCTTGATCCAACCCCAGTCGGTTGGTGATGGCAGTGTTGGTGCAGGAACCATGATCCCAGACATGTCCGCCCTGATATACTGCTTTTCGGACATGCTGCTCCAGGGCTGCTCTTGTTGGTGGGATCAGCTGGACGCTGTTTTTCTTTGCAAACAGTTTGCGATGTCAGTTTCTGTGCTTGTTCTGTCATAAAGCAGTAGGATGAACCTTTCAATTATATGCATGGCGTCTTCATTAATACGATCTGGTGCAATGGAGAGAAGAGTGAGAGTCTGCGTGAGCTCAGGTAGCATTGTCCACACTGCCCATGCTCAGAGAGGAAGATGAACAGCTCTGTCTTGTTTTCGTCGACTCTGAGGAAGCTGGCCCAGTTCCCGGGTATAGTTGAATTATCCACCACTCGTTTTCTCACTCCTTTTCCCCGCTTGGCTCTTGCTGCACCTTTCAACGAGTTTCTTATGTAGCGGTCCAACACCAGGTCCAGTCGCGTGGCTTGATGAAATGTTGAGATTATGTGAGGCACAAAATTTGCTGGGCATATTCTTTGAAGGTTTTTGCCTTAGCAGGCTTCAGCAACTGCATGATGACTGCTCCATCTAGAACAAAGCAGCTTGTTGGAGGAACCTCAGATCTAGGCTGACTGAAGTCTTCTAGACAACTGACAAGATCACTCTTTACACCAAACCGGATGCCACCGCCGTCCGATAGTGCAGGAGGGAAAGCTTGGTTTCCATGTTTGAAGAATTCGTCTAGATTTCCATCCCCGTTCTGGCATCCAATATACAGACGAGAGAAGAGGTTCACGTCGTTTCTGAGGGATTTCATTTGCTGCTTGCCCTTTGCTTGAGGTTTTGTTGTAAGCTGACCAAATATTTTGATATTGTTTCTTTTGATAGGATCATGTATGGGTTTTGTTCTCTCCACCAGGCGTTCTCTGACAAATTTGTCAAACTGCACCTGTTCCACTTTATATGCACGACGGAGGTCGTCTACAGCTCGACATGGCGCGATCTCCATGGTGTCAAGTACCAACAGATCTTGACTATCCACTTCAAATGGATTCCCAAAGTCTTCCATCACTTTGATCATTGACTGTACATCTTTTTGGAAAGCAGTTTGCACACTCGATGTCTGGTCATGATGCTTTGTGTCTATTGATCGTTCTTGGCTAGAGTCCTGGAACTCTTCGATGAGCCTAGAAACCTCTGGTTCTGCCACCATCCACCGTCACATTGCGCTGGGATTGTCAGTTAAACCTACTGCACCTCCATCTCCTTTTATAGCTGCAATGTTCTGTTCGTGGGCCTGATCGATGGGGATGGTGGAGAACGGCCTAGTCGTTTTGTGGACTGTGAAATTCCCTGTGAGGAATTCATCGGCGATTTCAGGGTGTTTAGTCGGCTGTCTCGCAGATGCACAGGAATCCAGCGCACGTAGTTGGTGTGATCCAAGGCATGGAACCACGCTGCTAGTTCTTTGAGGGCATCGACGTACATAGCAAACATGCTTGGCGCAGAGAGCGCACGTACACTAAGATCGTCAGTTCCAATTCCAGTACAGTTGTCCAGTAGTGGAACTGGGGATAAGTCTCCGCCTTTTGCTGACACCACTCTGCGAACTCAAGCTGCTTGGTGCTGGCGTCACGCAACTGGTCAATGTAGTGGTTGTATGCGTTCTGCTGCAGGATGAAGAGGGCTGCTGCTGTTACTTGATGCGCTCTTCTGGTTCGAATGACATGTGATGTCCGCAGGAAGGATCCACAGTTCCGGCACTGGTGATCTCTGTCTTATCCAGTGCTTGCACCCATCCGCTCCCTCGCAACAAGTCACCAATGGTCTTCAGTGCTGCCATCTCGATATGAAGACCTCCGAAGAGGATAATGAACTTCTCTTCACCGTACACCTGTGGCCACTTCCATTGGATTTGCTTTGCCAGTGCAAAAAGCGGTTGGTCGAATGTGAGCACTGGAATCTGGCTTGGGTTAAGATGTTCCACTGCATTCCTGACGACATCCATGGAGTGCTCGATCATAGCGACGGTATCGGCACTCTCTAGGAAGAGTGGGAGTAGTGAGGTGGGGCAGATAGCCCGACTTGTGTTACTGGGCTGTAGACTTGCGTGGTATGCAGCCCATGAAGTATTTTTTAATGGAAAACTTTCTTTTACGGATAATTGGGCGTGTTGTAGCCAAAGATATTCTGTTTCAATATGTTGCTTGAGGCCGCTGCTGCATCTCAGGGATGTCACGTTGGTAACCGGTACCTGCGTGTTCTTGATGCTGCTGTTGACGGGTGGAACATCTGTATAGTATTGTGGCAAACGGTCAACTGATTTGATGTCTCTTTCGTTCGACCCTCCGAGGATACTTACAGCGATATATCATCCCTATATATCCCTATTATAATTAATCTGTACCTATATTATCAACATTGATCAGAGGCGCAATAATTAAGCATATAGCTTATATATAATTAAAAAGAAAAAACGCTGTTATTGACAGGACATGTTGTCATGAATAAGATTATTAGTTTGTTATTGATAGGACATGTTGTCATGGAAAACATTATTATTGGGAGGATACGTACATAAAACGGTATAGTTGTTATTGATCCATAATATATGTATAAAGGAAAGAATAAATCGACGTTAGTTGGTATGTATAATGATATAATTCATTGAGATAGATTAACGAATTAGGGCTAGAACTTGAATTAAAAGGAACATTTATCGTTCTATCTGGTGCCGTAGACCCGGGACTATACTGAAAATCTTTAGTTCTGAAGGATAGTAAGAACTGAGTTTATGTGTATACATATATATAACTTTTATGAGTTTCACTACTTTGAGAAGTGGGAGGAAAATCCAAAGAATTGGTAATATGCAGGATTCTGAGATTGAAGAAGTACCCAGTATTTTAAATGAAACCATATCTGGAAATGCCGTAACTGTGTCCGAACGTTCTCATTCTAATCTTATTGATACGATTAGTCAACTACTAGATGCTAAATTTGATCAACAGCAAAAATTGAACGATGAAAAGCTAGAACAGATACTAGAGCAACATAAATCTCTTGCAGATAAAGTACAAGGTGTACAAGAAAATTTTGATCGCTTGCAACACAATTTGAAAGAAAATTTGCAAGTATTAGCTGATGAAGTTACCATCAAAATTACAAATGATATGACGCGAGAAGTTGATACTAGGTTTCAACAATTTAGTAACAAATGGCAAGATAGACAGGATCAACTAGCTCTAGAAACAGAGTCGATAAAGAAAGCCGTTGAAGCCGTGGAATCGACGACAGCCCAACAAAAAAATCAGATAGTGAATATTACTGCCCAGGTCAATTCACATAGCATACTGATATCCAACATACAAGAGGAAATCAGATCGTTACAAGAGAGGGAATGTGACTACAATAATCCTATGTATAAGGAGGCTTTGGGTACTCCCAATCAACAGGAAACAATGCATCATCAACAGGAAACATTGCATCACCGCCCGAGAACTCCATTAGTAGAAACTGACGGGATATCTTCTTCTAAGAGTTCTACTGATGATGGTTTAGTTGTGGAAAACCACAGTAGGCGATTCCAAAGTCCAGATCGCAAAAGAAGAAAGGAGATAAATAAGTGCGAAAGGGTTCCAGACCATTATCAACGCCAACAAAAACATAACTATAGTAAAATAAACGTTAAGGTCAGTGAAATTAAGGCCATGACTAAATTCAGCGGTAAGTGTGACGAAACCGCAAGCTCGTTCTTAGAAAAATTTGAAGCAGAGTGCGAGATTATGGGTGTAGATCAATCTAAATTTATGAAGTTGTTACCACATCTGTTACTTCCTCCTTGTTCCTTGTGGTTTAAAGCTATTCGCGACCATATAAAATCCTACGAAGAATTTAAACGGGCCCTGTTGGCTAATTACGAAAATGATTTCTTGTTAGCTAACCGTGATGCGATGGTGCGAACTCGACACTATTCACCTCGGGTCGATAAATCTCTTACGGATTTTACAATCAATGCATATAATGAACTTAAACTCGTCAATCCGCTTCAGCCCGAATCCAGAATAATCGCTTCCGTACGCATTTTATTGCCGTATAAATTACAACAGATTCTGTTGTCTGCTCAATGCGTAAACTTCAATCATCTGATAATTTTAGTCCAGAACTTCGAGAATCAATTCCCGAACCCTAGCGGAAGTAATCGTAATCCATCCAATCCAATTCCTGTCAGAAACCTGAATATAACTAATGAAAATACCGAAAATCTTCGCAGCGATGAGAGGTCACGTGACAATACTGGCATTGGAATTAGTGAAAGATCTATTATACGTACTGGAACTGGAGCTAATGGAAGATTCAATTCTAGCGGTAGAAATGGAACGAATTATAATAATCCGAGGAACAGTTGGATGAACGGGAGAAACTTTCGTGGAAGACGTAATTACAGTAACAATGTCATGCATACCAGTGTGACCCAAAACAGATTCAATTGGAGATCTCGAGATGGCAGGAACTGTCGGAATAGGACCGAAGTAATAAATGAAACGGGAAATGGATCAAGAGAAAATAACCAAGATTGTGGTGTTCAATGTACTTTGATTGACCCATTTGTTAATCATAATTTAAACTAAAACCCGCTGATATGGTTGGGGTTAATCCCATACCAGCCGAAGGTTCCTACGGTTATTCAACGCAAAATTCGTCTATTAATTTATTTGTGAATAATATTGATGATAAATATAATTTAGATATGAAAAGCTGGAGCAGGTAAACGGCTAAAGCTGGTTAAAATTTCAACCCTGATATGTTAACTAAATTAAATTTGGATAACAATTCTTAATTTATTCTCTCAGATGTTACGAGTTGTGTTGTGAATACTTCATTTGGACTTTATATTTCTGCAACATGTTATGATGTGATTAATTTATCTTATCTTTGTATTAACTTTGAGTGTTATGTTTACCTTTATTTTACTTTACATGTTCAAAAGAGATTTGATTATGTTAACTTGAAATCTATGACATTGATTTTAAATTGAAGCCTTTAAATGTAATTATTGCCTTCTGATCTTGTTGTTGTTTTGATAAGATGACGATCTTAATTATAAATAATGTTGTTTGTATATGGATGTTATCGTTCAATGTAAAAGAGGAACAACTAACTAGTAACTCTGCGTAAGTCATCAATTAGTTATAATTTTGAATAGACCCATAAATGATATTTGTAATGAATCGACGTTTTATGATACGTAATTAGTAATAAAAGAAAAATGTTATTATAAATGAATTGATATATATATATATATGGAGAAAGAAGAGAAAAGAAAAATATTTATATTGATGTAATAATAATAATTAATACGAGGATTGATGTAATAATAATTAGTACGAGGGCTATTCAAAAAGTGAGTGTTTTGAAAATATCCAGGGTTCTTTCCTTCACTGTAATACTGTTACGGAATTCCCGTTCTGGGCGACATTTACAGCGATATATCATCCCTATATATCCCTATTATAATTAATCTGTACCTATATTATCAACATTGATCAGAGGCGCAATAATTAAGCATATAGCTTATATATAATTAAAAAGAAAGAACGCTGTTATTGACAGGACATGTTGTCATGAATAAGATTATTAGTTTGTTATTGATAGGACATGTTGTCATGGAAAACATTATTATTGGGAGGATACGTACATAAAACGGTATAGTTGTTATTGATCCATAATATATGTATAAAGGAAAGAATAAATCGACGTTAGTTGGTATGTATAATGATATAATTCATTGAGATAGATTAACGAATTAGGGCTAGAACTTGAATTAAAAGGAATATTTATCGTTCTATACTGATGCAGCGGTCAGGAAGGAAGGATGTTGCACCAGCGAAATAGCAGTCCCATGAAATGACTGTTTTGAGGTCGTAGAACTTGGATTATGGTTGATGTTGTCTACTGCGGCTGTGGTGAAGACTTTGCCTCTCATCTTGGGAGGGCAGACTACTTGCTTCTGATGGTAGAGGCGCCAGGCCCTGTTCCCCAACTGTGCGGAGAGGGACAGGACTCGGTCGTAGGAAATAGAAATTCCTATGGGTGACAGCTTGTCGACTAGCTTCCTTTTACGAGTGCGTGCGTGTAGCATGAGTCCGATATAAATGGGAAGTGGCGTCTCCTGCGTGGTGGCGTGCCGGACTGGTCGAGACGTACTGCCTATGTCGGCTCTTCGGTGCTTCACACAATTGAATTTGAGGAGTTGGCTGATAGACAGTGCCGCTTGTGTAGTGCTTTCTCTAAGGTCTTTGATACTTGATCCCTCCACGATCATAGTGACTAGGGCAAGCAACACGGATGGCACGGAATCCTGTTGACATTCTAGACGAAATTCGTTGAACCCATTGTCATCTCCGAAGATCTGGCGTCGCACAATTTGGGCAGCGCGCGCGAGATGGACAGCATCAGTATCTGTATCCAGTTCACAAGCCTTTGCCAAGGCATCGCCGAGGTCTTCATTAAATGCAAGCAGGACATCGCGCCCCTGATGCTGTACACACATGTTAGGAAAGTAAGCAAGCAGTCTCTGTTTAAGACGGGTCGTCTGCACTTTGCCTTCATACTTGATTCCCAACATTTGTTCCATCAGCGAAACATATAACTGGGCCAGGGTCCGCAAGTTTGAAAACCGGAGCCGTTTTGCCTTCCGCTAAAACTTCTTCAATAAACACGACCAGCTGTGCAAAGGCAAGCCCTTCTATTGCTTGTTCATCATTTCAACTTTTACGAGTCATTTCCTTAATCTTCCGAACGCGGTTGTAGAAATTCACGAGACAGTTGCGGTGGTACTTCCCATCTTGTGCAATCATGTCCCCAGCGTTGAGTTTCGTCTGTAGGTCCTTATCGTCCAGAATCATTGCACACGACCTGACACGCGAGTCCAGTTGGAATGTCGCAGCTTAATAAGAGGGACACGACCAGCAGCTTCTCCGCAAAAGAAACATTTCACTTCTCGTTGTTTAGGCTCAGTACTTGATTGTCGTAACAGACTGCATTTTCGCTTGTGGCCAGCAGCTTTCTGTACTTCGTCATTTTCGCCTATTTTCAGCTGCCTCTTTTCTGCTCTCTCTCTAACTTGGTTTTGTTATACCTCAGCATGCAGGTTTTGTGGTATCGTGCATTGTTTGCAACCAATGCTGCTTCAACGCCACTTCCTTCATTTAGTCGATTAAAAAGAAATAATTTGGGGAGAAGCTCAAGGTCATTGAACCTTTTCAGATATCCTGCGAGAATGCTGTAGCTGCTCCCCTTGTCTTTACGTGGATTCTTGGATGGATATGTTAGCGACTCTTGCGTCACTTCTTGACATATGACGCATAATGACCAGTCTGTCTCTGTTCTTGCTGTTCGGCCGGAGGTAGACTGTACTGTTTCTGCTTCTTCACCACGAGGCTTCACGAGTTTGAAGAACTTTGACATTGCTCTGAAAACAGAGAAGGAAAAAAAAATGAAATATTTGAGTTTTACGTCCCACGGTTATGCCGGTTAGGCTAAAGGAGACGGTGATAATGAGTAGTGAATGAAATGGTGGAATGAAGAAAGTGGGAGGAAACGGGAGAACCCCGAGAAAACCCACGCACACGGTGTTTGTACACCACAAAGTTCACTTGGCGGGGGCTGGGATCGAACCCGGGACCCCTAGCACCAGAGGTGAACGCTCTACCACTGAGCCACCGCGGCCCCGAACAGAGAAGGAAGAATGAGTAAATATGTAAATTAGTATTAAAAAGCAGCATATTTCGAAATTTAAAAACTAGCTCAAATTAGTGATTGTTTATAATAGTCCGGCAGTTTAGCGGGATATTTCAACATATTATGCACTTTCTCATGAAAGCACCAAAATTTACACTCCGATAATATCGTATCTCAAGTGACACTCCGGGAATTTTTTTTCAATAATTGTATCAAAATTGTGGTTGTATCTGTAGTTATGCAATGGGAATGAAGGGGTTAAGTATTACTGTTGTAGATATTGCACACACACACACACACACACACACACACACACACACACACACATATATATATATATATATATATATATATATATATATATATATATATATATATATATATATATATATATATTACAACACAACATGTTTTTATTCAAAATATTCAATAAACATTCACTAAAACATTCAGCAACAAACTTTATCTAATTTCTGTTGTCTTTCCGGTGTCCACTGGCGGCCATTTTGGAAAATGGCTACCACGGCCGCCAGGGGTCAGTTGGCCAATGGCTCCACATCCAAATTTGTTCATATTATATTTGTCTACGTCTGTGCCAAATTTGGTGCTTTTATCAAAAAGTGGTGCTTTGGTGCTTTTATCATAGGTTAGCTAATCCGCAGTACTAACACTCCAATTATAACAAAATAATCCTAAAACCTAGAATTATGTTGAATTCACTAAATTTAATGTATATGCACTCGTACAATCCTAAACACACCACTTCACTCGTATATTACACTACAAAACAATGGAAAAAGTAGTTGTTTCTTATTACTCTCTTTTTAATCAATAATCCTTATTATTAGAAAGAAGAAAAGAAATTTTAGGAACTGTCGAGTTTTGTGCAAATAAAGGACATTTAAAAGACTTTTTTTTTTCGAAATGTTCTCTCAATTAGTTTCAAAGCGGCTGACTAACATATCGAGCCCTTGTAACAAGTGAAAGTATACTGGAACTGTTGTGCTCCAATAGGTTAATTTTTGAGTTATTTTCCGTGGCAATTAAAATGCAATTCTTGTAGCTTTATTAACTCCAAGGGGAAAACAGCCAATACGTACTCATGCAAAGCAAATATTATATGGCATTATTTTTTTCTATGAACCAGTAACACATACAAAAACTTTACATTTCCAAATGCAACTATGGCATTTATTTTACCGTTTCTAAATGCAAATGGAAAGCTGCTAGGCGACTCACAGTGGGGCGAAAACGCAAACAGCTGGCCAAAATATGACAACTATATTCAAATTGAATGAAATTTAGTATTAAGGAGTTATTGAGGTTGCTGATTACGATTCTGCAACTGAAATTGAAAAAAAAATTAAAGATTCAAAATGGCAGAATAAAATTTGCAAAAGTCGAAAAAGTCGTAGAAATGTTCTGAAAAGTGGCGATAAAGGGGTTATTGAGGTTGCTGATTACGATTCTGCAACTAAAGTTGAAAAAAACAAAATGGCGGAATAAAATTTGCAAAAAGTCGCCAAAGTCACTGTAAAATAAAGAAACAATAATTAATGTCAACATACTTCGTAATTTTCGCAATGTATCTTTAACAACATTCACTTTTTTCACATATTTTGATGAACAATTACTTGTTACTTACGTTCTTAGTTATTAGAAATGTATTATTACTTAAATGACACAAATTATTGGTATTTGATTCGGTTATGATAACTGCAACGGCTTGTCACTGTAACATTAAATGAACAATAATTAACATCAACACGCTTCGTAATTTTCACAATATGTCTTCCTAAACATTCACATATATATATTTCATATATAATATATTTCATTACCCAAGTACTTGTTACATTCTTATTGATCACATTTTTTTTTCTAATTTTAATGACACAATTCATAAAAATTGTTGTGCACTGGTGAAGACTAGGGCAACGAATGATCTGTAATGTTTCAATTATTTTCGTAATACCACGTAAAGGTCGCAACCTTTGTCATTTATAAATGTTTATAACTGCATTTATTTTTAATTGCTAATTTACATTTACGTGACCTTATTTATTCTTTCTTTTGTTTTCTTGTTGCAATGTTAAGATTGTATCATTTATATGTATTGTTAATTTTATATTATATTTATATTTTATTTTTATTTTTTTATAATTTCATTTTCATAATTTACATTATTTTATATTTTATATTATAATTATATAAGTGTCAATGTTCCTACATTTGTCTATACATAATGTATACAGATATACGGTACTTAACATTACTAAATTAATAAATTTTCTGTTTCTTCTTACAAAAACGTGCACCAAAGTCCGATTGGCACGTTTTGGCAGTTACGTTTTTGTCGACAGCATTAATTAATATTCAGACTACCATTCTACAAAATATGAACGTGGTGCACGAGGGTGCACATAATGTTTTCAACGCTTTAAGTTAATAAAATATATAAACAATGTGAAAATTTTGCCTGACTTGTGATTCAAATTATAAATTATTACATCATTATTATTAATTTTTCACTTCATACACTTATTCTACTTACCAGTACGATATAGGAAAACTTTCCAGATTTAAAAACTATGAACGCTTTCGAAAGTTACAAACGTTTCAACGGACCAGTCACAATTCTTCTATTGTTCTCTACGCATTTGACCTGCTGAAGGGTCTACTTAAGAGTGGCTCAGGCAATGGGGCAGCCAAGGGAGGGCCTGGGGGGGCCAGGCCCCCTTGCTCAAATTCTTGGCCCCCCTAGTGGCCCTCCCACACAGAGTGATATTGCTATAGGTCGACTAAAGGTGAGCTGATAGTGGCCACAAGTGAAACGACTACCAAAATATCTCTCGACAACACAGTTACCAACTGCAGAATACCGTATGTTGCAATAGTCTGCGTTCCGGGTAAAAAGCTCGAGGCTCGTTTTTGTTTGTAGTGCAGCAAGATCTAATTAATCGAAATCTTTAATGTGCATGTATTGACCTTACCACCTGAACGTTCCTTTTAGCCTGTGTCCCTTATCTGGTTATCTTCTTTGTTTTCGACAAAGAACCAGAAAAAAAAAGCAAAATTAGTCGGCATTCCCGTTCGCTTCGATGTTGAAAGTCATACTAAAATAAAAGATCCTTACTTATAAATAGCAGGCACTGCAGTAAAATATTACATTTGTGTTGGACGAAAGAAGTCTTCGTATACTAAGTAATTAATTTCCATTGATTATGGCGACATAGAACAAATGCATAACATCCATTAAATAATTTGGTATTATTATTATCAAATAATATCGAGCTCTCTTGTTTAACATACAGTAGAAGAAGAAAGCAGAAGATTTATTATTTCTGTCATTCTCTCTGTTGTTCGTATCCCAATCGTTCGAGAAAATTAAGATACTGAATACTACCAACATCTACTATTTGCTACTAATATTAGTTCTCTTTCTCGACTACCTTCTGGTCTTGTCTAGTTTCCTAACGTTCTTGGCCGTTGGCAACTGAGTAGAAACCTTCTGCTGCGATGTTAACAAGCGATACTAGCGATCTAAAAAAAAAAAAAAAAAAAAAAAAACGGAGTCAGCGCTTGGTGGACATATACTACTAACTAAAGCCTGTGGAAATGAGGCTAACAAAAATCAGTGATTCTTTATAAATAAATCGTTCAGAAGTATTTTCTTTTGAACGATTTTAACTGTAGCTTAATCCCAAAACTGCTACTACTAGAGAAATTCCAAAGTTCATCACAGAGCCAGTGCTACAATCTCATGATTACTAACCATCAGGTAAGATATTGAGATGATACAACTTGGTAGCGGCAGTTTGTGGGACTGGTCCACAGATATTTCATTCAGTAAGTTCAGTCAGCGAATACCCATTTTTATCCCAGGTGTATATCAAAATATGCATTTCTGATAAAATTAAACACTAAGCATTTCAAAACATTTGTCCTTTTCCATCACTTTTATTATTATTATTATTATTATTATTATTATTATTATTATTATTATTATTATTATTATTATTATTAATAATAATAATAATAATAATAATAATAATAATAATAATAATAATAATAATAATAATAATAACAACAACAATACAGTTTATCAACCAAAAACTATTTATATTATGCGGCATTAAACCAAATCTGGGGCTTGTGATATTTATTTACTTCCACTATTCCATCCGGCAAATTAGTATGGTCTGTAGGAGAGGGAATGTTTTCGGGATGGTAAAATTTGAAATGAATGCTACCATGCTATAACTTTGAGCTTCGCCTTATCTCAAGTAGATGCAGACTGTCGGAAGGTTTCATTCTTGTAGATTCACTAGTTCAAACGCTGTCGAAAATGAGATCTGGGGAATATGACTCATCGAACAACATTCAAATAAATTTATCAAGAATGTTTGGAGATATGCAAAGAAAATGGCCTTGAAATTCCAGAGTCGGAAATAGACTATAGGAGTTCCTCGTGGAAACGAAATAGACATTCGCCATCGAAATATCACAAATTCATTTTGGATGAATGTCTTCCTTCATTGGAAGCCGAAAACGAATTTTCTAAATTTAATATACTGAGAGATTTTTCTGCCTACTGAGACAGAGAAACGCTTTGGATCATGTGCAAAATCATTAGATCAATCACAACTCTACATGCAAAAAGTGAAAACTTTCTAAATTACAACATTGTTAAGTCTATGGCCCAGCATTATGGAAGTGATATGGAAATATTCAAATGTAAACTCAAAATCCTCCCAAACACAATTAAGTTTTATGAAAACGAGAGAAAACCAAAGTAATTCCTTGATGAATTTCGTTGTACTTTGCATCTACTAAAACGCATTCCTTGAAACCTACATGCTAAATATCATTTTTGTGACTTTATCAGTTTCTAGTGCTACATGTGAAAGGTCATTCTCATGTTTGAAAAGATTAAAGACATATAGACAATTCAATGACCGATGATAGGCTGAAAAACTTAGAATTACATTATACTGAAGAAAATTGCTAAATCGTTATATCGTCAAGAAGTTGTTGATAAGTTTGTTGCTGCCCACAAGAATAGAAAGATCCTCTTTTAAGTAGAGACATGAACCTATAAGTTACTTTCTTTACCTGTAAAAGTGTATTTCTCTGCTTCCACTTAAATCACCAGCCACACATATTTTAAACGCAGTGATTAAATAACTACTTACTTATATTAGAAATCAATTGTATTAATGTATTCTAGCTGTTTGAGGTAGTAAATTCTTATATTTTCACTGTAAAAGGGTAAAATCATTAACAACAAAGATGAAAATATTCACCTTGAACACACACACACACACACACACACACACACACACATATATATATATATATATATATATATATATATATATATATATATATATATATATATATATATGAATAAAATTTTTCAGTCATTGGAGATGGCCCCCTCAAAATTTTCTTGGGCCCTTCGTCGGCCCCCCTTGAAAAAAAATTCTAGCTACGCTACTGGGCTCAGGTAGTCGGAATAAAGTAAAAACCCTATTCTATTTATGGATTTGGGCCCTTCTAACATCACTCTAGCCAATTACATAAAAAATTCCTATATTACTAACTTTCGTTTTTTTACTTTTGGCCAGCTTTTTGCGTTTTCGCCCCACTGTGCGACTGGTGATAACGATACCTCATGCAAAATAATATTGTCTAGGGCGCTCTTATTCCACATGTTGATTATCTTTTATCTGTTTGAAGATATCACATAATTACTTAAAATTAATGGTATTTTAATTTTGCAGTGATTAGGTCTCTTAATTTATTTCTTCAATCAGAATTTCTCAACCGATTCTGTAAAAAATCATTTGGTTACATGTTCATTACCATACTTATTTATAAACAAATAAATTAAGTACTGGTGTGTATATATAATTCAGTAGTTTTATTTGTTTATTAATTTGTGAACTAAAAACATGATCGTATTTTCATGATTTATTAAAATTCAATTATGCATTCGATTTTGATCGTTTGTAAAGTAAATGAGAAATCCATTGCACCATTCATTTTAAGCAACTGTTTAACGCATGTTGAATCTGAATCACACCTGTGATCTTTGTGTAATATACGCCGAAGACGCATTTGCTAGCCATAATTAATACTTACTTATTTCATGTAAAATTTGAAATTTATTTTTTGACATTGTGCTTATCCTCTACTTATTACGGTTTTATAACTATTTATTTGAAATTCAAGTGCAACAATTAATCTGTTATATCTTAGCGTGCTTGCTTTTACAGTAGATTTCAGCAGTAAATCAATTAAAATGTAGTGGAATAATATTAATTCATTCCCTAAGTGCTTAAAAAGTAGTTACAAAACCATACATAAGATGTTAATATATTCAGAGACTGTAAAGTACATTAAGAAAATATTTTATTTTTTCTTTATAATTATTTCTATATAAGTATCCCAAAGCGAACGTAATGCTTTGAAAATCTACTGTGGAGTTCACTTACCCTTGAAACAACACGAGTCAATCTCTTTTGTGCGAGAAATGCCTCCCACCTTCATCGCGTGCAGTGTCCATAATCAGAAAAACTCTCAGAGGCACAAAACTGTTTGCTCTTTTCTTGTTAACTGCAAGGATGTAGAAAACGGAAAGGTATTTCAGTTACAGCGACAGTGTGATTACAATGTGTCTATGGTCAGATGTTAAATGATTGTTTTGTGATGATAGATAAGTGGTAGAAAGGGCCAAGCAAGAACACGTGAAAAGATAGTAACATCAAGTATCTGGCTTACGCTGTGTTACCAAATCTATCATGGATACCAATAAATTTTGCACACTTCATATTAAAATATATAAAACTTTTGCTCGTTCGCTCTTCATTTGTATACAAGAATATACCAGAATATATGTCCATTTTTAAATATTTTTTATTTGTATTACTTAAGAAAGCACCCAATTTTGTGCCTATATTATAGTGGGTAATCTAATTGTTTGCAACATCTTATTTTGCGAGGATTGATAGAGAAGTAATTTCTCCATGGCTGTAACTTTTTATATGTCAACTGAATTTTAAACTAATTTTTATACCTGATAGGAAAATTTGTATTAACGCAATGAACTATTCACTTTCGACACAATTTCGATCTCTTTCTACGTACTTGTGCTAACGCCTGGCTAGTCAGGCATACCTGTCAGAGAAGAATACTGGAAATTGTTGTCGACACCAGGATTGAATGACAGCTTTCCTCTTTTCGTCAGAGCAAAAGTGATGCCCCTTAAGGTGCTCATTCATCGTTGGGAAGAGGTGATAAGTCGAGATTGTGAAGTGCAAGTGGTAGGACCTCTTTGAACTACAGGTGCTGTAATAGCATTTCACAGATGCGCTGGAGGTTCTTTTCTTGCTGCAGAATAGGATCTAAACTATTCTGATCGCGGTGTTACCATGTACACAGCTTCTCCAACGTTTCCAAACAGCGTTGAGAGTTTATTGTGCCTCCTTGTTCCCAGAAATCAATTAGCACGGCACCTTAGAAATATCAAAAATTGGCCCCAATGACTTTCCCAGCAGATTGGACCCTCTTGAATTTCTTGGGACGTGGAGATTGTACCTTGTTTTAGGGGTCCAAATGATTCATCCCTTGTGAGAATGGACTGGTGAAAAGCTTCACTTTCATGTTTACACAGGTGCAACAAATTACGGCAAATTTGCTTCATCTGCATTTTGTGCTTTTCTGTCAGCATCTGCGGCACCCAACAAACATACACTTTTTGATACCCACCACCTCGGTTACAGTAAATTGCATTCGTTCTAGGGAAATGTTGAATTTTGTGGTGATCTATCGCTCTTTGTTTCGACGGTTACCGCGAATTATTTCGCTGTCACCATTTCGATGTTCCCACCTGATGCTGTGAGGGGTCACCCACTTCATGGTTGATCAAGCGCATCACAAGTAGCTAGATTTGCTTCTTTCAACTGTGTGCTTATCGTCTTAGTCAGGCCGGTAGCCAGCCCAAAAATGTAGGGGGGCCCGGCTGAAGTTAGGGGGGCCCGATCCAACCATATTATAGTTCATTTGCAAGCCTACCGTGAAAATTTTAGGGGGATCAGCAAAAATTTAGGGGGCCCGCCCCCTAGACCCCCCTAGATACAGGCCTGCTTACATTACTGATATTAGTGGTAGCGTGCCCGTAAACAAATGTCATTCGGCGATGAATTTGGATAGGCTCCCACACTCAGCTACTAGAAATTCAATTATGCCTCTCTGCTTCAACTTCATGTCCATGTTGGTCGCCATCTTTTTCAGTTATCAGAACACCAGCGACATCTGCGAATAAAGAAAACAAATAGCTACGTATAGAACAAATGTAGCTATCAGGTACAAAATAATTTTTAAAATCGGTTAAGAAATAAAAAAAAAAGTTACAACCATGGAGGTATTACTTTTCAATCAAACTTCGTATTTTACTGTATCGATGCATGTTTTATAAGTATTCGTAAATTGCTGGTAAGCATTTCAAAAGATGTTGCGTTATGTTTGTGCTACTTAACAGAAGAAAAAGAAGAGGTTGTTTGATCAAAAATCGATTTGAAAGAATCTTGTACGTATAACCACAAGCTGCTAAAAACTTTCCTTTCGTGAGGGAACACAAATCAAAGTGGCCATTGAGTTTGTGCGAAAAGTTCTGTGGAGCAAAATTTAATCTGCATATAATGTCTAATTTTATTAAACTTTATGACAAAGCTCTTTAAACTTCTGTGATTTAATCAACGGTCAAACGTTTCTTTTTCTGAAGAAGAAGATGAAGGAATTATGTGGTAAGGACTGAATTCAGATGAGTGGTTAGACAAGTTGCTTGTTCTACGGAAGTTAACTTTAGTAGCTAGACGCACTTGCTAATGGAAAAGTTGATGGCCAATGAGAATCGAGGACTAATGAAGATAAGGTTCAAGCAAACGTTTCGTGGCAAGCGAGATATGATAACTGTAATAAATATACGAGATGATATTTGTAGAGAAAGTGATTAATGAATATCACAGATTGTTGTATACGCAATAATAATTGGTTATTTAAACAATGAGTATGGCAACCATAAAGCATAAAAAGCAGTAAAAACATAATGGAATTTTCTACCTAAGGTTGGTACCATATCTGTGATTTTGACCACTTTGCATATCCAAATTTTGATAATTTTATAAGCATAATAAATCATAATTTACAGAAATAAAGCATAAAGCATAATGCTTAATGCTTTTTTCCATAACCCAGTGTATGTGTACAACAAAGAAAAATATATTAATATATTTTGTACCAAAGAAAAAAATATGAACAAAGGCTGTTATCAATGCCGTAAACAATGGAAATGAACTGCCAATTGCGTTTACGCGTAGCAGTGGAAAGTTCGCACCTCGCTCCGCACCTTGATGCAATTTTGTATCACCGTACATTGATGCACTGTATTGATGTTATTTTAGTGGGGAAAATTAATAGTTTCATATATATTTTTAATGCTTGTGTAATAAAAAATAACGAGTAAAATAAAACAAATATGTAATAGAAATGGGTAAAGAATTATAATTCAAGGAACAGCATTTTAAGGCATAATTTAGGAAAAAGCATAATGCAAGGAAAAATAAAGCATAATATACAGTTGCATAAAACGCAAAGTTGATTACCCTTACCATGAGTGTTCGCAAGGAGGCAAGGGGCACAAACAGTGGCGTATTTACGATTTTGTTTCGGGAGGGGCTTTGCTAACTTTCGGGGAGGGGGCTTTGCCTGAAAATGTGAAAATTCTGCAAGATATTTCATATAGTTTACTATAGTAAGTAAGATTTCGGGGGGGGGCTTAAACCCGGAAGCCACCCCCCTAAATACACCACTGGGCACAAATGTTCACTTTTGTCGTTCTTGCCACGTACAAAAATGCTAGCTCTTTTGTGGCAAAATGATAAGAGGCCTCAGCTCTGATGAGGAAGCACCGAGTTCGATTCCTAGCGAGACTGTGTTCTTCGGATACCATTCAAATCTGTAAGTCTCTGTGTAATGTGGGCACGTTGCTAAATGTGTCTAAATTATTTAATATCCGGGCATAGACCTAATGCTAGTACTGTATCAGTGTTGCCAGATTGGGCTACAAGTAGCGGATTGGGCGATATTTTAAGTTTGTCGTTACCAAAATTTGAAATTGGGCGGCACTCTACTTTTGGGCTACTTTCAATTATCTGCAGGCTATAACTCTTAAGAATGCGCCAGGTCCGTATTCTTTGGGGGCTAGGTGGGCCGAGCCCCATTAAATTTTTACTGGCCTCCCTAAATATTTCACGGTAGGCTTGCAAATGAACTATAATATGGTTGGATCAGGCCCCCCTAAATTCAGCCTGGCCCTCTACATTTTTGGGCTGGTTACCGGCCTGGAATGCGCTACTTTCTCATTTTCATACATGAAAGAGTTTTGTGTGCTAAATATTCTATTCACAATGAACAATAATTTTAGTAAAACTAAGGCGTTCGACACCAGTTTAGTTCTTGTTTTAGTACTTTTTAATTCCCAGATCTGACAACACGATTTTCGTTGAGTTGTGCTGTTACAGTATTGACCGTGATGTCTGTTAATGTTAGAGCCTATTGTACGAAGCTGTGTAAACGTGAACATCGCAAATTTAAGTGTGTTACTGTATTATCCATATTGAGATAATGAGTAAGTGGAGCCAAGGGAGCCGATCCTGGGGGGCCGAAGAGGCCCCCAAAGCTCATTGGGTCCCCTCATTGTATTTGTAAATTTATAATATTTGGCATAATTTGAATGCAATTTATCTTAAAAATCCTCATATATGTTTTCTGTATCTGAATGCCTCCCCCCCGAAATAAATGCAGAGAAATCGGCGCCCTTGAGTGGAGCTACAATAAAAACTTACAATATTCCTGGCTCTCAGATAAAGAATTTAATGAATGAAAAATTATACTATAAATTGTAATGTGTATTTAAGAACCGGTAGGAGGGAAGATAAACCTACAGAACTGACTTAAGCAAAATATATCTTCTTGAAAATGAGAAAGGTTGCCGATTATATACTATCACCGTCTATCTAGTTCATTCCACACTGTAATACTACTGCCCTTGATGTAATATGGAGTTTGCCTTAACACATCACCACCTACAGACCGAAACTGTGGTCCCCGTCTGACCGTTGCCAAGCCAAATATCTTACGTATTTTCAACTACAGGTGTTTCTATTAAATCGATGTATATGATTAATAAAAACATATAGGTTCAAAATAATCCATTTTTATGTTTGTGTTTTAAATAGTTCCACTCCGCTAATTTTAGTAGCAGATTATTTTATCTTCGTAACTGGCAACACTGCTACTGTTTATTAAGTTTTTGATGATAAGATAAATTCTAAAACATTAAGCATTGAAAGAAAAAAATCCATAGATGAGATACATACCGATTCATAGATCTCGTTAAGTTGAACGAAATGATAATTATGAGTCCTCATGCGTAGTTCTCGAGAAAATCGAGAAAGTAACTGAAACTGTGTTTTTACTGAAGTAACCTCCATCAACTTTTTCATTACTACACTAATACTCGTAATACGACACTATACAACATGGTTAATGTAGTATACCTCAACAATATAATTATTGCTTAAGCATTCCTATTTGTTTAACTACAACATCGTCCAAAGATCACATCGAGCTAAAAGAAACGCACTTGAGGGTACATTCTGATTTGTAGTGTGTAAGGACGAGTGTTCGCCCTTACTGTTTTATTTTTTGAATAAAGGATTAGTGTAAAAGTGTATATAATTTTGTTACTGATAAAGGTAAGTCTGGCCAGACATATATATTTAATTACATATACACGTATTATGTGTTATATATTTATAATTTCATCTTGGTTATTGCCTACTTATTTGTATGTGTATATCTGCTTAAACTGTGTATTTCTTGCTTGGATTTCTTTCAGCTTTATTTAACGAACTCAACATTCGAGTTTTTTCTATATAGTTTTTTTATTATAGTGATCGATGGAATTTTCCAGAGGCTTGCGACGGTTGTTCGCATTCAAAAGACTTTTCTTTGCGGATTTTTAACCGAAAATAAAATTAAGCAAACTAAAAAGAGAAGGGATATAAAAAGAAGCCTCTCGGAGCATAGGGGGCTGGATGACTATGGCTGTTAGAGCCGTTTTACGTTGAAGGTCCTGCCTTGCTTTTTTAAACTTTCCTATCGTGTATTGAACGGTCTGAATGATGACCGATGACAGAGAATAAATTATTTCTCTGGAGCCTGAGTGATGACGTTAGAATTTCTGATTTTATAAGGAAATAAGTAGGGACTGGCCTGATGGCTAGAGCAAGGAATGAGTGATTTCCTTTGGGTCTGAGTGATGACCAAGTTTGATAACATTTAGTTAGCCAGGTGATAAGCTTGAACGATAGCTTATTGGAATAAGTGATTCCCATTATCTTCTAGGGGAGGTAGGTTATAATTTTTCTTAACCTCAGAGGCAGAAAACACTTTAAGGTTTCTTATAAACTGTTTTCTTTTGCTAGGCCAGAGAAGCTTGAGTGGTGATCTCTTTAGAGAAAGAGAATAAGTCTTTGGACTAAGTGATGTCCATCGACAACAGGGTTTTGCAGACGGAAAGTTGAAGTTAGGCTTTCCTGATAGAGGTAAGCATCAGACAAAACTGTGAGGGAATGAGGATCGGTGGAGTCTGACTAAGTAAATTTGTAGTAGTCTGTTGGTCTGAGTGATGATAATCTGACTTAAAGAATAGGACTCTGAAGTGAAAGAGTTCCGGAATCTTTTTTCAAATTATTTTTACCTTAAGGAATTTCGTCGAATCACTTCAATATATTTATTTCCTGAATAAATATTTAATTACCCTGATAAGACTAATTTTTCGTTTGAGAATAAGACAATTCATAATATTTGATGGTAATTTTAATTATTTTAAATATTTGTTTGTGGTTTATTGTAATTGGATACCCTTGGAGAGCCGGAACAGTCTGGAAGGAGTGAACCATAACAAATGTTCGAAAATTCGATAAAAACTAATTTTTATAGTACTAGAAATTATGTTTTTGGCAATAATTGATAAATCTAATTTTATTTTACTGAAACTTTTTAAAACTTATTATTTCGCTCTATACCTAAAATTTACACTTAAGTATCAGATTTCATCCATTGTTGTTTATCTTCTCCAAACGATAGACACATAACCCTAACAGTATCATATGCACCCTAATAGTGTTGTATCATCGTGAACAAAAGTGCATTTCCACTGCCCCTGCAAAGTATGCAGCCAAAATTTACTGAAAGAAAGCACAAATTGCATTAGAATTTGTATATACAGTTTATATTTTGACAAGATAATTAAATAATAAGTCTATATAATGTAATTAAGACTCCAATTTCAACATCAGTGTGATATCATGCCTGAAAAGAGTCATATTTCTAGTTTCTCGATGTATTTGTCTGATGCATTAATGTAAACACGTTAACATGTATCAACAACAGAGTTAATCTTCTTATTTTTCAAAATCGCATGTCAGCTTATCTATCATAACATACATTTCCAGATATGACGTAGAGAGAAGAAAGAGATAAAAGATTTTTAAGATCTAGACTGTGAGATTCACTAAACAAATATTGGAATTAAAATAGTCGCTTTAGATGACAGATAAGAGAGGGTAATTGGAATAAATATAAACTTTTAGAAACGTTCTAGATATGAAAAAATCTGATTAAAATTACTGAATATAATCATGTAATTTCTCTTGTCATGTTTTACAAGTAATACACTTATTTATTTGAACATTCTGACCTCCAAATCCAGGATTACAAAGGAACATAGAAACTTCTCCCTTTAAGATTTAAATAGTAACAAAATCTGTCCTCTTTATCCAGGGTTAGAACCCACGATACATTTGTCTTCTACTGTGAATCCATCATTTTACAGCTGAGCTAAACACAACTGCTTTATGAGAATTCAAAAATCGGTATTTTTGGAACGTATAATATAGGTTTGTCAGATTTGAAGAAATGAAATAAAATCTTCAGTTTTATATCCCATGATTATAGCGTGTAGGCCAAAGAAGATGGCGATGATAAGAATGAATGATATAGTGAAATAAAGAAAGTGTGAGAAAACGGAAGAACCTATAGAAAATCCCACGTATACGGCGTTTGTCCATCACAAGGTTCACTTAGTGTGACCTGGGATCTAACCAGGGCCCCCACCGCGACACTTTGTCAGATTTGAAATATCTACCATGATCTATTGGCAACTTTCAATTTTTTGAGCAATATTGTGGAATAAGAAAATAATTTAAATGCATGATCAGAAAACTGATAAGTCAGAAAAACTCAATATGAAAACAGTGGCTGCCAGAAACATTGCCTGCACGAAACAGAGTGGTCAACCCTCTACCAGTATGCCTTATGCTACATAAGTATGCTTTGAGTATGTTTTATAATTTTATGTAATAAGACCAGTACCGCAGCCATCAACAATCAGATAAGAAAATATTGCAGCCAACACGAGCATTAGGGTCAATATATAACGATCACTAAATATGTATTACTATGAAAATCGCCAGTTGGTAATTAGTTTAATGCTTGTTTTACATATTGTATATGTCGTTATAGCCCTCAGTCCGTATATTTACATAATCTAGGTTACTGTTTTATCAAAATCCATCTAAACACTTCATTTAGATATTACCCTTTTTAAAATTGTACTACGTAATAAATTAAAGATTTACACACTTTTAAATATTGTACATGTATATATCACAAGATTGATTCCCTATATATTATATGTTTTTTGTTGCTATGACAACTTACAAAACATTTCATATCACTGTCACAACAGAACAATCATAATAACAGAAAAGAAATTACATCTACTTCTCTTTTCTTCTTCTTCCTTTTGAACAGCTTGTGAATATTTTAAAAGCACATTTTGCCCGTGAGTACAAGTTATAACATAAAAATTACGCAATACCGTTACATAATGTCGCCCGAAAAATGAGACTTTTTTGTTTAAAATAAGAAAAAAGAAATCATGGACCGTTGGATATCACATGATGGTTATTTGAGTTTTCGAATGACCCTCGTATATGCAATAATTACAATTCATACAATCATATATCATATTTTGCTTTTATATCACTATTATTTTCATATTTATCTTAATTCTTATAGTTAATTTCCTTTTATACAATTCAACATTGACAATAGAAGGTACATTCAAATAACGTTATAAAAGTTGTTTAATTTAAAGTCATTTCGAGGCCATCGATACGTGTTACAAGTTAAAAGTTAGCAAAATCTATGTCATTTTCTTGGGCAGAACTAAGAAGATTGCGAAAAAGATATTATTATGATGTTTGCATGATTGTTTTCTTAAATGATAAAGGATCAAATATATTATATATTCCAACAAAATGCAATGTATAAATGAAATATGACAATATCTAGAACAAAACACAATAATCAACATCATAAGATAAACTAATACAAATAAAGAAATTATCATATTAGGAATTAGTTCAAAGATTAAATGTCATTCATGTTAACTTTGGTTCCAACTTCCGAAGGAACTAATGCCTTAACTAATTGCACCCATGTGCTTTTAGTATACTTCGAAGGACGCCATAAATTGAGTTCATCAATATTGCGTAAGCCCAAAAGTTTTCCAGTCTTCATGTCCATTAATTCGAAAACTTTAGGATTAACTTGTCTTATACATAAATATAGTCCAGCAAATAAATCACAAAATTTATAAATCCTTTTTAAGAACGCATCGCTTTGAGGGTATAGTTTTACAAAGACTAAATCATTTGTTTGAACTTTAATTTTACCTATTTGCTGTTGTTCTATCTTCCGATTACGTGAGAAAAATTTCTGTCCTGCGAAGATGTACCATACTCACGAGATGTGAATAGTTCATTTCATCATTTTCATTAAGTTTAATGCAAAAATGTTGCTCAATCGGTTTTATGAAATCGGTTCCATTATGAATATTAGCTGGCGCTACACCCAATGTATCTGATATTGAGTAATTTAGATAGTAAGTAATTTCAGTAACATACTTAATCCAATCAGAATGCTTATCACGACAACAGTGTCTATACAAATAACAAACGAAATCATAACGATATTTACAGTGAAAATAAACAAAAATCAATTGATTATAGTTTTCTCGGACGCCGTAACTTTAGCTTAAGTTACATGACCAACGAATTCGTTTAGGTTGCATTAAAAATCATAAATCGGAAAACAATCTTGCGCGTTATTTACATCTACATTTCTTTGTTTTCTATTTCGAGAATTTTTGCCATGCAATTGCTGATAATTATCGTTTGTAAACGAAAACCCTGTTCCTATTGGTAGTTAATCTTTAATTATTTCCCTGTAAAAGAACATAAAACTTCCGAACTTGACTGCTACATTTCCTTCCCATCTAACTTCCTGATATCCTACTAGGTCCATCCTCACTAGGACCATTTCTATAGCTCACTCATTACGGATTTTAACGCGCCTGCCCTATAAAGATTTCTTTCATTTTCCAAATCTCATGTTCATTTTATTTTGCTGAGTTCATGCCAAGTTATTAGTCCTGATCCGAGGATTCTGCAAATGCGTCAACATTTTTTTACACGATGAAGTTGTTAACCTCATACCAAATCTCCAAGCTGGGGGACTACCCCTTGTCGTTTATCCGCGTCTGCTTATTCAGTATATTCGCAGCTAACCTCTATATTTAGAGACCTTCTTCTCGATCCATAACCTGAGGACGCGCCATGCCGTGGTGACAGGAAGACCACATTTCATGGATATTAATATAGCTATATTTAGAAATACAATAGACCAGTGGCGGCTCGTGCTTTGAATTTTAGGTGGTACACAATATATGACCTCGTTTTTCATTATTATTAATATTATTATAAATAATAATAATTTAATAATAATAATAATAATAATAATAATACAAACAATATTAGCGATTTCTTCATGGTATACTTCTAACATGCAATGGAGAAGCTCATTTTATATGATTTTTGACGTACCCTTAAAAATTGTTGCGTTTTCTAATGACTCTTGAGAACTCTGTCAAGTTCAGTGCTGACATTAATTAATACACTAAATACGCATGGTTTCGAAGAGTCTGTTTCATCATGTTCTCTTAAAGCCAGTTCGAAGACGCCACAAAACCGAATTGATGATTATATTGAACACGTACCTGCTTTGCGTCACTTTTTGATTGTGATTCTCAATGGACCGCCTATAACCAGGATCTAGTTGAGCAGCAATATCCACATTTCCCAACACAGTGAGACTAACGTGTTTTGTATGAGATGATGAATTTTCTTTTTTCTTTCTTTGTTTTTCTTCTTTTTGTTGTGGTGCAGATGCTGGATATCCACAACACCTGATTTACTGTATGTATCTTCCCCCGCCCCGAACAACAAACACGAAAAACAAAACAAAGCATTTTAAATTTCACATCCACATAACCACTTATGCTGTTCGTATAAGTTGAGATTAAACTTCCTTGTAAATATTTGTTTCTGACCTAATTATTTGCGTTAAATTGAGAGTCGGAATGGGCCCTCCGATGTTTTTCACAAGTAACTTTGCTTCTAACGTTCTTTTTGAAAACGGCTCATTCAACAGAGACGTTACAGAATTCATTGTCACTTCACGTATATCAGGGACAGACACGTATTACGCAATTACAGCAACCATTCCAATGAACAAGGCACACGCACCCACCCAACAATAGAAAGTACGAACAGATTCGACAATTTGATCGTGAACATACTCCCGTCCGACTGCAAATACATGATTTTTTTCGGTGTGATTTGTTTTGTGCCAAAGAGAGGCGCTAGCCCCTATTTAAGCAGCCAAAGGCATGGGTGATAGTAGGCGAAAGAGGAAAGTGAAGAAAGACAAGGGTCTCCTACATTGGATATTGGTCAGTCGAGTTGAGGACAGGGATTGCAGTCCCCTTTAAAATCTCACCCCTTTCCCCCATTAACCTTCTTTTTCTAAAAACTGTTCTCCAATTCTCTCATTCACCCACAAACATATGAAAAGAAAAACATTCTCTCTATGCTGCCAAATACTCATTCAAACACGACTGTATTAACTACTGATATCCTCAATCTGTCTTCACTCTTTACGGGGTCGCTTTTACTGTCTCCTTAACTGCTTTGACCTTACTTGGTTGACAGAACCAATAGTTATGACCACTTGGCAATCTCGGATTTAGGCAAGGCGCAAGGTCTTTTTTTCTCTCCTCTGTGTACGACTTGGAGGAGCGGACCATATCCCTTCAGGCGAGAACCGTGTCAACCAATATTGCAGGGGGAAAGATGGTAGAGAATTTCCAGTTCCAAAGCGTTGTTTTGGAAAAGTTGTTTTTGTTGGTAGACTTGCTTGCAAAAGATCTGCAAACATATAGATTCCTATGAGGCACTATAAGGATCCTTGCACAAGCAGAAAGCTATTAGTCAGCCCAGTTTCAAACGCACTTCCTTCTTTAAGGAAAGACGATGTTGACAATAAAACGAAAAGTGATTTAGCATAAATAAAAAATGAAAATATTGGAAGGAGGTTTGTACAAACATGCAAACATTAAGAGAAACCGCCACTGCAATAGACACGGATTATCCGAACACTGCTTTAAAACACATAGGAATAACCAATATGCACAAATATGTGGAGGCATGTTAAGACTGTGTAGGCTTCGATGCTGTAAAACTCGTAAATTAGAAACAGAGCCTATTGTCAATGTAGTAGTATTCCATGAGTGCATCATACGTTTGACTGTACGAACTATTCTTCTCACAATGTTTTGTTTTGTAGATACGTAACTTTATATGTATATTTGTAAGTTATTATACTCTTTACCTGTTCTTTGCCAATAGCAACTGTATGAATTTATTATACAAAACTGGTGTACAGAAAAATAAAATTTTAAAAAAGATATTTATCTATAATGTGATATTTCGCAGGACACCTTATGTAAAGGGCTGCTTGTACCCTTCACAGGTTCTTTATTAACAGCCACTATTTGAATTTATTATACAAATTTGGTATACAGAACAACTAAAACCACTTATCTATAATCTGATGTTTCGTAGGGAGCCTTATGTAAAGGGCGCACTGTACCCTTCACGGGTTCTTTACCAACAGTAACTTAAAGTATTTATTGTACAGAACTGTGATATACAGAAGAATAAATAAAATCGTTCATTTTTGATGTGGTTTCGCAAGGGTGCCTAATGTAAAGGTCGCACTGCACCTTTCACGTGCTTTTTACCAATAAAACTGTAAGAATTTATTATTTAAAAGTTGTACCTTTATTTATACTGTGATGCTTCGGAGGGCGCAGCGGCACATGTCCCGGTGGGCCAGCACGGGCCTGGTATACATTTGAAGTATTGTATAACCTATTGTATTTTTTTACAAGCAGTCGAATCGTTGAGTTCGAAAACCGGTCATCTCCATCGAAGCCAATTTGAGAGGAGTGACAAACAAAACTAAATTAATCAATATGTATCTGACATATAGGGTTATTTCCATTTTTGGAAAGTAGAAAAATGTCTGTTCTACGGTTTGAAAATGAAAACAGCCCTATATGCCAGATGAATTATTGACTACTTAGTTTTGTTTGTCACTCCTCTCAAATTAGCTTCGATGGAGTGACCGGTTTTCGAACTCAACGATTCAATTTCGTTTTCACTCTCTTTTCTTTAAGATCTTCTCACTATCTAGGCACTTACATTAAGCTAAAGGAAATAGCAAAACAGTTTGTTACATATATCACTGATATTTTGTTGTTGTTACAAATGTTTTGTTTCATGTTATGGTGTTGATTCAAGTATTTTCAAAATCTCGCACAGAGGGAAATTTAAACAGTACTGTTCATTTCATACATACATTTCATATCTGCGAAATAGTTTGAGATATCAAAGTCATGTAAAGGGTACAATGATCGTTACGCCTACATATATATCCCCTTCCTTCTCCACTGAGTTGCAACGTCAAAGTGAAATGATAAGAAAATATCCCAGTTCCGAATCTCATATCTGCTGAAAATTTTATGGAGATCGGTCGGTTATTATGTCGGAGATCGGTTATTATGTCACAAACATAGTCACTTTCACTTTTATTTATGTAGATAGATACATAGATAAAGCCTTTTGAATACAAGTCAAATTTTTCAATTTCTTGTAGCTTTGTATGTGTGTGCCAAAATTAATCCCAAAATATCTGCAATTCGTATTTTATAAGTCACAGGCTGCGTCTCAAAGCTAACTAATAAGTCCTATTGCTATTATTACAATTGCAAATATCAATATCTAAGATTGCCTGAAGTTCTTTTTTCAATAGAAACAAATGAAAAAAAGAAGAAAAAGGATGCCTTGAAACTAAAACGTAGACAAATTCACTAGTGTTCAGAATTTTATTCTTTTCTTAACTCTTTATTTACTTAAACAAACTCTTGAATAGATTCCAAACGTTCGGTTGGGAATTATTGAAACTATGTTTGCTTCTTCTTAGCATTCTTCCTTTCTGCATTATTCCTCTTTTTCTCTTCCTGTCGTACTTATCTCTTCACTGTTTGTGTCATTTTGATCCAACAAAACAAGATCCTCCCAACAGATGGGTTGCGGGCAGCACTCAGGGAAGTCTAGCTTCAAATTACGAATACCAGGACAGGGACCACCCATTGTAGGACAGCTGAAAAGATAATAATAATAGGTTTTCATTACCTTAAATTTGACTGATTTCAATCTTAACCAGTCATAGTAACCAATCTTAAGATTCGAAAAAGACATTATCTTTTTGCAAGACCTTAAAATCCTCAGTGTCTGGGCTAGAAAATTGACCTATTAGGCTTCTCCTTTACATTGAGAATATCCCCAGAGAAATTTTCAGAAACGCTGGGGATGTCTCCCTTTGTTGTTCATGCAGTGTTTGTATATTGAATTTCATTTTCCTATCTTGACGGACACGTGAGAGCCTAAGTTTTTCGCATAAATTATGACCTTTGTCCCTTCTTAAGATGGGTCACTAGGTGTTCTCCGTGCTATGTTAAACGCTGCTTGAATAGTACGATGTTGCCATATAGTGTCGAATGTTTACTGATGCCAGATAATAAAGCAAGTAATCATGGAATTCTGCTTGGATACTTACTGGAGAAATTAATTTCGACCCTTACCAGAATTCACAGCTAACTGTAAGTTCACTTCTCGAACTGCAACGCTATAATCCAGGAATTTTCTTATTGTGACTGTTACAGTAAACATACAAATTTGGCAACAATGCATTATGGCGTTCTGCGCAAGTTTCTTCTCAAAATCTATTTCCTTAAATGTAAATTAATATTAAAAGATAATGTGAAACATAACAGGAGAAACAGTCAAACAATATATCTATTTCATTATAAGATTGTTACTTTAAAATACTTTACACGTACAAATAAACATTTCATAAAACTGAGCACGTCTAGTAAGATTTAACAGCAAGTGCCATCTTGTGTACTCATTCTAAAATGTATCAAATCCTTTCCTTTATTTGTTACATTTTTGGATATCAGAAGACACAACCAAATGAATCAGTGTCTTGTGTTATAGCTGAAACATAAGTCTATCTTATAGTACAATATTTATAATATGTAATGTTTCATTGCACAGTAGTTAAGGGAATGAGCTAAAATATGTACTGATTTCCGGGTGGTGATCCACATTAAGATATGCATTTTAATCAAGGTAACTTGATAAAATCCAACTTCGAAGTATTTGATAATTATATCCAAAAATACATTTCAAACGGCTCAGTCGTTATCCCGTGATTCGATTAGAAACAAGATCACTTTCTTCTTTAATTAGGCTAACGGAAATGTCCGTGCTTCGCACGGGGAGAATAAGTTTATGAACAATATTTGATCCACACTTGGGATATATATTTCAATGGAAGTATAATGATAAGAACCCACATGATATTATATTTTTCGTAGAAATTTTGAACGTTTACCCCTGCTAGGATACGCACTTTAATAAAGTGACATAATAAAATCCCGGTTTGACATAAATAGTATGTTCAAAAATTCATCTCAAACGGATCAACCGTATTCCCATGATGCGATAACAAACAATAGATAACGTTAATTTCGTTGTGAAGAAATAACTTATAGAAAATGCCCCCTTCCCCCCCATAAAATAGAAATTTTCAGGAACAGTGAGAAACGTGTCCCTAATATTTAATGAGGAGTTTGTATGCCGACTTTGAGCTTCCTAGGAGGCTTAGGGGTGGGTAGATATGTGGCCAGAATGGGAAAAAACTAGGAACACTTTCAAAATTTTAAACAGGAAATCCAATCGGAAAATGATCATTAGGAAGACCTAGGGGCAGATGGGAGGATAATATTAAAGTAGATCTCGCAGAAACAGGAATACAAAGTGGAAACTGAATCCGCTTGCCGAAGGACAGAAGTCAATAGAGTGCTTTTGTGAACGCGGAATTGAACCTCCGTGTTATATAGGCCACAGAACTCGTTAGTTAGTTTGTGCTTCCTAACTTATTGTACCTGTAAGATATTGAATTTTTGGTTGAAATTTTGAACCCCTTCTACTTCCTTAGGACACGCTTGTTAATCAAAGTAACATGATAAAAAACTAAGCTTAAGATAGGTACTAACTATGTTAAAAAAATTAAATGTTCAACTGGTTTTCCGTGATGCAATCACAGACAACAGGTAACATCGTTTCCAATGTGAAGAATTTGTAGAAAATTCCTCCCCTTATAACGGAGATTCTCAAAATCGCTGGGAGACGGGTCCGCTTATTTTTAGTATCAATATACCAAGTTTATATACAAAGCTTCGCATTCTGAACTTGAAAAGATCGTGAAATACTCAATATTTCATATAAATTTTGATTCCCTTCTCCCCCCTTAGGAAATGCATTTTAATCAAAGTAAGATGGTAATAATCCAGTTCGAGGTAGGTGACAACCATATCCAAATAGTTTGTGGTGAACAACATCGTGTCCGTGGATTTTCTCGGTGTGCTCCCGTTTCCTCCCACATTTCATTCCATCAATTCTTCCTTCATAATTTACTTGCATTAATCATCGTCTTCCTTATGTTAGCCTAAAGTGCATATACGTGGGACGTCAAACACAAATATTTCATTTCATTTCATTTTAGAGCCAAAAATTCATTTCGCAAGTTCAGCCGTTTCTCGCATTTCAATGACAAACAAGGTCATTTTTGTGTAACAGATTTCCGGGCTATTTAAGTTCATATTTTGCCCCTAAAATAATCATCTTTGTCCTTATTCATTAGACGTAACATTATTAAGTTTCCAAAGATGGAGCATATCTGTCACTAGCACCTAAGAGCATAGGCGCCGACTTTGGGGGGCAGCACACTTCCCCCCCCAATATTTAAAGGTGGGGTCCTCGCGCCTCCAATATAATCCAGTCGAGGAAGAATTAAGAAGAGCAAGAATTTTTGTCATAAGTGTCGTCGTGTCTTTAATTAAATATTATAGGAACAGCCTTTTTATACAATGGGTAAATCCATGTGAAATGATCCAGAAAAGAAATAAATCGTTGCTCGACAATTTTTAAAAAATCTGATTTTTTATGTACAGGTAACATATCATGTCGTTAGTTCAAAATAAGCATTATTTTAATTTTATTGGCTTTTGGTTTCGAGTGGCAGCCATATTTGTTTTCGAAGATGTGCCATTTTGTGGTGTTGTAAGGGGTTACAGAATCTGAAATATCTCAGCCCCTAATTACCCTATTGATGTGAAACCAAAACCAAAATGTTCAGTAAGTTCTACACTTTAAGAGTGGATATTAGTTATTGTCATTCATAAATTATGAATGGGTAAAATTAAAATTTGAAAAAGTAGGTGATTGACGTTAAAAATTCCAACTTTGGCACATATTTCCTTTAAGAAGGGAAGGGGTCAGAAAGTTGAGCTTTACAGAATAAAGAGGTCTGATATGGTTCTTATCACTCACCAAGTTTCAGCACTTAGACGTGTCCCCTATTTTTCTAGAAATTATCAAAAATTCAGAAAAGTGGAAAAAGTGCATATTTCACAGGTATGTATCTCTGGTGGGGGACCTGATAAAAATATTCAATTCCTCCCCATAACAGGTCTACATAGTATTATTCTATACCGAAAATTAGGAGTTTCAGATTAGACTATAAGTACCTTTATTATGAACACAAAGTTATATCTATAAATAAGCATAGGCAGAAGTACGGATAAACGAGAGTTTACTGTATATCCATCATAAATCGGTTGGCAATGGATGAATAATGCATAGAGTGGTTAAGCACAACATACAAGAACAATACTGGCTCTTAAACAGTTTGTTCCACGAAAAGTTTGGATATTTGATCACACAACTTCGGAGTGATAGTTTGACACCGACCTGTAGCTGTTGTAAGCTCATTGGGAGTAAGCTTTCGTAAAATGTTCTAGAAAGATACCAAAGTCTTGTTGTCTCTAGAAATTTTAAATGAAGTTCGTGGTCCTGGGGGTTCGTAAACATGCACTTTCACGTCATCATGTTGATACTCACATCTTCAACAATTCCAATGTACCACTTTTCTTCATAAATACATGTAACTGTGTCACCTGTTTGGAGGCAATGCAAGGACGCTTTTCTCACATTTACGTCCTGAAAGTCAGTAGAAACTGAAGTGCAAAGGCATCTAACTTTGGCGTCACTGAGAGGTACAAATTTATGATATGAACGTGTTTTAGGAACAGGCAAACAAGTAGCAAATAGCCCTCGCAGTTCAGCTTCACGTTGACTGCTTCCTCACTCCTGGCATAAATGTACTTTATACCAGAAATGTTTTTTACACAATAATCATACATGTCCTGTGGAGATAAAATTTGATCATTACGTATCGTCTGTAAACTCCTTTTGGTTACTATTCGCTTTGTTGTCCCTCCTATAGCATCACAAGCATTTTTTCCATGACAGGAAGCAAACAAGTGCCACTCCACATCAAGACCAAAATCATCTTTGTGATCACACAAATAGATGAAATTTTTCCTGTTCTTATAGTGACTTGCAGCCCCATCCGTGAAGTATATGATATGTGTCACGCAACGGAACATGTGACTTAACATCTGCAATCACATGACTTTGGAAGGTGTAGACTGCTGTGGTGGTATGTTCTAAATAATCACTGATAATACAAAGACTTCTAGATTTTAAATCACCTCCATCACTTGGTTTATAATAGTAAACAAATGGCTGACGCGTTGCCTGTTTGTTCACCCAATGAAAACTTTGAATCTCGTCTTGAATAACGAATGAGAAGTTCTCTGAAAAATCAGCTAAAACTTTGCATTCAAAGTGTGAAAGACATCTTTTTTTTGTCTGCAAGAAAACTAGATTGTACTTTGGACACAGTGGTGTGACTTGAGATTTCTGAGTTTTGCTGCAAGATTCTCAAGAAAGTCTTCTCTTGGTTTAACTATGGTGATCATCTCAGCAGATCTGTTGTTATCCACTGCTTTTAAATAATATTATCAGGAACGTTGTATGTTAATTCGTCTTGAAATAGTTGTTGAAGTAGATTTTCAGGATCTGGGCACTGGATGCAGTTATACATCATACATTGTTAATTGTTGAGATCGCAGGTCAACATTTCAAGCAAATCTTTACAGTCCACATTTAATTTAGCACCGTCGATCATTAACTTCACATTCTGATGATGTACGCATACACATACAGAATGTGTTCCTGATGTACCAGCAAATACATACCACTTGAGTCTCAGTTCACAAAATTTAGAACGTTTAATTTTACAATCTGGGTTTGTCTCCTTAAAGTGTAAGTACAACTCGTTCAAGGTACCAAGTAGTAACTGCTTCTGCTTGTGAACTTTAACGCCATTAATTCGGACAGATACAGTCTTTTTTGCCAGGAAGGATCCTACTGTTTTCTTCACTTGTATAAAAATCAACAACTTTCTTCACAGTACTTTCATCAATAGTTTTACTACTACTTCTTTTACATACATCAGGCAGTATTCCTTGAGTTTTCGTAAGTTCCCTAGCCAGTTTAACTAAACGTTCTGAAACATTAAATTCAGCACACACCATTTTTCTTGACCAAGATTCGGGTAGTAAGCTTATTTTCACTGGTTCTTCTTTCTCAGCAACAGTGCATTTCTGTTTCAATTTTTTGGGGTACCGAGTTCGATCCCAGCCCCCGCCAAGTGAACTTTGTGGTGGACAAACACCGTGTGCGTGGGTTTTCTCGGGGTTCTCCCGTTTCCTCCCACTTTCTTCATTCCACCATTTCATTCATTACTCATTATCACCGTCTCCTTTAGCCTAACCAGCATAACCGTGGGACGTTAAACTCAAAGATTTCATTTCATTTTCTGTTTCAATTTCTCGATGAGCATTCATATTCTTCGGCCAACGACACTGAATGCATATTTTCTGTCGATGATTCATCAGCAACTGAACTGTCAAAAGAAACTTCAAGACTTCTTTTCAATCCTGTACTCAATTGTTCTAACTTTTTGCGCATTGCTTTTGGTCTCTGTTCAACACTTAACTTCCTTATTTTCGAAGCAGTTGACACGCTTAATTTTGAACACGTTGCATTCAAAACTTCAATATTGCCTGATGGAAGGACAAAATCAGGTTCATTTCCTGATTCAACACTATTGTTTTCGATTTTGTTTTTTCTTGTACAACAAAGATTTTTGTGTAGCATGTAGCATATGATTATTTTCCAGGAATCAGATCTACTGCATAATTCTTGTCCTTTAGTAAATGTGCACTCGAAATTTCTGAAAGTCCTTTTGTTATAGTTTTTTATTTTATGTTTTTTTAGAGGGTCGATACACGAATTACCAAAAAGATAATGGTACTTTCGAGAAAACTTTACTCCATGATAGTTGCATATGTTTGCAATGCCACTGCTTGTTCGGATTAGCAGAAGATTCCTCTTCTCTTCACTGAAGTCACTAAGGGACGTAATGCATCTTGCTACCGGCCCATACACACATTAATGACATTCTTCACCAATACATTTGCCTACATCACATTCCATTTTCTTCACTAATTTGATGCAGTATTGATACACAGATCTGCAGAAACACAACCGTCTTCTTGCGCTGTAAGCATCTGAGTAAAGCACCAGTAGTGAATTCCTGTCTGAACAAAATTGTGCATATTGAAACAAGCACTCTGCTGAATTGTGTTTTCAGTACATTTGTTCTGTTTGCTTGTTAACAGGATAACATTTGTTCTTGTATGTTGTGCTTAACAACTCTGTGCATTATTCATCCATTGCCAACCGATTTATGATGGATATACAGAAAACTCTCGTTTATCCGTACTTCTACCTATGCTTATTTATAGGTATAACTTTGTGTTCATAATAAAGGTACTTATAGTCTAATCTGAAACTCCTAATTTTCGGTATAGAATAATACTATGTAGACCTGTTATGGGGAGGAATTGAATATTTTTATCAGGTCCCCCACCAGAGATATATACCTGTGAAATATGCACTTTTTCCACTTTTCTGAATTTTTGATAATTTCTAGAAAAAATAGGGGACATGTCTAAGTGCTGAAACTTGGTGAGTGATAAGAACCATATCAGACCTCTTTATTCTGTAAAGCTCAACTTCCTGACCCCTTCCCTTCTTAAAGGAAATATGTGCCAAAGTTGGAATTTTTAACGTCAATCACCTACTTTTTCAAATTTTAATTTTACCCATTCATAATTTATGAATGACAATAACTAATATCCACTCTTAAAGTGTAGAGCTTACTGAACATTTTGGTTTTGGTTTCACATCAATAGGGTAATTAGGGGCTGAGATATTTCAGATTCTGTAACCCCTTACAACACCACAAAATGGCACATCTTCGAAATCAAATATGGCTGCCACTCGAAACCAAAAGCCAATAAAATTAAAATAATGCTAATTTTGAACTAACGACACGTTAAGGTAACAGCACACAAAATATCAGAATTTTTAAAAATTGTCGAGCAACATGCATTGGACCACTTGATATGGATTTACCCCAATATAAAACGCTGTTTTCAAAACTGTGTTTAATAGAGCACTGACGCTTCAACCAACACTCTGGCAGCACTGATATGACAAGTAAAGATCAATATGATACGTAACGTTGCAGGGAAGTTCCCAAATTTTGAACTTGAATTTGTTTTATTGGCTTTAGGCAAATTTGACTTAGGTCATAAATTTCGCAGCGGAGCGGATGAAGTGGAGTAGCTGGCCGAGAACTGGGGGGGGGGGGGAGAAGAGGTGCTTCATCAAACAGTTGATAGAAAACAGCTGAATATGATGATGTTCATTGTTTGTCCCCCGCAATATTTTCTTCAAGTCGGCACCTATGCCTAAGAGCATAAGTTAGTTTGTTTTATTTCATAGAAATTTATGGATTTTCGCAATTTAGCTATTATTTATACGTCTCTATAGTTTTGTTACTAGATTTTCTACCATTGAAATTCATGGCTTTTCCCCATCCTCTATTTGTACCCTTTTACAATTTTTGTAATCCTTTTCGACCATAGAAATGCATAGCTTTCTTCAATTCATTATTTATTCATCACTATAATTTTTATATGCAATTTCTACCATAGATATTCATGGCTATTTTCAACATTTACACTCCATCATGTTTGTAAGACTTTCGTTTCATAGAAGTTCATGGTATTCTTCAATTCACCATTTATACATTTCCATAACTTTTGTCAGTCTTTCAAACCCAAAACGTTCATGGCTTTGTCCAATATAATATCTTCATATTCATAATACTAAAATCAAATTAATGCTAATAATATGTATTTTTAATTATATTAACTTACAATCTCATTTCAAGTAACAGTTTTTTAGTTTTTCGATCCTTTCTACAAATTATTTGCATACAGTTCTTTCCCGTTTCGGGATTCCACGCGTCTCCAACTAAATACACAGCATTCAATGGGGGCCAGTAGCACATGCCCGGATAGTCTGCAAAAACACACATTATGAGTCAATTTAAATTTACATTGCAACATGTTAAAATATACTATTATTTAAGTACAGAAGATATGGATGTTCAGTTTCTAAAATCACTGAGAAATATTAACAACTTCAATTCTTTAGAATCATCAGAAATAAATTAAAATTTAAATTTCTTCTTCAAAGTATTGCCCTCTTATCTTTAACTACAAAATGTTGGTAGTCGAGCTATCTTTCCCAGTGGAACTAAGTGTTCATTAATTTACAAGACGAATTTACGGTTAATGAGTATTAGCTGCATTATATTAAATAAATGAAATATTTGAATTACATACATATTCTCTCATTCAGTCATATATATAAAAGACCCTAAGTGAGTCACCTGTATACAGGGTGGCCCAAAAGTAGGTATACACTCCTGCATTGGTCAAGTATAACATTCTATCTTATAGGCTTATTTGCTTCGGCTGTTCCAAGTAGGGATGCACACGAGACGAGAAGAGACGAGAAATGGAAAAGTCTCGTCTCGTCTCACAGCCTCAAATGTTGGTCTCGTCTCGCGTCTCGTCCCGTCTCGCAAAAGTGAAGTCTCGTCTCGCGTCTCGCATAAAATTTTGAGTCTCATCTCGCGTCTCGCGCGAGGCTTTCTCGCATGGTCTCGCAGTCTCGCATATATTCTGGGTCAAAATTTTGCAATGTGTTATTCTATGGCTGTTAATGAATGATGATGTGATATTCTGTCCGAAGGCAGGTATTTGACCTAAAAGTCCCTTGGTAAGGTGAATTCATGGTGGTTTGCCATTGATTTCCATGGGATGAATGTTCATAACATCCTAAGGAGACGGAACCTAGAGTTCAACATGGAATCCGAACTTGTGTCCCCTCCGCTCCAAATTAAAAGAAAAGTTGTGCTGGAATTTGATTGCTGGACCATTAATTTTCGTCATATTAATAGCATAATTTACAGCAAAACCAGCATAAATTGTTGCTGGATCCAACATTGTTTTCCAGCTTAGAGGCCTCCAGTAATATTTGGCTCTTCTAAAATATCGTCGCCACTATCAACATTTACACGTTTTGGTCGTTTCCTTGAAGGGTGATTTTCCAGTATAAAGATGTTTTTATACCACCGAAAGCGCTTGTAGACAACAAAAGAACTCCTCACAACATAATACGACCCAATTGTTTCGGTTCGTTCGCGCTTGTAGCAATGTTGCATTATCGCATTTTATCAACTTTCGCTTTCAACTTATATAGTGTTGCCAGATATAGAAAATAAAATTACTGACAGATATAGGGCCATTCCTACCATCTCCCACCAAACCTATAGGGTCATCCTACCAAACCAGTGGGCCGCGGTGGCTCAGTGGTAGAGAGTTCACCTCTGGTGCTTGGGGTTCCGGGTTCGATCCCTGCCCCCGTCAAGTGAACTTTGTGGTGGACAAACACCGTGTGCGTGGGTTTTCTCGGTGTTCTCCCGCTTCCTCCTACTTTCTTCATTCCACTATTTCATTCATCTCTCATCATCACCGTCTCCTTTAGCCTAACCGGCATAACCGTAGGACATAAAACTCAAAAATTTCATTTCATTTTTACCATACCAGTGTTTGAATTAAACTTCCGAACTAGAGGGGGATGTTTTTGATAAATATATAGAAAGAAAATACTTATTCAATGTAAAAATATCATGTTATATCTGCGAGCCGGGCTGGGGATAAACTTTGACGAGATGGGGTTTCCCCGCCATCTCCCAACATTAATCGCTAGTAGTAATGTGAAAAAGACAGAAACAACAGAAATATCACATTTCGCAGCAATAGGGAGTCTTATTCGCTTTTCAGACCAAAAACAGAAGTTCATGTATTCGTGCGCGCCCGCGTGTATGTGTTTGTGTCGCAAAATAAAGTCCTAAATCGATGCTGTAATAAATTTCCAATTTACAAAGCTTTTCTTTTTTAGAAACTGGTTAGCTTTAATTCTGAAAATCAACCTTGAATAATAATAAATCTCATAAAATGTCTATTGCCCCAATCACTTTTTTTCCCTGGAGGCATTAACGCTCAACTTAGAAAACTCAATAAATGTAAAATCACTAAATATACAATTAAATATAATTCATAAATGTTGCGAAACTGCGAGAAGTCTCGCGAGACTTCTCGTGCGAGACTTAATCGAGTCTCGCCTCGCATGGTTTAGTCTCGTGTCTCGTCTCGCAAATGACTCGCGTCTCGCGTGCATTTCTAGTTCCAAGTTTAAGATATAAGTAACAAGACATGAAGAACAAATAAACAAACTAAGTTTACCTAATGGATAACAATCAGAAGTTATATAAAATGCAATGAGCTGATCAGTACGGTACTGTATACCTACTTCTGGGCCACCCTGTTATGTTTAATAATAATAGTTCCACGTATAAAAGAATCCAATAATACGTGCACCATCATTACATCTCATTGAACCCGACGAAATGATAAGGATGAGTGTAAATCCCCATGTGCAGTTTTCGAAGAAATCTAGACAAAGTAAACCTAAGAACTAGAAATCACCCAAAAACTGAAAATTTCTAGAAAATTTTCGTAACCCCCTGGCCACCCACAGTTACGGGTTTGTTGAAGAAGCGAAACCTAGTAGAGATTACACAATCTTCTGAACGGTTACTAAAATTTATTGTTCTGGAATATAGTCAGATGTTGAAGATCTCGTGTACAGTCAGCGACTGTAAAAAGTGGAGGTTGGATACATAAGAAATGATAGCTTTTTCCAGTAGCAGAATAGTTTCACTGTATGTCTGATAGTTGGACAACCAACATGACAGCAAATACATGCCCGAAAACATAACATGCCAGGATATTCCTCCATTTGGAGGAAAAAGTATTACTATCTGAGAGCATCACTTAGAGAAACAACCACGAGATAAATCTACAGAAATTCCATTTACTTTAAGATCAAAGAGATAGGAATTAATGCAAAGGAAACGAAAACAATAATACGCATCATGTAGAGACCGAAAAAGTATGGAAAGCTAAACAAAATGAGAAAAGAAGGAAAGAGGGAAAGGAAAGAGCAAAAGACATGGGAATAAATTAAATTTTAACACTTAAGGATAAACAGTGTCCGTCTTTCCCCCTGACCCCATCGTGGGTTTTCTCCCTTCATAGCATAAATCTCTTTCAGTATCAAACGCGAACATCATTGATAGTGTTGAAAAAAAAATTAACTCAGTCTAGGCCGAGACTCGAACCCCACACCCTTAGAATGACAGTCTCACGCGGTATCCACTTACCTACACAGGCTCTATCTATAAATCACCTATTACCCGCGCTGTTATCAAACGTGTTAAATCAGCCATTGTCGGTGAGCCACCCCAGTTCCATTTGAAGTTTAAATTTTATTTACCTCACTTAGCCATCTATGGGTAGCAGTCCCCTTGCTTTCATAAAAAACATTTGTTGTGTAGATTAAAATCAAGAATGAAGTAATCTGTACTCTTGGGAGCTTACTGGTGCACCAACATATCTATCTATCTATATCTATATGTCTATATATATATATATATATATATATATATATATATATATATATATATATATATATATATATGTGTGTGTGTGTGTGTGTGTGTGTGTCGAATTGATTTTGGATTAAAAGAGCGACTTCGTAAATTTACGGAACGCGTGTTAACACAACAGTAAGGACATCTCGTAACGTTGTTACGTAACACACGCAGTGTAAATAAAGTTTCAAAACGAGCAGTCGGAAGATATGCCGTGGGTAAGTCGGTAAGACGTCTGCTTGCTGAATGGAGAAATCCGGGTTCAAATCTGGGCTGTTACTTTTTTTTTGTTCCGTTGAAAATACATTTCTATATTTTTGCGTTTGAAATTGCTTTCTTTCATTTTTTGTAGATTATCTTAAATTAGTGAAGGCCAAGTAAGGTCAGATTACATATATGTCTGCTTTATCTGTGTGTACAGTCCAGAGATGGAGTGAGTCAATTGGGTCAAGATTTGTGAGTAGGTCAGTGGATCGTGGGTCAACAGGACGTGACTCACTGTGACACACCACCCACCGTGACCTCTCTGACTCACACTGGCCCTACGTTTTAAATTTTAAGGTCTCCCTCTTTATTCGGCCTCCCTCCTTATTATTAAATTCAATGTATAGATAATTATTGAGTTGAGTTGATTTTGAGTTTAGCGCCCTTTTCAGCAGCGAGGCTATATGAGACGGGACCTACTGATTAACATGTAATCCGAAACACATGAGCTCCCGTTGGAATCAAACCAGGGTCTCCCACGCCACAGGTATATAATAGTGTCTTATATAGCAGTTAATATTCTTGCTATAAAGTATAAAGTTAAAGAAAACTTGTAGCTTCACGAAAGGCATTTGTTGGTCCTTCAAGGTCAACACAAGAACAAAAATGAAAACCTAATACTAGGTGTGCCTTTACAAGTGACTACTATGATAACAACAGAATGCTGCCTACGTTTAACATATTATGCCTCCGGGGGTTAGTAAAACGCTTAACTGTGTGAAAATCGCTGCACACAACAGGTCTTAGGAACACTCACAAATACGTAAAATTGAAAGAACAGAAAATAGTGCATTTTTGAAATGAGCATACAATTCACACTTCACGCAAAGTTCCAATATGGGAAATCAGTCAATATCTTCAGTTGGAATTACTGAAAAAGACAGAAACTGGCTATTTAAAATTCCAAGTGTAAACCTGCGCTTGGAGCGATTCTATTAGCTATATCACAACGCATTTTCGTGAGTTGTCTCTGTGGTCAAGCGTGCTTAATAGCGCTGTTAAAGTTCTAGAACCGGAGGGCGGCGGTTCGAGCCTGAGTACAGTAAATTTTTTTTTTGAAAATAGGGATGGCTTTTTAAAAGTATATATAAAGTTGTATTTTGAAGTGATTGTAAAACAAATTCAGATGAACTTTCACATTTCCAAGCTCACTCGTATTTATTCGCCATGTCCCAAATTTCACAGAAATAAATCCCTACGTTAAGCGGGTTTACATATCCAGACTCCTAACAAGGAAGGGTCACGCAGTGGCTCCGCTGAGATCCGAACGAGACAAATGTGTTTTCATTTGCTATATTATAACTAGATAGACCCCAAAGTTATACGTGCCACCGAGTGGAATATCGTGAGTTACAATATATTTTGTAATGTAAGAACTACAAAGCTGGCAGAATATTTTGACCGAATCATTTGTTCGGAAACGGTTGGGTAAATGGAAAACTCGGATAATATGTATCCCGTCATTTTCAAGAACAAACTTTTTCGGATAAAAAAGTTTGCCCAGGATCCTCGCAGGGTCCCACACGGGGTCCAACTCAAAATTTTCAAATGACAAGAGGGATTAAGTAGCACATCGTTTGAAAGCTGTTGCAAAATGAAAGAAGATGCAGCAAGTCTCGACTCTCTACGACAACCCTGTGCAAAATGGCGGAGGGTCAAAATGTAAACAGAAACTTAATTGAAAAGTCAATGGTCACCAATATAAATCGGAAACGGTGAAAAATGTGAAAATAGGAAAGGAAGTGTGGCATTATTTTCAAAGTACAACAATTTAAGGTAAAACGTCTTGTCCCAGGGTCCCCACATGGTCCCAGGTGGGGTCCAACTAAAAAGTTTCAAATGGCAAGAGGGGTTAAGTAGCTCATCGTTTGCAAGATCTTCTTAAATGAAAGTAGATGGAGCAAGTCTCTACTCTCTACGACAACTCTGTCCAAAATTGCGGCGGGTCAAAAAGTAATCAAAAGCTTATTTGATAAACTATGGCCACCTCGAATCCAAGATGGCCGGTTAAAACTTATGTCGTTCATAACAGTGCAAATTTAAATCTCTATTTTTCTCTATTATATATTTAGAAACAATAGGAAGATTAAAGAACAATTGAATTTCGATTCACCTCAACTATAATTTCATTCGGTAACAACACATATATGTTTTGTTTGGTTCCCTCGCCATCATTTACTTTAATATAAACAATATGCGATGAACACACAACTCTGACTTCCTCTAATTTTGTCATACGTAGTTCATGCATAAAGGACTTGCTGCACCAGTAGGTGGGTGGCTCTATTGTAATTCGTAACTGCGTATTCATGGCGGTTACATTTGTATGTCATTCGTTGGTTTGATCACAATACTCCAAGCAATACCAAATATACAAAAAAAAAAAATCATTTGCAATATTGGCGAGTATTACCAAACCATGTGTAAGTCATTTCAGTATTTCGAGTTGCGCCAAACTTTGTTGGTTTAATTACAGTATTCCAAGAAATAACATATTTATATATAAACTCATTTTTCACGCTGGCAGCCATATTGGATTACCTCTAACACCAGTGGTTTGAGCTGGACATGCGTTCGATACATACTATGACATTTTGAACTCAAGACGTTTCGTTTTTTGAACATTTCGCATCTTTTCGTCATCCACTGATCAACATTCATGCCAAATTTGGTTTTCCTAGCTTCAGCAGTTTGGTATGCCTACCCCTTCGATATAGGTTTTAAGCTGTCTCTTGGATTCAAGATGGCTATAGATTTTCAATTAAGCTTTTGCTTATATTTTGACCCGCCGCAATTTTGGACAGGGTTGTCGAAGAAAGTCGAGACGTGCTCCATCTTCTTTCACTTAACAAGAGCTTTCAAACGATGTCCTACCTCTCTTGCCATTTGAAACTTTTTAGTTGGACTCCACCTGGGACCATGTGGGGACCCTGGAACAAGACATTTTCACGTTGTGCTTTGAAAATAATGCCACGCTTTCTTTCCTGTTTGCACATTTGTTTTACCGTTTCCGATTTATAGGAGTAGTCATGGACTTTCCAATTAAGATTTTGTTTACACTTTGACCCGTCGCCCTTTTGCACACGGTTGTTGTAGAGAGTCGAGACTTGCTGCATTTTCTTTCATTTTACAACAGATTTCAAATGATGTGCCACTTAACCCCCCTTGCCATTTGAAAATTTTGAGTTGGACCCCATCTGGGACCCCGCGGGGGACCCTGGGGCATTTTTTCTTACCACAAAAAGTTTCTCGTTGAAAATGGTGGGATAAGTGTTGGCAGAGTTTTTCACTTACTTAACCATTTCCGAACAAATGACGGTTCAAACTATTCTGCATGGTAATTTTTTGTAGTTCTTACATTACAAAATATGTTGTAACTCACGATATTCCGCCCGGTGGCACGTATAACTTTGGGATCCATCTAGTTATAACACAATGCAAAATAAAATGCAAACACAATGGTCTCGTTCCGATCTCAGCGGAGCCACTGCGTGACCCTTCCTTGTAAGTATGAAAACATTTACGCTCACTCCAACCTCAATCATTTCATGAATTCAACCTGAATTACATATGTTATTAGGACGTAAAATTGAATGTGATTTATTCTACAAACACTTTTATACATTGCAAGAGCTGTGACGTCTAAATATTCACTGAGAACTCATAGTCGTATCGCAATAAACAAAAGCGAGTATGGAACAGTAAACTGCTTTCACAAAGGTTAAAAGAAAGCCTGCAAAAGCATGCAAAATGGTCGAGTGGTTTAGGTCGATACTCTATCAATCATATGTTTGTGTGTTAAAACCCGATAATTAGTTTTTCTAAGTGTCTTCCTATTTTCATTTGGAGGCGGAAAACATTTCTTTGAATAACTCATTGGAAACTTCTTTTGTTTCAAATTCGGCTAAGACGGAACAATATATCAATTGCAAATCTAAAATCCATAGCTGAAAACAAAATATAAAGTATGTTTTCCCATTATTATCCTCCGATTTGTAACGAGACCCGGGTTCGATTCCCGGAGGGAGTTCATGTGGTTCGGATTCCACCTTAATCAGTAGGTCCACGTCTCATATAGCCTCGCTGCTGAACGGGACGTAAAACTCAAAATCAATCAATCAATCTCCAAGAGAGAGAAATAAAAAAAAAACTTTGTTATGGTAAATTCTAGTTCAAAGTTCGAAGCACTTGCTTTTGCACGTGATTTTTTGTTTCTTTTTTCAGGGAACAGAAAAGTTCTGGCGCCTAAGAAATTATACCATATGATATTGCAAATTTGCAAGTGGATGTATTTACATTGCAATTTGTGGTAATAAAGATATTATGATTAGAAAACAATATTGTAATAAGTTAAGTTTAATTTCTTCATCCATCGCAAGTCTTAGGGGCCCCTTATACCTCGCCGCCCCCCGAATATCGATATCGAAAATTTCGAATGATATATTCATGTCCATATATTCGCGATATCGAATGTTGATATATGATAATATATATATATATATATATATATATATATATATATATATATATATATATATATATATATATATATCGACGATAGCGATTTATCGACATATCACAGGCCCAGGTCCGAGAAGTGATGCTTGAAATATACTGGAATCAACAATCAAATTCTAAATAAGTTCTCCATTTCCGTATTCAATGTTGAGGGGGAAGAGTGTGAACCCGAATAGAAATTTTAAGAAAAACAAATGTTAAGATAAAAGTAAGTTTTCCGTCTCCCCTTGAATATAAAAATTAACAGAAAACTATTACTGCAATTTACCTTTTACTTCTGTTTCTGATTGTTATCACAAATCAGCAACAGTACACATACTTTACATAGTATACCAATACACTCTATAACTTTTCACAACCAAGCAAGCCGGAAGATGAATTTCCTGTAATATTAAAGTGGAATATTCTACAAAATAGTCATAATTCATTGGCCATATTTCTATCAGTACTTTGGTACGGACTAAGAGCTACAAGACTAACAGAACTAGAAATTAAAGATTTCATTCCTTTTTTCTCTCAGACTAAAAGACTTCTGCACTTTCCTAAGATTTTCATTTTCTTAATATAAGTCCCCTATCCTGGGCTAATTCTGGCTACCGCGGTTTCGAGGTAATCGGTAAACGAAAGAGCAAAGTTTGTCGACTCTCAACTCTCGACAGTTTGTAAGAAGATATTTCACAGTTCATGTTGTTATTTCTTCGTTACAAAAACACTTCTAGTTGACTCTATTCATAGTGAATTACTGAACTTATAAACATTGACAATTATTGAAAAATGAATAATTATTTTTAAACATAAAAGGCATTACAGTTCACTAGAATGCAGTAGTAGAATGCAGAAGTGAAAGAAAACATTGTTTATTTGTTGAGATGCGCAAACTGAATGTGAATAATAAGTTTTTCCCATTCTCTTGTCCAGAGGTGGATCTACGATGGACTTCTGGGGGCTCGGTGGTTGGTAATACTCCTATTTAGAGCTACTTTTAAGAGCTCCAAACTCTGGAATGAGTTTTATTTCTATATAAAATAACAAATATTCCCTTTCTGGGAGGCTATCGCCATGATCGCCCACTGGATCCGCCCCCGCTCTTGTGTAGCAGACTTTGAAGATATTAAGTGCGATGGTGAATAAGGATTGTAACATCTGGATAATTTTTATACTGATATCGGATAGAAACTTATCCGGATTTGCAATATCCGGTTGACGGACAACAAAACGGATGACGGATAACGGATAATATCAGGATAATGGATGACTGATAATATCCGGATAGCGAATGACGGATAATATAGAGGTAACGGATACTATCCGCATGATGGATAACGGATGTCGGATAATATCCGGATAATGGATTTATCCGGATAATTTATAAAATTAAGATAACGGATAATATCTGGATAATAGAACATTCGGATAACTGATTACATCCGGATGACGAATAAAGGATAATATCCGGATAAAGTATGTGGTTTGAAAAAGACAATATAGGAGAGAGACTTATCAATGCTTTCTCCTCATGGAGTTATTAAAAGACGATCATCGGGCAGTGGTCTTTACCATTGAAAGATATTGCTTCTTAAAATGTTTCCTAGTAACTTCCAATTTTCTTGTTCTTGTTGAGCGCGGTGGCTAATGGTAGACCGCTTACTTTGGCGCGTTGCGTCCTTATTGTTTCGATCCCCGGCAAATAAGTTTGCGGTGGACAAGATCGTATCCGTAGCTTCTCTCAGGGTACTCCCGCTTCTTGCCACTTTTCACTCCATCAATTCTTCTATTATCATTGACTTGCTTTAATCATTCGACACGGCAGCTCAGTGGTAGAGCGCTTCCTCTTTTGCGTGGGGTCCCTATTGTTTTGATCACCACCCAAGGAAATTTGTAGTGGACAATATCATATCCGTGGTTTTTCTCAGGGTACTCCTACTTCTTCCCACTTTTCATTACACAAATTCCTCTATTATTATTGACTGGCTTTAATAATTGCGCGCGGTGGCTCAGTGGTATAGCGCTTCCTCTGGTGGACCAATTAACATTGAGGTGGATGAGATCGTATCTGTGGGTTTTGTCAGGGTACTCCCGCTTCCTCCCACAATTTCATTCCTCGAATTCTTCTATTATCATTGACTTGGTTCAATCATTGGGCGCAGTGGCTCAGTGGTAGAGCGCTTCCTCTGGTGGGCCAAGTAAGTTTGTAATGGACAAGATCGTATCCGTGGGTTTTCTCAGGGTACTCCCGATTCTTCCTACTCTTCATTCCACCAATTCCTGTATTATCATTTACTTGCTTTAATCATTGGGAGCGGTGGCTCAGTGGTAGAGCGCTTCCTCTGGTGCGTGGGGTCCTTATTGTTTCGATCTCCAGTCAAGTAAGTTTGTTGTTGACAAGATCGTCTTCGTTGTTTTTCTCAGGGTACTCCCGTTTCTTCACACTTTCCATTCCACCAACTTCTCTATTAGCATTGACGCTTTAATCGTTGGGCGCGATAGCGCAGTGGTAGAGCTCTATCTCTGGTGCATGGGGTCCTTATTGTTTAGATTCTCGGCCTAGTAAGTTTGTGGTGGACAAGGTCGTATTCGTTGGTTTTCCCAGGTACTCTCGCTCCCTCCCACATTTCATTCAACCAATTCTTCTATCATCATTGACTTGCTTTAATCATTGGAGATGCCTTGGTCCCTTGAGGATTGCGGTGATGTCAGAAATCAGATTCGATCCCAAGCATTTGGGTTGTGATGTAAACCTTTGCTGTGGTTCAGTCTCCGTATTTTATTACGCGAGATAAAGCCATCCATACAGCTATAAATGTTGTTCTATCTTGCGCAAGCAGGTATTGATTTTGAGCCAATTCGGAACCAAATTTTTGGCGCTTTGAGGCCAGAAACCGATTTCGGACATTACACTGTCCTCAAACTACTAGGATCTTTTCAATGTTACCATCCGCGTCCAACAACCCCATGTTTAAAAGAGAAATAGAAAGGACTCGTGTCTAAAACTTCCGGACCCAGTTTCTTGAGGTTCAAGAGTAGGGATCGATTTCTGATATCACCATTGTGCTCAACGGATCAAAACCTTTGAAATGTCGCCAACGCCGTCCAATAACTTCATCTTTAATAGGTGAATAGAAGGGACCTGAGCCCATAACGTCAGGACCCCATTCCTTGAGGTTCGTGGTCTGAGCCTGATTTCTGACATTACTACTGCACTCAGGGGCAGTGGTTAGGGATGGGCACGAGCGAGTTCGAGTGACTGAGTTTTTTTTTAAACTTGATTCGACTCGAAACAGACATTTTTTTAGCTCGACTCGGGAACTCGACTCGAAAAATTTCTTCCGACTCGACTCGAAACTCGACTCGAATTTGGATCGAGTTTCGAGTCGAGTCGAGCCAAATCGAGCCAAATCTTGTGTGTAGTTTCAAGTTCCTTTTTCACTTATTCTGCATAAACAATATAATTATTATCAATGTTGCTACTTCCACTACAACTTATTATTATTATTATTATTATTATTATTATTATTATTATTATTATTATTATTATTATTATTATTATTATTATTATTATTAAATTCTGTAATTAAGCTTGAAAGATAGGCGGTTTCCATCTGAATACTAAAAACTAGTTAACTGCCGATTTCGGTAGTCGTGAAATCTAGGACACAAGGACATCGTTCACGAGGTTCTGGGTTTGAGTTCCGGAGGATCAAGTATTCGTGCTTGGGCTAAAATTTGTTAAAAGTTATAGCGTGCCAGGCAAACATGTTTAAAACTGTTCTGCCTAGGTCTACGGTTGTCAACGACTTGTGCGGCTTGGCTCACAGCTTATTCAATATCGAACCGAACCGAGAACCGAACCGGATGTGCACGAGTCGAGACACAATTTGTAAAGTTCGAGTCGAATCGAGACTGCTCGTAAAAATCTTGATTCGACTCGAATGTCTCAAAACTCTTCACATATTTTTAAAAATAGTTTTGAAGAAACTAATCACTCAGAAACAGTTATATATATATATATATATATATATATATATATATATATATATATATATATACTGGTGCGGATCCAAGGGGAGCTACAGCTCTCTTGACACTCAGGTATACACTGGATAAAATAGGCTTCAATCCTGCTTTACACTGGATAAAGCGGCAAACAGTGATTTAGTCGCTCCCTTGATCATATCCTGGATCCGGGGCTTTAAGGGTTCATAGCTGTAAAACTATGAAACCTATCGTTAGGGATGCGCACGAGACGAGTCGAGACAGAATTTTCCTGACAAATTGCGAGTCGAGATACAGCTCTTGCAATAAAAAAGAATACATTTTTCGAGTCGAGACATCACTTTTACAGCACATTTTCGAGACGAGAAAGCCTCAAATCTTGTCTCGTGCTCATCCCTACCTATCGTAGTCGGGTTAAGACTTCACTTAGAAACTAATATGTGCGCTATCCAAAAATACAATGTTTCAGAATCTAGAGTACACATGCGACAATTTTTAGAGAGGAACTTTGGCTATGTGCATATAATTTGAAGTACTCACCAAATACCTGTATAAAAATTGTCGCAGAAGTATGTTAGAATTCTGAAACATGGATATTTGGACAGCGCACGTACTAGTTCCTAAATAAGGTCTTGACCCTACTACGGTAGGTCACCTAGTTTTGGAGCTATGGACCTTTAAAGTTCATTTCTTCATGTTTTTGGCAGCCTATAACTCCGAAATTAAGCATTTGTGCGCCCAGGTTTGTTATTACCTTTTGTCTTATCTTGGTGTCAGGAACAGTATTTCTTCCAGATATGTTTTTGGGGCACTGCCCCCCTCCCGGAGCTCTGAGAGTGCCCCCCGGAGGAGACCAAAATATTACGTCTATAATACAATAATAAATAGAATAGTACCAGCAGTGCTCCCCTCACCCTGAACATTTTTTCTGAAAGAACAACTGGTCAGGAATCTCCTTGCATTTTTTAAATGGAGTATCGCATCGCAGTTTGCAGTGCAAATGGGAATGCAATGCAGCGCAAACATGGAAATGCAACATTGCATTTACATGTTTGCACTGCAAATTGAAAAACGTATTGCAAATTGCGATACATCTTTGTGTCTTAAATTACTACATAAGCTAAAATAAGGAGCAAGTTAAAAATATATTACTATTATTTCAAGAAACTTCCCCCGACTTGAAGGGTCGGTTATTGCAAGAAGAAATGCCTCGACTTTGGATTACAATAGTTTTCCACTTTTGTATTTCCTTCCCTTTGTCAGTTTATTGTTACTGGGTCATTCTCCAGATCTTCTCAGGTTTCGGGTGATTATCCTTGTTTCTGAGCGTGTAATAATAAAAAAAAAATGTTCCTTGAAGAAAAGGCGCATTGGCAGCAGATTGGACCTAGCCGATATATGGTATATATAGCATGATTGTGGGTTGGTTAGTAAAACGCAGAAGTGCGTACAGTAGATCAATAAAACAGTAACGGTATTCTTCAATGCCAAAAATACAGTATAGGAAATTACTCATCTTTATCTCTCTTTTCTTTTCGCTTTTCATTTGAAGTACTGATATACCTATTTACGTTCCTTGTTAAAAACAACATATGTTTTAGCAAGATTTCTTCTTGGGAGACGCCGCGAACCTCAAAAAACATCCCGAACAAATGGACTCTCTCTTTCTGTGTGTGTTTGAACCAATGAGTTGTTTTTCCTAAACCTAATTGTTGAATTTGCCGCTGTGGTAAAACTATTTCGCTCAATTTGACAAATAATATAATAAAATATAATACTTATCCAGCAATGAGCGTGGATTGCAAGGAAAAGCAGTGAACTCTAAAGTACCCCTGTAGCAGGGGCGGATCCAGAACGGACTTCTTGGGGGGGCGTGGATTGTAATACTGCTACTTAGCTAGTTTTAAGAGCTCCAAATTTTGGGATGGGTTTTATTTATATATAAAATAAGAAAGCTTCCTCTTCCGTGGGAGGGGCGATTGCCCCGATCGCTCCCTGGATCCGTGTCTGCCCTATAGCCTCTCCTCGAAATTAAATGCATTGATCTATTATTTCCAATTCGAAGTCATTTTCGCTTCCATGCTAATGGTGACGGAGTTCTTGTTCTTTGTATCTCTGTACTCAAGAAAATAATAATAATAATAATAATAATAATAATAATAATAATAATAATAATAATAATAAAGCATCTGAATAATAACGATATTTTTAACCCCCCTTCTTTAAACTTTCTGTGTATTTCTCTGAATCTGGATATGTTGTTTTATAGTGTATAATGCAAAAAGGCTTCAAACAGCAATCAGGCAAAAATTATTTGTGTAAAAGACACAAACGCCTTATCAGTGGCTCTGCAAAGAAGTACTAAACAACTGACGTTGTTTCTGCTTGCCCTTAAACATAATGTTACGATTTACAAGGCACAGACAAAAGTAGAGAGCAACGTGAAATTTCGCCTAAGGGCACCTTCGTTGCTAAACTGAAGACTAGCACTCTGTCAACATATTGCATAGCTATCAATAAGTCACACTCAAAGGTTCTTTCCAAACGTTTTGGTATAACAGGTTAATCAAACTACGCTGTTGTAGGTAAGGGATGAGACTCTGAATGACCGATAAGTGTTGGAGTTCAGAGCCGTAGCTAGAAATTTCGTTGCCCGGGGCGAAGTAGAATTCGGCGTCCCCCGACACTCACCTTACCAAACTTTGACTTTTTCTTTCTGTACTTTTATTTTTAACATATAAGAGAAACACCTTTTTGTTGTTATGCTACGCTGTTTTTTCTTTTTTATCAAGCCGCTTAGACAGACCATTGCAACAGCCAAAAGCGATCGTTATGTATTCTTTAACAAATAAGAGCCACTCTCAAGAGGCTTATTTTAGACCTGCTGCTAAACTTGCCAAACTACCTTGTATACAAATCCACTTGGAGAATAATTGTGAAAAAAACATGGAGTCGATTCTCCTACGTCAGGACGACCATGTTAGACATGGAGTTGCTGGACGCGAGTGGTAGCGTTGGAAAGGTCCGGGTCCCCTGAGTGCAGTAGTAATGTCAGAAGTCTGGCGCAGGCCACGCAACTCAAGGAATGGGATCCTGACGTTATGGATTCGAGTCCCTTCTATTCACCTATTAAAGATGAAGTTGTTGGACGGCGTTGGCGGCATTTGAAAGGTTTTGATCCGTTGAGCACAATTGTGATGTCAGAAGTCGATCCCTAAACTTGAACGTCAAGAAACTGGGTCCGGAAGTTTTAGACACGGGCTCTTTCTATTCCCCTTTTAAACATGGGGTTGTTGGACGCGGATGGTAACATTGGAAAGATCCTAGTCGTTTGAAAACAGCGTAATGTCCGAAGTCAGTTCCTGGCCTCAAAGCGCCAAAAATGAGGTTCCGCATTGGCTCAATATCAATGCCTGGTTGCGTAAGATAGAACATTTATAGCTGTATGGATGGTTTTACCTCGCGTAATAAAATACTGAGATTGAACCACAGCAAAGGTTTACATCACAACCCAAATGCTTGGGACCGAATCTGATTTCTTACATCACCGCAATGCTCAAGGGACCAAGACCTCTCCAATGTTTAAAGCAAGTCAATGATGATAGAAGAATTGGTTGAATGAAAAGTGGCAAAAAGCGGGAGTACCCTGAGAAAACCTACGGATACGATCTTGTCCAACGCAAACTTACTTGGCCGGGGATCGAAACAATAAAGACCACACGCACCAGAGTAAGCGGTTTATCATTCAGCCCCACAACAAGAACAAGAAAATTGGAAGTTACTTGGAAATATTTTAGAAGCAATATCTTTCAATGGTAAAGACCACTGCCCGATGATCCTGTTTTAATAACTCCATGAGCAGAAAGGACTGATATGTCCCTCTCCTATATGGTATTTTTCAAACCATATACTTTATCGGGAATATTATCCTTTATTCTTCAATTCATGAATTGTTTGAGGTTGAAGTGAGCGTAAATGTTTTTATACTTAGGAGTCTGGATATGCAAACCTGCTTACCGTGGGGATTTACTTCTGTGAAATTTGGTCCATGAAGTTATACAAAAACCGGTAAAATAAGGAACGTTAACATTCTTACAATGAGAACAGATTTCAATTCCCGGTGGGAGTTAGCGTACGCACGACTTTATCGTGGAAGACCCGGGTTCGATTACCGGTGGGAGCTCATGTGTTTCGTATTCCATGTTAATCAGTAGGTCCACGTCTCCTATAGCCACGCTGCTGACCGGGCAGTTAAACTCAAAATCACAATCACCATCACACGGCGGGAGTTTACGTGGTTCGGGTTTTACGTTAATCAATATGTCCACGTCATATATGGTCTTGCTGTTGAAAGAGACGTTAAACTCCAAATCAACTCAACTCATTAAGATCAGAGTTCTGAGTTTAATACCAACTTGAAACCATACGTTCAAAACAAAAATTGAAATAAAATGAAATCTTTATGTTTAACGTCCCATGGTTATGCCGGTTAGGCTAAAGGAGACGGTGATAATGAGAAAGGAGTGAAATGGTGGAATGAAGAAAGTGGGAGGAAACGGGAGAACCCCGAGAAAACCCACCAGCACGACGTTTGTCCACCACAAAGTCCAAACGGCGCGAGCTGGGATCGAATTACGGACCCGAAGCACCGGAGGTGAACGCTCTACCACTGACCCACTGCACCCCCCAAAATGAAAATTATTCATGCTTCTGATACCTATATAAAAATGGAGAGAGAGAGAGAGAGAATAAATATGGTTGTATTTTTCATAGGGCCAAAGTGGCTTAGTGGTAGAGCGTTCACCTCTGGTGCATGGGGTGCTTGGTTCGATCCCAGCTTGCACAAAGTCAGATTTGTGGTGAAGAAACACCGTGTGCGTTCGTTTCTTCAGAATTCTCCTGTTTCCTCCTACCTACATCGTTGCACAATTTTCGTTCACTTCTCACTCCTTTACCTAGTAGAAATAAGCATGGGACGTCAAACTTAATTTAATTTCATTTCATTGAAAAAATTACTATAATTCATAATCTGCATCTTTATAAAGCAACTTTAACAATCATATGGATGTATAATGCTTAAAATTGAATTAAATCGCAATTGCAGTAATTTGCAATATTTTAGGTTTCTCATTTATTTACATCAAATGTTTAGTTATTTGATACTTTATAGCAAGAATATTAACTGCTATATAAGACATTATTATATACCTGTGGCGTGGAAGACCCTGGTTTGATTCCCAACGGGAGCTCATGTTTTTCGGTTTCTATGTTAATCAGTAGGTCCCGTGTCATATAGCCTCGCTGCTGAAAAGGGCGCTAAACTCAAAATCAACTCAACTCAATAATTATCTATACATTGAATTTAATAATAAGGAGGGAGGCCGAATAAAGAGGGAGACCTTAAAATTTAAAACGTAGGGCCAGTGTGAGTCAGAGAGGTCACGGTGGGTGGTGTGTCACAGTGAGTCACGTCCTGTTGACCCACGATCCACTGACCTACTCACAAATCTTGACCCAATTGACTCACTCCATCTCTGGACTGTACACACAGATAAAGCAGACATATATGTAATCTGACCTTACTTGGCCTTCACTAATTTAAGATAATCTACAAAAAATGAAAGAAAGCAATTTCAAACGCAAAAATATAGAAATGTATTTTCAACGGAACAAAAAAAAAACGTAACAGCCCAGATTTGAACCCGGATTTCTCCAGTCAGCAAGCAGACGTCTTACCGACTTACCCACGGCATATCTTCCGACTTCTGGTTTTGAAACTTTATTTACACTACGTGTGTTACGTAACAACGTTACGAGATGTCCTTACTGTTGTGTTAACACGCGTTCCGTAAATTTACGAAGTCGCTCTTTTAATCCAAAATCAATTCGACACACACACACACACACACACACACACACACACACACATATATATATATATATATATATATATATATATATATATATATATATATATATATATATATATATATATATATATATATAGACATATATATATATATATATATGTATATATATATATATATATATATATATATATATATATATATATATATATAGACATATAGATATAGATAGATAGATATGTTGGTGCACCAGTAAGCTCCCAAGAGTACAGATTACTTCATTCTTGATTTTAATCTACACAACAAATGTTTTTTTATGAAAGCAAGGGGACTGCTACCCATAGATGGCTAAGTGAGGTAAATAAAATTTAAACTTCAAATGGAACTGGGGTGGCTCACCGACAATGGCTGATTTAACACGTTTGATAACAGCGCGGGTAATAGGTGATTTATAGATAGAGCCTGTGTAGGTAAGTGGATACCGCGTGAGACTGTCATTCTAAGGGTGTGGGGTTCGAGTCTCGGCCTAGACTGAGTTAAATTTTTTTTCAACACTATAAATGATGTTCGCGTTTGATACTGAAAGAGATTTATCCTATGAAGGGAGAAAACCCACGATGGGGTCAGGGGGAAAGACGGACACTGTTTATCCTTAAGTGTTAAAATTTAATTTATTCCCATGTCTTTTGCTCTTTCCTTTCCCTCTTTCCTTCTTTTCTCATTTTGTTTAGCTTTCCATACTTTTTCGGTCTCTGCATGATGCGTATTATTGTTTTCGTTTCCTTTGCATTAATTCCTATCTCTTTGATCTTAAAGTAAATGGAATTTCTGTAGATTTATCTCGTGGTTGTTTCTCTAAGTGATGCTCTCAGATAGTAATACTTTTTCCTCCAAATGGAGGAATATCCTGGCATGTTATGTTTTCGGGCATGTATTTGCTGTCATGTTGGTTGTCCAACTATCAGACATACAGTGAAACTAGTCTGCTACTGGAAAAAGCTATCATTTCTTATGTATCCAACCTCCACTTTTTACAGTCGCTGACTGTACAGCGGGGGACACTTCTAAATGGTACAGCGATATGGAGATTTACGGCAAGAGTGCTCCACCAGTTGAGTCCAAAGTATTTGCTGGAAGTATTGCAACCGAATTAACTTTAAAAAAAGGCGGGTGGCATAATGGCCAGGCAATGAAAATTCCCGTACACTTGGGTGAAATTCCCACTACCGTCTACAGCATCATTTCCCCAAAATAAAATGAATCTTATACGTGTAGTTCTTATGCCAAATATACTATTTGTTATTCGTCCTATTCGTGAAGATAAAGTGCAACAACAAATAAAAGCCCAATCCTGTTGCTGTTGGAATGAACTCTCTTTAAGTCGTTTGATCTGAAATGACTTTACAGAACCTAAATAAATATTCTGTCACTTCAGGGGGGGGTAGGAAGAGCAAAAGCTCCCCTCCTACAGTAAGAAAACATATACTTTTAATCAAATGCTTAGCGAGAGTGGACCCATTGGAATAGCGCTTTTATGATTTGAAATCTTGCTCCCAAGCCATCTTTTGTCATAACTGACAACATAGGAGAACGGGAGATGCAAATATGATGAAGGAGAAATACACTCACATGTGCAAATTCAGAATTGGAGACAAAATGATCGGATAGCATCCATATTTTGTCGAAAATTTTGATTTTGTAAGTAGACATGTAAAAGCTCACCCGAACTTGAGAGCATCCCATTACCAATTGCTGAATTCAAGTGGAGAACTCAGTTGAGAGCATCAGATGATTACGGAGGGAGAGAAACATCTTAAGATATGGGGAACGAACAATGGAAAAAAATACAAACTTGCCTCGACTGGACTCGAACCCTAAACCCCATGATTATGAAGCCACGCCTTTGCTCACTCATCCACGGAGCCACACAGAGTGCCACGGTCATACGTCAGGAAAAGCGTTCGTTACGACCAGTGATTTGTTTGTAGGGGGAAGCTAGGGAAATTCCCCGTCTCTAGTTTTTCTTTCCTTGGCACTAACTTAATTACTGTTGTCCCAGCCTGAGAAGAATATTTTCCACCACTCTAGAAAATTTCCTAACAATTTGCATACATTTTAAGCAACATAAAACATTTATTCATCGCTGTTCTGCATAATTATAATTACACAAAGGAATTATTTCCAATTCTATGAATTCCCGTACCAGGTAAACAGAAGTACTGAGTATGAAATTCTATATCTCGCGAATAGTTTTGCAGAAAATACCTAAGCTAAATTTTCTATTGGGAACAGGGAGAAGCACACACGCGGGGCTTAGGAAGCAGATTGCGCCCATAAGATTTGTTTTGGTCAGTAAGGGACATAAATTTACATTCGAATGGCAAAATCACACGTTTAATTATGCTATAATTTTACTTTTAAGAACTCCAAATGCGTAGAACGAAGGCATTCTTTTTTGCTTGGAAGAATAAAATTATGGCTGAAGGTACTACACATTCCTTGCTACCGTATCGCGATTTAATTAAATGTTTTAAAAGTTTTTAAAGCTCAATCCCTAACCAAATTGATAACTACATGATCTATCTCTTTGCAGTTCACTTAAAACACTATAGAAATATCGTAAAACTTAATAAAAGGAAAAAAAGTTCTTTCACAGCGTGAAGCTTACGATTAGTACCATATACTTATAGCGTAGATTGTTCGTGTATCTTCTTTCGTAGCTCATTGGATCCGTATAGAATTCCCATTCCTGCGACCCGTGTTCGAATCTCCGCGTCGCTGGTTTTTATTTTTATTTTATTATTGATCAGGTAGGACTCCAGTAGAAAGAAACATATGGTTACAGTTCAAGGTGTGATTCGATATTCTGCAAGTATTTATTTATTTTTTTCTTGTCAAGCGAAAAATTGAAGTAGAATTTTACATGCGTAAAACTTCTAAATTTGACTGTTAATAAGAACTATGAATAAGATTACAGCTCAAAATAAATTGAATTCACTTCAATTGTAGTCCATAATTAGCTATGGTCAAGGAAATGGATTTAAACTGTTTTGTGTGTGATCAGCACATTGACTTGGATCATCCCTATTTCTGGAACTAAATATCACTATTTTTTTTTTCGTTTATATATAAAATTCTCATCCTTTAGTCCTTAACAAAACAGAGATTATTGTTCAAACTGTCACTATGGGATTACATTTCATTATATAAAGAAATTAAACTATATATAAATATATATATATATATATATATATATATATATATATATATATATATATATATATATATATATATATATATATATATATATATATATATATATATATATATATATGCTTAAAAATATCGAAAATAATATGACAAATATTATGAACAATTTTATAATAGAACTAAGCAATGTTTTATAATACACTAAACTGAATGAAATACAGGGTATTTGAAGTTAGCGATAATATTGCCAGTAGATTCTGAAATACAAGTTTCTTGAACAGATAGGGACAATTCACCTTGAAATATACACCTTGAATTTGATTCTCGATAGAATCTGAAATATGTTAAAAACTTTAAACCTTGAATAACGCAACACAAGTTTGAATCCCATGCTTGTAATTGTGTCGTTACAAACTCACTCTTTTTATATAAATCAACCAATCTAAAGCCGGATCTTTATTCAAAAAGTATCTTCTCCTTTCCGTATATTTCAGGGAGAACATTTAACGTCAACCTTTTATTAGCAAATGTAGCAACTGATCCAATTGAATAATGCTAAAAATAGCCTACTTCGCTTGCTAGAACTTATCTTTGGTAGAAGTTCATACATCAAATCTCTTTTCTTTTTTTGGTGTTTCTTGTTTTTTTTTGGGGGGGGGTTTCTTAGGTTTCTGAATACTTCGGAAGATTTTAACAGAATCCTTGTAATTATACATTTATGTTTGCTCTGTTTGATATGAAAAAAAATATTTCTTATGAAGAAAATGGTTTGCAGAGCTCTTTGTAGAATGTCTGTTATTAGTTGTAGTAGTTGGTTTTACTTTAGCGTCCCATTCAGCAGCGAGGCTATATGAGACATGGACTTACAGCTTAACGTGGGATCCGAAACCATAGGCTTCTACTGAGAACCGAGCTCCGTTTTTAGGGAAAAAATCTAACCACAGTCAGTTCCTACCCGTTGGGGTTAGAACATACCCTATTATTATACTGGTATTTGGAAGCAGTGATAATTGGTTACGGATTTCGTGACCTGGAACAGACCTGGATACGACGACACGTCGTGATACGCACGATGAAATTGTATGATACTGTTAAATATTAAAGTTAATGCATCACTTTTATATCAATAAATAACTTAAATAAAAAAGACAGTAACAATACTATTAACGTATATCTACATAGTATATACATTAAAAATACGTTGTCTATTATAGCGAAAAATGGCTGAACCGTTTGAAATGAATTTTATGGACATAGTTAACCTCTAGCTTGGACTAGGTTGTTGAGATCTTGCTCGGGAGAGTACTCCCGGTAGTAGTAACTAAATACACGATTCTGATTGGTTGGCGTTATCCGTATCTTGCTAAATAGCCTATACCTATGTATATAACAGAAATCATACGCTTGTTGCTATCGGTTCTCGTGGTCGTGTGCGCTAGCGTTGTAGGCTGGTAACAAGAATTGCTTTTGGCGTGAGTTCAAACCCGGCCGAAGGAAATTTATATAAATATTTTTTTAAATCGTTCATAACACTTTTTTCAATAAAATATGATGAAAAAGTACTCAAAAAGGAGATTTGCTTACTTTTGGGGAGATAAGTAGTAGTGGTAGTAGTAGTACAGCAGAAGCGAAGATATATATATAACTTTCCATGAAATCATGAAAATAAAAAAAATGACTTCCAACTCTATTCAGAAAGTAGGTATATTGGCACGTGTCGAACCGAGTTGTTTGCTACGCGACGTTATGCCTTCAGGCAAACTTCTGGCTATCGACTAGGTAAGTCTTAAGGGTCACTATGAAGAAAGAAAGAAAGAAAGAAAGATGTATGCTTATTTCGTGTGGAGAACAAAATATAATAGTCTATCTGCTCCTTGACATTAAGTGTTTGAAACCAATGCTGTTATGAATATCCATTATTCTAATTTCCTTAGGAAACTAAAGTGAAACGTTAATTCTCCTATATATGAAAGAAAAATATATATCTCATATATCACACAGATAACGAAATAAAATAGCATATTTATCTACGCCTTGGTGTTAAGTGCTTTAAAATTGTTCAGAATATTTTCCTTATTTCCATAATAAAAAGATAAAATGAGAATTGTTAATTCCCATAGAAAAAGAAAGAAAAATATAATTATATTTATTAAACAAAAAGAATAAAATAAAATATATTTAAAATATATTAAAATAAAATATAACTAAACTACGTAAAACATTTACTCCGAATAGTCTCTAAGTAATTTGTAGAAAATTGTCAGAAATAATGAGCATAAACTATCAGGTCTAGTTCTAAAAGTGTAGCAAGTGATAGTTCTAAACTCAAGTAGAATATTCACTCTGCTTCATTTAAATAATAGTCATTTTACAAAAATAATGATCTCTTGGCTGTATCGTAAATATTTTAGTGAATAAATAAATAAAATACATATGTATAATTTAATAATCGCAACTGGATAGCTGATTCTGTGGGTGAAGATAATGAATATTACTACAAACTGTTACAAAGGTGGGGGCCGCAGTGGCCCAGTGGAAGCCGGTGGGTGTAGCTAAGCAGCCTGTAGTGTTGTCAACGGCTCGGCTCACGACTCAGTCACCTCAACTTACCGAGCCGGTTCGAGATCCATAAAAGTGATTAGATGCTAATACAATACGAAGTATATGTTCTATAAGCCTTTCCCACAATTCTACTGCTTGGGGCTGAATTCAGTCAATACTGAGGAAGTTAATTATTCGTCCCTGATTGAAAACTGTTCCGCGAAGACATCTTTAAACAAATCCCATTTTTATGGAACATAGTGAAATTAATCAAAGACAAGCGCTACAATTCGACTCAACTGACATTTGTGTGTATGTGCGGCCGTTTGCCTGTTTCACAACTATCTTTTATTGTTTTGGTTTCATTTTAATGAAAATTGGCTTATGGTTTCAACTAATAATCCTATTGTTTTGGATTTAACTTTATCAAGAATAAGGGATGAAAGCTAAAACACTCACCCTTTGCACATTCACATATATAACAATTTTGTGTTATAGGCAAAACAACTGAAGATCATTTGATTAGACAAAACATAGGCTATTTTTACTTTAGGCCATCCGCATCATTCGAATTTGTTGCGGGTGAAATTGGCAATGGATAAGCGCGTAAAAGGGACCAAGTTCCTCTGAACTTCGAAACTTGGTTATTTAAATATTATAATAAAATATGTTTAAAAATAACTTTCACCATATTGAGTCAATTTGATTCAAGATGGCGTATATTTTCTTTGGGGCTTCTCGATCATCCCTATTAAACGAAGTCAATTGGGGTCAAGAGAAAAATGAAATTAATTTGTTATTGGGAAACAGTAATGAAACTAGATAAGAATTTCATTTCCTGGATCCGGTATGACCTAACAAACCTGAAGACGATGGAAATGAAAGTGTCTAGGACACAGTTAAAGAAGCCCTAACCGTTCCTGTTGATCTAGTGGGTAGCGTGTGCGCCTGTGGTTCGTGTAGTCTGGGATTTGATTTTCGTTAGGGGATCATTAAAACTTTACTTAAAGAAACATTAGTTTCGTTGATGTTCCGTCTCCTTTAGCCTAAAGGACTTTATCGTGGAACGTGAAACTAATTTTTCATTAATGTTCATTTTTAAGTTTTAAATGGAATTATAACAACACGATTCTGCTTTCTCTTCTTACTAAATTTATATTTGCCTTTCTTGTTTGATGAGTGCGTCTGTGTGTGTCAAAACATTGCACTGAAAGATAACTGCAAGGTCTGTAAGAGTATAAGCGCTTGAGAATAACAGAAAAGATAAGTTATTTGATTTTAAGGGATTGTCAAAATTCAATCAAGCGAGCCAGTAAAATTTGTCTTGTAGAATGTACGGGGTGGGGAACGGGGGTTATTGCTACACGATCCTAATTAAATGGTCAAAGCAAGGAAGTAATTTAACTGTTTACAATGAATTTTGAACATGCGTAGTTAACACGTGGATTGACTGGAATAGCTTTTATCATTCGCTGTTTTTCTGGGAGAGGAAAGGGGCTTAAATATTTCCCAAATAACATTTTCGTACACTTATTCTTCTCGTATGGAGAATGGAAATTGTAATTAGTTGGTTGATAATTTTTAAACTGATGTGAACAGTGAAAACGTGCTTTGAATATCCAGACGAATGCAACTATGTGTCTAATTATTTTTACATATTTATTTTTAAACTCTGGGTTTACAGTTATACTCAGTCAATAATTTTAAATTAATTGTTGATTCTATTTCATGAGTTTTAGAATATATTTAACTATTAGAGATGCGCACGAGACAAGATTTGAAGCTGTCTCGTCTCGAAAATGTGCTGTAAAAGTGATGTCTCGACTCGAAAAACGTATATTTTTCTATTGGAAGAGCTGTGTCTCGACTCTAATTTTCTCAGGAAAATTCTGTCTCGACTCGACTCGTGCGCATCACTATTAACTACTTAGCCAAGCTTATATTAGGGACCCATAGGCCCAATTTTTAGAAGCTAAAAATCTGAAATTTAATTTTAAGTCACGATGCTTCAGTGAGAAATCAACTTTTATATCCAGCATTGTGATTCTCATTGTGGCTTTTTTAATTGCAACGCATCACGGATCACACCAATCACTTTCTCATAATACTATGAGCTCTAAGACTGATGGGTTGAATGGTTAGAATTTTAACTTAATTTGCAGCACCGAGACTATATGATACATGGGCTTACAGCCTAACGTGTTGTCCCAAACCAGATAAACTCACACTGGAAATCGAACCCAGGTCTTCCGCACCGAACACTAAGACAGAGCGTACTTCCATTTTTTCATTTATCATTGCATAATCATAAAATGTTACATTTCCTCTGGATCTGACACGAACTTTTCCAGGTATAATACAAGGTTCCAGAACACATACGGCCTTTAATGATAATAACGCCAGTTTATTAACCATATTTTGGTTAAATACAGGACATGGTTTATTTTTCCAACATGCTTAAAGATCTAATAGACTGACGCGGATAGCTCATATTTTTTTCTTTCCTCTCTTTGTTTTCACAAACAGACCAATATTTCATTGACATAATGTGTCAGAACTTAGTAGAAGAAGCAAAATGCTTCACTTCACAGGTAAACCAAATACAAGACACACATTTCAAACAACCTTCAGGCGATATTGCTTTGCCTTTCTTTGCCTCTAGCGTTTAGTGATGATTCATTGAATAAGTAGTTGCTTACTACTGAAGGAAATTTCAATGGGTGAACAGCAGGGTGGATTGGTTTAAATCAGTCTGATTTAAATCACGAATTTAATCAAGATTTAAATCACTTGATTTTTTAAATAAAAGTCGTTGGTTTAAATCAAAATCCGAAATAAATTAAAGTGAAAATAAGTAAAATCCCGTTTCTGTTCTGTTATTTCGATTATGAAAGATAATAAGAAAATACAATGAGACTCAAATTATGTAAGCACAATATGAAAACGAGTATCATGCAGAGGATGATTAGAGAAAATCCCGTTTTGAACGGGTAACGGGTAAATCCTGCTTTCTTCTCTTTGTAACATAGGGTTTTTAAATCGTTAAAACTATTCCAACGGAGAAATCATCATGAAAATTTAAGACGAAAGTTATTTTGTGCCCACGTCTATTTGTTTGTTTTCAGGTAATAGGGTCGTATTTAGGAAAGCTCGATCCCCTCTGCGAAAAAAAATAAAAAATAATAGAGTTTTAAACTTCAGGGGAAATGTATGTACTAAATACATAGAAGTTATTCGGGATCGTAATACGGCAAATTTTGGATGCGTTAAAAAAATAATAATTCTTTTGATAAAGTGAATACTTTCAAATATCTAAGATCAATATTAACAGACGAAAACGATATTCACGAAGAAATTAAATGTCGACTAAAAGCAAGGAATTCGTGTTATTATTTAGTTCAAAATCTCTTGTCGTCGCAAATTCTGTCGAGAAATTTGAAGCTTAAAATATATAAAACGATAATCATGCCTGTTGCTCTGTATGGTTGCGAAACATGGTCGCTTGCTATGAGGGAAGAGCATAGACTGAAAGTATTGGAGAACAAGATCCTCAGACGAATATTCGAACCTAAAAGGAACGGGAATGGGGAATGGTGGAAACTTCATAACGAGGAACTACATAATTTGTACGGTTTATCAAACATTGTTAGGGTCATCAAGTCTAGGTGACTCAGGTGGGCAGGTCATGTAACCAGGATGGAAAAAAGTAGGAACGCTTTCAAAGTCTTAACTGGAAGACCAATCGGAAAACGACCATTAGGAAGACCTAGGCGCAGGTGGAAGGACAACTTTTAGATGGATTTCGCAGATATAGGAATACAAAGTAGAAAATGGATCCAGTTGGCTAAGGATAGAAGTCAGGGAAAGCTTTTGTGAACGTGGAATTGATCCTATGGGTTCCATATGCCATAGAGTTAGTTAATTTTAGGCGAAATTTATGGACTTTATATGTATTTCGTGCGGCTAGCTAGTTTCGATTTTTTTAAAATATGGCCCTGCCAAACATCAGTAACTTTCGCGAAAAGAAAAATGTCATATTGATAAACGTTGCTGTAAGCTTTTTTCCTTAATGCTTGAGACACATTGTTTTGGATTGAAATAGGTAAACGATTGGGGATTAATTCAAAATTAAATCCCAATACTTCCACCTAAATGACATAATTAACATTTAATCCTAATTTCTAATGTCTTTTCTGCAGTTCGCGACTTGTATTATACGAGGAGAAAGTTTTGATATAAATAAAAAAATCGATTTAAATTTTAAAAAATCAAAAATGATATATTTTTTAAAAAATCATGATTTTTTTTCACCCTGGTCAACAGTCTCACACGCAAAAAGAAATAAAAAGATCCACACTCGTCATATTATTTTCTCAAAAATAGAAAAAGAGTTTAGTTAGAGTTATATTTATATTTGCGGGTAGTAACTTGCTTCTTTACAAAAATAAAATTAATAATACCCACAATGAACATGCATCAATAAATAAATCAACCCATAATATTACTCTGATCCTTATTACACGCCTTCACATTCATACATCCTGTGGAGTATTTCGTTTGTGATTCTAGTGTCAGCAAAAGTGCCTAGAGCTAAAGTAGTGTCTGTGTTGAGAGACAAAGCTGTTGAACTAGGATGTTCACATAAGACAGTAAGGCAACGGTTTACTGCGGCTGGACTCCATCACGCACAACCAGCTATGAGAACTATTTTGACAGATTACCACAAGGAAAGGCGTTCAGAATGGGCTAAGAAGAACGTGAGTCTTTCACAAGCCTATTGGGATCTCGTCATCTGGTCTGATGAGAAGGTGTTCCTCTCTGATCTGCAACCGAGAATGATATTATACAGGCCACGCGGGACACGATACTTCCACAACATGTCATTCGCACCGAACATTCAAGACGAGTTTCAGCTCATTTTTGGAGCTATATGACAGCTGAAGGTCCGCGCGAGATTATTCCTGTTCCTGGACGAATGACTAGTGCGACTTATATCCAAGTACTGGAGGATACACTGCTTCCGTCTCTACACGAAAAATTTCCAGAACAAGAGGAATTCGTGTTTATGGAAGACAACAGCGGTGTTCATACCTCGACGCAAACTCAAGCATGGTTGGAAGATCATCCAGAGCTAATATGTATAGAATGGCTTCCTCGATCGCCAGACCTTAACCCCATAGAACATCTTTGGGCCTTAATGGTTCAAGAATGGAAAGAACGTCAACAAGACCGTAACAAAGGAATTCTTGAGGCACATGTAATAGAACTCTGGAATAATATCCAACAACATCCAACTATATTCTCGAATCTTGTAGCTAGTATACCTAATCGTTTGGGTGACGTTATAGAAGCAGAAGGTGACTAGACAAAATACTAGAATTCTTTCATTTCCAAATATTTGCCTTTTATTGATCTTTTCTTCTTTTGTTCAATGGTAAAGAACTTATACATTTCATTTTTGTTCTCAATTAACCTAAAATACATTTGAAGCTGGATTAAATGTCTTAGGTTTTCTTCATCAAATTCAACTTTGATTTTATTTTCATCCCAATTAATGTTCAAGAGACCTTTGGAGCTAAAGTTAAATATTTTATTTCGTTTTTAGAAAAATTAGTTTTAATTTTATTTTTTTCCTAATTAACCCATTAGTGCCCAGAATTTCCCACTGGTATTTTGAAAAGTTTTTTTCGCATTTTGGTCTTAATAGTACTCTAAAATAGATATTAGAATATTTTTGAAAAATATTTATTTTTTCTTGTTTTTTTAGCCCGGCAACTTAACTTGCCAACAGGCATATACATATTAAAAAAGGGAAAATTTTCAAAAGTTACAATTTTTAAGGAGAAAATACACTGGAAAATCATACCTATTAAAATCAAATCAATCGTTCCTTTACAGACCTTCAATCCTTCCTTCTGTAGTATTTCAAATCAATCCAGTTGAGTCTTTCTCTTCAAAACACATTGTACCCAAAAAACAGTGCTAACCTCGCATTAATATATTATACAAAGAAAATGCAAGAATGCTATAACGAAACAGACTCCAAAATTATTTTACGGTTAAAACCAGCAATGCCAATAAATGAGTTTTTGCGCTATGACGAAAAATTGCCGTGGCAATTTAAGTTGCCAAGGGGCAGCAATGGGTTAATGCCCAAAAGACATTTGGGGCTAGAATTATATATTTTATTTCTTCTTTACGAAATAACGTTTTTTCACACTACTTGTGCTGTGTGTTAAAGAAGCGAGCGGATTTCGTTTCAACTTTTACATTTACATTATCTTTCTCTTCATCAGTTTCAGTCCCTACCAACAATAGTAGTTCTTACACTTTCAAAAAAAAAAAAAGTTGCTTCATGAAATCAGGTTTAACAAAAGCACAGAAGTTATCGTAAAATGTAATCTTGAAATTGGCTTAATTTCCCCAACTCTCATGCATAACAGCATAAACAATAGACCTAACTACAGCCTAGAAAAAATACCTACTATTTCATGAAAAATGGGAACTTTGGAGAAAAAATGTTAACAGTTTCACGAAATTAAATTAATTCACCTTTTTTCCCCTCCAACTTCAACTCAAAACAATAACTTTATGCCTCTAATTTCAAACAAAACACATTATGTTTCACAAAACTAATTTACACGAAATATTTCGTGTTACATGACAAGAGGAATGAAATTTACTCCTTTATTATTGGCCAAATATAATTCCAAACAGCGGAGTTAATTGGGAACCTACAAAACAATATTTGGAATTTTGTAAAGGAACATGATTGGGAGGGGGCGATTGGTCATTCTTGACTGATTTTACCCCTAAAAGTGTGGCTTGTTCATAAACTCCAAATTACATTTGCACCATATTCTTTAAAAATTAAACACTTTTTACAGAAGTTATACTGGATCTTTTTTAAACGGCAGGGTAAAGTAATTCAACCTCTAATTCTGGATAGCCGGCGTACTTCCGTCTCCTCCCACATTATCATTCCATCAAGTCTACCATCATAATTCACATCCCTCAATCATCGTCCCCCTTAGTCTACAGGGCATAATCTTTGGACGTAAAACTGAAAAAAGTTAATTTCATTTTTCTCTTGACCCCAATTGACTTCGTTTAATAGGGATGATCGAGAAGCCCCAAAGAAAATATACGCCATCTTGAATCAAATTGACTCAATATGGTGGAAGTTATTTTTAAACATATTTTATTATAATATTTAAATAACCAAGTTTCGAAGTTCAGAGGAACTTGGTCCCTTTTACGCGCTTATCCATTGCCAATTTCACCCGCAACAAATTCGAATGATGCGGATGGCCTAAAGTAAAAATAGCCTATGTTTTGTCTAATCAAATGATCTTCAGTTGTTTTGCCTATAACACAAAATTGTTATATATGTGAACTAGCAGCGTTCACCCCGCTTCGCTGCGGTCACCCCGGAACGCAATAAACTTTGTTACTTAGATAATTTTTACTTTTTCGCTTTCAAGTGATATGATAAAAACCATAGAAGATTGCAGTAAATCTAAACATTATATCGCCTGTCATTTATGTTAACCCGCCCCGCTTCGCTGCGGTCATCCCGGTGCTGGCATATTGTAAAAGTGTCTGTAAAAATAAGCAAATCAATTAAAAAATTTTAAACAGAAGATTCAAGCTATTTTCCGCTGTATATCGCCTGTCATTTATGTTAACCCGCCGAGTGACACGGTCATGCGGGTTGCATATAAATACGTTTATTTTTACCTATGATGAACTAATAACAAAGGATTTGTACGTTATGGACACTTGAATGGTCAATTATCTCAAGACACTGGTAATTAAAAATTAAAGTGATATGATAAAAACCATCTAGGGTCCAAATCCTAATAACCCCCCAAAAATGAAAGAAATTGGTTCAGCCGTATTAGCGTGATGAGCGGACAAAATTTTGTACGTTCTCTTTTATATATATAGATGTGCAAAGGGTGAGTGTTTTAGCTTTCATCCCTTATTCTTGATAGAGTTAAATCCAAAACAATAGGATTATTAGTTGAAACCATAAGCCAATTTTCATTAAAATGAAACCAAAACAATAAAAGATAGTTGTGAAACAGGCAAACGGCCGCACATACACACAAATGTCAGTTGAGTCGAATTGTAGCGCTTGTCTTTGATTAATTTCACTATGTTCCATAAAAATGGGATTTGTTTAAAGATGTCTTCGCGGAACAGTTTTCAATCAGGGACGAATAATTAACTTCCTCAGTATTGACTGATTTCAGCCCCAAGCAGTAGAATTGTGGGAAAGGCTTATAGAACATATACTTCGTATTGTATTAGCATCTAATCACTTTTATGGATCTCGAACCGGCTCGGTATGTTGAGGTGACTGAGTCGTGAGCCGAGCCGTTGACAACACTACAGGTTGCTTAGCTACACCCACCGGCTTCCACTGGGCCACTGCGGCCCCCACCTTTGTAACAGTTTGTAGTAATATTCATTATCTTCACCCACAGAATCAGCTATCCAGTTGCGATTATTAAATTATACATATGTATTTTATTTATTTATTCACTAAAATATTTACGATACAGCCAAGAGATCATTATTTTTGTAAAATGACTATTATTTAAATGAAGCAGAGTGAATATTCTACTTGAGTTTAGAACTATCACTTGCTACACTTTTAGAACTAGACCTGATAGTTTATGCTCATTATTTCTGACAATTTTCTACAAATTACTTAGAGACTATTCGGAGTAAATGTTTTACGTAGTTTAGTTATATTTTATTTTAATATATTTTAAATATATTTTATTTTATTCTTTTTGTTTAATAAATATAATTATATTTTTCTTTCTTCTTCAATGGGAATTAACAATTCTCATTTTTTCTTTTTATTATGGGAATAAGGAAAATATTCTGAACAATTTTAAAGCACTTAACACCAAGGCGTAGATAAATATGCTATTTTATTTCGTTATCTGTGTGATATATGAGATATATATTTTTCTTTCATATATAGGAGAATTAACGTTTCACTTTAGTTTCCTAAGGAAATTAGAATAATGGATATTCATAACAGCATTGGTTTCAAACACTTAATGTCAAGGAGCAGATAGACTATTATATTTTGTTCTCCCCATGAAATAAGCATACATCTTTCTTTCTTTCTTTCTTTCTTTCTTTCTTTCTTTCTTCATAGTGACCCTTAAGACTTACCTAGTCGATAGCCAGAAGTTTGCCTGAAGGCATAACGTCGCGTAGCAAACAACTCGGTTCGACACGTGCCAATATACCTACTTTCTGAATAGAGTTGGAAGTCATTTTTTTTATTTTCATGATTTCATGGAAAGTTATATATATATCTTCGCTTCTGCTGTACTACTACTACCACTACTAATTATCTCCCCAAAAGTAAGCAAATCTCCTTTTTGAGTACTTTTTCATCATATTTTATTGAAAAAAGTGTTATGAACGATTTAAAAAATACATATATAAATTTCCTTCGGCCGGGTTTGAACTCACGCCAAAAGCAATTCTTGTTACCAGCCTACAACGCTAGCGCACACGACCACGAGAACCGATAGCAACAAGCGTATGATTTCTGTTATATACATAGGTATAGGCTATTTAGCAAGATACGGATAACGCCAACCAATCAGAATCGTGTATTTAGTTACTACTACCGGGAGTACTCTCCCGAGCAAGATCTCAACAACCTAGTCCAAGCTAGAGGTTAACTATGTCAATAAAATTCATTTCAAACGGTTCAGCCATTTTTCGCTATAATAGACAACGTATTTTTAATGTATATACTATGTAGATATACGTTAATAGTATTGTTACTGTCTTTTTTTATTTAAGTTATTTATTGATATAAAAATGATGCATTAACTTTAATATTTAACAGTATCATACAATTTCATCGTGCGTATCACGACGTGTCGTCGTATCCAGGTCTGTTCCAGGTCACGAAATCCGTAACCAATTATCACTGCTTCCAAATACCAGTATAATAATAGGGTATGTTCTAACCCCAACGGGTAGGAACTGACTGTGGTTAGATTTTTTTCCCTAAAAACGGAGCTCGATTCTCAGTAGAAGCCTATGGTTTCGGATCCCACGTTAAGCTGTAAGTCCATGTCTCATATAGCCTCGCTGCTGAATGGGACGCTAAAGTAAAACCAACTACTACAACTAATAACAGACATTCTACAAAGAGCTCTGCAGACCATTTTCTTCATAAGAAATATTTTTTTTTTCATATCAAACAGAGCAAACATAAATGTATAATTACAAGGATTCTGTTAAAATCTTCCGAAGTATTCAGAAACCTAAGAAACCCCCCCCCAAAAAAAAACAAGAAACACCAAAAAAAAAAGTTTTGATGTATGAACTTCTACCAAAGATATGTTCTAGCAAGCGAAGTAGGCTATTTTTAGCATTATTCAATTGGATCAGTTGCTACATTTGCTAATAAAAGGTTGACGTTAAATGTTCTCCCTGAAATATACGTAAAGGAGAAGATACGTTTTGAATAAAGATCCGGCTTTAGATTGGTTGATTTATATAAAAAGAGTGAGTTTGTAACGACACAATTACAAGCATGGGATTCAAACTTGTGTTGCGTTATTCAAGGTTTAAAGTTTTTAACATATTTCAGATTCTATCGAGAATCAAATTCAAGGTGTATATTTCAAGGTGAATTGTCCCTATCTGTTCAAGAAACTTGTATTTCAGAATCTACTGGCAATATTATCGCTAACTTCAAATACCCTGTATTTCATTCAGTTTAGTGTATTATAAAACATTGCTTAGTTCTATTATAAAATTGTTCATAATATTTGTCATATTATTTTCGATATTTTAAGCATATATATATATATATATATATATATATATATATATATATATATATATATATATATGTAGTTTAATTTCTTTATATAATGAAATGTAATCCCATAGTGACAGTTTGAACAATAATCTCTGTTTTGTTAAGGACTAAAGGATGAGAATTTTATATATAAACGAAAAAAAAAATTAGTGATATTTAGTTCCAGAAATAGGGATGATCCAAGTCAATGTGCTGATCACACACAAAACAGTTTAAATCCATTTCCTTGACCATAGCTAATTATGGACTACAATTGAAGTGAATTCAATTTATTTTGAGCTGTAATCTTATTCATAGTTCTTATTAACAGTCAAATTTAGAAGTTTTACGCATGTAAAATTCTACTTCAATTTTTCGCTTGACAAGAAAAAAATAAATAAATACTTGCAGAATATCGAATCACACCTTGAACTGTAACCATATGTTTCTTTCTACTGGAGTCCTACCTGATCAATAATAAAATAAAAATAAAAACCAGCGACGCGGAGATTCGAACACGGGTCGCAGGAATGGGAATTCTATACGGATCCAAGGAGCTACGAAAGAAGATACACGAACAATCTACGCTATAAGTATATGGTACTAATCGTAAGCTTCACGCTGTGAAAGAACTTTTTTTCCTTTTATTAAGTTTTACGATATTTCTATAGTGTTTTAAGTGAACTGCAAAGAGATAGATCATGTAGTTATCAATTTGGTTAGGGATTGAGCTTTAAAAACTTTTAAAACATTTAATTAAATCGCGATACGGTAGCAAGGAATGTGTAGTACCTTCAGCCATAATTTTATTCTTCCAAGCAAAAAAGAATGCCTTCGTTCTACGCATTTGGAGTTCTTAAAAGTAAAATTATAGCATAATTAAACGTGTGATTTTGCCATTTGAATGTAAATTTATGTCCCTTACTGACCAAAACAAATCTTATGGGCGCAATCTGCTTCCTAAGCCCCGCGTGTGTGCTTCTCCCTGTTCCCAATAGAAAATTTAGCTTAGGTATTTTCTGCAAAACTATTCGCGAGATATAGAATTTCATACTCAGTACTTCTGTTTACCTGGTACGGGAATTCATAGAATTGGAAATAATTCCTTTGTGTAATTATAATTATGCAGAACAGCGATGAATAAATGTTTTATGTTGCTTAAAATGTATGCAAATTGTTAGGAAATTTTCTAGAGTGGTGGAAAATATTCTTCTCAGGCTGGGACAACAGTAATTAAGTTAGTGCCAATTAAAGAAAAACTAGAGACGGGGAATTTCCCTAGCTTCCCCCTACAAACAAATCACTGGTCGTAACGAACGCTTTTCCTGACGTATGACCGTGGCACTCTGTGTGGCTCCGTGGATGAGTGAGCAAAGGCGTGGCTTCGTAATCATGGGGTTTAGGGTTCGAGTCCGGTCGAGGCAAGTTGGTATTTTTTTCCATTGTTCGTTCCCCATATCTTAAGATGTTTCTCTCCCTCCGTAATCATCTGATGCTCTCAACTGAGTTCTCCACTTGAATTCAGCAATTGGTAATGGGATGCTCTCAAGTTCGGGTGAGCTTTTACATGTCTACTTACAAAATCAAAATTTTCGACAAAATATGGATGCTATCCGATCATTTTGTCTCCAATTCTGAATTTGCACATGTGAGTGTATTTCTCCTTCATCATATTTGCATCTCCCGTTCTCCTATGTTGTCAGTTATGACAAAAGATGGCTTGGGAGCAAGATTTCAAATCATAAAAGCGCTATACCAATGGGTTCACTCTCGCTAAGCATTTGATTAAAAGTATATGTTTTCATACTGTAGGAGGGGAGCTTTTGCTCTTTCTACCCCCCCCCCCTGAAGTGACAGAATATTTATTTAGGTTCTGTAAAGTCATTTCAGATCAAACGACTTAAAGAGAGTTCATTCCAACAGCAACAGGATTGGGCTTTTATTTGTTGTTGCACTTTATCTTCACGAATAGGACGAATAACAAATAGTATATTTGGCATAAGAACTACACGTATAAGATTCATTTTATTTTGGAGAAATGATGCTGTAGACGGTAGTGGGAATTTCACCCAAGTGTACGGGAATTTTCATTGCCTGGCCATTATGCCACCCGCCTTCTTTTAAAGTTAATTCGGTTGCAATACTTCCAGCAAATACTTTGGACTCAACTGGTGGAGCACTCTTGCCGTAAATCTCCATATGGCTGTACCATTTAGAAGTGTCCCCCGCTGTACAAAGATATGGTATTACAAACTTACTATGTACTACAAACTTACATAGGCCACCTTTCGAATGTCAATCAAATACGGTTGAATGTAATATCGGTTTCCACAACATAAGTTTCTTATAAAAGGTATAATGTGCTTACACCAAGGGGGAAAAATATTCATATTAAAAAGATTCGTCCTTTAATACAACACTATGAGTGGGATAGAAGTAGTGAAGCAGTGGCGACTATAACGGCCTCGAAGTCCCCCAACATTAGGAGTCTCTTCAAGCGAAAAAACTCGTAGATGAAGTCAAGGGTATACGAGTATCGTAAGTTGTTACGGTATCAAGCTATGATGTCAAGGGCACATCGTGAGTTGCTGTGCATGCAGTGTAAGTTATTGTTTCTATACAGGGTGTTTCAAAACACCGACAACTTTTGGTAGATGATTCCTGTCACTAAGATAAGACAAAAAGTATAGATCAACCTGGGTGCACAAATGCTTCCTTTCGGAGTTATAGGCTGCAGAAAACATGAAAAAATGAACTTTAAAGGTCCATAGCTCCAAAAGTATAGGGCCTACCGTAGTCCGGTCAAGACTTCGCTTAGGAACTAGTATGTGCCCTATCCAAATAACCAAGTTTCAAAATCCTGCAGTACTTATGCAAAAAAATTTATAGAGATAGTTGGTGAGTATTTGAAATTATATGCCTGTAGCCAAACGCCTTCTATACATGAGAAATGAATGAAATGGTGGATGAAAAAACTGGAGGTAACGAGTGAGCCCCGAAATAAACCACGCACACTCTTTCGTCCTTAAGTTTTTGAGATCCTAATTCACTTTAAATATATTATGAAGAGATGCATAGTTTTGCAAAACTGAATCTCATATTTCGGAGGTTTGGTAACTTAAATCAGTATTTGGTCCAAATATAAGTATTCCTTGTTTCGTCTTATTTCTAAAGGATTACAAACACCGCCAATTTACGTAACTCACACTGAATTACTGTTAATAAAGGTTATATTAGTGGTACTTTTGAGGGAAGTCACATCGATAAATATCACAATTTTATCGCTAAAGGTAAGGGGGAAAATTACCTTATCTCCTAATCTTTGTATACAAGAATTTTTAAGTTTCTTTTCCTTGGAATGTAGCGATAAAATTATTAATATTACCGAAGTGATATAACTCTGGAGCCGCTACTGATCTAGATTATATATACAGCAGATCGAGAGAGAGAGAGAGAGAGAGAGAGAGAGTTATATTTATTCCCATTAATCCATATATAAAGACTCTCGCTAATGCGGCCCTCAGCATTCCCTAGGGTTGCTAACCGTCCGGTATTTTACAGGACAGTTCAGTTTTTGAGCTTCTTGTCCGGTGTCCGTTACTACCTCAAAACCGGATTTTTCTTCTTACCAGTCCTATCTCTGTTCTATTCAGATTAATTAATTCCGTGGAAAGTAGATTTAGTTCAATCAGGATTCTAAAATGAACCGCATTTCACAACCAGCTGATCACGGCCATGGCGCATTCTATTCCGTAACGCATTTGTTGTACTGCTGAAGTAATATTATCGTTTGCAAGGTGTCAGTGATGTCAAGTTCGCCAATTTTGACCAAATATAGCATATTTGGGGAGGCTTTTAGCATACAAATATGTGTACGAAATACTTCTAGCTTTATAAATAACTTATTTCATGAAGCTCTTGTCATTTTTGGTCTTTTTTAGAGTTGAAGGTAGCAAAATTTACTGAACTTATCAAAACTACTAAAGGTCAACAAATGTATACACGTCTCCAAAAGTGAATTACCACCTGCAATTCTCCTTTTCCTGCAATATTAGGCAGCCCAAAAAGCACAGACGTTGGGTTGGTTGACAATTTGAAAGGCGTTGGACCAAACCTCAATAGGGATGCATTCGAGTCGAGTCGAGTCGAGATTTAAGCCTGTCTCGACTCGTCTCGAGAAAATGTTGTCTCGACTCGTGTCTCGACTCGAAAATATGTTTCTGTCTCGACTCGTGTCTCGACTCGACAGTCTCTGTCTCGACTCGACTCGAATTCGAGTCGAGACGTCTCGAAATTCGAGTCGAGACAAAATATACGAGTTAAAATATACGTACACATCAGCCAGAATATTATGACTACCTACCTTATTGTCAGTGTGTCCAACTTTGGCACGGATAACAATGGCGACGCGTCTTGGCATGGACGCAATGATCCTTGAAAGGTCACTGGAGAGAGTTGATTAGTACACATAGGCAAGGGCGCCGATTTTTCTGTAAATGTGGGGGGCATTCAGATGCAGAAGGCATATATATGAGGATTTTAAGACAAATTGTATTCAAATTATGCCAAATATTGTATATTCATAAATACAATGCGGGGGCTCACATGAGCTTTGGGGGTGCCCGGGCCCCCTCGGCCCCCCAGGATCGGCGCCCTTGCACACAGGTCATCTAATTCCCGTAAATTCCGGGAAGAGGGGTGATGCGCTCTGAAGTCATGTTCAATCACATCCCATTTGTGTTCGATTAGGTTCAGATCAGGCGAGTTGGGCGGCTAGCACATCACTTGGAACTTGTCCCTGTGTTCCTCGAACCACTCCATCACAATCCTGGCCTTGTGATATAGTGCATTATCTTTTCGAAAAATGCCACTACCGTTGGGAAACATGGTCGTCGTCTGCAAGCAGTGTGTGATACGCCTTGGCCGTCATGGTGCCTTGCTCGAGCTTCACTAGACACATAGATGCTCACTTGAATGTTTTCCGGAGCATAATTAGCCACCGCCAGCTTGTCTCCGTCCCGCAGTACAGGTGTCAAAGAACTGTTCTCTTTAAACACGACGAATTCGCACCCTCCCATCGTCATGATGAAGAAGGTATCGGGATTCATCAGACAATGCAACGCTCTGCCACTGTGCCAAGGTTTAATGACGATGGTCATGTGTTCATTTCAGTTGCAGTTGCCGATGTCATGGTGTTAACATTCGCACATAGATGGGACATGGGCTTCGGAGGACCATCGTTAGGGATGTTCGGTGCACTGTGTGTTCAAACGCACTTGTACTTTGCCCAGTAATAAAGTATGATGTTAGTTCTGCCACAGTTCGCTGCCTGTCTTGTTTTACCAGTCTGCCCAGCCTATGACGTCCGACATCTGTAATGAGGTGGGAGCGCCCAACCCCTCGACGTTTGGACGTCGTTTTCCCTTGGTTTCGCGACTTGTTGAAGACACTCACCACAGCACTCCTCGAACATCCGACAAGTCCTGCAGTTTCCGAAATTCTCCTGCCGAGTATGCGGGTCATTACAACCTGCCCTCGGTCAAACTCAGATCGCGCGCCTTCCCCATTCTACACACGGCCAGCACTCTCATTGATACTACATGCACCGTGCGCGTAACTGACTAGCAGGCATTCGTCGGCAGGTGACACAGATATCGCCTGGACGGAAATTATATCGATAGTAGGTTGGTAGTCATAATGTTCTGACTGATCAGTACATACTAAATATATTTAAAATGTAGGAAATTTTCAACATTCTGATTAACTTGCAGGAAATTTCACAATGAAAAGAAGCAACTGACTTGGACAAGACAACGGTTAGTTGATGGGGCAATCTTTTTTTCTGGTCTTTGAGGTGTGAGCTTTGACCATGCCTTGTGAAATTTTGATGTTTGGTGCTCATCAGTCGCGCTTCCATTTTTTTCTAATTGTTCCAGTTCATGATAATTAACAATACATTGCGCAGTTCGAATACATGTTCACGTTTTCATTCAATCCAACTCAAGCCGCTTCAGATACTATAGAGTTGTATTTGTTTACGAAGAATTAATTGCGTATTAGAAATACACCCCAACAAAACATTCTGCGTGCTCATCTGCTCAGTATTCAAGGTTTTAATTACAACCTGAATTGTTAAAATGCGAACGTAAGTTGCATTAGATATCTAAGCAGTTCCTAGTTTATGGATAATTCAAGCAATGCTAATTAAGGTCTTTCTAGCAAGCACTTCTGCTGTTCATAAACCTTACGCATTGGAGTAGGAAAAAAAAAGAAAAGAAAAGAAAGAAAGAAAGAAAGAAGTAAAATTGGTAATTTTGCAACCATGACTCAATCGGGCTCAAGCTCTCTATCCTCAATGGAGCTCGCGTTCGCTAATCTCAATGAGGATCACACTAGTCAAGTTTCTCACTAATTCGAGCTTGAGCTTGATATTTACTGTGAACTTCTCATCAGCTCGATCTCGTAATGCCACACGTCCTTTCTTGTTTTTACATTTGTCTCACCATTTTCGATTTATACGGGTGGCCGTGGACTTTTCAATTAAGTTTTTGTTTTCATTTTGACCCGCCGCCATTTTGCACAGGGTTGTCGTAGAGAGTCGAGACTTGCTCCATTTTCCTTCATTTTACAACAGATTTCAAACGATGTGCTACTTAACCCCCCTTGCCATTTGAAACTTTTTCGTTGGATCCCGTCTGGGGCCCTGCGGGGAACCCTGAGGCAAACTTTTTACCCCAAAAAAGTGTGGCCTTGAAAATGATGGGATACATGTTCACCGAGTTTTCCATTTACCCAATCGTTTCCGAACAAATGACTCGGTTCAAACTATTCTAGCAGGTAATTTCCTAGCTATGGCTTTTTAAATATCTAGAAATTGGCCATGTTTTTGGCCAATATCACGGGAACGGTAAGCCATAGAGATATGATATTGGTGGTAATCAATCCCTAATAGAATGCTAAACATTTTTGTCCTGATATTAATTGGTGGCCACTGGCCAACTGGCCATTGGCCAAACCACTGGCCAGTTGGACAGTGACTACCGGTTACTATTTGGTACCAAAATGTTTACCATCCTTTTAGATATTGATCAACACCAATTTGATCTCTCTATGACTTACGGTTCCCGAGATATGGCTGCTTAAATTTCTGTAAATCGGTCATTTTTTGGCCACTATCTTGCGAACGGTTAGATTGACGCGAAAAATTTAATCATTTTGTCTAATAGTTTTTGATGCTCTATCTAATGCAGTGTACAAAATTGAAAAAATTGCAAATAACAGACAGACGGACAGATAGACACACAGACATAGAGAATTCAGTAACGAACTTTTTAAGTTCGTTGAATATGTTGTAACTCACGATATCCCGCCCGGTGACACGTATAACTTCGGGATTCGTCTAGTTATAACATATCAAATGCGAACACAATTGTCTCGTTCGGATCTCACAAAGGAACCTTCCGAAAATGATAGCTGCAGTGAAAGGTGTGGCCTATGCCAATTGAAAGAGCTGTAACAGAGATGAGCATTCCCAAAAAATTAGCTGCCCATAGCAATAGGCTCAGGAAATATAAGGGGTGGAAGTTCGGGAAACAGCAAGGCTGGACAAGGGGGAAAAGTGCAAATTCCACAAAAAAGGGGGGGCACGGCAAAATACAATGCTGACAAGTGATGTATAGAAAGAGATTTGCCACAATAGGGAACAAATGAAGGCCACCAGTGGGGTTAACAGTGTTGCCAACTGCAATGAAAAGTACATGTTTTGCAAAGAGTACTATATGTAGTGAGTGCAATATTCAGTGTCAACCTGTCATGTAGAACATAACATATGGCGTGTCTAATCAGTGGTACAATCTAACAAAAGAAAATAAAAAAAAACAGAAGTACGAAAAATACGGAAAAAACGGAGTTGGCCATAATGCGCCACATTTGATCAGGGGCTGTACATATTAGAATGAACAAAACAAGAAGCACCGAATATGCAGGAAACCGACGTACCTAGAGTCGAAAAGAAAAACGAGTTCCAAAGTTGGCAAGACTGGCCATGGACATCCAGACAAGTCTAATATAGTTAGGTCACTCGCTTCAGAAAAAGAAAATTCCGGCAACAGGCATCACTCGGAGTGATTGAGGCAATGTCAAGTCGGAGAACATGAAATGGTTGGGTTGAGCCAACAACCGATAATAGAAGTAGTGAACATTATGTCATGGTTGGGTCGTTTGTGGGAATATGCAGGGTGTCCCATCAAACTTTGTGACTTGAAAGATTTGCGAAACGAACAAAAATGTGACGGATCCAGTTGTCCAGGAATGTACCAATGTCAGGGGGTGATAAAAGTCTGTGAGAAGCAAGTGCCCCCAGGATCCCCAACATAGGGCCCCAGGAGCCAACTTCAAATTTTCAAAAGGAAACAGGGACCGAGTGTTACCTCTCTCGATTGATCATGGAATGTGCAACAACATATATAGGAAACATTTGCTATATGAAGCATGTTTTTCTAAATGGACGCCACAAATATGTGCTGTCTTAACATGGCATCGAACAATGTGATCTCAAATTGCTGCGAAGCGAAAAGAGATGTTGCAAATCCAATTGCACAGGAATGTACTCATGTCGAGGGCCAAGAGAACTTTGTAAGAAGCAAGTCCCCCAGGGCTCCCATCATAAGGGTCAAGGGGGTCAATCGCAACATTTCAAATGGGAACAGGGGTGGATGATATTTCTCTGGATAGATACAACACCGTCTATTAAAAAAACATTTGCTATATGAATATGAAACAGATGTCAGGCAAGGACAACTAGCGGTGTTTCCCATATGATCAGACGATGACTTATTTATGGCACGAGCCATAGTAGAAGTCGGCTTAGTTGAAGAAACTACACCCTCTCAGTAACCTAAATTGCACGAAAATTTCCAAAGCAGGTTCATTGACCTGACTACCGCATGTTGCCCACTTTGTCCAAGAGCGGGATGGTTTGTTTCTAACTTTTCTACCGAAAAGCATTTGTCTGGAATGGTGTTTCGGAGACAATAAAATAAAGAAAATATACTAGGCAGAGAGAGAGCGGGGAGGAGGGAGTGTACCAATTATTCTTTCCTCTAAACCAGCGTTTCCCAACCTTTTTCAACTTGCAGCACACTATGTGTGTAACATGGATTCTCGCGGCACACTTATAGATATTATTATTTGTAAATATAAAACACACTGGTATTTTTTATTTTGATTACTGATCTCCTTCGCACAGAGAAGAAAGCTCGATCGCTGGGTTTTCCTCGTGGTAAATCACTATGCTTATTTTTCATTCTAATTTAAAAGGAGAAAACAACTGCAATGAAATGTTGGACTCAGGTTATTAAAAATACGCTTACTCTTTCGAAAACTGTATCCAACCTTTTACTAAGAATGAAGATCATTAAATAACGAACGAACAAATAAATCTATTTTACTTTTAAAACACAAATGTAAATCATTTATCGAAAGGATTAAATGATATTTTAAATTTTCAAGTTACGAAATAGTCTAACGATAAAGAAGCAATAATGGTCATAACAATAACAAATACTTTTTTCAACATTAGAAATGTACAGAAAAGTAACACGTCATGAAACTTAAAATTGTAGATTCATAGTAGAGGTTCATAGTAATGTGCAATACAAATATACATTTTCCCCTACGTTTTGCAATTTGATTGCTATAGAATTAATAATTTTGTTTTGATATCCTCGCGGTACATCAGTGGCCCATTCACGACACACCAATGTCGCGGTATTTTCACTGCTAGCTTCTCATTTTAGACAGGTATATTTACAACAAAGGGGGTAGCATGCACCTTTGCACCCCCTTAAATCTGGCCCTGTCCAGAAGTTATGTAGCCCTATATCGTTCATGGAAATAAAAACACAATAGTTATAACTATGCTAAATTATTATAGACTGCCAATTGCTCATTCAGACAATTTATGATGTTCACTTTATTGCAATGTTCTTATACAGACTAGATATAGGCTACGGATAATAGTTTTATACAAACTAGATAATCAATTATTATTATTATTATTATTACTATTATTATTATTATTATTATTATTATTATTATTATTATTATTATTATATTTGAAGTACAATCAAATATCACGACATTAATTACTAGTTTTAATTAACTGAATTAAATTAAATCTTGATCTCGGAAGATTAACTATTAAATTTATACGTTCTGTACCTTTCTAAAGTAATAAATGCTGGAATTGGTTTCAAGGCTGTTCCTGAGTGAATAATTTCTTCATAATAATATTAAAAGTTTTAGAAAAATTTTCGAGACATTCGAGTCGAGTCGAGATTTTTATGAGCTGTCTCGACTCGACTCGTCTCGAATTTTACAAAGTGTGTCTCGACTCGAATCTCGACTCGAATTCGAGTCGAGTCGAGTCGAGATTCGAGACATGTCTCGACTCGTGCGCATCCCTAAACCTCAATTTTGTTACAAATATATCAGTGTGGCAAACTGGAAATAAAAGAATTAAATAAATTGTTAAGAATGACAATTTTATTATTGAGAGGGAAATGGTTGACATAAAAATTATAAAATCGTCTTACTGAAGCAGTTAAAATAAGATGAATGGTAAGAAACAGACATCGGAGGAAAACAGTTTATTTCCTTTTTAAAAAGAAACTCGCAAAAAAGAAAAATGTTACATAATGTAAAGGTTTAATATAAAAGCCTAACAGCACAACAACAAACACCCACAAGAAACGGAAAGACAGACAAACAAAGACTAGCGGACACCATTAGCGTAGCAGACTTGCAAGAGGGGACCTTAATTGTGAATCCAATTGTAATAATAATTATTATTATTTATTATGTATTATTATAATTATTATTATTAATAATAATATTATTATTGAAAACTCGTTTCCTTTCCAAATATCTGGCCCTGAATAAAAGCATGTCTGAATATAGCGGTCATGTGTGCAGTTTTTGTCAATAAACGGTCTCAAAGGCCAAATGGGATAGAAATCTTCTAGAAAGACGAACAGAAAACTTTCTTATGATAAATTCTGGGTCAAAGTTCGAAGCACTTGCTTTCAACAACTGCATTTTTCTTTCTTTTTTGAGAACAAAAAGTTTCGACACCTAAGAAATTACAGTATATAATATTGAAAAATTGCTAGTGCATTTATTTACATCGTAATTTGTGGTAATAAAGAAATTATTATTGGAAGACGTTATTGTAAAAATTAAGTTTTGTTTCTTCATCCATCGCAAGTCTTAGGGGCTCCAGATCGATATCGAAAATTTAAGATATGGAAAAAACAGATATACCCTAACAGCACTATTACATAGCAGGTGCCTGTCATGTTCCCCCATGTACATGGGAATGTGTCCAGTATGTGCCTTATGTACCTCTGAGAGAAATCACATAGGTGGCAAATGATAGTCACAGTCTATGTCCGCCTCTAACCACATGCTTGACAGGACCTGGAGAACATGCCTAGTATGTTGTAGGTATGTTCATTATGGCGTAAGCGTCAATGAACCACAAAATTACTCCTCCAAAATATGTTAAATCGCTTATATGCGTAAAGGGTTTACATTAAGGTGAGTCAAAAACACTATAAATAAGTAAAAAAAAATGTACCCTAGGGTGAGAGCGAACCACCAACCTTTGGATTACTAGCCGCGTGCGCTTCTGACTTGGCGAGGGAGACGATGGAGAGAACGTAGCTTGTAAAGGAATACGTTGTTGAGATCTTTTGAATTTGGCTAATAAGAGTGCTCCTTTAACCGCATATATTCGATGATAACCATTTGGGATCAGATAAAACCTGCTCGCCATGTAATTTTGCAACAAAATGACGAGTGTCTATTTACTTTCTTCCATATTCACTTTCAAATGATCGGCGACAGTTGCTATCTAATAAAGTTGATGCGTTTATTGCTTCTAGTACACAATCGCTTAGAAAAAGAAGCAACAAATGCATCAAATGTGTGAGATGAATTTAGAACAACTAAGCGTATTAGGGTATCTGAAACAGTATGTAACTAAAGATATTTGTACCTGGAACATGACAGGTATTTGTCCCAAGTGACAACATAAATATAAATGACTGTTAGAATGCGAAACTGAGCCAGGTATATAAATGCTATATTTATGGTACATAGTTGCAAATATCAATTAAGCGTAACAAGTACCTAAAACTGTAGGTAACTGAAATCATACTTAGCACATGAATATCATATGCGCCAAGTATCGGGTGCCTAAAAAGTAGCTGGGACACTTAAATGGCACATGCCTCGCACATCTTGTGCTGTTAGGGTATCGATGTTGATACAATTGCAATATCGAATGTTGATATGTGTCAATATCGATATCGATAAATCCACATATCACACAGGCCTAGATGCGAAAAATTATGCTTGAAATTTACTGGAATCAATAATCAAAATCTAAGCATTTTCTTGCATTTCTGTGCCCAAGCCTGAGATGAGAGGGGGTGATCCTGAACAAACATTTTAAGCCAAAAAAGTTTGTTAAAATAAAAGTATTTATACTTTTCCCTAAATAGAAAACTATTACTACTTATCTTTTAATCCTGTTTCTGATTGTCATCAGAATCAGTGACAGTACACATACTTTGCACAGTATAGCAATATACTCTACAATTTTTCACAACAAAGCAAACCGGAAGATGAAATTCCTGTGATATTAAAGTGGAATGTTATACAAAATAATCATAATTCATTGTCCTTATTTCTGTCAGTAACTTTGACATAGACTCAGAACTACAAGACTAATAGAACTAGAAATGAGAGATTTAATTCATGTTTTCTCTCAGATTAAAAGACTTCTGTACTTTGCTGAGATGGTCATTTTTCAAAATATTAATCCCCTATCCCGGGCTAGTTCTGGCTTCCGGGGTTTCGAGGTAATCAATACACGAAAGTGTCAAGTTTATCAGCTCTCAAATTTCGACAGTTTGTTAAAATAATTTTTAAATTTCAGGTTGTTATTTCTTCGTTACAACAACACCTCTGGTTGACTATTCATGGTGCATAATTTATATACTCAGCATAAAAAAGCGACAGATGACATCTTGCAGCTAGATCATTCAATACAATCTTTATCCCGTAATCGTGACTGGTAGAGAGACCTCCTCTCTCTCCTCCTTTCCTCTCTCTCATATTAAAATCAGCAACAACATGAGTACAATTCTAATTTCAAAATATACGTTCATTAGTGTCAATAAAGTGAAAGAATAAAAATGAGAAGTAACGAAATTTATAAGTTTATGTATGGAGAAATATATCAATGAAAAATTGAAACCAATATATGTCTGTTTGAGGTATGAAAGTGAGGCAAAGAGAGAAAAGGAGATAGAAGAAGATAAAGAAGAGCGAGCACAGATAAAAATACTTTATTTAAACATAGTAAGAAAAGAACCTAACGTCATAAAATTCCGTTTCTAGAAATCCAACAGTAATATAGATATAATATTTCTTTAATTTTTGTCGGGACTATTCGAATATATATGTAAAGAAGGTTTGAAAAGTTCATTAAGTCACTTTCAAAATGAATACCAAACCTGGTGATCAAATTAAATACTCAATTCCAGTGAAACTGAAAAGTTCCGAGACTCATCTAGGATCATTCCAAAAGCTTAACACACATTCTGTCTTTCCGATGGTTCGGTTACCAATTCGGTAGTGTTCATTAAACCTACTGATCTGAAATACATTAGAGTAAATCTATTAGGTAACGTAGGTCACACCTTTCCTTCCAGACTACTAATGCAAACTGAATAAAAAAAGAAAAAGGAAAAGATAAAAATTGAATACGTGATATTTTACTGCTAAATCTCTATCAGAAAGAGCCTACATTAAAAGTCCATATTGTATCATAATGAAAAATTACAAATTTTAAAAGGAAAATTGGATGTTTGTTCCTTATAGACGTCAATGGTGAGGACCCAAACACATCAATGGAAAGGATTGTGTGTCCGGTCTTCAACATGCAGAGTAATGATAAGTAGTTTTCATATTTATATTCGTCTGTCTTTCTCTCTCTCTATCCATCTTTCTTGATGTCTCCTTATCATGTCTTGCATCTTTCCCTTCTCTCTCTCTCTCACACACACATACACACACACAAATACACAATATAGGAGATAAGTAAAGTCTTTTTTTCTGTTGCTTACCGAGTCTCAATTGAATCACTGTGTCCCTGCGATTACTTGTTTCAGCTCTAGCGTGTTCATTCTATCATTGCAAATTACACCGTTATATCCGCAGTAGGTGAAATGGGGAGTGGATGTTCGGAACAGACAAATGCTCAAAAAATTGCGTCCTTTTTGGTTATTTCAAGAGAGATTTTATTTATATTAATTTGACACAAAATCGTCTCCATCCTATAATTCAATTTGTTTTATGAAATGCGAAATACGCAAGATAAATAAATTGTGTAATTAAACCGAAATTGAATTTAAAATTTTTTTACTAGGTACAGGGTGTGTAAAAAAAGTTGCCATTACTTTCAACTGTAATGGTACATTACACCATAAATATAGCATTTATATGCCTGGCTCAGTTTCGCACTCTAACAGTCATTTGTTTTTATGTCGTCACTTGGGACATATATCTCTCATGTTCTAGGTACGTCCTTTAGGTACATACTATTTCAGATACCCTAACAGCATAAGGTGTGCTAGGCATTCGCCATTTAGGTGTTCTAAATTCATCTCCCAGATTTGATGCATTTGTTGCTTCTTTTTCTAAGCGATTGTGTACTAGAAGCAATAAACGCATCAACTTTATTAGGTGGCAACTGTCGCCGATCATTTAAAAGTGAATATGGAAAAACCATGAAAGAAAGTTGTTCAGAACTGAGCGTTCTTCCCAATAAAAACTAACGCCAGTAAGTAAATGAAGAGGCAGCAACATAAAAACTAATACTTTTTCTCCCCAGCAGGGGTGAGTGTGTGTGTGTAAAAACGTGACACCAAGAAAGCAATGGTAGCTACGTGTATTGTGTTAATATCGCATTAATCTACATATAATAATGTTCATCTAGCAACTTTGTTTGTATTTTTTGAATTCATATAATCTTGTGTGTTATGAAATACAAATATATTGAACAGTCTCAAAGCAACGTCAAAAAAATTATTAAGAAACCAGCGCCTACACAAGGATTACATCGACCAAATGGTCCATCCACGCCGGATCAGGATTCAACAGTGCAGTTAACAAGGTAGGTAGTGAGTGCATATTTCAATATAATATTATCCTTGTATCACTTATACAAAATAAGCCTGTAATAGCAAAGCCTCATTTAGAACGTAAGTGTTAAAAGTGTATTTAATTTGAGTGAAGCATGACGGACAGAATGAAAGAATTAGTTTTCAAGAGAGGTCAAATTAAGGCCAAACTCACTCGTTTTAAACCTTTTGTAGATAGCTTTACAGAAGATCAGAATATTACGCAGTTAGTGTTACGTTACGAGAAAATAAAACAGTGCTATGATGAATTTGATGCAATACAATCCGAAATAGAAATATCACAGGGTTCATCAGAAATTGATCAGGAAACGCAAGAAAGAGAGCAATTTGAGAGTACTTATTTTGATTTAGCAGCTAAGGCGGAAGTGTTCATAAATCAACACAGCTCCAGTGCAAAGAAAAATGAAAACAATGAAGCAAGCAATTCCGATCCATCAGTTAGGCTGCCGGTGATAAACCTTCCGACCTTTTCTGGAAGCTACGATGAGTGGTTGTCTTTCTATGACACGTTTCAGGCATTAATACATAACAATAGCACATTGCAGCCAGTGCAAAGGTTTCATTATTTACGTTCTTCTCTACGTGGGGAGGCGCTTGAAGTAATACAAGCCTTGGAAATTTCTTCTGAAAACTATGACGTAGCATGGACTTTACTCAAAGAACGTTTTGAAAACAAAAAGTATATTGTTAACAAACACGTCAAAGCTTTATTTGAAATGCCAATGGTGGAACGTGAGTCGGCTGTTTCGCTTAAATCTCTTTTAGACAGCACGGTAAAACATTTGAGGGCTTTAAAATCATTAGGTCAACCGACAGAAAGCTGGGATGCATTACTTATTTATTTGATTGCGACCAAACTAGACAATACAACACATAAGGAGTGGGAGAAAACACAATCAACGAATGAATTACCGAGCATGTCACAGCTGACACAATTTTTACAGCAGCGTTGCCAAGTTTTAGACGCAGTTGATAATAAGCGTAGACCTAAAGAGACACCCTCAGTTCCAAATAACAAATACCAACAAACAAATAAGGCAGGCAAAAAGAGTTCTTACTCAACGGCAGCACACGTAACGTATTCCGACAACAATGCATGTCCCAGCTGTAAAGGCTCACACAAATTATTTCAATGCCAATCATTGTTGAGAAAATCTATAGGAGATAGAATTAAAGAAGTTAAACGTCTTTCTTTGTGTATAAATTGTCTCAAACGAGCGCATAAGGCAAATGAGTGCTTGTCAGGTAATTGTAAAATATGCAATAAAAAGCATAACACATTACTGCACTACTCGCGTTGTCCATCGCCCACTAGAGCGAATGAACCACAAGATGAAAGGGAAATAGGTCAAGGTCGAAACACGCTCGCTGCGACCACATCTCTCGAGCAGGAATGTGAAGGTAAGAATATTCGTTCTACAAACAGTGTACCGCAGAATCTTAGGAGACCACCAAGCGTTATGCTATCCACAGCTGTAGTATATGTTAAAGATAAACAGGGTAATTTTCAAATGTGTCGAACACTTCTCGATTGTGCTTCTCAGTCCAACTTCCTAACAAATAGAATGGTTCAATTATTGGGACTAACAAAGAGTAATAGCGTTGTACACATAAATGGTATAGGTAATGCTAATACAAGGTCATGCCATAGCGTTCAGGCTACAATTAAGTCAAGACATAACCATTATTCAGCCACATTAGACTTCATCATATTGCCGCAAATATCACAAGACTTGCCTATGGTTCGTGTAGACACGTCATCGTGGGAAATACCTTCCAACATTGAATTAGCAGATCCTAGCTTCAACATACCACAGCGTATTGACATGTTATTGGGGGCGGAAGTATTCTTTGATCTACTTTGTGAAGGGCAAATAAAACTCAAGGCAGGGTATCCAACCTTGCACAAAACATTGTTTGGCTGGATTGTAGCTGGAAAAATAGACAATCAACCACACATTTCGACAAATGTGTGTCACCTCTCCACAACAGAAAAAATACACGAGCAATTACAAAAATTCTGGACGATAGAAGAATGTTCAAGAAAACATCCATTAAGTCAAGAGCAGGCAGAATGTGAAAGACACTTCAAAGAAACACACCGGAGAGACGAGACTGGGAGATTCATCGTCAGACTTCCCTTTAAAGAAAATGTGGGGAATCTTGGTAAATCCAAGAAGATTGCAACGAGAAGACTTTATTCAATGGAAAAAAGGCTTATGAAGGATACTGAGAAAAAAAGGGCATATATAGCGTTCATGAAAGAGTACGAAGATTTGGGCCATATGGAAGAAATAACTAGAGCAGAGAGCGATACAATGATGCCAGACTACTATCTTTCCCATCAATGCGTTATGAAGGAGACCAGTACTACTACCAAACTCAGGGTTGTATTTGATGCATCGTGCAAAACAACTTCTGGACTTTCATTAAATGACACGATGAGGGTCGGGCCTTCAATCCAAGAAGAATTATTTTCCATAACAGCAAGATTCAGGCAACATCAATACGTCATGACAGCTGATATAGAGAAGATGTATCGCAACATTAGGGTACATGATTCAGATGCAAACTACCAGAAAATACTGTGGAGAGAAAACCCTCAAGAAGCAATAAAGTTATATCGACTCAAAACTGTAACATATGGTACTGCAGCAGCTCCTTTCCTAGCCACTAGATGTCTTCAGCAACTAGCCATAGAAGAGAAGAAGAATTTCCCTAAGCCAGCAGAAGTTGTAATGAGGGATTTCTATATTGATGATCTTCAAACAGGAACAAACACGAAGAAGGAACTACATGAATTACAAGGTCAACTCACAACTCTTCTGCAAAGAGGTGGTTTTTGTTTGAGAAAATGGTGTAGCAACGACACTTCACTGCTTTCAAAAATACCCAGTGAACTTCAAGAATCAAATTTCACCATTCAACCAAATGATGATTGCATCACAAGAAGTTTGGGATTGTTGTGGAATCCCATTAAAGACACATTTTCTTTCTCTGTCAAACCAAGAAACAACCCTCAACAAATCACGAAGAGGACTATTCTTGCTACAGTAGCGAGCATATTTGATCCCTTAGGATTAATAGGACCAGCTATTCTTAAGGCAAAAATATTTCTGCAACGTTTGTGGGAATTAAAATTGAATTGGGATGAAGAAGTTCGAGCTCCATTGCATTCAGAGTGGGAAACTTTTGAGCAGGAACTTCAAGAGTTGGAATCACTACATGTTCAGCGGAAGGTTATTCAAGAAACACAATCGCAGGTGGAAATTCATGGATTTTGCGACGGATCTCAGAATGGATATGGAGCTTGTATATATGTAACATCTAGTACAAAAAATGAAAATTTCACAGCCAACTTACTATGTTCAAAATCTCGAGTAGCACCTTTGAAGAAGACAACTATTCCTCGCCTAGAACTTTGTGCAGCTTTGTTACTTGCACAGCTAACTCAGAAAGTAATACAAGCGTTACATTGCAAGATCGATAAGGTTGTTTTATGGTCAGATTCCACCATTGTATTAGCACGTATAAGAGAACCTTGTTCTCAATGGAAGACGTATGTTGCAAATCGTGTAGCGGAAATTCAACAATTGACTTGCAACTATGAATGAAGACACATCAGAACAGAGGAGAATCCAGCAGATCATATATCGAGAGGATTAACACCGTCAGAGATTCTTAATAATGAATTATGGTGGCATGGGCCTTCCTGGCTATCTGAGAAATTAGACTCACAGACGAGGGAAGATGTTTGTGACCTAAGCGATGTTCCCGAGAGACGAAAGAATACAGCAGTAATGTTTTCTACAACACCGTGTCAACTCTTAGACAGATATTCATCATTAAGAAGATTGCAACGTGTAACTGCTTATTGCCTACGATTCACACACAACATGAGATCTAATTGTGACAGACAGCATGGACATCTTACGTAAGTGAATTACATGAAGCACTCGAATGTCTTATTAAACTATCACAGCAACAAGCATTTCACAAGGAATTAAATGCGTTGAGATCAGGAAAGGAAGTCGACAACCAAGGTCAACTGAGAAATTTGAACCCATACTTGGATGAGAGGCAAATCATCAGAGTCGGAGGAAGATTAAATGCAGCAGATCTTACTGAAGGACAGAAACATCCTATTGTACTTCCAGCTAACTGCAACTTGACAAAGTTAATCGCTCAAGAAGAACATAAGAAGCTATTGCATGCCGGGCCTCAATTATTGTTATCATCCTTGCGACAATCATATTGGCCAATACGTGGACGGAACTTGGTTCGTGAAGTTGTGCATCAGTGTGTCACATGTTTCAGAAACAATCCTAAAGATGGTAAACAGATGATGGGAGATCTACCAGCTGACAGAGTTCAACCAACAAGACCATTTCTTCACAGCGGCGTTGACTACTGTGGGCCCATTTACCTTAAATCGAGTAACTGACGGGGAGCCAAACTTCATAAGGCATATATAGCACTTTTCGTGTGTTTTCCGACTAAGGCGGTTCACATTGAACTTGTTAGTGATCTAATTACAGAGGCGTTTATTGGAGCATTAAAGCGATTCATGGCTCGTCGAGGAAAATGCGCTAAACTGTATTCTGACAATGCAAGTAACTTCGTTGGTGCAAAAAGGGAACTACAAGAATTGAAGACTTTATTTGAATCAGAACACCATAAAGAAAAAATACATAACTTTCTAGCGGCTGATAACATCACGTGGGTTTTTATTCCAGCAAGATCACCAAACTTTGGAGGCTTATGGGAATCATCAATTAAATCTCTCAAATACCATTTAAAGAGAGTTGTGGGGAATGCTTCACTCACCTACGAAGAGATGAACACTATTTTGACACTGATTGAGGCTTGCTTAAACTGTAGACCACTAACACCATTATCAAATGATCCAAACGACCTACATCCTTTAACACCTGGTCATTTCCTAATAGGCGACGCACTCACTACCATGTCAGAACCTAACTTGAAAAATATTCCTGTCAACAGACTTTCGAGATGGCAATACATACAACAACTTCATCAGCAATTCTGGTCCAGATGGTCAAAGGAGTATCTATCAAGTCTTCTAGAACGATCTAAGCGGAGAAGAAAATTTCCCAACCTTCTGGAAGGTGATTTGGTGCTCATCAAAGAAGATAACATTCCACCTCTAAAATGGAAAACTGGACGTATTGTGCAATGTTTCCTGGGAAGGACGGATTAGTACGAGTGGCGACAGTGAAAACTACCAGAGGTACAACAAGATCTATTCGTCAATTGTGCCAACTTCCTAAGCAGAGTTAATGTGTTGGTGTATTCATAGTGTTGTGTTGTGTGTGCATTGTGTGATTCGTAGTGTTGTGTTGTGTGTGCATTATTCTGTTTATGTTTATATAATTCATTCATAACTTGTGTTATCTATTGTTGTGTATATTAAGTTCATGAACCAAATTAATCATTCATAGATTTGTTGAAGGAATTCCTTCAAGGCGGGCGGTATGTTCAGAACTGAGCGTTCTTCTCAATAAAAACTAACGCCAGTAAGTAAATGAAGAGGCAGCAACATAAAAACTAATACTTTTTCTCCCCAGCAGGGGTGAGTGTGTGTGTAAAAACGTGACACCAAGAAAGCAACGGTAGCTACGTGTATTGTGTTAATATCGCATTAATCTACATATAATAATGTTCATCTAGCAACTTTGTTTGTATTTTTTGAATTCATATAATCTTGTGTGTTATGAAATACAAATATATTGAACAGTCTCAAAGCAACGTAAAAAAAAAATTATTAAGAAACCAGCGCCTACACAAGGATTACATCGACCAAAAGTAAATAGATACTCGTCAGTTTGTTATAAAATTACAATGCAAGCAGATTTTATCTGACCCCAAACGGTTATAGTCGAATAACTGCGGAGTACTCTGATTAGCCGAATGCAAAAGACCTCAAGAATTTATTCCTCTACAAGCGATGTTCGCTTCATTGCCTCTGTGGCCAAGTCGGAAGAGCACGCGGCTACTAATCCAATGGTTGGTGGTTCGCGCCAACCCTAGGTAGCCGTACATTTTTTTTACTTGTTTAAAGTGTTTAGACTCACCTTAATGTAAACACATTACGCATATAGGCGATTTAACATAGTTTGGGGGAGTAATTTTGTGGTTCATTGACGCTTACGGCATGGGGAACATACCTAGAACATACTAGGCACGGCCACATGTACATGTCAGGCATGTACCTAGGGGCGGACATAGACTGTGACTATCACTTGCGATCCATGTGATCTCTTTCTCAGAAGTATATAAGGCACATACTGGACACATTAGAATGTACCTGAGGGAACATGATAATCATATACCTGCTATAATTGTGCTGTTAGGTTAGGCAGAACCAGAGATTTGGAAAGGAAGTGAGCTTTCAATAATAATAATAATAATAATAATAATAATAATAATAATAATAATAATAATAATAATAATAATAATAATAATAATAATAATAATAATAATAATAACAATAATAATAATAATAATAATAATAATAATAAGGAGGAGGAGGAGGAGGAGGAGGAGGAGAATTTCTGGTGCGGACACTCGATTGAAAAGATGATACCTAACTTCTAGGTCCCAGGCCGCTTTCTTTCTTCCCCAATCCTTTCTTCCTTCCCTTTCTCCGGATAGTGTGATCGCCGAGGGACGTCATCCCTCAAACGTGGCGGGCTAACATGGCCATAGTTGCCGAAAGCCCAGAAATCTAAAATCCTAAAATCCTAAATCCAGGGCTGGATTAACCCTTCTGGAGGAACGGGGCTATAAAAAATATGTGGAACCTGCTGACTTCACCTAATGCTTTTTTGTGAAAGTACAGTAGGAAAGTTAAGGGAATATGTGTAATATTTTTTGTCATATTTTGTTTTATGATGATGATTGTATATTTATGAATTTTTAGATATTCAGTTAAGATTTTTATCAGAGTGGAGGCCCCTATCCACCTGAAGGCCTGGGGCTATAGCCCCTTAGCCTCCTAGAACCCCTTAATCCAGTCCTACCCAAATCCTTGCTTTTCTCTTCTCAATATGATGTATTATTAATGGTAGACCACACAAATTATGTGTGCTTATAGCCCGGGGCCGGAGGTCCTGGCCCCCGAGTTTTTGGGGTGACAAAAATAATTAAAGCTATTATTTATATATTTTTGAGAGTTTATAGTAAACACATGATATACCTATCATAATTTGGTTCCTGACTGCCCTCTCCCTCAGTTTTTACCTTCTAAATCCGCCACTGGTGCTGACTTAACAAAAAACTGGAATAAGTAAAGTTAATAAATGCTTCGAAAGTAACTAAAGTTATTAAATTCGAACTCCGAATCGCTCAATTTTATGTGAGGTAACAACCACTTTCAGATTGGGCACATTCTTTCATGACTAGCGATGACGTTATAATCTTAAGAGTACACGTCTACTCCAGGAGGGTGTACGGTATTTTCATTTTCAACAGTTGGCATCCGTAGTATTCTCGCCTCTCAGTAATCCGGCCCATATTTGGCCTCTGCCGTGTGACGTTACAACAACGTGGCACAATGTTTTTTTTTTTTTTTTTTTTTTTTTGTTTATAGGTTACTGTAAATGCTTAAAAATACATACAGTACTATTGTAGCTTGCGTTACAGTTCAGTACCATGCCTATGAAAAGGAAACACGTTTTGCTAGATCTCAAACAGAATGTGGAAATTTTAGATAAGTTGAGACGAGGTTCTACAGTAATGAGTAAAACTAAATTACAGACACTCTCAATAATTCGGTACTCCTCTGTCCAAGGAGTGGCCGGATTAGAGAGAGTTTCATGTATATACCAGAGTTGGCGTGGGTCAATGAAAACTTGACCCACGACCAACTGACCCACCACCCACTGTGACCCACTGTGACCCACCATGACCCACCACCCACTTTGACCCACTCTGACCCACCGTAACCCACCACCCACCATGAACCACTCTCATCCTCTGTGACCTATTCTGACTCACCAAAATCCACCGCCATCAACTCTGAACACGATCCACGTCCTCTTCTGTATTGACTAAAGAGTTTACACTTGTAATAAAAGAAGACTGTGAAATTGTCACTAATCGGAGTTCGAATTTCTAGTCAATCGCTCAAGCACTACTCTGTTACAATAACGGTGGATCTGACCTTTACGATATAAAATGGTAAAGTGTTTGCCAGTGAGGAAATTGAAACACCTCAGGGGGGGGGGATTAGTGTGTGCCTAAAATATACTTGTACTAAGAGAGTATTTTTGGAAGTGTTAATTTCTGAATGCATTCCAAAAGAAACTTCTATTCGCAGGAAAATACTCCTGTACAATATGGAAAAGGTTATGGTTTCTCAGTTCATAGTATTTTTCTCACAAAAGACTTGAAAAATCAGTTTTTCATAGAGTATAAAGGTGCTCGGGTACCCTAAGTGAGAGCATCTCCATAAAGTATGCTCATAATTGTAATTTGTGTAATTACTAAAACACCACGTTAAATTTAAGTTACAAATATGCATAATTGCATAAAGCAAAGAAGAGATTTACTAAAAATTAGGTACAAAGTTGAATAACACAAATAAGCCATTAGTAATAAAGTATACATTTTCCGTAACTCGTAATTTTCCACCTTAAAACAAATCTGAAATCGGGTTTATTTCCTGTTGGTAACTTTTTCGTGGTAAATCATCCGCAGAAGAATGATGTCCATCCTTAAGCCAAGAAATAACTACAGGGTGCGGCACGTAAAACCGGCCCGTCGTAATATTCTGGTATATTGTGTTTTTGGCAACATTTAAATAATCTACCTTCCTACCAAGAGATGGCGTGTCGAGGTCGGGTCGACTTACGTGACCTGCAGCAGTCACGTGCAGCCGCAGCCAGTGAAACGTGTCGAAACCAGTTGAGAAAAAGGCCTCGTTGTGTTAAGCCGGGTGAGTGTCAGTGTGTGATAATGCCGTATTCGATACCCGAGCGTGTTGCCATTGTTGAAGGGTTCATTCTCACTGGATCTTTTGTGAAAACAAAGAATTTGTTTCGGAAGAAATTTCCAGGACGTTCTGTGCCAGCAAAAAGCACCATTCAGGAATTTATTGAAAAATGGCGGCGTACAGGATCGGTTCAAAATGCTCCCAGGAACAGACGACCATCTATTTGCACGGACGTGTATATGGGAATCCTGTAAGAGTTTTATACACACTTGGCCGAAGAGGAGCGTCAGTTATGTTACTTTCAGCAGGACGGTGCAACATGCCACACATCAGCTGCATCATTGTCCCTTGTGCATGAGATGTTTACATCAGAGAGGACAATCAGCAAAGGCTTGTGGCCTCCTCGGTCACCAGACTTGTCCACGTGTGACTTTTACTTATGGGGACTGTTAAAGGGAAGAGTATGCGAAACAAATCCACACACAATTGAAGAACTCAAGACCAGGATCCAGAATGTCACCAATAGCATTACAACACAAGAACTGACAAGGGTATATATGAATCTCCTCAATCGTGCTCACATGTGTGTTGAAGTGGGCGGAGGACACTTTCAGCACCTGCTGTGAAGGCTGCTATGAAGGTGAGTAGTCATATTCAATACATTACATTTCATTTATGTGTTGTAGTTAATCATATTCAATACATTACATTTCATTTTATGTGTTCACTTTCCGGGCCGGTTTTACGTGCCGCACCCTGTAGCTCGTCTACTTTGAGCTTGGCTAGCGGTGGGCCATTAACATTGATGAACAACAGGTTAGACAAAATGAAATGTTTTAAGTTTTAGGTCCCACGGATATGCCGGTTAGGCTAAAGGAGACGTAGTCCAGTAAAGATAGCCCATTTTTCTGCCAAGAAAGGAACAAATTAGTAACAAGCTGAAAATTGGTATGGAAGTAGGGGGATGTGTCAGGAATAACATACTTAAAGTCCCCTAAAATCCCACTGTAGCTTTTCCCGCAATTTTGAAAAATGTCCGCCATCTTTAGACGACGACAAGGAATTTATGGAAATCGTCACCTTTTATGTTTATTCCTCTAGCCACCGTTCTTATTATCACACAGCCATGAATCATATATGGTAGGAAAGCTTGAAAACAGAAAATCTAAGTAAATAACATATATGCCTATAGTGCTAAATTTGTAGAAAAAGAAGAAGAAGAAGAAGAAGAAAACAGCTTATTTATTTAAAAAATATATACTTTCAGAAATCATGAGAAGTTTGCAACACTGACAGTTATTGCACACCAACGAAACACAACCAACAGATGTCCTGAATATTTATCTCAATCATAGCTAACAATGACACAAATCGGTGCAATACAAGCCGAGAAAAAAAGTATAACTTCTTTTACTTTCTGACCTCTTTTTACAAAAGTGCATAAGGTGACATACACTTTCACGGTTCTAGTCACCTTCTTTTATCACATAGGACCAAGAGTTATATATCATTGGAAATCTTAAGAAACGTAAATTCAAACGAGGTAACACTTATACTAATCAAGTAGAATTTGTGGAAAAAGCACAAACTCAAAATTTCGGGACAAAACGTGATTTTCGCAATATTTTTTTTAAACTTGCAACACTGACAATTATCGTATGTTAACAAAAGTCAGTTATCGTTTTCCCCATCATCATTATTAATTTACTCTTAAAATGGCCAACGTTTCTTCCAATGGAGTAAGCTTTTATGACACATAGATTTACATCACTTAAATATAGTACAAAAATCATTTATTGACAGCATTAGAAAGTAGCAGAAATTGGTAGTCTCCTATTCATAGGAAAATCGTAATTCACACACTAAAAATAACTCTCAACTACAATAGTCAATTGAATTTATTTTTTAAAAAATGTCTTGTTTATAACTGGAATGCAATTTTCCTCCTAGTATTATTCAAATTAATATTTACATTACGCGTTAGTATGCACTTTAAGAACATTTTTGTAACTAGTCCATTCGGACTTATTTTATTAGAAATCGATGAGGTTATCATTATCTCGTTCGTCTCTATGGTCTTCATCATTTGATTTTGCATTCATACATCCAATTCCTCGACACTGACATAAATTAGAGCACACAATTCCTGCTTTCCGACAACCGTACATACTTTCACAGGGACAGCCCTTTTTACAGTTACAGGATATTACACGGAGCGGGTTCCTTGGTCATTCTTGCTGGTGCGAGAATACCTCCTAATGTTGTCCATTCATATTCAGTCGCTCGCAAATCATTTCCACGGTACAATTGAACCGGGTGATATGGTATTTCGCAGCATCACTGTGGGTGGCAATTTTGTCAATTGTATTTCGTTCTGAATGGGGAGCGACTTACTGCATGGATGCATGAGTGATACTGGAATTCATCCAGAAAGGTTACTATTGTGGAGAATCGTAGTGTGTTAGTAGAAATAATGTGCCAGCTTCATAGATTGTACACTAGCATTACCATGGTTCAAAACTTCAAGTGATCGGCATAAATCTTCCCGTTTTTGAAGTAATCAGAATGGCTTTTTCTTTCCCTGTCGATACAAACCACATGATGTGTCGCATCTAGTTAAAGAATGGTAGCTGAGCTAAACATTTAGTATATTTGCCTGTGTATCTTACAACTTCTTAGTACTAAATTCCTTACTCACGTCTTGTAGACGTCCAAACTTTCGAAATGTGATGTCGTACTGATTATTACCTTGTTCAAGCAAACTGATTAAAATGTCAACATCCTCGCCAATTATTACGACGTGCCTACAAAGATTTAAAGACTTGGCTACAGCAGTTTTAGCTATAAGTGCGTCAGCATCAATTCTTGCTTGCTGGGTTTGAATTCCAGCTTGAGTCAAATGAACCATCAACTCACGGGCGAAACAATCCTTATTTTTGAAATTACTTAAAAATTTATCTTTTTTGTTTATAATGTGGTTTCATTTGTGAATAACACCAAAGCTGATTGAACCTTTGACTCAGGTTGCTCCTGCTCAGCGTCTTTTGTACAGTTTTCAGTGCAATATCCATAACAAAAATAATTGTTGCTTTCGTTCCTGACTTTGCGAGTACATAGGACACACACGAGTTGTGCACGTCAAGGTATGTTCCATGTTGTGGCCAAACAACATGATGTAGAAGCCAGCCTCAATCTATAACGTACACAGTGTTTTCAATTTGAGTTTTAAAATTTGTCCGATATTCGAACATGTCGTACAAAGCGGACTTTTTCCTTTTTCTCATGGACATTTCTATGAAAAGAGAAAGTGAATAGGGTGCAAGCTCGTAAGCAAAACACTGCTGGAGTTCTTTTTCGGACTTCTACTCATATGATTCAGTTGGAGTATGGTGTTTACAGCCAGTAGCTCATCACGGATACGCACTACATTGTGCATTACGGATAGTGGGATGACTTTATTTATTTATTTATTTTTGATTAAGTTTCACATTTCCAAAAGTCCATCCAAACATTCCTTCCATAGCAGCCAATCCGATTTCCTTAGATTTATCAGTTGACCATTTCATTACCTACCATGCCAGTGCTTAGGGACGCTAGCTCCGGATATGAAGGGAATGGAGAATGCTGAAAAAACCAACGCACGAATTTCTTTAGATGTAATATATCACACGATTGACTACTTTAGTACAGGTCCACATGCCGACCAGTGTCAAGTTCTTGCCTATCTTTGTTTCATAATTTTTCAAGACATTCTCGTAAGTGGCACGCTGATGGCATACTTGACACACACCTAGATATTATCTTTTCAGTTATGCCTCTCCCATGGGTCAGTCCACCGCTGCTCTTCATTGCTCTCGCTAAAACCTGCTCAATCGTCACATCAGACCATGTACCACTCCAAAATATATCTTTTCTACGAATAGTGAAGTAACCGTCTCCTGCAAATAGCTGTAACTCATGAAGATCCATTTCATCCTCCAACCGCAACATTTCTTGTAAGTACAGATGTGCGTATTTGGCATATAAAAGATGCTCAGCTGCATAGAAGTATGGTAACAGTCCTCACATGCAGTGAAGGTGAAGATTAAAGTCTCCAGTTCTTTCGAATTAAAGGACGCATAATTTCTACAAGCTGAAAGTACAGAGTGAATAACTTAGAGATATGGCTTGTTTCTGCAGCAGTGTCAATGAATAACTTCAGGTCATTTGCAATCTTGATTGACTATGTTTGAATGTTGAGCCACTACATCACTATCGATATCTTCTTCAGTCATCAGAGGAATACAAACATCTCGCAATTGACGCACAAACTCCTCAGTGGCGTCTGATTCATTAATTAAACAGTATATATTGCAATTGCTAACTATGTTTAAAAAAAATAGCTCGCAAAGCACGAGCAATAAGAATGGCCTGGCTTTATCTGTGGCGTGGAGTTACTAGCATACACACAGGACCAAAGTTCTTCAATGTCACTACCTTTCATTATATATGCAACTGTTTCCATAAATGACATTATAGTGTAGAAAACCCCCAAGTCTAACAATCACTGACGGTAATTCACCAGAATTTCTACATGCTGCTACAATGTCACATGCTTTAGAGTACAAAGGTTGATCCAATGTGACTAGGCACGCTTTTTTTGCTTCTTTTCTGCACATTCTTTGCTGGCAAACATAAGCGCCGAGTATACAGCATCCATGCTTATTGGCTAAAGATTGATGAAAGGTTGAATTACTACTTAATATGCTTGGTACTTATGGTTGTTGCTTGTCACCAGCTCCATAAATCCATTCCAGTTCGGGCAAGTTGGTGTCCTCAACCACTTGAGAATCATCCATGTTACATCGTACAGAAGGTGGATTTCAGTTTGGATATTCAGAACACAAAGGTATCTTATATCTTCAATGATTAAATCCGAAAGACCTTTGCGCGTGTACGTTAAAAGTGGTATATTCCATTCATTCTTTGACAGTGTACGTTTTTTGAGCCCAGGTATTGCTCAATGATATGCGAGCGACTGAATATGAATGGACAACATTAGGAGGTATTCTCGCACCAGCAAGAATGACCAAGGAACCCGCTCCATGTAATATCCTGTAACTGTAAAAAGGGCTGTCCCTGTGAAAGTATGCACGGTTGTCGGAAAGCAGGAATTGTGTGCTCTAATTTATGTCAGTGTCGAGGAATTGGATGTATGAATGCAAAATCAAACGATGAAGACCATAGAGATGAACGAGATAATGATAACCTCATCGATTTCTAATAAAATAAGTCCGAATGGACTAGTTACAAAAATGTTCTTAAAGTGCATACTAACGCGTAATGTAAATATTAAGTTGATTTGAAGAATACTAGGAGGAAAAATGCATTCTAGTTATAAACAAGACTTTTTAAAAAATTACATTCAAATGACTATTGTAGTTGAGAGTTATTTTTAGTGTGTGAATTACGATTTTCATATAAATAGGAGACTACCAATTTCTGCTACTTTCTAATGCTGTCAATAAATGATTTTTGTACTATATTTAAGTGATGTAAAACTATGTGTCATAAAAGAGTAAATGCCATTTTCCAAATACGTTCCAAATACCAAATACGTTGGCCATTTTAGGAGTAAATTAATAATGATGATAGTGAAAACGGTAACTGAGTTTTGTTAACTAACTAACTAACTCTATGGCCTATGGAACCCGGAGGTTCAGTGCCGCATTCACAAAAGCTCTCCACTGACTTCTATCCTTAGCTAATTGCATCCAGTTTCTACTTTGTATTCCTATCTCTGCGAGATCCATCTTAATATTGTCCTCCCATCTGCGCCTAGGTCTTCTTAATGGTCGTTTTCCTATGGGTCTACCAGTCAAGACTTTGAAAGCGTTTCTACTTTCTTCCATTCTAGCTATATGACCCGCCCACCTAAGTCTCATAGACTTGACGACCCTAACAATGTTGGGTAAACCGTATAAACTATGTAGTTCCTCGTTATGAAGCTTCCGCCATTCCCCATTCTCGCTCCTCTTGGGTCCGAATATTCTTCTCAGGATCCTGTTCTCAAATACTTTCAGACTATGTTCTTCCCTCAGAGTAAGCGACCATGTTTCACAACCATACAGAACATCAGGCACGATTATCGTTTTGTATATTTTAAGCTTCAAATTCCTCGACAGAATTCGCGACGACAAGAGATTTTGAACCGAATAGTAACACGAATTCCCTGCTTTCAGTCGACATTTAAACTGAGTTTTGTTAACATACGAGAATTGTCAATGTTGCAAGTTTAAAAAAAATATTGCGAAAATCACGTTTTGTCCCGAAATTTTGAGTTTTGCGCTTCTTCCACAAATTGAGCTTGATTAGTATAAGTGTTACCTCGTTCGAATTTACGTTTCTTAAGATTTCCAATGATATATAACTCTTGGTCCTATGTGATAAAAGAAGGTGACTAGAACCGTGAAAGTGTATGTCACCTTATGCACTTTTGTAAAAAGAGGTCAGAAAGTAAAAAGTTAAATTTTTTTCTCGGCTTGTATTGCACCGATTTGTGTCATTGTTGGCTATGATTGAGATAAATATTCAGGACATCTGTTGGTGGTGTTTCGTTGGTGTGCAATAAATATATTTTTTTAAATAAAAAAAGCTGTTTCCTTCTTCTTCTTCTTCTTCTTTTTCTACAAATTTAGCACGATAGGCATATATGTTATTTACTTAGATTTTCTGTTTTCAAGCTTTCCAACCATATATGATTCATGGCTTTATGATAATAAGAACGGTGGCTAGAGGAATAAACATAAAGGGTGACGATTTCCATAAATTCCTTGTCGTCGTCTAAAGATGGCGGACATTTTTTTAAAATTGCGGGAAAAGCTACAGTGGGATTTTAGGGGACTTTTAGTATGTTATTCCTGACACATCCCCCTACTTCCATACCAATTTTCAGCTTGTTACTAATTTGTTCCTTTCTCAATCCTATCTTTACTGGACTAACGGTGATGATGAGAGATTAATGAAATGGTGGAATGAAGAAAGTGGGAGGAAACGGGAGAACCCCGAGAAAACCCACGAGCACGGTGTTTGTCCACCGCAAAGTCAACAAGTTAGACAATGTTTGAGCACTTAGTCTATTTCTAATATCAGTCATCTGTAAATTCATAAGAGAAAATCCCCGTTCGCACTCTGTCGTGGAAATTGATAATACTTCTACCCGATTTCTGCAACTCCTCATCGACAATCTGCTTGTTAGGCTTAAGTCTGATAACGATTTTTCTTGGCCAGTTTTCAAATACTCAATAAGAAGTATCATCTCTCTATCACCATACAACATCTTTTCCATTTCGACCATGTCAGTTGGCAGTGTCGACTCATGGAGAACAGAAACTTCATCTACCACACCTTCGATAGGGAATCTTGTGAATAAATTATCAATTAAAGCCTGATAAACTGATGATTTCTTATTTATTTATAAATTTAATTTTTGTAATTACACATGAAGGTTTGATGCCATTACCAAGTTCCCTCTCCCGTCTAGAAAGCGAAAGGGAACGAGATTCCTGGAAAGTGTTCAGAGGTGAATGGGAATTTCCCTCCTTCTTCTCCTTCAATTACCACACTGCTGTTTGGCATGTGCTAAATTACGATGAATTTCATTTAAATTATCATGGTATAATTATTTCCTTGTTGAATTATCTATACTTTTCAGTGGAAAAAGGATGAAATTTGTAAGTTCCAAATCAAGGTAAGTAGACCAACGTAAAGTGGAAAAAAGGTAAAATTTTCCATATAATTATGCGTGCAATCCAAACTTAAAATTTCCGTGTAATTAAGCCTACAGCACAAATTTTATGTCTATTTTTCTTACAACTTTATGGGTTGATTGCCCTGTGCTGTAAGCGCTCCATATAATAAACACAAGCTTCAGGAATTATTATAGTAGAAAGCAATGGATATAAGAAGCCAAGGACTGCATTTTTTGTTTCTGATTTTGTTTCTTAAATAACATCGATCGTTTTCGATCATTTTTACAAACCAACTCACTACCAATTTTCCATATATAGAAAGTGCCCCCCTCCCCCACATAAAGGAGAATTTAAAAAAATGCTAGGACACATTCTGTTTATTTTCAATAATGAGTTAATACACTGAATTTCAGCTCCGTAAGTTTAACGGCTTGCGAGATACTCATTTTTTTCCCCGCAAAAATTCGGATTCTTACTACCTCCTTAGGATATTATTTATTATAATAAAAGCAATATAACATCCAAGTTTGGATTAAGGCCTAACTATATACCAAAAGTAATTTCATTTGACTTTGCAATTTGACCGTGATGATCAGGCACATATAGTTACATTCAATTTTTTTAATATAATAATTTATATATTACAGAACAGTGATACAAAAATGTATTTTTTCCAGTAGTTAGCTCCTCTAAAAACTCACAGGACTCGAAAGCCAAGTAGTAGTATAAGTCCTTTTGCTATTATTACAAGTACACATATCAATATCCAAAAGTGCCTGAAGTTCTTTTTTTCACTTTGTTAGATATAGCCTACTCACCTTAGGTAAGTAGAGAGAAACAAATGGAAAAGCAAGGGAAATGAAGGTCTTGAAAGTAAAACGAAGACAAATTTACCAGTCTTCAGAAGATACTATCTACAATGCAGTGCGCATAGTGAGTCGGTAGATCATACTAAGTCGGTGGGTCGCAGTGGGTCATGGTGGGTGGTGGGTCGCAGTGGGTTACTTTGGGTGGTGGGTCATAGTGGGTCACAGAGGGTGGTGGGTCACAGTGGGTCACATGATGTTGACCCACGACCCACTGACCCACTCAGAAAACTTGACCCACTTTACCCACCGACCTACTGACCCACTCCATCTCTGGTATATACGTATTTATATATAGGAATATTTAAAACTAAATTATACACAGCTGGCTTTAGATTTTATACATACTGTAAAAAAAATGCAACCAGAACATGCCTTCGTCGTTTTGATAATAAAAATATTTAAAATTTTTACGTACCGGGATGTGTTTCGCTGATGGCCGTTGCTACATTAGCACAGCAAGTGCTAACCAAAGTAATAAAAATGATAAGCATAAACATATTGTCCGGATCAGGTGTGGAAGTCTTGCAGAAGTGTTTTCAGCTGAGTTCCTATGTTAATGCGGAATTATAAGCAAGAAAATGCTTAGTTTTCCATCTACGATAGCAGCCAATAAATGCTTACAAACATTTAAAAAAAAATGCTTTATAATTTCCACGTAATGTAACTAGTTTTCTTTCAAGTTCAATGCTTTGAGTACAGTGTGTGTTACAACCAGGTACAATACAAAGGAAATATTTTGTGATTAATAACGCAATTATTTAGAAAGGTCAAACCAATCAGTGTTGCCGGATCCGAAGATTAACAAGTAGCCAGGTTGTGCTCCAAAAGTAGTGGATTTGAACTGTCCACAAGAGAAAAATTTAATGGAGATTTATATTGAAAAACAATGTTGGTATCACAGTTCGATCGAACTTTCTCGTTACGACATTACTGTCTGTAGAAGGAGCTGATTCGTTTGCTTATTAGCTGCTGTATAATCCGTGCATTTGGCTCGGTATGCCTCGCCGTTTCTGGTGGTAAACGGATGTGGCCTTATTATTTAGGTCTGTACAGCGGGGACACTTCTAAATGGTACAGCCATATGGAGATTTACGGCTAAGGTGTATCATTTAGAAGTGTCCCCCGCTGTACAATACGTAAATACACAGTTCGCTTGCGCATACTGAACACGGATAGATATGTATGACGCAAAATATTCTTGGGCCCAGGGGCATAAAATACCTAATACCTAGTTTGACCACCTTTACTCTCAGGTTTACTCATGAAACCATTATACGGAGATTGGTTGAACGCCCAAGCCTCACTTGAACGAGAATAGAACGAAAAAATAATTCATCTTCCCACCGAGAATCGAACCCTGACCGCCCATTTTGTATGTTTAATACGGACGATGACTCTCATCTTCCATTAAGTAATTGTGATTCCTTATTTCTGTTGTCTGATGAAATTGTATGATGGATTGTGTATGTTTAATAGAAACCATCATTTATTCAATGTGTGTCTGAATATGATCGTATATGCTGAAAGTGGAACAATATAATGGAATTATTTCATTATATACATATGACAAAGGTAAGGTCGTATGCATTGGATGGATCCTCGGGGACGGGACTGCCCCTGAAATATAGGATTTTCTGTAAATTTAGTCTAATTTTAGGAATAATTTTACAAATTTTAATATAATTTATCCTCATATTGAATTTAGATACCCCCGAAATAAATTCCTGCGTACGTCCCTGAACAAGAGGATATTTCATTCTTAGATAAAGCAAATTCTGCAACCCAACAATTGGAACACATTCTGTAAGATATTGTATGAAATGAATTACTTCTAATTGTTTTGGGAAAAATTGAAAAGGAGTGAGCATTCAATTGCATAAAAACGTATGGTTTTAAATTCAAGTACAGTTATAATGTTAGGGATACAGAAGAGACGGACAGCGAAGACGAATAAGAGATTACAGAACAGCAGTTTGGTTCCAAACTTAGGTCTAATGCAAGTCCACACTTAATAATCTTCAGTCTCACTCTAGAACAGTGATTTGCACCGAGTATGCAGGAAAGACCTGGTATGTAAATCATGGAATTCCCAAGACAACGTAAACAATAAAAGTCAAAAATACATTTGTAATATAATTGAATATAAATTTCAGAAAAGAAAGAAGGAAAACCTTTCAAAGGCTTGAAAGTATTGACTTTCCACAGGTATTCAAAAATTAAAAAAATGAAATGAAATACAGTTTCACGTTCTACGGTTATTCCGGCTAGGCTAAAGGAGAAGGTGATAATGAGAAATGAATGCAATGGTAGAATGAATACAGCAGTAGGAAACGGGAGAACCTTAAGAAAACCAATGAACACGGTGTTTGTCCACTACAAAATCCACTTGGCGCGAGCTGGGGTTGAACCAGGGACCCCACACGCCAGAGGTGAACACTTTCCCACTAAGCCACTGTGTCCCCTATTAAAAATTGTAATTAATAAGAGTTTTTAACTTGTCGTATCTACTCATACGTTAGTGTGTCGTTAGTTAATACACCCAACAAGGAAAGCTATATCGTTACAAAAAAAAAGTAGAAAATCACAGTTCTAGAGCAGTCTCCAAACTTTTTATCCTAAGGGCCACGCTGACTCCTCTACTAAGTTCTAAGGGTGAAAACCTAGCTAGCTTATAATACCATCATACTGTCATATGTAGAGTGTAGGGCTACATGCACAACAGGAAACTAGCTGAAATGCCAGTTCTTTGCACGGGATGAATAGGTTTCTGAAAAATATTCGAACCTTGTATCCACTTAGGATAACAGTTCAATGAAAGTATAATAATTGATAGTATAATTATTACTCCCCTAGCCCCTTAGGATACGCCCATTAATCAATGTGACATGGTAAAGCCCTTGAAGTAGGTGTATTAAAAATGTTCCAAAGTTCATTTCAAACGGGTAAGCTGTATTATGTGATGCGATTATAAGTTTGATAAACATCGACTCAAATGTGTCGAAAGAATATATAAATTGCCCCCTTCCCCTCCTTGAAATTGAGATTTTGAAAAATGTTGGGTTACGTGTTTGTTTATTTAGAATGTGTTTATAGACCAAGTTTCGTCTTCATAACTTGAGGAGTTCGTAAATATTTTTCACAATAATTCTGAACCTTCTACCCCCCTTAGAATATGACTTTTAATCAAAAATATGATTGAAACCTAGGTCGAGGCAGATACTAAGTATGATCTAAAGTTAATTTCAAAGTTTTCAGTCATTTTCCAAAACAGAAATCTTCAAAAATTTTTGTGACATGGGACCGCTTGTTTCTAATGTGGAATTTGTCTCTAACTTCACGTGGTACTCACCGTGTTCTGGCGTGGAAGACCTGGGTTCGATTCCCGGCGGGAGCTCATGTGGTTCGGATTCCACGTTAATCAGTAGGTCCACGTCTCATATAGCCTCACTGCTGAACGGGACGATAAAACTAAAATCAGCTTAACTCACCGTGTTCTCGGTGATATAGTTGAATTCCCTTTACTTCCCATAGTATGCGTTTATTAATTGATCTCGTAACAAAAGTAATTATCTATCCGAATCTTACGTTTCTAGTTATGTTAGTATGACCTAAGGGTCTACGAGTTAGTCACTTTTACTCTTTAGAAATTGGAGAAAATGACTTACCATATTATACTACAGTTCGCTGACTTAACTGAGGAAAAGTCCTAACACGATTTTTTGAGCTCCGAACAATAAACGATGTTTTCTTGAATAAAAAGAATCATCCTCTGGCTGAATTGCAGAGCTATGAAAGTTGTCATTTTATACAGATTTAACTGAAGATTTAAATCACATTTAAAATTACACCAGGAGGAGAAAAACAACTTCTGCTTGATTTGAACACTTACAATAAGTATTTTGACAAAAAATGTTTTGTTTCAATCTTTTTTTAAATGTTTCACGTATTTTAATACATGCCAAACATTCAGTCAGCAAACTGGGATTATATTTCCGGTAGATTTTGCAATTGAAGCTTTTTGCACTTTAAAAATAAATAATAAGTCTCATTTTTCAGATTTCAGATTCCTATGAAAAAAAAAATGTTGAAACCAGAAATGGTTAATTTCAACCACTTCTAGTTTAAATAAGAATTTAATGCAGATGGAACTTATTCTTGGGACAGTAAATCGATTTCAAAATAAATAAATAAATTAAATAAATTAAATAAATAAATAAATAAAATAAACCAAAAAATATATATAAAAATAAAAGGTTTGTCCATATCCTGTACCAATTTTGCTCTGATACCAGTCGACAGACGGACGGATGGATTTAGCAGTTCTATAAGACTTGCGACATTAGCATAGTTTGGAAGTCAAATCATCAATATTTCGTGTAAACTACTTAGCATAATAGAAAAGAATTCTGTTTTAAGTAAGCACTTTTTAAACTAGGTTATTTTCGGCTTCGAGGAACATGTGTCTTTCTACTCAGAGACAGAAAACACTATTTCGTACAGAATGTTAATAAAACAAGAAGAGCAGCGTGGGCTAGGTTAAATTGCCACATTCTTTGTGGTGAAATAATGGTTAGATCTATTCTGTGAATTATTTAGCACCTTCAGTTATGAATGGGCGGAACTAATATTTTTCCCAGTGTGCTTGGACTTTTAAATGTCATGCGTATACTGTGGAAAAAGAAAATTAAAGGAGAAACGCTACAGCATGGATCTTCATAACCATGAATAAGGAATTTGAGCATGGCGATCAAGTAAAATTTGTTGGAACAGGTTGGAATTACAAGAAAATTACTTCTACATATTACCAGAGTCAGCGGAGAGGAAACAGGTTGTTGTACAGTTGAGAACAAAATTCCTTTCCCACCCGAACACAGGAATCGTTTGGGAAGGGCAGGAGGCAATTACCTTCTCTGAATTTGAGAAACATATACTCTTTAATAAATTCTATACTAATATACTAATAACAAATGTGAAACTTTTGTATTGGTGAACAATTTTGCACACCTTCTGGTAGAATCTGAAATAACACTATTGCACCGGAATATTATGTAGATAACCGGAGAATGGTGTTATTTTCTTTTACCAATAACGTTCACGCAGATTGACTAATTTGAACAAAATATTCTTCAAGTAAAAAATAGCCTAATTCTATGTAATTTTCGAAAACTGTATTGAAAATAGTAAATTATAGAAGCTGATAGGCTTCCACATAGATAAATGCAAAGAGTATGATACAACACAAATGAATTGCCATAAAATAGGTCTTATGTGTTGCTACTGAGCAGCATTACCCTATTATGGTCAAATATCAAAAGAATATTTTCAGTAATTAGCAGCCGTTTAGTTCAAATATTTTCTTATAGAGCAAGAAACCACAAATTAAAAAAAAAACTCACGAACGTAGGAGATAAAGCTTCTATAATACTAAATTTGACTGTCCTCAGTTGGCGAAGATTAGAAATATTTAAACAAACGACCCACAATCAGGTACATGAATCTTGTATGAAGGCAATAATGCCAATTAAATGATCACTGAAGTTATAATTCGTGTGGATAACGCAATAGAATGCGATGTTGCTTGTAAGCAACAGTGCCAAATAAAAGGTTAAACAATATCACAAACACGGATTTGGTATTGGACGCTCAACTGTGAACGTCATAGTGCAACGTGACCTCTTCCGGATTGTGTACCACTGACTTACCTGTAGTACATTTAAACCATACCCCAATGAAAATAACACTACCAGTGTTGCACGGAATTAAGACATTAATGTGAGAATCCACCGACACAGCGTGCTATGACCCATTTGTCTCAACCAATTATCAAGAGAGCCATTCACAGAAAACTATGTTTCAAGGTGGTCCTGCTCATGTGCTGAAAGCCAGTCATATAAAACAACGGACACAGAGTCACATAATGGTTGGCTCTAAATGACATTTCAGAACAAACGAATGAATCAGAGGGTTTTAGAGCTATAAACGTTCTAAACAAGGTTCATTTTTTCGTCTGAATGGGAAAAGTATATTACATCACACACTGCTATAGACAAGGATAGGTGGAGGAGTGAAGTGAGTTGGATTGAATACCAGTAGCAAATAATCGATTGAGACGTGTGTTTCTGAATGCATAAGCAAACAGGACAAGAATTTGTTATTAATTTGGACTTAAAATTTTTGTAACGAACTGTACCTCCTATACCACCTTGCGGGAGATCGATGGAAGTTTGTAGTTACAATAGATGAGGTATATATATAGGGTGTTTGGAAAAGAACTCCCTAGTTTTAAGTATAAATTTAATTGCGAAATGAATGAAAACACGTTAATGAGTACATATCAGGAAAGAGAATTCCTTTAAGTTTTGTTTAATATTGGTAGATTTCAACGTGGCACCCATTTGTGGCCCTGCACACGTCGAGACGATATTTCATTTCTCACCACGTATTCACTAAGATTTCAAGTGTAACTGTCTCAATGACGGATAGTTTTTGCTATAGGTGGTTCACCACCATACTGACGTCTAAAATTACGTTGGACTGTTATAACTGACTCAGTTTTTACAATCTAAATAACAAACTGCTTTTTCTGTTGCGGAGTACTCATTGTTGCTGAGTTCCTCTGGACTGCACGCCTGCCTGAACTGAACTGAGGAAACAGAGGAAAAAAAATAGCAGTGGTGCCGTCTCAAGGTGAAGCAGACCTGCCAACTGCAGGGGAGCCAAACTTGGAGAGTTGATGAATCAAACACCACAAACTAGAATAGTATATGTCACTTTGTACATATTCTAGGACACAGTAAAGCTAGAGAGTTCTTTTTCAAACACAATATATATATATATATATATATATATATATATATATATATATATATATATATATATATATGCGTGTGTGTATGTATGTGTGTGATCTTGGAGAGATTCCAGCCACATTACTTACACACGAATCGATGGCCCGATGCAAGAGGAGGAAGCAATTTCTTTCATCACCGCATCATGGCACTGAAAGTTATTCGCTAGTGCCTCAAATTATCACTGTGCGGAAATTAATGTTGTGTATTATGAGGAAGATGTTTTGGTGAATATTCACAACAACTAAATCCCTACACTATATGAAGCATGTCAACCAGATGGACCTGCATTAATACGGTAAACTGAAAATGATTTATTCAACACAACAGACTCTGGGCTCGGTTACAGTGTTGTTCTCATATAAATACATTTACCCACAGTTATATCTTTTAACAAGATTATGCATTTATACATTTTAATTACGTCATATACTTGAAAGTCTATTCTTATATACTGTCTCCGACATTCCAGAAACATCTATAGCAGAGGAAACAGCCATCCTCCATATAGGAGACTTAGGGATGATATTTCGTTCTGTCTTTATTGCAGTAAAATGTACTGTTATTCTCACGCGAGTTTTACCTGACGGGACATGCAATTGAACCTTTGAAGTAAGATCGGAGCAGTCCATTTTATCATGTAGTAATTTGTGTAAAAATAAAAGATCCGTATGTTCTCTTCGTTCTTTCAAAGAAGTTTTGCACTATCTTTAATTATGACTCATATTTAGGATAAACGGCAGTTTTTCTCTAATTAAGTAATTTCAAGAATTTTGATTGTATTCTTTCGATCATATCAAATGTGCTTCAGTAATTTTGGTGACCAAAACAGAGTCGCATATTCTAATTGTGATCTCACAAACCAGAAGTAAAGTTTTATTAATATCACATCGTTTTGAAACTCTTTGCCTACTCTCATAACAAAGCCAAAATTTCTATATAAATTATTAATAATAGTTTCAATATGATAAGAAAAAGTTAATTTAAGATCAAATAGCACTCCTAGATCTTTAATTAAGTTAGTTGTCTCTAAAATAGTTACTTCAATAGAATAGTTGAATTGAGTTGAATTGATTTTGAGTTTAACGTCCCTTTCAGTAGTGAAGCTATATGAGACGAGTCCTATTGATTGACGTGGAATCCGAACTACGTGAGCTCCCAAAGGGAATCGAACCCGGACTTCCCACGCCAAAGGCGCATACGCTAACCGCTTAGCCACAAAAGAGCTCAACAGATTTATTATGTTGAATACTGTTTCTGTGCGGATAAAGGAGAGTTTTGTATTTATTTCCTTCAACTTAATCTTGCTATTGTCACACCAGTTCTTAATACTGCACAAGTCTATTTGTAGCTTTTGTACACAATCCTCAAACGAATTAATTTTGGAGAACATTTTAAGGCCTTCCGCGTTCCGTCGAACGTAATTGACTGAGCATTGACTAATGAATTTTATAAAATTTTAAACCTTTAAACCGGTATTTCTTGTGAATATTCACGAAAGGGCGAATGAATATTTTCCCTTTAATTTGGAACTTATAAACGAGGTTCGATCCATAAATAAATAACTAATTATATATCCGATACTTCATGATTTCGTTATGTTTTTGTATATAAATGATTTGAAGGAAATAACAATACAATATTTTCGAGTAGGAATATTATTTAAAAAATCAGAATCAATAACGTGGTTTTGTATCGTCTAAAGTTACGTTAACACTTTATCGTGTGAGCTACTTTATGTTATATTGCATATATGGAGCGGGTACACACCAGGTGGAAATATGGAAGGATATGTATACATTAGAGATGGTAAAATCCGGATATCGAAGGATTTCAGAGAAAATCAGGATATCGGAGAAAATCCCGATATCAGGGAAAATTGCTTTTTTTTTTTTTTTTAATACACAATTCGCGTGTAAAATCTAATTGTTCTTCACATAATTGGGTGAAAGATAATGCAGAACACTACTTGTACGGAGATCAACGAAGATTTCGGAGCAACACAAATGGCCAATAACATTGCCACGTCTCGATCCAGTACAGGTTTGATTTTATAAAGTCATTTTGGAAATTTTAATAATTACATATCGTATCAAAGATGTTTACGTATCTGATTCTGTGTGGGCCATTCCATTTAAAATATCCTAATTTGAAGGCGCACACTTCAATTTCAAGGTGTAAGTAATTTCAAGGCAATATTACAGCTCACCATTTCAGAGAATTTTCTGAAATTCTTATTGGAGGCTCCCCAAATATTTGTCAATTGATTAATTGTTGTTGTTTTTTTTTCTCATATGCGGACGCTAATGGGAAATGCACAAAGATTTCCTTCATCGTATGCTCTTGTCAAAGGCGGATCCAGGGGAAGGTGCGATCGGGGTGCGATCCAGGGGGGTGCGATCACCTCCCAGAACATAAAACTTTCTTATTTCATATATAAATAAAATCATTCCAGAGTTTGGAGCTCTTAAAAGTAGCTCTAAGTAGCAGTATTACAACCCCCCTAGAAGTCTCCCTTTCTTGCAAAAATAGGCAACCCAAAAAGACAATCGTTAGAGTGGTTGAGAATTAGAAAGGGGTTGGACCAAACCTAAATTTTGTTACAAATATAGCAGTGTGGCAAACTGCAAATAAGAGAATAAAATAAATTGTTAAGAATAACGATTTTATTATCGCGAGAGCAATGGATGACATAAAAAGTTACACAATTATCTTACTTCAGCAGTTCAAACAAGATGAATGGTAAGAAACATGTGTCAGAAGAAAGCAGTTTCTATCCTTTTCAAAAAAAAAAAAAAAAAAAAATCTCGCAAGGAAAGAAAAAGGTTACATAATGTAAATGCATAGTATAAATGCCTAACAGCACAAAAACAAACATTCACGCGAAACGGAAAAAGAGCCAAACACAAAATAAGGGACGCTAGTGGCGTAGCAGACTTCCGGACAACCCTTGCAAGATAAAGAGATTAATTTAGTTGTATCGTGCCGGACAAAAGTCCTTGAGCAGGTAATTGCGACTGCATAGGAACCAAATGGAGAGTATGAGAATTAAATCTGTCATATCTGTAGTTTGGTGTGGAGAAGAAACTACTGGTAAATTGTGAACCAAAGGTTTAAGAACAACTCAAGTTATTAATATAAATTATGCCAAAGATTATTGACATAGCATCGTAAAAGAAATGCGAAAGACGTTATGAAACGAAGAAAAATAATGTATAACTTTGTAAGCGAGGCAAAGATAACTAATATAAACACAGTAAAAACGAGACGTTTATCGCACAGTGTTCGTGGTTCAGTGATCAAGGCGCCTTGCCAGTAATCTGAAGGTTCTCTGATCGGATCCACTTCAGGAAAGATGTTTTTCTACTCTAGGATATTTGGTGTCGATTGATCGCCAATGACACACGTTTTATTATCTTCAAATATTTGAATTTTCGGATGTTTCAATACTTGAACTGTAAAATCTTCAGCAATAATAATAGTAATAATGAAAAAATAACAATAATAATTATCTCGTAGAAGATTAAAAGTTAGAAACTTATTATTATTGCTCAGGGCGTACTGTTATAAGCAGAAAAGTGACTTTTGACAAGAATATTTCTATTTTGTTTAATGTTGTCTGAGTTAATAATAATAATAATAATAATAATAATAATAATAATAATAATAATAATAATAATAATAATAATAATAATACAGAAGTCAAATTTCGTATGAGGACAGATTGTATTAAAATCTGTAAAATCGCCCCCAATATTAGGCAAAAGTTACAATATAGTTGGAATTGGAAAGAAGTGTTCGGGCCACCTGAACATACCCTCTGCGTACGCCCCTACAACTAGATAAATGTTAAACGAAAGGTTTCCAGGCAAATTTCGTATCGAAAGTAGGGCTACTGAACTTACAAGAGCTGTAAGAAAAATTGTTTTTAAGTTTTACGTTCCATGGTTATGCCGGCTAATCTAAAGGAGACGTCGATGATGAGAATGAAGGAAATAGTGGAACAAAAAGGCGTGAGAGAACAACCCTGAGGAAACCTACATACACGGCGTTTATTCAGCACATTGTCCACTGGCAGGTGCTGGGTAGAACAGGATAAACCATTAATTCAGAAAACGTCAGTAATAATAATAGTAATAATAATAATAATAATAACAATAATAATAATAATAATAATAATAATAATAATAATAATAATAATAATAATAATAATAATAATAATAATAATAATAATAATAATAATAATGGTATTAAAATATTTTAAAGTTGATCTAAAATTAGACAAACTTACAGATAAGTCGGGGATTTTGGGGAGGGAGATACGTGTCTCCAAGATACACCTCTGCAACTACCCAAATTTTAAACCAAAGCGTTCGACTAAATTTTCATATAGAAAGTGTTCTCCCATATGTTTTAAGGGAAATAACTGAATATAACTGAACAGTAGGGCCTATAATATAATAACTTTTAGAATATGCAAAGTTAGTTATAAAAGCTTTGCTACAAAAATACCTACACAGACCATAATTCGATGAGCTCCGAAATATGAAGTAACAAAAGAGAGTATAAGATTTAGTCTAGAGAGCAATTGTTATTTAAAGAATGGGCATACACTATTTTGAGAATCGAGATAAGACGAGAAATGTTTACGTTAGTTTTCGTTTCGTCTCGATTCTCATCTCCAAAGCGAGACGATAATTTGAGTTAGCTGTGCCGCGTCTCGAATGTAAAATGTTAATTCTCGTCTCGATTTTGCTTGTTTTGTTTTGGAAACGAGATGAGAAATCCATCTTCTCGCTGGCACATTAAACAAAACAGAAATATTCTTGACAAAAGTCACGTTTCTGATTATAATAATATGACCTGAGCTACAATAAGATTCTAACTTTTAATCTTCTACGATATATTATTATTATTATTATTATTATTATTATTACTATTATTATTCCTGGAGATTTGATATTTCGAGTATTGAAACATCCGAGTATTCAAATATCTGAATATAATAAAATGTGTCATCGCCATTTAATCGCCACCAAATATCCACAAGAATATTTTCTGACGTTAATCCGATCCGAGAACCTGTAGATTACTGGTAAGGCGCCTTGACCACTGAACCACGATCACTACACGATGAACGATCCGTGTTTATTTTGTTTACATTAGGTAACTTTGCCCCTCTTATAAAGTTATACATTATTTTTCTTCGTTTCAAAACGTCTTTCGCATTTCTTTTATGATGCTATAAGTCAATAATCTTTGGTATAGTTTATATTGAAATGATTTTATAGGTAGAAACTAGATGACGGTTCGGGCGAGTCTTTTCCCCCCATTTATTACAAAATTCTAATTACAAATTTCTTTGATTTTCCAAAGATTAAGTACCTTTCCTTAATGATCAGGTACCATAAAGGGGAGATTTTTTTTCATTATTTTTCAATATCTCGGTATCGTTTGAAAGATTTGAGCCTACTTCCGATTGGAGTTTCTAATTCATGTATGATCAGTGTTTTCTTTCTTCTTGCATGCAGTATGTAATAACCAAGTACATTACATACATAATTAATTATAATGTCAGTGATGTATGGTGTTCATTGGGCAAAACACTCCAAACAATAAAGATTCATCTTAAACTGGAGAAATGCTTATCCTTTGTTTTTCATTATAATTTTTCCATGAAGCAAACGCCTAAGAGATATACAAACCTCTGTATTCAAATATATGATGTTGGAATGTATAACTCCTAGGATATGATGCTATACTTTTTTTTAAATTTTAACACTTCCACTATACCCCTAAAAATGAAATAAAGAAATAACTGCCATGTTCTTAATTATTTAATTAAAACTGGACAATCTACACAATATTTGGATTCGACAAGTAGAAACGGCACGTTTCTAGCACTTGTGGTTTTCAAGACCTCATCGTCGACAGGATTAAAGACAAACATAAACTTTTCTTTCGAGACAAATATATAAACCTACAATTTTAATATATATATATATATTTCACGAAGATAATTAATGGGATTTTTTGTAATAACAATGTAATATATTTTTTTAAAAATCAGAAACAATAAATGTGTGTTCAGCATTCACGTTGCTAGGGTTTGTATTGTTATTTGCAACACGTAAAACATTCGTAAAAACAATTACCTTATCTGAAAGGAAACAAAACCATACTGCTTTTGTTGGAGAGAGACTTTGAAATGCGCCTTTTCTGTCAACGAGTCACCTTAAAAACTACAGTTAAAACAGATTGATATACAATTTACGTATCAAGCACTTTCGCACCGTGTCAAATTCGCCCAGAATAAGATGTTTTATTCCGTCTGGTAAAGAAACAAACTCTTCTTACTAGATTGGTAAGTTCTCAAATATTATATTCTCTTCTTACTAGATAATTTTAATTTACATATCTTTAACTGATTCTTGTTTCAATCGAATATTTTTGAAAAGAATAATTAATATAACTTTGAAATAGTCCTTTAAGAATAATGCAGCAAATGTATAATATGTTAAAATAAAATGGTAAAACGGAGGTCAAAGAGAAAACACATAAACATGCATTTGATTCCAAGTAACACAGCAAAACAATTGAATCGGTAAAGTACGGGAGGTACTGTACAACGTCGTTGGCTTCCTGCGAAAAGTTGTAGTGACGTTTATGGGAAGTGGCCAGCTTGGTTACTCGTAGCTCACTGAGCGCGGTGAATGGTGGGTGGTGATTGGCTATCCTCTTACCACACCCCTAGTGACCAGCAGGTCCAAGCGCGGGAAGCCAACTACATTATACCTTCTGGACTATAAGTGGCAAAAGAATATTCAATCAATACAGGAGAGAGTTCCGTGATAGCGATTTCTCTTCAACTAAATGTCCAATTTGATTACTGTTTTGGTATTTTGGGAAATTAAGGCTTTTAACTTACTCTAGACACGTCCCATACAGTGGCGTAGGAAAGGAGGACCCAGTGCCCACCCAAAGGGCTCTGACAATGTACTTTGATGTTTGTAATTTTTTTCGGAAGAAGCAGCAATTGCCCTCCATGTATTCTATTTCAAAACAAAATATGTCACTAACCAGTTCCTAGACAAGCTATATTCGCCAACGTCGTTTTTATTTTTTAAAAATGTTTTTGCATTTTGGAGGGTACGGAAATCGAGTTTTCTAGGAATCGCTGGTGTTCATAGGGAAGAAAGGAAAGAGATGTGAGGGTTTACATGCATATGGTGACCTTGAAGTTATTGCTCTACTGTTTGACATAGCAATGACTACATTTTCACATATCTTCTTTGACCCAAAGCCTTTGCAGACTGAACCAGGTAATACTGAAAAGAATCAGTTTGTTTATCATAAAAGGTTCCGAAAAAAAATTATCTTAGCTGAAGGGTTCCCATCAAGATCCTGCTGCCTACACTTGGATAATTTGTTCATGCCGACCAGATGCCGCGGTTGGATTGACGGCGCCGGACACCGGCGTCCTTCCGCGCGATTTTTGACCCCGACGAGCAAAAACAGAGTCGTTCACCAAAAGAAAACAAAGAGAGTTAGAAGGTAATTTGTTGCTTTAAAATACCAATTAGGGCTTATATTTCCCTCGTATAAAGCTTTCTCGAAACAATCGGCAGACAGTCGGACGAAGACTACAGAAAAACACTGCCGGCAATTTCTTGAAAAATCGCGTAGCACCCGCAACGAGTCGAATTTTTGAAAATGAATAGAGCCTGTATCTTCTTTAGTGATGAAGTAAATATTCAAACTGTCCGAAGGCTTTTCTTGTGGGTGGACACTAATTCCATTGTATGTCTTGTGAAAATGGAGTCGGCAGAAAGTCGACATATAGCGGGCGGAATGACCTCGACAAATGATGGTTGTAAAGACGTCGAAACGCTGACGGCGTGCCGACCATAAAAAAGGTAAATGTATGAAAGGAAATGTAGTAAAGGGACTGCACGTAAAGGGTATATGAAAAGTAAATTTTTAAAATTAAATTATAAGTACGAGAGGATCCTTGACAAACATTTTGGAAGAAGATGGCAAACAGCGGACGGGCCAACCGCGACAAATGTCGGAAAGACGCCGAAACGCTGGCGGCATGACGACAAGTAAAGGAGCCGAAAGAAGGTCGGCAAACAGCGGACGGACCGACCCCGGCAAAGATACTCGGACAGGCGCCGAAAGGCTGGCAGTTCTCCGACTAGTAAGATTACTCTTGTACTATAGGACCTGCAAGCGGAACAGTATATGGAAAGTAAGTTGCACAGCTAATACAGTAAGCTGTTGATCCTTTTAAAACGAGTCGGAAAAGGGCCGGCAGACAGTAGACGAAACGAATGAGGCAGTTAATGCTCGTATATGCCTCCCCAATTGACAATTTGCCGCCGTCGATGGCGGACCGCATCTTACATCAGCGGCCAGGCCGCCAACACAGGCGGTGTCAAGGCGAGATGCGGGCATTTTCGGCTTATGCCGTTTTGCAGCTCTTTCTCGATGGCGGCCCGCTAGCGACGATAACACTTTTGCCGCTGAAGAGCCTGATTGTAGAAATCGTCGTCTGGTCGCGCTGCCTGTATGTTTGGTTCGCGTTCTTCAATTGTCACATGGTGGTGCAGTGTGGCTTCAGTTGCAAACATAAAATACAGCTTTAGTACACTGTTCAGATATACTTTGCCGTTGAGTTAGAAGCCACTTACCTTCAAAATTAAGGCTTGTAAACTTTTGCAATTTCAAGAAGAAAATCGTGTACTATAGTTTCTTAACTGTCGCCCGTTATTTTAATAAAAAATAAAATGAAATCTTTAAGTTTAACGTCCCACGATTATGCCGGTTAGACTAAAGGAGACAGTGAAGATGAGAAATGAATGAAATGGTGGAATGAAGAATGTTAGAGGAAACGAAAGAACCCCTAGAAAACCCACGGTCACGGTGTTTGTCCACCACAAAATCCACACGGGGCGAGGTGGGGTTGAACCAGGGATCCCAAGCACCGGAAGTGAACGCTCTACCAGTGAGCCACGGCGCCCTCTATATTTTATTAGTTCTATGTAACTCACACATAATATGTCATTCCCTTGACATGCACGCACTATTTCCACACTGCCTTTCGCGCCATTATATCGTAACAATAGTACCTCTCCGCGAAACAGTCTATCCATCTCCACATAAAATGAAGCTTACATCGAAAACAACCACTTTCTTAACTTTTACTATACCCATTACCTGACTTTCATTCATTCTTCCTCACAATCTTAAACAAATTCTCCAATTGAACCGGAAAAGTTCCTAAAATTGGTCCGGTGATACAGCAATTAACCCAAATTTAGTACCTTGAAACGCAGTCTTACCCATTTATTCTTATTACGTGTCTTGTTCGGACGTATAATCAACAACTCTTTGTTTGAAGCAGTACTTTTTATACTTAGTATGAAAGCATAACAAGTAGTAGCTTTGCCTAAGTCTGCCTCCGTGCTATGATTTCTCGGCAAGGGCACAATTACTAGTTCTGAAAGTATATAATACTTGTATGTCCCATTCAATTTCTTCTTTTTTTGGCTTAGAGTGCTGCAAAAAAGCAAAAAGAAAGAAATTTTATACTGGGACACATAAAAAATGCAAGTATTATACTTCAAGAACTTGCAAGGGTGCTCCTTGTCGAGAAACCATAGCATGGGGGAAGACTTAGGCAAGACTAATGTAAAAGATGATGAAAATTTTGCCTTCATGAAGGGTTGATTTCCAGTCGGCAAAGGACCACTTTTCGACGCCAAGAGGTCGGATGCCACCTGTGGGAGAATCGGGAAGCGGACATCGAAAAGAGGTTGTTTCGAGCAGTCGGCAAACAGCCGGAAAGGCGCATAAAATGCGCCGGAGCCGCCGCTGGAAAGTAGCCTTTCCGAGCTGTCGGCAAACAGCAGAAAAAGTGCATAAAATGAGCCGGCGTTCCCGTCGAATAGTTGCCTTGCCGACCAGTCGGCAAACAGCCGGAAATGAGCATTAAATCCGCTGGCGCCGCCGTCAGAAAGTTGATTTGCCGAGCAGTCGACAAACCTGTAAAGGCGCAGTAAATGCTCCGGTGTCGCCGTCGAAAAGAGGCCGGCATAAGGGATCGGCAGAGGATCGGAAAGAGGCCTTTCCGACTGTTTTGCCGGCTCTGACGCTCGGCAACAGTTGACAAAGAGTCGGGAAAGGGCCTTTTTTTAAACGGTTTTTGGCACCTAAGAAGACTTCAGTGTTTTAACACCCAACTTATACACCCATAGGATTTGACACTGTACTATTTTCTTTCTTTTTCGGAAAGTCAAATGCGCCTTCAAGGGAACTCATTTGCAGAATGTGGACGAAATGGATCAGAAAACGGCAGCGGTACTTAAGACGGACACACCTGAAGATTTCCACAATTGCTTCCAACGACAGAAACTTCGTGTGCAAATGTGTATAGAAAGGAAAGGGGAGTATGTTGAAGGGGATTACATTTAACTTGTATGTCTGTGACAACAAACCGCACTTTTGTCACCAGTTCCGTTAGTTTACAGCCAGACCTCGTATATTTTCCATGAATGCAAGATCAATATTAATATTTCAGTCCGCTCCGATTCCCCGATCTTCTACTTTTCGTTATTGTATTTATGTATTTATTTATTGTGAAATATATTTTGAATTTGTAAAAGTTTAATATGATGTGTAATTGAGGTTGCTCAGGGAGGAATAAGCTCATCTGGTGACGGAAAGAGGCCCCTTACTTCTTGATTTCCATAGTTACGGCTGTACTCCAATGCAAAATAACATTGCTGACTCTTTTACTTTTTCAAAATATATTGTAAATCATCATCATCATCATCATCATCATCATATTATTATTATTATTATTATTATTATTATTATTATTATTATTATTATTATTTTTATTATTTTACAGTGTCGAGAGCACATGCACTATGCAGTTTCTCAAAAGCAGCAAAGAAATCCACATCAGAAGCTTTCAGATGGACTAGAATCCTGATATACCTCTGGAAGTACTCTAAAGCTAAGTATTATTATTATTATTATTATTATTATTATTATTATTATTATTATTATTATTATTATTATTATTATTATTATTATTATTATTTCTGATTTCTTATTTAGGTTTGATGTATTTGTATTATTGATTGATTGATTGATATATTTCTTATTTGTATGATTTTGGTACTTGCATTATGCTTGTAAAACGCCCAACACTATATATCTCTGACGGACATTTTCATTGCTGACCTTAAATTTGAATTCCAAATTATTCTAAATACTGATCTATGAAGAAAAAAGATATTCATCGGAAATTTGTAGTCCCTCTCTGAATTGTAACAAAATCATTTTTATCAAATCTATTTTAATAGCTTGTTCAAAAATAAGTTCTAAGCTGCTTTTCAAACATTTGTCGTAAAACAAAAGTCGATATATGATTTTTTTTAAAAAAAGAAACAAACAAATTAATCATATTTGTTTCCACTAGTTATTATTGTTTATATCCATGGTTCAAGGTTCAAGGCTCAAGGTATCTTCTTTCCTTCTCTTCGGAGGTTTGGTTGATCTATGTTGACAGACTAGGGTTACCAACTCTGGAAAATAAAAAAAAATCAGCATCCCCTCAAAATTCCTTAAAATATAGTCTAAGTGTGAAGTATCTCTGTTCGGACCCACCCATGGGAAGGAAATGTACTATCGTGAACAAGAGTTCATTAGCACGTGTATTCTGCATATCCTTAGTACATTCACTAATAAGCTTAATAGATATAATGTGCTATAAATGAGAAACTGAAATAGGTATTGATCATTTTCTTGTACTGTATTTACCAGTAACTACCACTTCTTCAAAATTATCGAAAAAGATGAACAAAAGTACTGCATATTAATCCTTACGTGACAATTTTGGATTTACAAAATGAAATTTACTCTTTCAAACTTACACTTCAACTACAGAAAATTGCTCTGAGAAGTTCTTTTTTACTCTCAATACATGTATAACATTCCTTACAAGTAAATTTCAAATTTTATCTGATAGAGTCCCTGTCATCTCTTTAAAATTATCTATACAGATGAACAAAACAGTATTAATCGTTGACAGGTGGTGAAAGGTGCCAGTTTTGGATTCACAGAATGAAAGTTACATTTTAACTATATACTTTGAACTAGATACATTTTTTTTAAAAAAAAAGTCATAAAGGAACTGGTAAGAATTTGCACCAGTCAACGGCTTTAATCAAAATAACACCAATAATTCCGGTTAGACCGGTGAAAAACCGGCCAGTTGGCAACCCTATGATAGACACATACCTTCCTGGAACATAGAGATATGAGACTCGAGGAATGTTCAGCAACATTATCTGATAAAATTAAGTTAGAAATATTTTGATTTGTAATTGTCATTAAAATACCCAAGTTAAATCTTGATTGAACATTGTGCATATTGCAGAAATGTCGGCTGATTGTAATGATAAAGACGCCTCTGGAATACTAAGCATTTTTAAAACTCTTATTTAGAACTACCTTATCTATTAAATATTTTGGAATGTTAATTGACGTGGTTTTGAAAATACTTGAAAATAATTGCTAGTAAATAATTTGAGGGAGAAGAGCAATAATATAGTTTAAAAAGACAAAAAACTAATTAGAACATTATTTGATAAGAAACTATCTTGTTAGGGAACTTATAGAATGTATTGCAATGAGGGAGAAGGAGAAAAGGGTGTAATAGATGTAGAATATTAAAGAAGGAAATGTATACGTTAAAAGAAAATGGCAATATTCACTCATATTTGTAAATAACAACATATGCTTCGCCATGAGGGTCATCAAGAAGCCGACGGACGCTGTCTACGAAGAAGTACAAAGAGGACACGGAGAGTCACGAAGAGACTCCTACAAACTCTCCACAGCCTCCGCCTCCAAATTCGGTTATAAAAGAGTATGTCAAGAGGCAAAATACACTCTGGATCCCTCCTACCTTTCTCTTCGCGCTCCGCTCTTGGCAGGAGAAATTCTCTTACCTTAAAACTCTGCGCTTCTCTGGGCAAGAGATTTCTACCCTACCACCGCGCTGTACTGAGCAGGAGATTCTTTTTGTCTTCGCTCTGCACTGGGCAGGAGACACCTAACACACCTATGCGCTGTTTCCGGCAAGAGGTTTCTTTCGTCTTCGCGCTGCACTGGGCAGTAAACGCTATCCCATCGACTGCGCTTCCTTTCAGTCTCCGAACTGCACTGGGTAGGAGACTCCTAGCAGTCAAAAATTCAAGACCTCCGCGCTGCTCTGGGTAGGAGGTTCAAAACTTATAGAGAAAGGACTACTATTTAGAGATACCTACTGATTTGTAGCACAGTATACATAGAACTTGTATACAATTTTTGATAATAAAAAGGTGAAGGAAAAAGAAAAACCCGTGTACCGTCTCTACTATACATTACAGAATAAATTACCTGAGTACTGTTGGGTACAAGTTACTAAAGAACATCCCACTAGTAAACGGTGCCTATGCTTGGATAAATTTCCAATTAGGCTTTTTTATGATAATTTCAGTATGCTGAATCCAATCGAATTATTTTAATATCTATTCGTTTATGGTGTCACGAGAAAAAATGAACTTAAAGTTGGTCTTTGAAGTACTGCTTATGTCAATACTAAAAGTATGCACGCTTGGATACGTTTCTAATTGCACTTTTTATTCTAATTTTGAGGGTGCTAAATTTAGGAAACTATTTTAAAACATATCCGTTCAACGAATTATGCGAAAAATGACTTCAAAGTAGGATATGCATTTTTTATTAGTCATAAAGAAGAAACTTGTCGAATATTCCTTACTACAAATGACATACACTGTGCTCACTGACTATCTACGACTATCTACCTAATACTTCGTTGGTCCATATTTTGCTCGAAGGACGGTCTGGACATGACATGTCATGAATTCTGTAAGTTGCTGAGATGTTCCCACGAGGGTCTGATTCCTTATATTCCTGATGACATCCCACCATGTGCACACAGATGCCAGTGAAGAAGTCATGGCGTGAAGATCTTTTTCCACAACATCCCATAGATTTTCTATAGGATTAAAATCCGGTGAGTTAGGGGACCAATTCATATGCTACAGTTTCTTGGAATGTTCCCCAAGCCAAGCAAGTACAGTTCTGGATCGCTGGCACTGTGCACTATCATTCTGAAAAATGCCGTCTCCATGTGAGTAGAAGTGTCGCATTGTAGATTGTACGTAATCCTCTAACACTTGCAGATATTCTAATGTGGTCCATGCAAAACAACGGACCTAGTCCATGTCAACAGAAGGATCCGTAAACCATACAGGCATCCCCAAATGGTTCTACAGTACGCACCATGCACGAGGGGTCCATAGCTTCGTACTGTTGGCGCCACACACGTATGCGCCCTTCCAAGTGCTGTAGCACAAACCTCAATTCATCAGACCAACACACCCTTTCCAATCATCCGCGGTCCAATTAGCGTGCTCCTGTGTCCAAGCATTACAAAGTCAGCGGTGACGAGTCTTGAGGAGTGGATCGTCTACTGTGTAACTTCATGCGTGCAATCGTACGCCGCATAGTTGTGGGATATGAGTGTTGTGCATCTATTATTGTATTGGTCACGTAATTCTTGGACACTGATGCTTCATTTGGCTGTCACGAGCCGTTTGACGCAACGCTCGCCCCGCAGTGTGACCTTCCATACGATCCTGCAGTTCCGTCTCTTAGAAGTCGTTACTCTATTTTTTGCCACTTCTTGTACACCTTCGCTAGACTGGAACGGGCGCATCCGACAATTGTTGCTGTCTGGGTTATTGAGGCACCTTTTGCTCATGCCCACATCATACCCTTTTAGAATGCCGGTAAATCCTTCCCACTTCCCATTGTAAAAGCATGTTGTTTGCCAGCATGTAGCTTGAATGTGTTTTTTCTCTGTAATACTCCCAGTCGGGGTAGTCATATTATCAGCGCGGCTGCTGGCCACGTCTTCTTGTGTGGAGGGGTGGTCGCAATTTAGTGAGCACTCAGTGTACATACTTAATATATATATATATATATATATATATATATATATATATATATATATATATATATATATATATATATCGCACCATTACTTAATCATATACAGATGCTTTTCTTAATAAAATGAATAAAAAATATCATTATCATCATAGATATTTTACCATTATTAGCAGGTTATTTGCTGCAACTGAAAAGCCTCCATGCTCGACGGTCTTACGCTAACCTCTTCGTCTTCACATACGATTTTTCTGTTTTGATATCATCCATTAATTGTAATCTCCTTTGCCCTCTCCCTCTCTTTCCTCCCACCATACCTTCTAGCACGGTCATCGTGATACAGTTCCTTCTTAGTCTACCAATCAGTTTCTATTTCTCATTTTAATAATATTTAAAATTGTTCTTTTCCCCCACCATTTCTAATACCCTCTCATTCGTTTTCCTCTCGATCCAACTAATTCTCTCAATTCTTTAAAAATTAATACAAAAGTGTAATTATAAATGTATCGAAAAGTGGGTACTTCTATTATTGACGTAAACGATACTTCAGAGACCCCAACTTTGAGTTCATTTTTCTCACGTTCATAAAAAATGTATATAAAATATATGTATGCATGTGAGTGTGTGTGTGTGTGTGTGTGTATTTGTATGTATGTGTGTATATTAGATCATAACCCTGCAATGTCTGGAGCAATTTTAACCTAACTTAGTACACGTATTACCTACAGTCTGGAAAATAGAACTGTGGAGGCTGTAGCGTACGCAGGAATTTATTTCGGGTGGGGGGCAAACTCAATAGGAGGGTATTTTATATTAAAATTTCTAAAACTGCCCCTAAAATTAGGCCAAATTTACACATAAGTCTAAATTTCGGGAATCCAGACCCCCAGGACAAACACCCTGCGTATGTCCCTCTGTGGGGTTAAGACCCCCCCGGCACACCTAGTGGGAGTGGGAATGACATAAACATAATTGAATACGACCGACATTAGTGTCGAATTCTTAGTTTTCAGGGTCACTGATACTCCAGATGGCGTTTAGTGCAATTTAAGCCTCCAATTAGCACCCAGGGGGTGAAATGGTGACTTGTAAAAATAATTTAAAACCATAGGTACTAGTGACGAATAAATAATTTTCATCGTCGCTAAATTAATTGGTGTCAGTTTCGATGCCGTACAAGTCCAGCCTCAGTGGGGACAAGACCTCCCTATCATTTCTAGGTGGAGTGGGAGAGAGAGACATAAAAATCATAGAAAACGACAGATATTAGTGTTGAATCCAGTTTTAGGGGTCACTTACATAAATAGTGACATTACAGATGCCGTTTGAGTATATGTTCCGCCCCTGTTGGCACCTGGGGAGGGAGGTCAAATGGTGACATAAAAATAATAGCAAAAAACCGATAATAGTGTCGAATCCATAGTTTCGGGGCCCTAAGTTGATAGGCGAAAGTTCCTGTGTTCTTTATGTTTAATTTCAGTGGGAGTAGGAGTCCCTAGCACTCCTAGGGAAAGTACAACGGGTGACTTATAATGGTTATAACCATCATAAAAATTATCGATATTAAGGCAGAATCCACAGTTTTCGGGGTCACTGAGGTGAATTGTGACACTTCCCATGCCGCTTAAGTCCAAGTCCAGCCTCCACCAGCACACTAGGGAGGAGAAGGAGGGGGAGGGTGATATGTGAAATACCGCAATCTAAAGAGATTGATATTAGTGTTGGATCAGTTGTCTTCAGGATTGCTAAGTTAAGTGGTGACAGGATTATCTAGAAGGTGAGAAGAAAGTGATATGCAAAAATAATCGGATATTAGTGTCAAACTCATTGTTTTTCGGGTCGTCGAGATGAATAGTCACATTCCAAATACCGTTAAAGTGCAAATTCTATCCCCATCGAGAATAAATTTTGCTGGTTAAGCACTTTCAACACTAAACCAAGTGGATGACACACCGTTACGCATATCTACAGGAAACTATCGCTCGAATCACGTTTGAAAGTCAAAAGTGTGCTTGTGAAAAGAATAAATGACTATGTGCATATAACACGCACGATACAGAAATGTATCAATAAATACAACTGGTTTTACATACACAGAAATCACACGTCTAATCCACTCATTTATCAAATCATCCTTTATTTTCTTGCTTTTTCTATTTGTTTATAGAAACTAATCGAGGCTTTATAATACAACTTATTCAATTTTACTGTGAAGTCAAATATCAAACTAATATTCAGCCTACCCTTTTAATTTTTTTAAAGTAAATTATAGACTTTCAGTCAAACAGCTACAGCATCATTCCTATTTATTCTAGGTTCATGGTTCGTACCTCATTCACTTCGGAATACAAAAGCCTTTCAAACTGTATCATTTACATTTCTCTATCGTATTTTTCAGGCGGGAAAGTTTGAGAGAAATTGGGATTCTTTCTTACTTATTTTTCAAATCTCGAGCCCCTCTCACCCGCTGTGTTAAAGATCTCAAAATCAACCAAAAATTAGTAAGAGGTGTACTAAATGTGTATACAAAATTACATGCTTCCATCATAAATAGTGAGGGCGGGAAAATATCTACTAACGAGCCCCGAAATGCACCAGATTACTCCAAAAGACCCGGATGTAATATAAAAACTTCCTGAGTTATTCTTACTTCATAAAAGTACTTCCAGAGTTTTATAATAATTTAAGACATGTGACCAACAGAAATCAGTTATTCTTTATAGAGTAATCCGTTCCTTGGAATGATAAGGATTTCATTGTCCTTTCATATTCTTTGGAATGAATTAAGCTATAAAGATAAAATTTTTAGTTAAGTTTTGGTGTAATTTTAATTGTTATTTCATAAAAGTAGTTAAGGAATTTTACAATAATTTAAGACATGAGACCAAGAGAAATCAAGTATCCTTTGTAGAGTAATTCGTATTTTGGAATGATAAGGATCTCATTGTCACTTCACATTCTTTGGAATGAGTTAAGCTATAAAGATAAAAATTTTTAGTTACGTTTTGCTGTAATTTTAATGGTTAGTTCATAAAAGTACTTCCAGAGTTTTATAATAATTTAAGACATGTGACCAACAGAAATCAATTATTCTTTATAAAGTAATTCGTTCCTTGGAATGATAAGGATTTCATTGTCCTTTCATATTCTTTGGAATGAATTAAGCTATAAAGATAAAATTTTTAGTTAACTATTGGTGTAATTTTAATTGTTACTTCATAAAAGTAGTTAAGGAATTTTATAATAATTGAAGACATGTAACCGAGAGAAATCAAATACTCTTTATAGATTAATTCGTTTTTTTAATGATAACGATCTCATTGTTCTTTCATATTCTTTGGAATGAATTAGGTATGAAGATAAAATTTTTAGTTAAGTTTTGGTGCAATTTTAATTGTTACTTCATAAAAGTAGTTAAGGAATTTTATAATAATTTAAGACATGTGACCGAGAGAAATCAAATATTCTTTATAGAGTAATTCGTTCCTTGGAATGATAAGGATCTCATTGTACCTTCAAATTCTTTGGAATGAATTAAGCTATAAACATAAAATTTTTAGTTAAGTTTTGCTGTAATTTTAATGGTCTCTTATATTTATAAATAGTTAAGTAATTTTATAATAATTTAAGACATGTGACGAACAGAAATCAAATATTCTTTATAGAGTAATTCTTTCCTTGGAATCATAAGAAACTCATTGTCTCTTCATATTTTTTTGGAATGAATTAAGCTACAAAGATAAAATTTTAAGTTAAGTTTTGCTGTAATTTTAATGGTTACTACATAAAAGTAGTTAAGGAATTTTATGATAACTTAAGACATGTAACCAACAGAAATCAAGTATTCTTTATAGAGTAATTTGTTCCCTGAAATGATAAGGATCTCATTATCATTTCATATTCTTTGGAATGAATTGAGCAACAGCGACTAAATTTTTAATTAATCTTTACTGTAATTTTAATGGTTAGTTCATAAAAGTAGCTAAAGAATTTTAAAATAATTTGAGACATGTGATTAACAGGTATCATAATTTTTTTATAGAGTAATTTGTCGAATTATAAGGAACTCACTGCCCTTTCATATTCTTTGGAATGAATTAAGATATATCGATTAAGTTTTTAGTTACGTTTTGCTGTAATTTTAATTTTTACTTCGTAAAAGTAGTTAAGGAATTTTATAATAATTTAAGACATGTGACCGAGAGAAATCAAATATTCTTTACTAGCAGCGTTCACCCCGCTTCGCTGCGGTCACCCCGGAACGCAATAAACTTTGTTACTTAGATAATTTTTACTTTTTCGCTTTCAAGTGATATGATAAAAACCATAATAGATTGCAGTAAATGTTAACATTATATCGCCTGTCATTTATGTTAACCCGCCGAGTGACACGGTCATGCGGGTTGCATATAAATACGTTTATTTTTACCTATGATGAACTAACAAAGGATTTGTACGTTATGGACACTTGAATGGTCAATTATCTCAAGACACTGGTAATTAAAAATTAAAGTGATATGATAAAAACCATCTAGGGTCCAAATCCTAATAACCCCCCAAAAATGAAAGAAATTGGTTCAGCCGTATTAGCGTGATGAGGGAACAAAGGATTTGTGCGTTCTCTTTTATATATAAGATAGATTAATTCGTTGTTTGGAATGATAAGGATCTCATTGTTCCTTCATATTCTTTGGAATGAAGTAGGCTATAAAGATATTTTTTTTAGTTACGTTTTGCTGTAATTTTAATCGTTAGTTCATAAAAGTAGCTAAAGAATTTTAAAATAATTTGAGACATGTGATTAACTGGTATCATAATTTTTTTATAGAGTAATTTGTCGAATTATAAGGAACTCACTGCCCTTTCATATTCTTTGGAATGAATTAAGCTATAAAGATAAAATTTTTAGTTAAATTTTGGTGTAATTTTAATTGTTACTTCGTAAAAGTAGTTAAGAAATTTTATAATAATTTAAGACATGTGACCAACAGAAATCAACTATTTTTATAGTGTAATTCGTTCTTTGGAATGATAAGGATCTCATTGTCCCTTCATATTCTTTGGAATGAATTAAGCTATAAAGATAAAATTTTAGTTAAGTTTTGCTGTAATTTTAATTGTTACTTCATAAAAGTAGTTAAGGAATGTTAGAATAATTTAAGACATGAGACCAAGAGAAATCAAGTATCCTTTGTAGAGTAATTCGTTTCTTGGAATGATAAGGATCTCATTGTCACTTCACATTCTTTGGAATGAGTTCAGCTATAAAGATAAAAATTTTTAGTTAAGTTTTGCTGTAATTTTAATATTTACCTATATAAAAGTAGTTGAGGAATTTATTAATAATAATTTATGACATGTGACCAACAGAAATCAAATATACTTTATAGAGTAATTTGTTTCTTAGAATATAATAGATCTCATTGGCTTTTCATATTCTTTGGAATGAATTAAGCTATAACGATTAAGTTTTTAGTTACGTTTTGCTGTAATTTTAATGGTTACTTCATAAAAGTACTTCCGGGGTTTTATAATAATTTAAGACATGTGACTAACAGGTATCATGAATTCTTTATAGAGTAATATTTTCCTTGGAATGATAAGGATCACATTGTCCCTTCATATTCTTGGGAATGAATTAAGCTATAACGATTAAACTTTACTGTAATTTTAATGGTTAATTCATAAAGATAGTTAACGAGTTTTACAATAATTTAAGTAATGTTGTGAAGATATGTGTATTTGAACACATAATAAAACATTTTATTTCGGACTTTTTGGACATTTAATTTTAAATTTCAATGGAGTAAAGATCATGATCGTTTATTTAATGTTCAATCCTTACATTTACTTTTCCTCTATGGAAGTTTTCTTGCTGTCTGCTTATTCCTTCTACACGTGTAATTTCTTAATCAACAAAAACAACAGATTGTTTCCCTGTCAGTACTCCTATCATCACCTCACCTTTGGTTAATCTCGGAGCACGCATTTTTTTTTATCGAAACTAAAGAAATAGTGAACGACCCAGGACATCAACCCGGAAGGGACATCGAACAAAAAACATTGAGAGACTTTTGGAAGCGTAATCCGGATGAGATTGGAGATGAATTAACATGTAGGAACACGAGCTGCAAGTCCAAGATCATCAGAAGTTTACCCTGCCCTAACCTAGAGAACACCTTGTCTTAGCTAACGTCATAGCTATCAACTACGATGGATAATTCGGTAAAGATCAATTCTGATTTTGATTAAATTTACTGTATTCGCAACTCTAGTTTTCCCTCCCCGGGTTTTGCAGACGCTTAACTCACGACTACCTGGACGCCCAGTAGACCAGAGAGAAGGATGGACGGACATCAATGCACTGGAAGAATCGTCGAGGAGGAAACACCGAGATTTACAAGTAAGTGCGAGTAGATTAACCAATCCTAAAAGTTACGCCTTTCTCACCCTTTTCAACCCCTTCGACATTACAATCTGTTTCTTTTGTATATGCTTAATTTTATTTGTACGCAACCCAGATCAGATCCTGTACTTTATGCTCTACCAAATTCAATGTTTACAAAATCCTGGGCGCAACTTGTCTGTTTTTGCTTTATCTGAGCTTTCAGACTAAGAAGGGGCGACTGCACATGGTGGAGATGTGGTTTTAACTGTTAATCTTGTGTGGATGCACACATATTTGTAACCCTCGATATTTCTCATCTAGCTGAAGATAATTAAGATTTATTTTTGCATTAGTTTGTTCGCCGCCCACCGTTAGAATTTGCTGAAATTCTATTTGTTTTACCACCCTCCCTCCACCCTCTCAATTTGTTGTGTTATTTTTATTTGTGTGTGTGTGTATTTTTAGACACTATGTAGAGATATTTGGAGAAAATGGTGAATTCTGACATTATGGCACAAGCTCGACTTATGTCCCTAGATTCGATTGTGCGCCCCACATTTTTTTCCCGGCATGTATGGGGAAGACGTTATTCGTTTTTTTGCGTATTTTGAATCTTAATGCGTCATTTATGAGTTCAACGCAGTCAAGAAACGCCATTTGCTTCCGTATGCATTAAGGGATGGGGCCTTGGTGTGGTTTTTAGCATTAACTAGGACAGGAGAATTTGTAAACTTATCGTATGCAGACATAAAGAGACGTATGATTACATTATTTGGAGGTTTTGTAGTTAAGAAGGTTACGGAACACACCATTCGATCTAGAGATCAAAAAGAAGGGGAACCCATTATGACCTATATTTATAAGCTAGATCTCATGCTTAGTTTTGATAAATCTATGCCTATATAGCAACAAATCAATTTTCTGATCGAAGGTTTATTGCCTCAGTACTTTAAACTAACATGTAATAAACCGTTTACGTCGGTCGATGCGTTGTGTGAATGTTTGCTACAAGAACAGTCAGCTGAGTTAATTGTGTATTATAAGACGCTTGTTAAAGCTAAGTCTAAAGAACAAATCTTGCAGTATAGCACACCGGAATTTATCGCAAAGATAGCTGATGTTTTGTTACGCGATAATTCTCATGTTTCATTTCCTCTCGAAGAACGACAGCAGAGGAACGAAAAGCTTGCAGCTTTAAAACATCATGATATTTTATCCGCTGGGAAAGAACGCGGTAATCAACAGTCTGTAGATTCCATCCCACTTCATCAACAGAAATGCAACTCTTTTTCTTCTTTTAGAATTTCTGAATGTAAGAGTGACATGAATAATAATACGCGTAACAGAATGAGTTCTCTTACGAATACTTCTGTTATTGCTAAGAACCTACAAAACAGGCGCAACGGAAATTGTAGCACGCTTCATGCGAATAATAGTATACACTGTCCAGAAAATCATTATTGTGCAATATAGCTCAAGGAGAAATTTGCTTTTTTAAAGAAAAAAATCTGATAACGTACATACACCTTGCAACCCTGAAATTGACAAATGACTACAAATCACACGAAATGTTCAAAGTAAGTATTCAAAATGTCCATCCTATTCTTAGATACATAAGTTTGTCAGTAAACACTCACTCGCTAGAAACATTGACTGGGAATGTAGATCAAACGAAAGGACAACACTCTCCTGAATAAGTTTACAGTTAAAACAAGAATAAGCATGATTGAATATCATTGGTATAGCCAGGGCCGGCCTTAAGCCGATTGGACTGATTGCTCTCAATCGGGCCCCGTGCCTAAGGGTGCCCCGTGCTAGTGCCGTCTACTCTACTATTCAGTGTCGTTTTAACAGCATGTTAGGCCCCAGAACAAACAAGTATGTTGTGGTTCCTATGACTAAATTTTGCTCCTAATACATGTAATTAATACATGTCATTCTGCCCGCGTGGCCCCTAATACAAACTTGATAAGTAAATGAATAGTTTGTATTAAGTTTCCGGGCATAAAATAATATTTTCTGAATTTAATGCTGCAGTAGTTTCTTTATTCTTTTTACGTTTACAACTTCTGTTGTAAAAATAAATATTATGTCCAGGGAGTATTGAGCACACACCTAACACTCCTCCAAATTTACTTACACACGCTCCAGGGCTTAAAAATATTGTTTTCTTTGAGTTTGTATAAAAACGTATATCATTATTTGGATGCACACCCTCTCTTATTTTGAAAACCCCACTAAGTAAAAGTTCCTGGCGTTGTTAGTGATTATGTTATGTAATACTACCGTGAATACCGTGATAGTATCAAATAAATCAGCCACAGTGCAACTACTTTGCATATCTTTTCTCTTATTATAGCTAAATTTAAAAAAAAAAACAACAAAACAAGAGGACAAGCTTTCCTTTCTACTGCGAAAAATCCCGAGGATTTTTTTTTTAAATGAAGTCAGGAAAACTGAGTGTATACTAGTGCATACTGAATGGGTGACTGCTTCTGAAGGTTTGTCTTCTAACTCGAATAATCCAATGACAAATATTTCATCCATCGTCCGCCAGTTCCTTAAGGTTTGTAATCGTCGCATCATCATTTCATTTTGTCTGAAGTCGATAACGATTTTGAAACTGATCATACCTTCCATAAGTAGCTACCTGCGATGTTCTCACTAGCGTACAGTAGGTTTTCCTGACGAATTCTTCTCAAAAAGATAAATCTGTTAAAAAATCTTTGAAGCAAGGAATTTATATCAATGTGAATTTCATTATGTCTTACAAATACGAACTTATGGAAACAGACTTCACCATTGTATTTCTCGTAAAATTCTAACCCAATTTCATAGATCACATAACCCCCTTCCTATTTAAAAAAGTCGAACGAGATACAAGATGGCCGACCTCAAGATGACACCATGATAAGATACCATCAAATAGATGTTACATCTCCCGGTGTCGGTTAACGTGTTTTTGTTTTCCATTCCTTGATCCCTTTTACAAATGAAATGAAATTTTCAAACTTGAAACACATTGTTATGGCTTATTCTGATCAATGACGTTTTTGGCCACTGCGGCCGTCTTTATGGACGGAAGCAGTTTAAATTTTACTTACGCCTGTTTCTTGATATTCCACACTTCTCTACCAAGAGTTTGGTCAAGAAACTCGATTTCGACATCGATACGTTTACTTGTAAGAGAAGAAAACTATGAAATACAGGTACAGAACCTTCTTGAAAAATTGCGAGGCACAAAGGTGAAATATGTATTTTAAAATTCATTCACTGTCTGCATTTCCATTTGAGTTATTTCTCTAAAAAGTAGCTGCTATAAACAATGAACGGAGTGAGCATTTTCACCAGAACAGTTTGCAGATAGAAAAATGTTATGAAAGGAAATGATGATGAGAGATTATTGTTAGTTCCTCCTGAAAGAGGACTCTACGGCGTAGAAACGGGAAAATATTTCGAAACTGTTTTTGCCGTTAATCATTTTTCTTAATTAAGCTTATAAGTAAACATGCAAGGTGTTTCGGGGATAAACTTACAAACTTATAATATGTGTTCAGGGTCTCAATACAAGAAAAAAAGTCTTTGTGTCACCCTTCGCGTCAACAGATTCGCGTTTGTTTGTTTCACAGAATAAAAGAGGATGTGATTCGTGTGCGTTTTCGTTGATTTTGAGTTTAACATCCCTTTCAACAGCGAGGTTATATGAGACGTAGACCTAGTGATCCGAACGACAAGAGCTCCCGCTGGGAAGCGAACCCGTATCTTCCACGCCAGAGGCGTGTACAGTGGGCCACAGAAATTCTTGATATACAAAGTCTGCGAGATAGGCAACCCAACTAACGCCTGCTCCAAGATTAATTACGCCTGGTAGAAGCTAGCACAGCAGCATGAAGTTGCCCCCAACTGTTAAAAGCACAAATCGTAAAGAGTGCTTTTGTACAGAAGTGGAGCAAAACGCTGGCTGACGAAATGACAAAAGGAGTCTTTAAATACTTGTACTCACAGTACTTCTTCTTTGCATGATATACAAGTAAAACCATACAAAGCCACTTGAAAAAATATACGGATAACAGAGGTGCTGATGAGAAGATAACAGTCGGAGGACTTAGTTAATCTTATAATTAACTCAAACAGCAGTCGGGTAGTGAGCAAAATGACGCAAGCGTAGATCTGAAGGCATTGTTTTTAAAGAGCACTGTACGAGGGTCACTACGAAAGTTTTGAGATGTGAAATAACTTACATACTTAAAATCAATTTAACACTTACATTTTCTCAAAGTATTCACCATTACACTGTACACAGTTTTGCATCCTCGAAAACCACTTTTAGAAGCAGTGTTGCCAGTCTTTTTCTTCAAGTGTTGAAAGTTCATTCCCGTAAGCCACTACAGCTTCTTCAGTGCTGGAAAATCTCTTTTCACGCATGCGATCTTTGATCCTGAGGAACAGAAAAAAATCACACGGGACCAGGTCAGGGCTGTACGGCGGATAAGTCATACGTTTGACCTCCGTAGATTCTAAAAACTGAATTGTGGTGTTGGCCGTGTGTGCGAACGCGTTGTCATGATGAAGCAGGATCCCACGCAATCCAGTTCTTGGACACCATTCCCGAAGCTACTGGAACACATTTGTTAGGCAAACAGTGGTGTACCACTGAGCAGTAACAGTCCTTTGTTCTTCAAGTGGAACAGTTGCAACATGGCCAGATTTGGAGAAAAAAGTTGCGACCATCTTGTTCCCCATACTTTGCCGTCGCTTCACTTTCGTGGGTGAATTTTCATCTGGAAAGATCCAAACTGTAGACTGGCGTTTATTTTCAGGGTCAAATTGATAGATCTAAGTCTCATCACCAGTAACAATGTCAGAGACGCATCGAGAATTGCCTCCATCAAATCTTGCAAGCATTTCTTCACACCATTCCACACGCATGCGCTTCTGCTGTTCAAAGTGTGAGGCACCCAACGAGATGAAACCTTCCTGAGCCGAAGATGATCATGAAGAATTTTTGATACTGGTGGCGATCCAATGTTCACAGTAGATTCAATGTCCTTGAAAGTTGTTCGAGGATTTTCTCGAATCAATGTTTTCATCTGACATAGCTATTGCCGGACGTCCAGCTCTCTTCATCTTTAAGCGATGTCCGGCCTCTTCTGAATTCATCAAACCACCGAAAAATTGTAGCATGGGAAGGAGCAAGGTCCCCAAATGCCCCCTGGAAACGGCCAAAACTTTGTGTCTCGTTCAAACCACTTTTGAAATCGTAAAGGATCATTACCCAAAAATGTTCCCTTTCGAGCTCCATTCTAGACAGCCGAATACTGCTCACATCAACAAACAAGTGAAGGCTATACGGCCATGCCGATAAGCGAGGCGAGTTGAAACTGGCTTCGCTTCTTCGCTCTGGATACCACTACCGAACGCAATTGTTGGAATTCAAATACTGTGCCACAACAATGCGTATCTCAAAACTTTCGTAGTGACCCTCGTAGTCTAAAAATGTACAATGCTTCTGTCACCAGCTCATTTTCGGTAAGTAGTATAGCCGCTGTGTGAATAGTTAACCACAATATAATATTGTGTTTAGGACGTGGGAAGTATTTGAAATCAAGCAAAAGAAAAAAACGTCTCACTAATAATAAACTGTGGATCAACACGAAGTATACGTGATATAATATGTGTATAGCTACACCACAAATGCTGGATGGATGGACATGTTTGCAAGCGATGGATGAGTATGTCAGCTTGTCCACATCGGATACGTTGAGCATGTGGTCGAAAACCGATTTCCCATGCTCGATGGTTAGTAAGAAATACATTATGCACTAACCTATGCCACAACTCTCTCATTCCAGTGGTAAAAAAGAGGAATTAATATTATGCCAAATTTGCGCCCAAGAACAATTGGGATGGTGAATAACGCACACACACACACACACACACACACACACACACACACACACACACACATATATATATATATATAACTAATTAACTAACTCTATGGCCTATGGAACCCGGAGGTTCAGTGCCGCGTTCACAAAAGCTCTCCACTGACTTCTATCCTTAGCTAATTGCATCCAGTTTCTACTTTGTATTCCTATCTCTGCGAGATCCATCTTAATATTGTACTCCCATCTGCGCCTAGGTCTTCCTAATGGTCGTTTTCCTATGGGTCTACCAGTCAAGACTTTGAAAGCGTTTCTACTTTCTTCCATTCTAGCTACATGACCTGCCCACCTAAGCCTCCTAGACTTGACGACCCTAACAATGTTGGGTAAACCGTATAAACTATGTAGTTCCTCGTTATGAAGCTTCCGCCATTCCCCATTCTCGTTCCTCTTGGGTCCGAATATTCTTCTCAGGATCCTGTTCTCAAATACTTTCAGTGTATGTTCTTCCCTCAGAGTAAGCGACCATGTTTCACAACCATACAGAACAACAGGCATGATTATCGTTTTATATAGTTTAAGCTTCAAATTCCTCGACAGAATTAGCGACGACAAGAGATTTTGAACCGAATAGCAACACGAATTCCCTGCTTATATATAAATTCTGTAAATCAAGTTTTCAGTCAAAATCGAGTGAAAAATATTTCACTTGCTTATCTTTGGAATACCACTATCGGATCCAAATGATCTAAGACCCTCAGAAATATTGTAATATTTATTTATTTATTTATTTATTTATTTTGTATATGCCTATTACTGTTATGTACACGCATGAAATGCCATGATTTGTTCTTTCATCTTCCCAGATATTTTTTTTAAAGTTATATTCCTTATTTTGGAAAGCAAAATATTGATGATAATGCTTTTAGTTTTGCGATTCCTCTGACGTGTCTCCTTTCTTCACCACGCAAGAATTGAGATTTAGGATCAAAAATAGTTGAAATAGGAAAATAAGGAAAGCGCACGCTGTTTGACAAGAAGGCTTGTTACAAAATACAACTAAAAAGATATAGGCTATAGATAGATAAGATTGTCTCATTTCTGACAGCAGCCAGTCTTGCCTCCCGCAACCTTTTGTTCTTCCGACCATATGATCAGGTTGTCAACGAACATAACTTCGAAGATATGCACTCTCTGCATGTTAAGATAAGCGATCTTATCTCATTTCGTAACTTGTTTCTCTCCCCTGCCAAATTTTTGATGATCACTGAGGAACAATGGTGTGAATGGATCAGGTATCTGCACCTCCACAAACAGGAAAAGAAATCCTGCTTATATGCTTTCCAACCCTGTCATATTTATTTGTAAAAAGTAATATTATTGAAATATAAGAGCTAGATTAAAAATAAAAAAGTGAACATTTAGTATTGGAGTAGGCTAACATCTCGAGAAATTTTGAAATGCATAAGACAAATAGTTTTCATAATATTTTGGAAAGAAGTTCACCATGTTATTATATAGGGATTGATGATCTCAGCTGAAAACGTTAGACACGGCCTTAAGGTCACATTTCTCTGAATCTCTTCAGCATACTCCAGAAAATGTGCAAAAAATATATCCTACTTTGATATACGCATTTCTCTTCTTGGTATTACCATATTTCACAAAATTTCAGTTCACTGACCAGTCACCCCAGTGACCTTTTACACCCTAGTTTAGGGTACCAATCTAATACAAAGGACGAAAAAGCTAAAGCACTTAGTAATAAGGCTACTCGTGTTTAAACTAGTATCGATTTCTTTGTTTTGTTTCATTGGTTACTATTAATAATTATTAATGAGACTTTATTAAATATTAATATTATTTCAATGTATTGGTTAAGTGCATTTTAAAATTAATGTTCAGCTTACTAAATATCAACTTTACCATAATAAGGAATTTACTTAATACTCTTTTGTAATCTCTCTCATTTTTATATAGTACAAAAATAATTATTAGGTGGCAGCAGAAAGGTGGGGAATGAATCTTCAAGAAATACTTATTTCAGACAATAGTATCACATATAACATTTTAAAACTCACGTGTAATTTAAATATTTCATCTCACTAAATGTAAATAACAATTCTGCAGTAAAATGTTCTAAAACTATAAAGCAATACTAATTCAGTTTCACAGGTTGTTATCTAGCTATAAAACATATAATGGAATACTGCTTCCGATGTTTAGAACCAATCTTCCCAGTTCACTGGGAATAACTGGGAATATTAGGTGATAAGTGTGTTTACCATTGTTACTTTTTGACTAGGTGTAGCAAGAGACTGCACCATAAAAGTAATGAAGTAAGAGAAAGCTTCATTTCGCCATTATAAAGCATATCAATTTTTAAAAACAGTTTTCAGTATATATATTAATTTGTCAAATATTAGGATGCATCTCATTTAGTAAAGCAACCTCCAGAACTCATGGAAAGCATAATGAACATTTAAAACTACAGAACATACTTACCAATACCTGGTTTTCTGTCAGTAATTTTGAAAAAGATGAGCCAGTCCTTGATAACTTGCAAACAATAATTATGTATATTCCTTTTACATTAATGAAAAGTATTCTATGTGTTCTAAATTATTGTATCTTGTGCATGTTGGGGAAAACGGTTCCCTTTTCCTTGGGTCAATACTATGAACCATTTCCCTTTCAACGTTTACATAAGTGTTTCTTTAGTTTTTCTTAAGACTCCTCTTTTAAGTCTTTAAATGAGTTAAATATTATAATAATACGGACGTGGGTACTATTTTTTTTTCAATTTACCCTTGTCCCGTATATTAACGTTGAAGCATTTTCTTGAAATACACGTATAACACATTTTAAAAAAAAATCAGTCATAGTTTGTAAATTCTTTTTCCAAAAAAATCTCAAATTAGTGCAAATTTGGTATTTTTGTACAATATTTCCTTTTCTAGGAAATGTGCAATTAAAACACTGGGCATATTATTGTGCTCAGCAATTCACCATAGGGAAAGAGAGTTTGGTTACAATAGTGAATTTCTGTTATAACCTTTAATAACTGCTGAGATCTTGATTAAATCACTGCTTCACAATTGAATACTTTCATACCCCAGGTATTCTTCCAGTCCGAGTACTCTACTTCTCAATACTTCAGAAATATTTTTACATATACACAGATATTTATCAACTTAATGGAAGCACAAGAAAAGAGTGCAACTTACCAGGTTAATATGGCACTGGACCATCTTGCACCCTCAGAACAGTTCTGATGCCACTTGAAATGATGTCATAAAGATCGTTAAATGGCAGCGAGCGGAATATTACATCATTTCATGCAGGTTTACTTTTGGCGCACCACTGGAAAGAATTCTTGAAAAATTACAATTCTTTCACTAATTTCCTCCTTGTTGTCCCCTAAAAGCTTTCCATTGGGCGACATAAAATTTTCTCACTTGGTATATATAAAATTCAAGGAGCCCACCAGTATTTGTTGAAAAATTACAATTATTTTACGATTCATGTATAAATACGACTTCCGAATGTGCAGGATAAAATCTACAGTGGAAAAACACAAATTAACCTGTGGTAGGTGTCCGCGGTGGCTCAGTGGTAGAGCGTTCACCTCTGGTGCTAGGGGTCTCGGGTTCAAACCCTGCTCCCGCCAAGTGGACTTTGTGGTGGACAAACACCGTGTGCGTGGGTTTTCTCGGGGTTCTCCCGTTTCCTCCCACTTTCTTCATTCAACCATTTCATTCATATCTGATCATCACCGTCTCCTTTAGCCTAACCGGCATAAGCGTGGGACGTAAAACTCAAAAATTTCATTTCATTTCATTTTCTTTTTGTTACACTATTCCTTAATATTTTTCACTTCTGTATCAGAAGGGGGGGTCCGGACCCCCCGGACCCACACCTTGGCTACGTGCCTGATATAGGGAAAGAGTCGTTTGGAAGGACTCATCCGACTGTCGACAAGATAAAGACTCCTTGAAATGAAAGCAAAGCATTTCACTTCGGATTCATGCTTGTATCTGTAATCCTAATAAATCAAAAACATAGAGATGTATAACTAGGGAGGAGTTCACATATTGGTAACACTATTTTTGGCTAATTTTTACTCCTCTTCCAAATGTTATACTTCGTAACGTAAGGCCGAACCCCTTCTTCCCTGTGTCACGTAACTCTTTTTGATCTTTGTTTTTTTCACTAATTTTGCTTATTTTGGGGATTATTACAATCAAAAACTAATTTAATTCAGAACTTTTTTATTACAAAATGCTTGCCAGACGTCCCTATCTTCTTCTTTCTAACTTTTAAATTTTGTATTACTTCATATATAGGGCCATTTCAGGAAAATATATTTTATTTTAAGTTGGCAACACTGCTTCACGAATGGCAATACTGCTCAAGCATTTCGTGACTCCTGTTTGTCCTTATTAACTTCCTAATGTTTCACTCCGATTCCTCTACTCATTTCAAGATATTCAATTTCAAGTTGAATACTGCCCATTACATGATATTTTTGACTTCTCAAGTTCCATGACCCCTAGCTCCTCTCCCTATTGTCCATAGCATCTCAAACTTTGTTGATCTCCAGACTTCATCATAGTTTCTCAGATGCGCTACGGCTGCAATAGATTTGTGTGAGAACCATCCTGGCCCTTCCTTGTGAGACATTTCTTTTCAGTAACAAAATAAACATGACTATAGTTATACCACATTGACTTGACACCTAGTCTTCCCTTCCGAGCGCTGCTGTCGGCTGAAGGAATTCCACTCTCTTTCGCTAAGGATCTCTCGCTTAGCAACAACTGAATACTTATTGGCTTAACGCATGGGTGCATCGAGGGTATGAGCTTTAGTTCGCATATTTGCCACGGCTCAAGACATTTTGGCAGCACTATAATACTCGTATGCAATTTATCACTTGGAGAACATCCAGTTAACCGTTTCGTAACCACCACTCACCTGTTCTGTTATCGTCTTATTTCCACAAGTTTAACTAGCAGTCTGGAAATATAAGCCTTGACTATTTTAATAGAAGAATAGTGATACAATGTCACATACAACGTTATACAAAAGAATGAGCAGATTTCTTTATTCCTTAGCAAATTAATATTACATAAACAAACTGAATTGTGTGAAGCGCTGAATTTCAGTACGCTCTGAAATACACTGGAAAGAACAGGCCAAAGTCACAGTTCCCTCTGCTTCGTCGCTATGTTCGTGTCTCCTCGGTTTCATTAAAAAAAAAAAAAAAAAAATCCCAGCAGCCAGCAGCAGATGAGAATGATTTGCTAGGTAACGTAATTCTGTGACTCCAACTTTCTGAGCAAACCAAGAGTCGATTTCCTCGGGATGTATGAAGTTACTCAGTGCATAGTGTTTCACCAGAGAACTGAACTTGTTGAGATTTATATTTGCAAAGAGAATAGTAAACATAAACAAAGAAGGATACAAGAACTATATACTGCGAAAAATAAGAAAATCTAAAGGAAACAAAACAATCGAGTTTTATAATGCCAATAAAGTTTTAGGTAACCTCTCCTTCAGAATTAACCACATATTTCAACTCTGGTCAAAGGTCACGTTTGTCATAGAGAAAAGTGCAATAGTAGCAGAAGGACCATTTATAGGACGAAGGTCCTTAATAAATACATTACTGTGTGCTTTCTGTTTACTTAGTTTATCACTGAGATTGATTTCAGTATCTGAGTCGCTTGCTAACGAGAAACTGGGACGTTAAGGTGATAGGTAGTCCTTTTGAAAGAGCTAAGGGTACATCCTGAGAGGCAGAACAGTATCCTATGACTAAACTAGTATCACTTACCGTGCTGGGATTACTGTTGAAGGAGCTGTGAAGTGCTGGGTATTATTGGTGCTTGGACGAGCTTGGTATCCTGATTTTCATCCACTTCTCGGGGGACACGGTGACTCGGTGGTTGTGCGCTTACCTCTGGTGCGCGGGGTCCCTGGTTTGATCCCCCAACAAATAAGTTTGTGGTGGACAACATCGTATCCGAGTGTTTTCTCGAGATACTCTCATTTCCTTCCACATTCTCATTCCATCAATTCTTCCATCATCATTCACTTGCCTTAAGCACCTATCTCTCTTAGTCTAAATCGTGAGACGTTAAACTGAAATATTTCATTTAATTTCATTTTTCTTCCACTTCCATTGTATTAAAAGGCATAGGTACTGTTGAAGAAGTTGTTTCCTTAACACCTTTATGAAGCATTGGGAAAACACTCTTTACTACCGGTGTCAAGAGCTGATGGGTCTACTAGTGAATAGGGGTGCTCGTACAATGGGAGAGATAGTTATTTGCGCTTATATATATATTGAGAGATATCCCTGAACAAAATGCTTGGGTAAGTTGAATTTGACTGGCGAAGCTGATAAACAAAAGTGTACCACAAACCGTGGTAAAAGAAACAATTTTAAGTTTAATATTCATTTTTACACGCTTACGGTCCGTTTAGGTAAAATAGATGTGTTCTTTTCAATACTTTTCGTCGACTATACTAATGATGTCACCATATTGGGAGAGCACACGTGTTAATTGCGTTTCACTAAGTTCCACAGGGCACAAGGACACTTTTATTATCACTACAGAATTATTGCCAAATCAACAGGCAAAACAGGCTCCCCATGACTATCTGAACAGGTCATTTCATTATTTGTACTTGCCAGAATTTGTTCACATAACATTTTGTTAATTAATTTCAGGTGTTAGTTCATTCGTCCATTATGTTAAAACCTGGTCAACCGTTAACTTAAATACCTTACGTATCCATTGGTGAATCGTAGTTGATGTGGGCTTTTGACTCATCGTGACAAAGTTTATTCGCAAAGTAATAGCTCGAGTGCATTTCACTTGTAAGTGTAGTAATTCGACGATAAACGTCACCAAAACACTAAGAATAATATATATCCACTGATAAGGTTAATAAACTTATAGCTGGCAAGCTGGAAATAACTCATTCACGGAAACTTTCAACTTTCAATTTCTTACAACAACAACAACAAACGCCTTAAACAGTCACTCGAAACTGGAGCGAAGGTAGAGACAATGTTACTCTCTACTTAGCAATCACTGCATTTCCAATGAGCCACCATACCCCTTCCATAGTCCACGGTGGCTCATGAGTAAAACACTCATCTCTAGATCATGGGTTTCCTGATAGATCTCAGCTGGCACCAAGTAAGCTTTGTGATCGACAAATATCATGTGTGTGGGTTTCTCTGAGTTTTACCGTTTCATCCCAATTTTTATTTCATAATTTGGTTCATTGTAATCATCAATGACCCCACTTAGGCACGGAGCATAATCGCGGGAGATTAAATTGATAAAAAAGGAAAAGGGGTGAAACTGAACTTGCAAGTCGTACAACACTTGAAGCATTTTGATTACCTACTATACACTTAGACACGCAGTAGAGCAAGACTACGATAGAAACTTGAATCAAAAGTTATTTTTGCAACCGCATATATTTGTTTTAATATCTTCTTTCCATCTACATGTATCCAAGACAATGTATCGAAAATATTTCTAGTCTTGGAAATTTATTTCGATTTTTGAAACACTGAGCCATTTTCTACAGTCGGACTCAGTGTAATTAAAAATTATTAATTACACTGAGTCCGACTGTAGAAAATAAACCAGAACTTCGCTCTCCTTTGTTAGATCTCATTGTCCTGCTGTAGATTATCACGCTGAAGATTAACGAAAGATGAGAATAAAGTTGTCAAACACTCAAAGTGAAGTTAGTTGAGATCAGAACTTCAGCATAAATATTTATGTCTTTTCTGTCGACTGCCTATCTTGATCTGACAGAAATATAGAAGGAACAACAAGGTTAAATATACTTTATGAAGTAGGATTACTATGACAGTTTTACATAAGCAAATAGCGACCAATGCATCAAAAAATATTTTGCTACTATTCACGATTCTTATATTAATTTTATATTTTTTAGTTACATTTCAGGTGATAAAAATCATGACAACTGCTGCCTTGATTATAACAAAGATGTTCTTGCCATCTAGAATTGATTGTCAAGAAAAACAGAGACTTACCTTACTGCAAAAAAATCGAGAGTCTCTTCTTGAAAACGTTTCACTCAGACATCAAACCAAACAAGTTAACAACTAACAAGACAAATAAAAAAAAAAAAAAAACTTAATTAAGTTGGAAACTGGCTTTATATCTACGAGTTCCAACTCTGATTAAAGAAGAAGAGCATCAATTTGAATGTCTACGATTTTAATGTATGTGATTGAAATCATCAAAACAAAATAATTGATGAAAGAGAACTGTGCTAACAAGCAACTATTGCTGTAATATAACTTTGGTTTCTACTGTGTTAATAAATAAATATTATTGTAATGTAACTTTGGTCTACTCTAAAATGTACACCTAGAAATCAAAATACGTGATAGTTTTGAATAAAAACTCATACAAGAAACTAATAAGACTTTTAGCTTTCAAGACTAAACGTCCCATCATCACAGTGAAGAAATGAAAGATAATACCAAAGAAAATTTCTGTCCGAGTAACAATGAAGGTCTTATTGAAAGTTTTGGTGGAATGATATGATATAAGAACGTGAGGCAAAGCCAAATATGAGAAGAAATCAAGAGAGGACAAAACACTAGAGAGATGGAAGAGGGAGGAGAAACTGATTGGGCCTTATTCCACAGCTTTGAAATTAAATGAAATCCTTAAGTTTTACGTCCCACGCTTATGTCGGCTAGGCTAAAGGAGACGATGATAATGTAATAATAAATGAGATGGTGAAATGAAGAAAGTGGGAGGAAACGGGAGAACCCCGAGAAAATCCACGAGCACAGTGTTTGTTCACCACAAAGTCCACACGGCTCGAGCTGGGATCGAACCAGGGACCCCAAGCACCGGAGGTGAACGCTCTACAACTGAGCCACCTCCCCCCATTTTCACAGCTTTGATGTTAGGAGCTTCTAAGTTAGTTCACGTGGGGTTGAAATAATAATGATTATTGATTTACTTTGTAGCCTATTATATCACGTTATATATTAATATTTAACAAGTGCTGTATTTTTTGCTTATGAGCTGTTCACAGTACTCAAATAAAGCTGGTATTACTATTATTTATCAGCGGCGGCTGCTACTATATGTTGTATGGTTCTGCAACCGGATATTTTGTTAATACTAAACATATTTTTAAATATTAAAGTTGTGTATCAGTAAAACATGAACCTTTGTTCTTGAGCGCAAGACAGTATTGATGTATTTCTAAAAAATACAATTAAAAAACTGAAAGAAAGAGAGAGATTTACATTTCCAGTTGCAGCAAGAGTTGCCACTGGAAGCAGTAACATTGAGCATATGGTAGCGAGCTCCTATCTCTTCCATGGGGAAGTGGATTTATTCCTGCATTACTGCTATCTTCCCGTATTGTCCGCTTCCAGTTGCACCTTGTTCGGCAACTGGTATATAGTCAGCTTCATTAATAGTTACGAATTCGTCCGCTTGGCTGCGGTTGACTCTATAGATAGGGTGAGATATAGACGCTTGGAAGAAACAAATTAGTCATAAAACACAAACACGCAAAGAACAAATACGCGTCTGGCATTGGCGTATTTTGTGGTCTACCGTGCTTACCGGCGGTAGCCTTAGAATATTACAAAACAAAGTTAATATAATATAAACTAATTTATATTGATAATTTTATACTTTACTAGCTTCTTTCAATGTTAAAAGTTTCTGCGAAATGTGTGAATTTAGAAAACTCCACTAACTTTTCACCCACACTCTGTCTCGCTTTCTTAGGAGATTTTCACTCTAGCGCAGCAGGGAACCGCATGTAGTTACTCAACTGCAAGAAGAATCTGTAGTTATGAGAGCATTTCCCTTCCCTCCACCTTCGGCCGCAGCATAAGAACGAGTTAGCAGTTAACACCAGTTTCCTTCAGAGTAATCGGTTTGTTGGGCGTGAGCGAAGCTAAAGGGAACTTATATGAAAATGACAACGCATTTTGCGGACCTCTGGAAATTGTCTCGGACATCTTGAGCCCTGTTTCGTAGCGGTTTGCGCCAACGCAATGCAAATTTTGTGTTTTACAATATTTTGTGATAGTTGGCATAATTACTTGTTTCATAATTTGATTTAAGTTACGAAGGCTGTTACAGACTGAGGCTCCTTTGGTAATCGCTTATTTCAGCGTTCTTTATAACTCGCACACAGTGGTGCATCCAAAGGGCTCCACAGGTCAGGACCCCTCAAAACATCCTAACATATATTTGTACACTTTCTCAATAAAACTATACTTGTTTTGTCAGGGAAATGATTGATGTAGCATGATTTCTTATAAGAGGCTCAGTGGTTAAGAGTTCACTTCTGGTGCGTGGGATATCTGATTCGATCCCCGCTCACGCCAAGTGAACTTTATGGTGGACTAACACCCTGTGCGTTATTTTTTCCGAGTTCTCTCGTTTCCTACCATTTTCTTCCATCATTTCATTCATTTCTAATAATCATCTCCTTTAGTGTAGCCAGCACAATCGTGGGACGTAAAACTGAAAGATTTCACTTCATTCTTTCTTTCTCTTATAAAATCAATCTAATTCTATAACGTTTTCTCCGAAAATATAGGTGGAAGTATTTTACAATTACTTATCGTCTTCTCGGATGCAGAATAATAAATATCTTTCCAATAATACATAAGCGTAGTGGTTTGTAGTATTGACCTCCTAAAGCATGGACCCCTCCTAAGAAAAAATTCTGAGTGTGAGTAGGGTTACAACTTATCCTAATCAAAATGTAGGGACACTTTGTGCAGCGAATGGAGATAGAAATGTATGGACAACTCCAAAACTGCATTTCCACCTGCAATTCTCCTTTCCTGTAATAGTAGGCAACCCAAAACACTGTTGTTAAGGGGGTTAAGAATTAGAAAGGCGTTGGACTAAACCTCAATTTTGTTACAAATATAGTAGTGTGGCAAACTGCAAATAAGAGACTAAAATAAATTGTTAAGAATGATGTCCTTTTTTATAGTGAGGGCAATGGATAACATAAAAAGTTAAAGATATTCTTTTTAAACAGTTCAAACAAGATGAATGGTAAGAAATAGATATCAGAGATAAACAGTTTCTCTTCTATTTAAAAAAATATAAAAAAAGACAAATGTTACATAATATAAAGGCTTAATATAAAAGTCTACCAGCACAAAAATAAACCTCCACATCCACACTAAATTGAAGAGAGACAAACACAGAATGAGGGACGTCAGTGGCGTAGCATGCAAGAAAAACAGATGGGACCCTAGTTGTAAACCCAATTGTTACAATACTACTACTACTACTACTACTACTACTACTACTACTACTACTACTACTAATAATAATAATAATAATAATAATAATTATTATTATTATTATTATTATTATCATTATTATTATTATTATTATTATTATTATTAAACGCTCGTTTCCTTTTCAAAATCTCTGATTCTGCCTAAGAGCATGCCTGCATATAATGGTCATGTATGCACTTTTTGCGGTCGCAAAGACAAAAAGGCATGGAAATCTCCGAGAGAGGAATATAAATTTTTTTTAAAGATGAATTCTAGGTCAAACTTCGAAGCACTTGCTTTTGACAGGTGCTTTTTTGTTTCTTATTTTCTGGAACAGAAAAATTTTTGCGGCTTGTAAGTTACAGTATCTAATATTTCGAATTTGAAAGTGGATTTATTTACATTGCAATTTGTGGTCAAAGAAATTGTCATTAGAAGACATTATTGTAAAAATATGTTTTATTACTTCATCCATAGCAAGTCTTAGGGACCTCATATACCTCGCCCCTCGAATATCAATATCGAAAATTTAGGGTGATATATTGATGTTGATATATATCAATATCAAAATCGACGATATCGATATATCGCATAGGCCTAGAACCGAGGAAACAGTCATTTTCAAAATGAATAAGAAAGTTGATGGTCAATTAAAATATTCAACTTCCGATAGAACTGTAGATCTGCGAGACACTTCTAGGATAATGTCATACGTTTAACACATGCTTTGTTTCCGTAACGGTTCGGTTGCAATTTTTGTTGTAATTATTGGACGTACTGATCTGAAATACATTCCAATAATCCCACTATGTAGCGTGGGTCATACCTTCCATTTCAGACTTAATGCAAACTGAACAAAAAGAAAGAAAAAAGAAAAATGAAATGAAAAAGGAACAGAAAATGAATAAGTGCTACTTTACTACTAATTTTCTATCAGAAACACCCTATATTAAAAGTTCAAACTGTATCATAATAAAAAGTTGCAAATGTTGAGAAGGAAAATGGAATGTTCCTTATAGACATAACAGACTTTGCATGTTTCAAATTTCAAATATGAATAAAACACATTGAATTATAAACGAAATCTTGTATTCAAATAACCAAAGAGAGCGTCCATTTTCTAGTTATCTTCGAAGATTTATCTGTTCCGAACATCTAGTGTCGATTTCATCTATTTAGGATATAACGTTGTACTTTGCACAGTTACAGCCATTATTTTATGCGAAAAAATGATATTACCAGGCGGGGAGTCGAACCGAGATTTTCTATGTGGAAACGTACGATAACCACAAGTCCACCGATTGCTCTACCCAAACTTCGCTTAACAAATGGTGTGGGTTTCTTTTAGCTACTTTTTAGGTACCCGACACTTGGCACATATGATATTCATGTGCTAAGTATGTACTTCAGCTACCTACAGTTTTAGGTACTTGTTACACCTAATTGATATGTGCAACTATGTACCACAAATATAGCATTTATATACCTGGCTCAGTTTCGCACTATAACAGTCATTTTTATGACGTCACTTGGAACATATGTCTGTCATGTTCTAGGTACGTTCTTTAGGTCCATACTGTTTCAGATATTAAGTTCATCTCCCACATTTGATGCATTTGTTGCTTCCTTTTTTAAGCGATTGTGTAGTAAAAGCAACAAACTCAACAACTTTATTAGATGGCAACTGTCACCGATCATTTGAAAGTTAATGTGAAGGTAAGTAAAGAGACACTCGTCATTTTGTTATAAAATTACATGGCGAGTAGAAGTTATCTGATCCCAAACGGTTATCGTCGAATATACGCAGTTAAAGGATCCCTCTGATTAGCCAAATTCAAAAGATCTCAACAATTTATCCCTCTACAAGAGACATTGTCTTCATCGCCTCCGTGGCCAAGTCGGTAGAGCACGGCTGTTATTCCAAATGCTGGTGGTTCGCGCTCAAACTGGAGTACAATTTTCTACTTGTTCAAAGTGTTTTTTAGACTCACCTTAATGTAAACACATTACACATATAGGCGATATAACATATTTTTGGTAGTAAGTTTGTGGTTCATTGACGTTTACGGCATGGGGAACATACCTAGAACATACTATACACGTTCCGCAGGTACATGTCAGGCATGTACCTAAGGGCGGACATAGACTGTGACTATGACTTGTCATACTCGTGATTTCTTTCTCAGAGGTACATAAGGCACATACTGGACACATTCCCATGTACCTGAGGAAGCATGATAGTCATATGCCTGCTATGTAAGTGTTCAGTTAAGGTATAGCTCAGGTCATATCATTATAAGTAGAAACGTGACTTTTGGCAAGAATATTTCGGTTTTGCTTAATGTTGCCAGCGAGAAGAGGTATTTCTCATCTCGTTTCTAAAACAAAACAAGCAAAATCGAGACGAGAATTAATATTTTACATTCGAGACGGGGCACTGCTAACTCAAATTATCGTCTCCCTTTGGAGATGAGAATCGTGACGGAACGAAAACTATCGTAAACATTTCTCGTCTTATCTCGATTCTCAGTTTACTGTATGTCCATTCTTTAAGTAATAATTATTCTGTAGACTGAATGTTATACTCTATTTTGTTACTTCGTATTTCGGAGCTCATTGAATTATGGTATGTGTAGGTATGTCTGTAGCAAAGCTTTTATAATTAACTTTGCATATTCTAAGAGTTATTTTATTATATGTCCTACTGTTCAATGATATTCAGTTATTTCACCTAAAGCGTACAGTAAAACACTTTCTTCCTGAAAATTTATTGGAACGCTTTGGTTTAAAATTTGAGTAGTCGCAGAGATGTATCTTGGAGGTATGGACCTCCCTCTCCGAAATCCTGACTTTTCTTTAAGTTTTGCCTAATTTTAGGTCAACTTTTAAAAATTTTAATACCATTATTATTATTATTATTATTATTATTATTATTATTATTATTATTATTATTATTATTATTATTATTACTGATGTTCTGTAAATTAAATGGTTGACCCTGCTCTACCCAGCTCCCATTCAGTGGGCAATGTACTGAACGAACATCGTGTGTGTAGGTTTTTTCATGGTTCTGTTTTCTTCCACCTTTTTATTCCACTATTTCTTTCATTCTTATCATCGACGCCTCCTTTAGCTTAGCCGCCATAACCATGGAATGTAAAACTTACAAACAATTTTTCTTACGGGTCTTGTGAGTTCAGTAGCCCTAATTTGTTTTACATGAAATTTGCCTGGAAACCTTTCGTTTAACATTTAGCTAGTAGTTGGGGCGTACTCAGAGACTATGTTCAGATGGTCAGAACTCTCCCGTCCAATTCCGACTATGTTGTAACTTTTGCCTAATGTTACTGGCGGTTTTACAGATTTTAATACAATCTGTCCTCATACGGAATTTGTCTTTATATTCTTCTTCTTCTTCTTCTTCTTCTTATTATTATTATTATTATTATTATTATTATTATTATTATTATTATTACTATTATTATTCCTGAAGATTTCAAAGTTCAAGTATCGAAACATCCGAATAGTCAAATATCTAAAGATAATAAAACATATGTCATCGGCGATCAATCGCCACCAAAAATCTTAAAGTAGAAAAAAATCTTTCCTGACGTGGATCCGATCAGAGTACTTCCAGATTACTGACAAAGCCCCTTACCACTGAACCACGAAAACTATGCGATAAACGATTCGTCTTTATTGTGTTTATGCTAGATATCTTTCCTTCCGCTTACAAAGTTATAAGTTATATTTCGTCGTTTCAAAACGCCTTTCGCTTTTCTTTTATGATGCTATAAGTCAATAATCTTTGGCATAGTTTATATTAGTAACTTGAGTTGTTCTTACACCTTTGGTTCACAATTTTGTTAATTTTCCACACCAAACTACAGATATGACAGATTTAATTTTCATACTCTGCATTTGGTTCCTAAGCAGTCGCCATTACCTGGTCAAGTACTTACGTCCAGCACGATACAACTAATTAATTTATTAGACGAACTGGAGAAAAATTAGTACCCACTTATAAATAATAACATATTAAGCAATAATTTCGCCTTGCAAGTTCAAAAGTAAGCGAATAATGATAATAATAATAATAAAACAATAATAATGATAATAATAATAGACAATTATACTGTTAAGGTGAACAATTGTTATTATTATTATTATTATTATTATTATTATTATTATTTGGGTATTTTTGAGCTTGCCCGGCAAAATTACTGCATAATATGTTATTTCTGTAGTTTTCCTGGATTGTATGTTATTTAGCTTATTAGTGGGCACTAATTTAAATTTAGGTTGTCGAATAAATGAATGTCGCTATACATTTTGGTGTAAATAGCCTTTCAGGAAGAAGCCAGTTCGTTCCAAGGCTGAAGTTAGTGATATTGGGAATTGAGTTTTATGTGGCATGATAGTGTAGGGGTAATGTAGCAGTCTTACAAGCAGTACATTTATCCAATCTAGGTTCAAGTCCTGTTCACGCCCAAGTTGTTTTTTTTAACAAAGTGATCGTGAAGAATCGACTTCTCATCCTATAGTACTCGCGCAGAGTCGTGATGCTTGACCTAGATCTACCGATTTCACCACCCAATAGAACGCGAGGGTGTGTTCCAGTCGTCAACCCCCACTCATCAAATTTTGTCAGTGTCTTCTCTCGCGCTACACGGAAAACATCTCCCGAGAGTACAGTGTTGTCGGATTGACGTCAAGTTCCGTTTTGTTAATTCTTTTTTGTTGCGTTATATTTTCGTTGTTACTATTTGTGCTATTGTTACCATTTTAGAATAGTTGTTACAGTAGTAATTGTTGTGCAGTGTTATTATTAGTAATTTTTAAATGCCTTTTTTATATACTCGTTTTCTAAGTCTTCAAAGTTTGGCAACATAGTTGGTGAATTTCAGTTGTTCGACATTTCCCCAAGTGTGCGCTCGGGAAGCGACTCCACGAATTGTACCGAAGATTTCCGATGTGTTGGAGCTCAAGCAATGATTGGTTTAGAGCCCAAGCTTCACGACTCGGCGCGAGTACTATAGGTGGACAATACTTAAGAATGTAGAAGCAAACTCCTGTTTCATGATAGATATGATTTACGAATGTTGGTTGAGAAAGGGCAAGGAAATTACCAGGACATTCGAAACACTTCATTGATCTGCAACACTTTTCGCGTTATCGTCCTCAGAAAGAAGCCCACACCATTTGTTAAGCAAAGTTTGTGTAGAGCAATCGGTTATCGTGCAATTCTTCCACATGGAAAATTTTGGTTCGATTCTCCCAGGTAATATTGTTTCTTCGCGTAAAATAACGGCTGGAACTGTGCGAAGTACAACGTTATATCCTAAATAGATGAAATCGACACTGGATGTTCGGAACAGATAAATCTTGGGAGATGGTAGAAAATGGTCACCCTCTTTGGTTTTCAAACAGCATTTTATTTCTATTAGTTTGACACAAAAGTTGTTTCATCCTATAATTCAATGTGTTTTATTCATATTTGAAATTTGCAAAGTCTGCTACTCTATAAGGAACATTCAATTTTCCTTTTGAACTTTTCATTATGTTACAATTTGGACTTCTAATATAGGGTGTTTCTGATAGAAAATTAGAAGCAAAATAGCATTCATTCATTTTCTCTTTCTTTTTAATTTCCTTTCATTTCTTTCTTTCTTTCTTTCTTTCTTTCTTTCTTTCTTTCTTTTGGTTCAGTTCGCATTAGTAGTCTGGAATGGAAAATATGACCTACGCTACCTAGTGGGTTTATTAGAATGTATTTCAGATCAGTACTTCCAATGAACACTACAGAAATTGCAATCGAACTATACGAAAACAAAGCATGTGTTAAACGTTTGACATTATTCTAGAAGTGTCTCGCAAATCCACAGTTTTACTGGAAGTTGAGTATTTTATTTGTCCACCAAGTTTCTTATTCATTTTGAAAATGACTTAATGAATGTTTCAAGCATCCTCTATATATTCATATTCATATTCATATTCATATTCATATTCATATTCATATTATTATTATTATTATTATTATTATTATTATTATTATTATTATTATTATTATTATTATTATTATTATTGAGTGTACAAGTAGGGTCTCATCTCGTTATCTTGCATGGGAGGACCGCAAGTCTGCTACACCATTGGCGTCACTTATTTTGTGTTTGTCTCTCTTTCTGTTTCGTGTGGATATTTGTTTTTGGGGTATTAGGCATTTATACTAAGCCTTTACATTATGTATCCTTTTTGTTTTTTGCGATTTCTTTTTTTGAAAAAGGAGATAAACTGCTTTCCTCTGGCATCTATTTCTTACCATTTATCTTGTTTGAACTGCTTAAGTAAGATCATTTTGTAACTTTTTATGCTATCCATTGCTTTCACGATAATAAAATCGTCATTTTTAACAATTTATTTTCTTCTCTTTTGTATGTTTCAAATGACAAGCGGCATGGCGTTGAGTTGTCGAATCTTGACAATGCCAGAGGCGCTTATTAGAAATATTGTATTAGCACACCAACTGCTCATTTTACGAAGTAGAGAAAATAACAACGAACACATACGTGAAAACTACATCTTTTTTATGTCAACTGGTTGTTATGATACACGCTTTTAAAGGTTTCCATATAAAACAATTAGTAAAACGAGCGATGAGTCCCAATTTCCAGTGGATTTTTCTTCAATTTGGAAATAGAACTCAACTTTTATTACAAGATAATCATTGGTGTAACAAGCAGGTTGTTCTAGGGGAACATTACATTCAGGGAGAGGAAAGCTTTTCACACATTTAAAAGAGAACAAATCATCTCTTTCAGAATATGAAAGCATTTTAAGTCACCATACATACTATACACATATTATATTTTCACGATGCTACCTTATCAAAAGACGGATCTTGACAGTACCAAAGTTGAAAACCGAATTGTAGGAGGTGAATCAATAAGCTATTCATAAGAAAACAAATGCTGTTTATAGCAGTCTTTTTTTCTGACTTTGTGTTTATGTGGGTTAAAATAATAAAGGAAAAAAGCTCGAAAAAATATCGACTCAGATATTATTATGAAATAATATAGTAGTGAGTTCATACGGTGTGCGCCCAGTTAGGGAAATGAGAATATAAAGCATATGATTAATTTTAGTTGTTTTAGTTAGGTAGAGAAACCATATTGATGATGTTTGATTTTTTAAAAAGATCATATTTTATTATAAACGTGCCTCACTTGCATTAACACTTAAATAAGTTTATTAAACATATACCGGACGAACCTATTTTTGGAATTGGAAATAACTTGGAAAGACAGGGCCCCCATTTCCCCCGTGGCTACACGCCTTTGGAATCTGATTCATATATATATGCCTAACATCGTGAGAACAACATATGGGAAGTTCGTAATATTGTTTTGAAATTTACTTCAAGATAGATTCTTCCTTATTCGACAGAAGAAACACAGTATGTTTTTTGTTTCTTCTTTCTTTCACGTTTCACTACTTTATTATGTGCGACTTTTATTCCCTCTCTTCTCCTCTACAAGGGATTCAAAAGCACCAGGCGTCTGAATGGTATCATAAATTATCGTAACCCAAAACAAACTCGAGTATATCGAGTTGCTTAGGAATCAGACGGATTGCTTTAGTGACACCTACACGAAGCCCAAGAGTGTTACTTGTTATGAAAACTGATAAAGAAACAAAGGGACTAGTTGTGTAGGAATGTAACTTCTCTTCTAGTATAAACAAAATTCATCAATGTCTGGGTTGCTTTCTTTCGTGGTAGTTCATTTGTTCTCCAAAATTATAGTTGACAACGTTTTCAAGCAAACCGTGTATAAGTGCGGAGTTTTCTTTAAAAAAGAAAGTGTTACGAAGTCAGGCTCGAAGAATTATATTTTGTTTACAATTTTTTAAGCCCATGATAATAAATGTACAAGACTCAGATTCAGACAATGACGAAATATTAACTGACATAGACGATAGTGAAAGTAGTGTTGAAGACGAGTGTTTAGCATATCCACTGGAAAAGTTAATAGGTAAATAATTTAGTTGTTATACATACTTCTAGGATGCACAGTCAAAATTCATGACTTTGCTGGAATAGTATATTTTCATTGTGAATAATGTTGCTAATGTATGTCATAATCTCAACTGGAGGAAGATCGAGAAGGGAAAGGGGAGTCCGCAATCCGGCAACACCGAGCGGAATATCGCACACCATTGGCTACTTCCCGTGATGCTTTACATCTGAAACACACAGTTAGTTGCAGTTTGCCACACTGCTGTATTAGTAACAAAATTAAGGTTTGGTCCAACGCCTTTCTAATTCTCAATCATCCTAAGGACTGTGTGTTGTGGGTTGCCTAGTATTGCAGGAAAGGGAGAATTGCAGGTGGTAATGCACTTTTGGAGTCGTGTATACAAACATAATATAAATCTTTCAGTTTTATGCCTCACGCCTATGCCAGCTAGGCTAAATGACATGGTGATGCTGAGAATGAGTTAAATAATGGAATGAAGGAAATGTGAGAAAACAGGAGAATCCCGAGAAAACCCACGCTGTTTATGCACCACAAAGCTCACTTGGTGCAACCTCGGATCGAACCAGAGACCCATACACCAGAAGTGAATGCTCTACCATTGAGCCACCACGGCCTCTGCACGAACATAATGAAGATTCGATGTTTAAAGAGTAATTACAATGTATTGTTATAATAAATATATTTTAAATGTTGTTATATCACACCCTTCATTGACTTCACTTGACACGGAAGGATTTTGATAACTTTAAGAGAAAGTCAGGGTATAAATTTTGTACATAATTTTACAAAAAGAGACGAAAGGAGAAAGCTTTCCGAGAACACTAAGAAAGAATTCTTCGAGAATAGAGACGAGACGAGAGTTGTACGAAATTTATGAAAGGAGACGAGGAAATTTTATTTCTAGTCTCGCCTTGTCTCGTGATAAACACTAAAAATTGTTATAAATTTTATTACAAAATCTTACAAACTTAGTAGAATTTTCCTTTTTTAGTTAAGCAAAATTAAAATATAAAACATAAAGTTAGTGTTACTTATTTTAATTTCTTATTCCAGGTAACATTAAAGAGTTTTTGGTTATGTTGTAAGAAGAAAACGTATTTATTTAGTAGTCTAAGTATCAAGTAGAATACAAAAATAACTGTTGTTTTGTGGTTTTGTGCAGATACACTATAATGTCCGTCAATAATCTCATTTGTTGATTCTTTGAAATAACAGCCTTATTTATCCTCCTAACCTTCTTTAATTCACAGATAAACTCTCAGAAGTGGAAAATTGATGTGGAAGTTCAACAAAAACATAAATAGCTATATGATTCTTATTGTTGTTAAATAATTGTACTGTATAATAATGTAAATTATACTATAAAGTATTTTATTACCACAAAGTACAAAAGAAAGAAACAATACCAACTACATTTGCTGAAATTATTGCTGACGCAATATCCTTCTACGTACTTTAGATAAAATTAGTTGAGATAGATCTTGAATTGTGGCATGTGTGTGGCTACGATCGTGTCGTCGGTCTCTGCATACTGCACTAGTCGGCCGTCATTGGTCTGTCTACTACACATCTATCTCTCTTTCTCTCTCTCCCATACATACATCAATGGGAGTATCTTGAAACTCTGTGCGTATTTACTGCAGTTTATATAGGATAAAATGTTTACAGCGCAACAGCATTTCTCGATAGCCAACATACAATTTGATATTTAATAACGCATGCATAAATACTGTCTTCGCAGTAATCATGTATCTACTATCGAGACCAAACTCAGAAAATAAATTCCTGAGGGATTATTATTATTATTATTATTATTATTATTATTATTATTATTATTATTATTATTATTATTATTATTATTATTATTATTATTATTCTGCCATTCGGCTAGTCCTGGGACTAATGAGGTGTATTGTTTTATTACTTTAAGATTTGGGCCTGAAAATGTTCCTTCAACACTCGTCGATCTTCAACTTCCTCTTTTAACTCCCAATATTTTCTTCTATTTTTCAAATTATTGATCGGTTGTGTCCTTCTTCCTATTCCTCACTTTTCTTCTATCTTTCCTTCTATGGCGGTATGAAGAACACAATTTCTTCACAAGATGTGTCCAATCCAATTAGCGTTCCTACGAAGGATGCTGGCTAGAAGTGTCCTCTTCTCTCCTACCTGTTTATAAACATCTTCGTTTGTTACTTTCTCTCTCTGTGTCCATTTTATCTTCTCCATCTTCCTCCAACAGCACATTTCGAAGTTCTAAATATTTCTTCTCTAACTTCCATATTGTCAAAGTCTCTGAACCATACAGTCCAATACTTCATATATAGTACTTGACCAACGTCTTCCTAAGTTCAATACTGAATCTTCTAGTTAAGAGGGAACCTTTCTTGTTGAACACTTCTTTGCCTATGGCTACTCGTTAGTGCAGTAAGCGCCTCTCGTCAAAAGAGATACTTGAAATTCCGAAGAAATGTGGCTTATTTATTTTAAAAAAAATGAAAAGAAAAATCTTGAACTTTATTAGAATGCAGTTTTATACAGTGTATTTTGAGGTATATTTTTCTGGGGTTCTTGGTTCTTGACATTCTCTCTAGATAAGTCTTGGATACTCGAAACCTTTTCCTCCCATCTACTGACTAACATATTTGAATTAACGTTATATTTTGAACAGGACGCAGAAATTCTTGAATTCGACATTGAAAGTTGAGCATACTAATAAAAGGAACTTTAAAATTACAATACATAATCAACACAAAGTTACAATCACAAACTCTCTTGAGTTTCTTCTTCTTCTTCTTCTTTTTGGTCTGGATTGCTACAACCTGCACTCTAATTTCTTTATAAGGTTTGTTAATCCACGTAGATCCACCTCCAACTCCACTATATAATAAATTAACTTCAATCCGACGTAACGCAAACTATATCATAATCATAATCATAAACGTCATCATCAGAGATATTCTATCATTATTGGCAAGTTACTTGCTGCAACTTATAAGCTTTCATGCTTTACAGTCTTCCGCTAACCTCTTCGTTTTCACGTACGAATTTTCTGCTTTGATATCGGCCATCAATCGTAGTTTACTTTCTCCTCTCCCTTTCTTTCCCACCACCATACCCGCTAGCACGTCTCTTCTGATACAATTCCTTCGTTGTTCATGTCCCAACCAGTTTTCTCTTCCTCTTCTTAATAATATCTAAAATTGTTATTTTCTCCCCCATTATTTCTAAACCCTCTCATTCGTTTTTCCGCTCGACTTAGCTAATTCTCTCCATTCTTTTCCACACTCACATTTCAAAAGCTTCCATTTGTTTTTAATCATTTTTGCGTAATGTTCATGTTTCTGACCCATACAGTACAGTACTCCACGCAAAGCATTTTATGAATCTTTTTCTCACTTCTTTATTCTAGGTCCCACAAAATATATTTTCTTCCTCCTAAAGACTTCTTTCGCCATTACCATCCTTGCTTTTATTTCACTTTCGCATTTCATATTATCACTAAAGTATTACTCAAGTACTGAAAACTAGTAACCTATTCTGCAGTATTTCTCTCATCCTACTTCTATATTTGAAACAGACTGCTTCGTTACAATCACAATGGCTTTTGTCTTTCTAACATTTGTATCCATCCCATATTCTTCACAGCCCTTCCTTAAGTTTTCTAACATCTTATTAACTTTCTTCACAAGCGCGATATCAGCTGCAAATCGTATGCATCTAATCATTCTAACCCATACCGAAGTGAAGTCTTCATTCTGTAATCTCTTTTTTTTACTACCCTTTTAGATAGATATTAAATAATGTTGGCGAGAGACAATATATCTGTTGAACTCTCCTTCCAATTGGAGTCTCCTGTCATTCCCTCCCTTATTCTAATATTTACTTGTTGGTTCATACATCAGTTTCTTATGAGTATTCGATCTTTCCATTAAAACGCAACCTTCTTAGAAATCAGAATAACAATTTCCAATTCACACGGTCAAATGCCCTTTCCAGATCAATAAATACCACATACACTTCTTTCCCTTTTCCTATAAACTTTTCATCAAACAACCTTAATAATCCAATTGCATTTGTGCCCTTACATCTTCTGAACCCGAACTGTTGTTTTTCCTGAACTTTTTCATTTTTTCGGCCCATCTTAACCTACAATGATATACTCTAAGTTTTATAAATAAGTTCAGATCACATTATCTTTAAACCTATTTTTGTAGTACAACTTCTTGCAAGTAAACTAGCATGACCACTCTTGTAGTTAAGGAGTGACCAAAGAGAGCAAAACTTTCTGCGACTACCTTCAGCTTCTCCTGATACATTTAAGACCTTTTGTTTCTACGCATCTCATTAAGGTAGATCGTATTTCATAGTATGATTTATGTACTTATGAACCATGAATGTAAAGTAATCTCAAGTTAGTCCTATTAAAAAATATCTAGCTCTTTCCTCTCTTAGTTTTCAGAATATGGGCGTGACATGAACAAAATTTGTTTGTCGAAATTTCGAATATTGCAACCATTTTGCTTCCAAATTAGGTTAGGAAAGAAAGGAAAACTTGTTTATATATTTGTTACACTCATCCAGTGTATTTCCAATGGATGTTAAAAATATAATTAATCTATGAAGAAAATTTGCATAATTTAGTGGCGTACGCAGAAGTTAGTCAAAGGTGGGTTTAAGCTCTCAAGTTCAAGTAACTTCAGGGTTTGCATACATATCTTAATATAGTAAATATCTATATTTGCTTAATATCTTGATCAAGACCCCCTTACGTATGCCACTGACACAATTATATCACGAAATAACACGAAAATAAGCAGAAGAAATGTCACTTTATTGCCATAATATTTTTCTTTTTTCTCTTTCTTCTTGTATCTTAAATTTTATTTTTCTTCGAAGTTCGAGGTTTCTTAATCGTCGTTGAAAGTAGAAAGAGAGCCCAAGCCCTATTAAGGATAGCTAGCATAGACAACTATGATGCAAATCAACATATACATCCATACATCTTTCTAGTTTCTTCATTGTTATTTCTCCCCCCCCTTTTTTTTTGGATAATTTATCTGTTATTTGTGACCGCACTTCAACAAACAAGGCCCAGTATGTTGCAAGGATTTAGTGTGATATTTCCCCTTAACTAATTGTGAACTCTTGTATACCCTGGGGTGCAAAACTTAAGGATGAAAGTAAGTTTCGCATGCTGTGTCACTTCCAAGTGGCATATGTCAATTAAACTTGAACCATGCGTAGAAAGCATACATCAACATTTTAAATTAATTTATGCGTTAATTTTCGAACCAAGATAAAAGTGAGGGTTTTAGTTTTAAAAACAATCAAATCCGAGATCTCCACGGAATTAGCTACTGGTCTCATGACTCCCACATGCCATACCCTTAAGAAAATTTTGTTTTTAATGTCCGTCCGTCTATTTGTTTCTTTGTCGTACCATCTACGAATGCAAAAGCTTAAAGTTCACACTATTTAATGTATGAAAACCAAACTTTGAACTTTTGGATAATTCTCCAAACCCTGGGTTTGTATTCTATTACTATATCCCAAGGCCAGGGTAATTTACTAGTTGCTGAAAATAAAACATAACAATATTCTTCAAAGTAAGCTTAACAATATTGTTTTTTATTTCATAAGTGAATGCTTTGTTAAAGAGCATTACTGTTGTGAGATCTTATGAATAAGTTATACTCATAGAAATTAGTATGTTCGGTTGGTTATATTGAAGTTTAGCGTTTTTGAAGAATTAAGGCTATGTGAGACATGAACCAACAACTTCAATGTGGGATCTAAGCCACATAAATTCCCACGAAGAAAGCAACCTGGTTTTCTCTATGTAAACGCTGTAACGCTAACAATTACACTTATTTACAATTCGTTTTTTATTTGTCATTTTGAAAATCTGGTCGTAATGTAAGATGTAGGTTGTCTACAACATTTGGTAAGTATGAAAATAAAACACCGTCTCCTTTAGCCTAGCCGGCATAACTGTGGGACGAAAAACTCAAAATTTCATTTCATTTTTGAAAATAAAATATTAAACATAATAATTTTATGTTTGGTAAAGCATGGCTTAGTGCAGACCACATATGAGGTTTAGTCGCACAGCCACAAGCGCACAGTGAACGATAAAACACAACAGTTATTACAGCTGTTGACAAAAGTTGGGTAAACAAATGGAATATTATCTATCAGGATACAAATAAAAGTAGTATATGGCATACAATTTTGCTCCATTTAACAGCCTTTAATATAGTAATTAGTCCGAGAAAAGTGCGACCGAAAACTTCCTACAATTGAGTTACCTTCCTTAATTGAATCTTATACTTTTCTTCGAAAACTCTCCTAAATTGCTGGAATTTTCTTTAAATTCACTGCCCATGCAGACGACAGATAATAATTAAAATTTCAAATTGAAACCCATCAGTTTTAACATTATATCTCACTTTTATGGCGTAAGGACTAAAGGATACAGTGCTGATGAGAATGAATAAAATGATGGAATAATGAAAATGGGAGGAAACGGGAATATCCCGAGAAAACTCACGCACGTAAAGTTTGTCCAATATAAAGCCCATTGGCACGAGGTTGGATCAAACTAGGGACCTGGCACACTGGAGATGAACACTCTACCACTGAGCCACCGCGATCTCTTAGCAACATTCCATAAAGAAGTGTTGCAATATGATATCTTGATTTTAATGTTTGATTTAGTTGGTTTAAGAAGTACCTTTTTACGAGCCCAAGAGAGAACGATACTCATTAAAAGCAGAGAGCACGAGCCTTATTGAAATTACTGAGCTGAAGAGAGCACATACCTCATTAAGAATGTTGAGGTCGAGAGAGTACGAGCTCTGTTAAGGATAACAAAGATGAGTCCAAGGGTTCCGACAAAAATTTTCATCTCTGATTCTAAAAGTAATACATATATATTAATTCCCCAAAATTGTCATATTATGGACTTGGGTGTACTCCCTTAGTTGAATGATTGCATCTTTTAAGATAAAAAGAGATCTGACGATTTCCATGATTTGGTAAGAGTTTCTTGTACCCAAGAAAGTGATTTGACTATGTTTTGATACCAACAGAAAAAAAAGGAAGAGGTCCTTCGTTATAAATTTAAATTATCATTATCGATTTTCTTGAGACTTGAAGAATACTCTCTTCTGGATATGACAAAATGATTAATATGTTTCAGTTGTTAGAAAATTAATTTAAGTACATCTAGCGTATATAAGAAAATCGTAAGAGCATCAAATGCATCTTGGAACACTAACGATTTTCATTAAATTTAATGACATTGCATGCTTCGTCCTAACTCGCGGAAGACCCCGTGTTCTAATCCCGGTGGTTGCTCATGTGGTTCGAATCCTACTTTGAACTGTAGACCCATATTTCATATGGCTTCGGTGTTCAAAAGAGACTTTAAACTCAAATCAAACCAAAAGTTGATCAACTACTTATTCACTGATTTCTGAAATTTATAAATGAATACTGTACTTCTTTCACGTAGTGTTTCCAGGAAATGGTATATAGAAACAGGAAGCAAAGAGGTGAATCAAAATTCTGTACTTGCCGGTAAGTTGCTAGACTATCTTCTGATTGGTATTACTTTTCAAATATCACCAATAAATATCAATTGTACCAATGCTGAGAAAACATTCTGCTCAGCACATATCGGACAACTCTTTCTTTTATACTATAAAACAATAATCTTCAAGTTTAACCATAATCTTCAAGTTTAATTAATTTAAAAACACAATAAAAAAACAAATTATAATTATGATTTAAAATGTTATTAATCTAATTTATATTGTTTGTGTGTTACAAAATTCCGTCAAACATTATATATCAATGTAGTAAACTCATCTGTTACATTATTACAAAATATTATACAATCTATTTATAAACAACTACACAACCGTCAAATATGTTAAAAATATTTCATTTTAGGGGATTTTTAGTTAATGAACATTTCAAAAAATCTTAAAAACACGTATAAAATTTCAACCAAATTTTAAAAACTACGAGTCAGCACTTTTCATTAATATCGTTCCTGTCGAGACAAAAGGGCGTGTCTCATTTTCTTAACTTTTCCAGGAGATAAGTTTAAATTTTTCTTAACCTTTCCTTTTCTCATTTATTCTGTCGTCTTTTTTTTTTTTTTAAAGAAAAAGTAGTTTGATTTCCTTCGTTTCAGGTATAGAACTTACGAGATCAAGTTAAATTTTAACAGAATACGATAGAATAAATTATGATAAAATCTTTAAAACATCTCCTGCAAAAGTTGAAAAAATTAGATACACCGCTTTGTCTCGAGAGAGACGATACATAATCCTCAGGTTACTTCCTAAATTAGTAACAAAACAAGGAATAAATAAAAAATCTAAAATCGCGAAACTATCTATTCAAAAATGCTTCGTTTTACAAACTAATACAATTACTATAATCTTCAACATTTTAAAGGTCTAAAATTATTATTCTAAAAAACATTAAAGCCAAATACGTTGTTTTCATCATCAAATAATTTACACAACATAAAGGTCTATATCTTTCAATCAAATACCTGCCTACACCAGTTTAAGCCTAACCCACACATCCAAAATAATATTATTCAAACATTCTACACAAACAACATAATACACACTAAATTCATTTATGATAAATTTCACACTAAATTTTTGAAGGAATTTAATATTAATACACATTTACTAATGTCAACAACTTGTTTTTTTTTAATTGTTATCACAATTCTATTTAACCATTAAACAAACAGTAGTGAACATCCCTAACTCATCAACACCTCTCAATTGCACGTCATAAATGCGTTTAAATATATTGTTAGTTCCAAATTCCTACGGGTGCAATCTAAGTTATCTACAAGTCTCTAGTGACTACATCCTACACAACTATAATTAAAAATACCCAGTTTCACACGGTGGAGATTGCTGTGATTCTTATGGCTTTGTAACAGAAAGCCAATGCTATTAAATCTTGCAGAAATTTTGTTCAAAGTTATTCAGAGTTTTAACACTTACGTCAAACAGTCCAAAGGATTACTTGGTTTCTACTTTTATTCAAAGCGAAGTAAAGTATTTTGCAACATTTCTTAATGAAAACACGTGCCGAAACTGAATACACATTTTAATATTAAAATCATCTCCCACTACCTGATACCTTTAGAATTCTTGAAATTATTTAGATGCCCCAAGTTCTTCTACGAACCTCTAAATCGAGTTTTGCTATCCTTGGTGAGTCCATATACCTTGATGAAGTTGTTTAGACTCAGCATTTTCTGCAATATTTTGCATTGGAAAAATCAAGTGAATACAGAAATAATTTTCCAACAATTGTTACAATATTTCTATTTATTATTAATTTTGTTTATTTTAAAACATTCTTTTCATTAAAAAACAATTACGGTTTAAATAAAAAAATGTGTGGGAGATAATCACTACATATTCTTCAGTAGTGTATATATGTATGTTGAAGCGCACTTTCACTTTTTAAACTTTTTATATAGAAAAATACATAAGACATTTTACGAAAATTACTATAGATAAATTATCCGAACACAAAAGCATATACGAGTCAGTTTCTGACAATCGATATCACAATGGCCAAAACACATATATAGTAAAGATTTTAGCGGAATTTCACAAATATATACAATAGGGGAAGTGTTTCTATGTACTGGTGTGATATTAACAATACAAAAATTTTGTTTATTATTATTATTATTATTATTATTATTATTATTATTATTATTATTATTATTATTATTATTATTATTATTATTATTATTATTATAGTCTACTATTACAACAATATTCGTTTCTGGTTTCGAATGACAATGTATATTTGCATTCAGTCTCCGTTTCACAATTAATACATGTTATATTCCCGTGACAAAAGTAATTTAGGTCCGAGCTTCTTTAATTCTTTTCACTCACTGTATGATTTCACATTGCTGAGTTTCACACGATATGTCAGTTTTAGGATTCACATTCGTATGACAGTATTTAATATACGTTACCAATCTATCTTGATGTTTCTCACTGTGCGAAGAAGAATGTTATACATAGTTACGGCTCTTTTTTTTTTTTTTTTTTTTTGGAAGTCCAATGAATGTAATTTATAATGTTAGGGTTACGTTCCACTTATTCAGGATCAGTCCTTAGTCGCAAGTTATCAAGTTCCTAAGAGCATTTTCAGGTAGCCACCCATTTCACTGATCATGGTTAAGACTAAGTTTATGGGTACCGTTTTCATTAAGAGGTAAGTTCCATTCTTGGGTGCAGAGTTCAAGTAGACCATAATCTTCCATGTATTTCACACTTCACAATTTTGCAATCACTTACCATTAAGTCCCATAGTTCACCAATCACTTTTACTACACAGGGCACTTTCGCAGACAAGATTTACTGGTATGCAATATTGAAAATTTACAGGAGAAACACACTCTGCTATTACTGATAAGGTAGTTGTCTCGTAGTTGCTCTACACTGAGAAAAACCCGTTCTCCGGACAGTGGTGTACAAATATACGGAAACCTCTTGCTTACTACAGAAATCATACTTTATCCGTATGCTACATATGTACTGCCCTTAGATATTACATCATGTCGTTGCAGAATGTCTGATATCTAACAGTCTTCCTTATATTATATAAGTACATGTATGTATGTTACCTTTGTCAGCTATATGTTATACACGTCCATTTGTATGTGAGATCTTGACCGCCTATATTGTTTCATACGGAAAGTAGGTACAGCTGGAACAGTTATACAGAAAGTATTATAAAACATGCGTTTACAGTTATACGTTTTCTGTACGTTAAGTCCAAAAACTATAAGATTTACAAATGTAACATACGATTTTACGTACACCACGTACATTTTTTCTTAGTGTACCAATAGGTTTGTTAACACCCTTGTGGTGTAAGGAAAAAGGGTTAATTAGTTACTGCATATTAATTCCAATTGAAGGGAATAAATAGTTTTTTTTTTATCACTTCCAGTTTGGTAACTGTATCCTCGCCATTATCATCACAATTGCTGGACATTTCTATCACATGGGGGGTTCTTTAGTAGACAGGAACAGGGGGCGTCTCTTCTGTAATCCTTAGTAAATCAATTTCTTGCTGTCAATTCCGTTTCTAATAGACGAATCATTCCGGAGTCCATATATATAAGATGTTACAATGTTCTTGTTCTGCGGGCATGATTACATGCGGGAATAATTTTTCGGGAATACTGCTTCTTATGGTTGATTCCTCATCATTGTCCTCCAACGCATTGTCGTTAGTTTATGACGTTTCCACTCGGCCAGGGTTGGATCTCACAAGCCTCATTTGGACCTCAGTTTGAACCTTGCATACTTCAGCCTGCAAAACGAGATAGAAATGCGCCCCCACCCCAAAAAAAAATCTCGCGTTGCAAGATAATTCCTTATCCTTTCTTGCGTTAGTTTCTTAAAATGCAAAACTGGCAATACGATAAACATAACAATTGTAACTATATTTCATATTATATAAATGTTTGTTTTATAATTTAATTGTGTTTCTTATGTTTATTTTATTTTAGACTCATTGAGTGCAGGTTATCTGCGAAACGTCACATTCGAAAGGAAATAGAACTTCCTGTTTATGCTTTCATCACCCGTCTGCGGTTTAGCCTTCTTGCCCGGACATACTTTTGAAGTCTTTTTCAATGTATTTAAGTTTTTTTTTTATGACAAGCTTCAAGCAAATTTTAGTTTTATGCCAAAACAGCAGTTGAATTTCTATATTGTGTACATTTTGTATTCACTATATACGTATATAATACATCCTCAACGTTTATAGTGAAGGTTTAATGAAGGAAGCATGAATGGGAATTGGGGATTTCAAGATTGGAGGGCAGATCATTAACAAAATCAGGTATGCAGATGATACGGTTATAATAGCTTAAACCCAAGAGGAGATGATTGACAAAATAGTTGACACTGGGAAACAATATGGAATGGAAATCAACATCGAAAAATCAAAAGTCATGAGAATATTCTGTGGAAACAAGGACTTATGGATCGAACTAGAACAAAGAGAACTTCAATAGGTCGATAATTTCAAATATCTGAGAAGTGTTTTGATGAAAAATGCTTACTGCACCAAAGAGATCAGGTCAAGAATGGCCATAGCCAAAGAAGCATTCATCAAGAAAAGATCACTCTTAATTAGCAGGCTCAATACTGGACTAAGGGAGAAGTTGGTCGAGTGCTATATATGGAGTTGGACTATATGGTTCAGATACTTGGACATTACGGAAATTATAGAAGAAATATTTATAGAGCTTTGAAATGTGTTGTTAGAGAAAGATGGAGAAGATAAAATAGACAGAGAGAGTAACAAACGAAGATGTTTTTAAACGGATAGGAAAGAAGAGAACACTCCTACCTAGCATTCTTTGAAGGAAGGTCAATTGGATTGGACACATCTTGGGAAGAAATTGTCTTCTTCAAACCGTCAAAGAAGGAAAGATGGAAGGAAAACGAGGAATGGGAAGAAAAACAAAATAACTGATCGATTTTAAAACAGAAGAAAACAATGAGAGTTAAAAAAATAAGCTGAAAATCGAGAAACGCGGAAGAAACATATCCAGGCCCAAATCTAAAATTGGAAAAAGAAGAAAAACATCATTATTCCCAGGATCTGCCAAAAGACAGAATACTTAATATATATATGAAAACTCCTATTTGAACAATTATTGATTTATTTACTTATTTATCTAATTATTTTAAATGGACATTGGATTTGAATTTGATTCCTTTCCTCGGCAAGGCTACAGGGGACGTAGACGTACTGATTTACGTAGACTTCGAACTACTTGAGCTCCTGCCGGGAACTGAACCGGTTCTGTCATGCAAGAGCGCGTACGCTAATCGCTTAGCTTCAAGGGGCTCAAAAGTGCATTAAGCCATCATCAATTCGTACACGATAGCGCCTAACATAACTCATATTTGAAGGTGTATAGCATAATTGTTGTTATCCTTCACTTTATATTTATATCGTGTGCTATTAACTAAATACGTACTTTAGTCAATGGTTCTTACTGAAACAGCTAAACACTGACTTATTATATATATAGTTACAATTTAGTTAGATGTATATTTGTATAAACTTATTTATTTCCTTCCATATTTCGTATTTACATGTAAATATTTTTAAGGGTATGGCAAGTTGCATATCATCCAATGATTACAATTCATCTACCCTCATTAAGATATGAAACGTAGTCTCGTATAATTACTCAATTACATAATAAAACCTCTCTCCTAGATGTTCAACTATTCCCTGGAAATTTCCTGGTATTTCTTTCAATCTTCTTAGGAATCATGGATGTCTTACTATCTTACACAGTTGTAAACGCTCACTTTTGGAACGAGCTTATCTTAATTCAAATTAAGAGTGTAAAAAGTGAGTTAACTCAAGTTTAAACTTAACCTTTTCAAAAGGAGTGCGCTCAACTCACGCTCAATTGTTTTGAGCTAACGGTAAATTTCGCGCTCATAATAAGGAAAACACACTCTGATGATTTTGTGACTAAAAATATTTATAATGATTGATCACGGTCCGGACTACAATTGATAATATTAGGGTAAAGTACATTACTTTACAAAGGAGAAATAATGTCCAAGGAACTCCTTTATACAACCAGCAAATCTGTAATTACAGTAGAACGTGACGTCCGTATTTGATTCCATAAAAGAAGCACTCTTCACATCTTACGTATCCTAACACCTAATAAGCACTTGTCTGAAATATTGTAAAGCTGTGCGACTTCGACATCTTATTATGCCCTTCGCTTACCTTTGATCCCTCAGTCTTTACATTTCCCTGTGTGCTATGAAAGAAAATCATTGCCCAACATGTTTAGCGAAATGGTAGTCTGCTAACAGAATAAATGTAATTGAAACATCAAGAGACTTGTTTGCCCAAAAATAAGCACTATTTTGCTGCCATATTTTGTATGTAGGTCAGATCTTAACTTGTACAAAAAAGATTAAATCGGTCTACATTATGCAAGGTTTCAAGTACCGTAATACAAAATGCTTTAAAAAAAGATCAATCTATATAAAGTTGCTTGGCATCAATGACTAGGCATCAATGAGGGTAGTTTAACTATTTGTAATTTTTAGATTTTTTAATATACTCTTACCATAAGTATTGGCAGAATAATTTATTTTTTTTTTTAAGTTTTATTCCGAGCCAGTTTGTAAGTGGGAATCATTTTTATTGAGCACTGCGTGCCAATAAGTGACTTTGCGGAAGTTATAGTAAACTTGTATATCTTAGAACTGGGCTATTCAAAAACATTGCAACAAACACCATTTTCTTAAGCACTTTCTCTTCTTTAATTTTACCTCTAAGCACGAAAAGTCCTAATTGAACTCTTATAAGTGAAAATTACTCCCTAAGTTTACTATCGAAATTTAACAAATGATACTTTTTCAGAGCTGAGGTTTGTGATGAAGAGATGAAATATCAAATTTCATTTTTTATCATTTTTATAATAAATTACCAATATCATTTCTTAGTTATAATTTCATATTGTACTATAATTATTATAGCTTAAGTACACTGATACAATTTTTCTTATAATTCTTAAACATATTTTTTAAAATTTGAAATTTTGTAATTTTTGCAATATTTGATATAGCCTATACCGTATATAAAAGAAAACTATAGTAGAAGTTTCAGCTCTGATATCTGACTGTGAACGAAGTTGTGAAATTTCAAAAATTGCACGGAAAACATGTTTATGCTATTCTCAACCATATGTTTTTGAACTAAATACTGAATCATAGAACACATTTCTTTAATTTATTATTTCTATTTCAATGCTGAATGACTTACTCTTTAGAATAAGGTTACAACATTCAAATAAAAATGTTAATTTTGAAAATTAAATAAAATTGATCACCAACAACGAATAAAAATAAAATAAAGTGTCAAAAGAAGTAAGAAATTAATAGAGTGTTGGAAAATATGAAACTGATTATTATAATTGAATTAAGTATAGTAGGTAAAACCATGTCTCCGCACTTTCATTATTAACTTTTCGGATGGAAGTGATAGACAATATAAGAATAAAAAAAAATTAAACATTTGCAGCCACAAAACAAATTTTGAACTTGAAACGTTTGTTTGCTTCTTGCCATTGGAAGAATGTCTGCGATGAAGTAGTAAGCACAACAACGCGTAAAGTAAGTAAAGCCAGATTGCAAAGATGAACAGATCAAATCCTCAGTGTAGAGAAAATGTTCAATTTCTGCAAATCAAATGAATTATTTATAAAGGTAATCGAGAAAGTTCTATCGCCTTTTCACCCACCACCTTCGAACATCGATATGTCACTTAAGACATAGCCGGAAGATCAAAATTAGTTCGCATCAGCATCGACGTCCTTCTACAAACTTTGTGGAAGGCCATGGATTCCATCGCGGTAAACTTTGGGGCGCCGTAAAGCGAAGAAGGTATCAACTGCATTTTGCACATCATCTAGGGATTTGATCTGGCGTCCTCTAAGGTGATTGTTCAATGAATGGAACAGGAGATAATCGGATGGTGCAATGTCCGGGGAGTATGGTTTATGGAATAGTTTTCCCCATCTAAGGCTTAGAATGATGTCCCGGGTCATCCTAGCCACGTGGGGCTTGGTATTGTCCTGTAACAGGAAGATCTTTTTGCGATTCAGAAGTGCTGGCTCCAGTTTTGAGTTTTTCTTTAACACGGTTCAACGGCTGACAATACAAGTTGCAATGATGCTCTGACTAGCTGGGGGCAGTTCGCGACGCACGATGCCGCGAACAGTTAACCAAACACACAGGAGGACCTTCTGATGCAGTGCTGGTTTCGGCTGTTTCGGAACCGGTTCATGAGATGCTAACCAATGACGACAGCGTAGTGAAGATTCGTACAGAATACACTTCTCATCACATGTCAACACCTTGTCCAGAAATGTCTCCTTTCTCAGATGAGACGGCAAAGAAACACAGGTGTCTACTTGCGTTGCCTTCTGGCCCGGAGTCAAATCATGTGGGACTATCGACCCAACTTGTAGTGCTTCCCGAGTTGATGTAGGTGCCGCCGAATGGTTTCTCCACACACTGAACTGTAGTCCCGGTTCCTCATATATTTGGTCACTGTTCGCCTCAATTGCTGCCTGAAGATCTTCATTTTGTGCATGTGTTGGTCTTCCGGCACGTGGTGCGTCTTCGAGATTTTCGTCACCGTCCTTAAACTTGCTAAACCATTGCTGGTCTGTCCGGGTAGTCACGACACCCTCACCAAAGGCTTGGCATACTTTCCGCTCCGTTGCAGCGGCGTTTGACCCCAGTTTGAACTCGTACAGATACACGCTCTTATGACGCTCTATGGAGGTTCCATGCTCACTTTGTCCTTTCACAAGTTCACGGTGTAGCTGAACTGCTACAACTAGGTAGTATGTTCGATATACCTCCAACAACTGACCTTCGTCTTATCTCCATTCGCATTCAACTCAGGGTGTGAGGGCCAATTGAACACAGACCTCCCAAAAAGTGACAGAACTTTGTTGGTTACCTTTATATTTTCTTGTCACACTAGAATAAATTGTTACTCATATCTATCCTAAAACCTGCGTAAGTACAACCTATTAATTAAAGTAGTCATTAAAGTAGTAGTCAATGGTATGTTTACACAATGAGTATTAATTTTCAAACAGATCATTTTAATAACCTACAAGCCTCGGCTTGTAAACGACTAGTAAACAAATGCTTTCAAAAACAGGAAAAACTTAAAAAGTAAAAGATAGAGGCTACCGCACTAATCTTTTTTGCTCCAATTTCTTAAATTAAATTAAGTTATGCTGTAGTTATCACTGAGATATTTATTTACGAAACACGTACAAAATTATAAACATTTTCGGAAAGCTTCCTCCAAAGAAAATTTACCTCTTCTCAAATTTTTGAAGATATTGTGTATGCCATTTATTAAAACTATTAATGAAATATTTGTTTGTAAACTGTGAACAAAATTGCACGAGTCGTATTTGAGGAAATTTTCTTTTAACAATCGCCAAAAGTAATCTATTCATTGTAAATATTTTCATGACAAGCGATTTGTGAATCTTTATAGGGTTATTAATAAATTATTTACCTGAGACGTACAAATAAAATCTCTTGATTCACAGTAAGAAAATCACCCGGGAAAGATCCACTCTCAAGAGTAAGTTATATTTGTTGTGGATTTTTTCAGAAAAAAATTAACTATGCCTTATTGTCAGGTTATTAGTGAAAAATTTACAAAAGGTATGTGCGTAAGGAGTATGTGTGTTATCGTTGGGAAAAGACAAGCTGTTAGTTAACACTAATTTTTTATATATATAAATACGGTACATAAGTAGACCAATATAAAATTTTTTTTAGTAAAATAAAGGCTTTTAATTATTATTGGAAACGAATGCCATTTTTTAAAGCACCATATAAGTTACTTTTTTGTCTTTTCTCGAAAACTACATATTAGAATTTAGCCTCATGCATGTTATCTTGTTTACTCCATGTGATCTATCGGCTGTATATGCTTTGTATTTGGTCAATATTCTAAACAGAAATAAAAATTTCAGATTTTATGATTTTAGAGTATATCTCATTAACCATATTGTGCTGTTGCCTTCCTAGTTTACAATGAAGAGCTTAGTGAGAATATAATTCATTATTAGTTTAAATTCAATAAGTAAAATGATTCTCGTATGCATAAATCTTTAGATTTACAAATTAACTAGTTTTTCTCCACTTTTTTGGAAGCTACACATGAGTTTTCCACTTATGAATATTATTTTGATAAGTTCAAAAAAAAAAAAAAAAAGATTGATATTTATCTCATCCTTAAAAATTCGTTCTAGTTAAATTGTAATAATATTGTAGACTTTACGAAGTTTGGCAAAAAAAATCGTCTCAGTCATTGTTTAGAAAATCATCTTGCAACCTTGCTGGATTTTTGAATGGCAAACAAGTTAACCATATTTACAGATTCTTAATAAAATATTCATTAAGAAATATTTTTAAAAAAACTCTCATAAGTTATTTTTGATAAAATCGCCCAAAGGTTATTAGCCCTTATGGACTTTTTCAGGACAAATAAGTTGTCATATTGCCAGATTATTAAATTATATTTATATTAAATATTTATTTATGAAATATGAACAAAATAGTCTGTCATTTTTGAGAAAATTGTCCAAAAATAACTCACTCCCAAAAGTAATTATTGCTTCTTTATTTTTCCGAGAATATGATCTCTAGGTAAATGTACATACAAAAGGAGTTCAAAAAATTTTGCACAATGGGCGATAACTTTTATAAATGGTTGATAAGCACCATGAAATTTTATGTGAATGTGCATGTATCCTTTATACTGAAGTTATGCAGCAAATTTTCTTGCTCTATTTACAGATACGTCCACAATGGAGACGGAAGTAGACAGCCAACGGTTGATCATTGAATTTTTGTACAAGATTGGCAATTACTCGACCACTTCCATTCGTCGTAAATTGCTTCGTGTGTATAAGAATGAAACCTTAGATCGCAGTAATATCAAGTAATGGGCAGAAAGAATCCACAGTGGTTATTTCCGTCTGCTGGACCAACACGATACGGCAAACCATCAACTGCAGTGAATAACATAAGTAAAGACCACATTGACAAATGTGTAACGACACAACAACTTGCTGAAGCGGCTTGTTTATTTGTGAGTGATATTGTAACATTAATAGTCTTTAGGTTACAGAAAACTTACCTCGTGTAGTCATACTTCATCCAATTACTCTTAACTTACCTTTTTCAATGTGTCATTGGATGGATTGGTTGAATTGATGTTCAGTACCCCTTTCAGCACCCTGGCTATTTGAGACATGGAGTACAGTTTTACCTGATATCCAAACACACGAACTCCCATCTGGAATCGAACCAGAGTCTCTCGTACGCTAACTATATAGTCATGAGGGAAATCTGTGTGATTGGAGGAAAACGCTCTTATTTTGCACAGAATATCAATATTTTATATAGTCATCCTCCAAATACTTTGACAGGTGTAGGATGGTAAACTTCATTGAAAGCGGCTCAGATGAAAGAATTCTCAAACAGCAGTGAGTCTTGTTCTTTCGTCCATAGCCTTTTACTTCTTGACAATAGTGTCCACAGATGAGAAACGTTTCTTGATTCGGCTTTGTGAAATACCGTGTTTTTTTCCCCTGAAATATGCTGTTAAGAATCATCAGGAAACATAGGTGCGCAACCATAAACTTTTGTTCGGAGCGATCCAATACTGCAAGTTACTTCGTATGTGCAGTATTGAACAGGTAATATTCTGCACCTGATAAGACGATAAGTAATTGTAAATACTTCCATCTATATTTGCAGAAAAAACTTGATAGAACTAGATTGCTTTTATAAGAGAAAGAGTACATGTGTAGTGTAGGATCAAGTTTTCATGCTACATCCATCATTTTTTATTAATCAAGTATAGTTTTATTCAGAAAGGGTACAAATGTATGTTGAGTTAGAAATTTTTTGGGGAGTCCGGACCCAATGGACTTCCCCTAGAGTACCCCTGTTACATAGGTAGTTTTAAAGAGTTTCTGAGCAATATATCATACTACACCTGAATCAATATTTGTTGTGGAGGTAAACGGGATCACGTTTCCCATTGATATTACATAATTTCTATTTTCCGGTGGAGAAGTACAATTACAGTTCTTCACTTCCAAATCAGATTTCGAACCCGAGACCTAGCTTTTAGGAATCTGATTGAATGATAATTATTTGGAAGGATATTCTAAAACAACTCATTTTGAACGGGAAATTGCTTATAAAAAGAAGGCTCACATTTTATATCCTCATTATGGGAATTAATATTCGGAATTTTAATAATAAAGGAAGTCCAAATCGACAATTTAATATCGTCCGATCAATTGAATCACTGATTGGAAAAAGGGAATAAGTGCATCAGACCTAAGTTTTCAATAACGCTAAAAAACCTTCTAGAGGCGTTGTTTGTATTTGTTGCAAAAAGTGTATAATTGATTACTTGTAGCAAAACAACTAACAAACACTAAGACAACAAGAAGAATCTTGTATTGCAGCCCTGGAATTGGTTAGAAAAGCTTAAAAATGGAAAAAATATTCCCTTTTTCCAATCAATTAAAGTTGGGTGCAATTGTAATTGTGTGTAGGGTATGTAATGTGCAGTTTGATAGAAAGCTATGAAAATGTACATGTTGAATGCAATGTTGTATGTTAATCTTGGATATATGTATTCGAACTATCACGCATATTAGGCTTCTAACACTTTTATTGTCACCGTTCGTTTTTCTGTACAGCACATGTTATTCGTACAGCAAGAAAAGTAATACAATAGACGACTGAACAAAATACGTAGCAAAATACCTTGTCACAGTAGAATGGGTTTACATAGGGCCCTATCCGTCTGCATCTTCTTCTTCTACAGTTTCTTGATCAGTGGTTTTCCATAAACAAATCATCCTATAAAACTGTTTGTATTGGTCAGGTATGTATTTGATGATTTGTGAAGAATCGTTGATCTTTTTCTGATTGATCGAGACTTGCCAATCGTATTCCTTTGACGTAGGCAGTGCAACGTTTGTGACATTACTTTTGAGTAATCGAAAAATATCAGTTCTTAGCCCATTGATAAACTTATGAGCTTGGACATAACCTGGAGATTCTGCTTTGTAAACAGTGTCTCTATTTACTTACTTGGAATTTCACTGTTTTGTCCACAATGCTACCTGAAGATTTCTAAAGCGGTTACCACCAATGTTTAAAATCTAAGATTTCTTCATTGACAACTTCGTAAACCTGAAATGGAGGATCAGTATTTGTTGCATTCGTAATCATGTGGTTATACTGTGCTGGTAAATAAATGCGATTGTGTCGTTTGAGTTCTGGTTTGATTACAGCAAAATTTCGGTCACATGGTAAAAACTGTGACCTCAGACAGGCAAATATTGGTGTATAGTGGGAACCGTTATGATACGGTCAGGCTGAAAAGCATTCATGTCATTGAATGATTGCAGTTTTGACCACCACTTGTATCACTGAAAACATGTAAATCTGTAACTGATTGGAGCAAAAAGTTATCCATAGATTGTGCAATGCAAAAAGAAGGCGAAGTATCGTAACGAAAGCAGAGGGCTCTGGTGGTTGTCTACTTACACACAGTCTCACAGTTGTGGTCGTGTCCTGTAGTGACTGTAAGAAGGAAATAAGAAACGTAGTTATTCCCTTTTTCTAATTAGCAAGAGATTTTGCCTTCTACATTGGTCACATCGAGTTGCCCAAACATTTCAATTTTCTACTCACCGATGCAACTATCTTAAAGGAACAGATCTGCTATCTCAGGTTAAAATCGCAAAAAGTTGTACTTATTCCCTTTTTCCAATCAGTGGTTCAATTGTACTAAGCTTGATATGATTGATAAATGACATCACACAGTTTTGTTTCTGAAATGGAAGGATATTCTTATTCCTATTTCTCTCGACTCTGTTTCTCTGAATTATCGCACAACTGGACAGTTGGCAATCTTTGGTGAAACAAGAATTGCTGTTTTGCTAGCAGCTAAGCCTTCATTTTTTGCAGTACTATTTGTGTGGTATTGTCAATTTTAAGGTTTCCCGGAATAACACAAACTTCTTGTATATCGAAAACCATTTTAAACACCTTATATTGTTGAACATAGTCAGTAAACTTTGAAATTATTCTGAAACACGTTTACAACATTATGTATTTTCTGTATTCTTGAACTACAGAGAAACAAGCGCCCGTTTTCATAGCTATCTCAATTTAGTTTTTGAAATATATTGTTTTCTAAGTTTATGAAATAAATTTTCATAAAGCTGAAAATAGTCGTTCATTTCTTTGATTACGTGAACAACTCATTTTAAATTTTGTTTCTTTAATTCTTCGTTGGATTCAAAATGAGCATTTCAGATAAAAATTATTATTCACTTCAAGCGAGGCGACCTCCATATCCCCTCACCCTCGCTCCAATACCTCACCTGGCGATATATTCAAGTTCACTTATTCTTTTCATTTACGTATATGTTTCAAATCTTCTAGATCCTAGTTTTTTCCTTCAGTCCACTGAAATGTGTTCAGAAATGTACTTGAATTTACCAGTATTTATCATGACAAAATTATTTAAATTTATTTTATTCTTCCATCTTATTTATATGTTGGAAAATGATTCAAATGCAGCTGAAATTGTTGGGAATTCCAACAACACCATCGTATATCCTTAGATATGGAAATTGAGGAACCACAGTTTTCATACTTTATTTTTACAAAAAACGTTTATAAAAGACCTTGTTTATTTCTTATAATAAAAAAATTCGGATAAACAAATGTACGAAACATTCTAAGCCAAAGGTCCATTTAATACTTTTATAGTTAGATTAAATACTTGCAAATCAACAATATGCAGTAGCTATAACACTTGATGTTGTGAAGCATTCAAAGTGATTTGTCAATATGTGAAAACACACTGCAGTCCTGTGTATTTTATCTATTTTCGAACTGGGGAATAATTCTCCACCTTGTTTCTTTGTTGTTTCAGTTTCAGTAATATATAATATTTTATATTAAAATATTCTGAAAATTTAATTAAGTTCTCGAGGTATATATAGGCGTTTCCATTGTTTTATTTAAATATTCGATCATCATTATTTTGTGAATTCATTTGCTTAGGTGTCTAATCTCGTACTTTTAAATAGTTGTTGTTTTTTTCAGACGAGCCAAACTCCATATCACCTCACTCTCACTCTAATATCTAACTTGGCGATTAGTACAGAAATGTACGCACTTACTTTCATTTATGCTTGGAATTATATATAAACTGTTCTTTAATGATTGTACAATAATTTACTCATAAATAAGGTATTTTTGGGACATTGTATTATGGGAATTTAAATGTATTTTTCCTTTTTTATTCTAGTTTGAAATTTACGAACGTTTTATCATGTATAATTAATTAAAAGCATTTATGAGCCTAGGCAAATTATTTGCATTATTGCCGATTTAGGACAATCGTTTAAGAAATGCCATTCATATTCTACATTCACTTACATCAATATTATTATATTTCTAATATTATTATTATCTATTCTTATTATATTTCAATTAACTCATCAATTTATCTCAGCATATAAGGACAAGCTGCTTTTCTGAAATAACACAGGTTGTCTTGTATATTGCAGATAGATATAAAACACCTTATATTGTTAAATATTCACAGTCAGAGTACTTTATTCTGAAACTTTCGCCCATTTTGTGTATTTATATAATACAGAAAACACTCGAGCTTTGTTATCCTTGTCATTTTTTAATCTTTTGTAATATATTCTTCTTAAATTTAAATTTTATGAAAGCTAAACTAACTTCTTTAAAGCTAAACATCGTTATTGATCAGTTTGTTTATACGATAAAGATTATTTTCACATTTCTGTTCTTAAGTGTTTATTGGCTATAAATCTATCCTTTAAGATCAGCATTTTTAACTGCTTTAAACAAGGCGTCCATGAAATCTTGCCATCGTTCCAATATCTCATCTTACGATATATATATATATATATATATATATATATATATATATATATATATATATATATATATATATATATATATATATATATATATATATATATATAGGTTAATTGATGTTAAAATCATGGTTCTAAAATTTATTTAAAATGGATATGGTTTAGGCACGTTGTGTTATTGGAGTTTTAAGAGTTTTTTCCTAGTTATCTGGTTTGAATTTTACGTACTTTAAATTAAAATCCAGTGAATGCATTTCAGAGGTTGGATTACATAATTGCATACTTGCCGACCTAACCAGATTCAATAACCACTGTTGTCCGTATTCTAACTTTAATTTGCATGCATTTTACAATATTTCTAATATCAAATCATATTACAATTCAACTAAAACACCAATTCACTTCCGCACGTAAGAACAAGCTGTTTTCCTTAAATAATATATATCTCTTGTATATCGCGAGTATTTACGACACTTTATTTTGTTAATATTCACAGCCAGATAATTTTACTACTATTCTATAACACAGTAAACATTTATGCATTCTGTTGAATTATGGCCTACAGAGAAGCATTTAAGATTTTTCATGTTTTTCATTTAATTTCTTTAATTTATTCTTTTTAATTTTGCATATCATGGAACTAACAAAATTTCTTAACTAAAAGATCGTCGTCGATCAATATGATTACGCGATGAAAATGATTTTCACATTTTGGTTCTTTAAATGTTTATTGGATTTAAACATAGAATTTCAGATCAGCATTATTATCCGCTCGAAGCGAGGTGGCCTTCATATCTCCTCACAATGGGAACGATACCTCACGTTCTGATTTATACAGAAATATGTATACTTACTTTCGTTTATTCTTAAGATCATATATAACTCAGTTTTCATGATTATAGTGAAATTTGTTCAAAGATGAATTCATTTTTAGCACACGGCCTTATGGAAGTTTCAAGTGAATTTTTCTTCTTATTTGGTTTTAATTCTACGAACATTTTAACTCCTATAAGAAATTAAAAATTCAGTCAATGATTTCTGAGGCTACACAAAATAATTGCTTTATTGGGAACCTAGAAAATTGGATAAGGGTAGTTTTCGATCTTTTCTCCTTTTTTTACACCCGTTTTACAAATTTATCAATATGAAACCCTATTCCTTTCAATTAATAGGTTAATCCATCTTCGAATCTTAAAGGTGAGCTGAATTTTTAAAAATAAAGTCGAATGTCTTGTATATCGCGGATTTATTTAAAACATATTTTATTGTTTCACATTTATAATCAGAAAACATTACCGCTATTCTGAAATTCATAAAGTTTCATGTCTTTTATGTATTCTTGCACTACTGAAAAACAATAGATAATTTTCATCGCCACATTCTATAGTTTGGTTAATATATTCTTTCTTAAGATTAAATTGGAAAACCAATGAAATTTTTATAAAGCTAAGAATCGTTACGGATATATTTAATTATGTTAATGAGATCATTTTGATATTTCAACTTCTGTAGTGAATACTGGAGAAATATTACCCGCTTCAATAGAGGCGGATTGGCGGATTCCATATTCCCACACCCTAACTTCAATACGTCATCTGATGGTGTATATTCCAAATTCACGTTTCGTTTCCATTTAAGGTTCAATTCTAACATATCCTAAATTGTCAGTCGTTCAATTTAACAAGTGTTCACTAATTTACATTTGTTTTTACCGGATATATTATGGCAAAATACATATATTATTTTAAAATTCATTTTGCTGTTTCAATCTAAGGTAACTGCAGGTATATACGCCAGTGCAGCTAAATACGCCAAGTGTTCAGTGCTGGAACGTTTCCGACGAAATTCGCTAGAATCCGCCTCCAACATATGCCACGGTCTTGGATAAGTCCAATTTGACGAATACTCCGGAAGACAGCGCGGAGATCGCCACGCCATGCAGTATAGTTTGCTTCGGGAAGGTTCAGTGGAATGATGTTATTATTTCAATGGAGGTAAGAATCCGTTATTAGTACCGTACTAACTCAGAACATCGCCGATTGTTTAGAGCAATGTACACCTTATTTCGTGTCTGTCTACGAACACTTTGTTTTGTAAGTGTAATTTCAGTATTTGTGATTTCATGGCTACTAAATCAATACCAAGCATGGTGCAGCAAAATACGTCAGGGCTTGTGCAGGACTGACTGCAGGAGACAAAAATGTTTTCATTTGTCCCACATGATCCATGTAATATCGGTGTAGTTTTTTTTTTTTAAGCACGGTATAGTAACACTGTTTGTTTATCTTCTTATGGACTAAAACTTCAGTTTGGAATTTCATTTCAACTTAGCAGATGATCTTTTCTACATTTTATCTTTTTATTTTCATTTTGCACTTTGGTTATTCTATTTTGCACTTAAGCCGTGTTGTGTAGTAATATATGAGTTCGTATAATACCGACGATGTAAGGAGCTGCAAGATTTATTACAGGTATCTTAACCTTGGCGTAATTGCCTGCACGTGTTGGTAAATACGCTACTTGGTAACACTTTTTTTTTCTTTTACCTTGGGTACAAAATAGAAGTGAGTGGCATGGTTGATACATTTTTTCTGCACGCGGAAAAGGCTACTCTGCAACGCACATGTATTGTTCTTTGTATTGCATGAAAATCAAGTCCATGAAAAATCCAACCATGGCGTACTTCCTGCACCTAGCTTATTTATATGCTGCAAAACAAATCAAATGCAATCGATAATCTCCCAAGTTTGATCAAAACTTTCTTGTTATGTTCGTGGGTATGGGTATTTTATTTTTATCCTATAAACATTTTTCACAATTCTTATAATTTATAATCACTTTTGGGATAATGGGATGAGTTAATCTTTTTCTACACCAACAGCTTACTTAATCGTTTCACAACTACACTTTATATTTTCATTTCATCTATATATTTCTTTGTGTTCTCTATTTTACTTCACTAGCATATAATATTTAAATACTTTAAATATTTTTAAATTTATTAAAATTCTCTTCATATCGGCGTTGTCTTTGTTCTTTTTAAGTATGTGATCATGCTTACTTTCTCAATTCATTTTTATGTATCCATCAAACTCTATTTGTAGTCTCCTACTTCTAAATATTTGTCTGCTTCAAGCAAAGCGACCTCCATAACTTGTCGCCACTGACGCTTGTAGTCAGTTCGTTATAACAGAAACTCTTATGTATCTGGCGTCTAAAATTATTTTTCAAGCTTGATAATATTTTCTATATGTACAGTTACTTGCACAACATTCTACAGGGCAATGAAGCTTATTTTTCTAGTGAACTATTCAATCATTATTTTTCTTGTCTTGGGATTCACAATATTTGCACTGTTTCATATTCCCATTATGTATTCGTACGGGGCGTCAAACTCGTAACATAAAATTAATTCTGAGAGCGTATATAAGTCAAAATCAGAAGAGTGGAACACATTTATAAAATTCAATACACGTAGTATAAATTTGAGTGAAAATTCCGAGATGAGGAAATCTCGTGAAGAACTTTATCTAGGCCAGAAATTGCTAAATTGATTGTACATTTGTTGGATTGTAGACCTTGTTGTCTTGGAAGGAACTCAGAATAAAGAGCAAATGAGTAATATTATAGTCAATAATATTGAGAAATCTTGGGAAAGAAAAGAAATAGCCTATTACAGAAAAAATACTCCTGCAGGCTTTCCTATAAGGGAGACTGTTCTAGTAAAACGCATGTTAAAAGATTTTATTGACAAGAAAATAATGGCTGAATGGAGCGAAGAATACATAGGTTCATTCCAGGCTTTTTCCTATCCGATGCCAAATACTATTCGTTTCCTCTTTACAAATGAAAATTTAAAGATAAAACGGCACGTTATGCACATTAAAAATATTACAAACCTAGAAATTTTCCGTAAAGTTGTAAAAGAAAATTAGACAAAATGTAAATGTAAATTTTAAAATTGCTTTTAACCTTATTTGTAATCCAAGAAATTTCTAGTTATTCCAATAAGTTTTTGAAATTTTAATATTTTCTTGTCTGAAAAAATAAGAGAGAATGTTAAAAATATATTGTTCATTGTTATTTATTGTTATTTTTGTTATTATAAGGTATACTATGTATATGTTTGTAATCCTGCAGGATCTGTCTTCATCTCTTATTTATTGTCTTCATTTCCTGAGTCGAGATATGAGCAAAAATTTTTGAGATTGGAATCACACTATGAGGAATTATCCAAATATCTGAGGAACTTTAAACTTTAGTTTATCTGAATTCTGCAAGTTATGTGCTATAGAACATTCCGTTACTGTATGTGTATCCGAACTTAACAGGCCCGTGAATTGATCAAATAGTAGAAACTTGGAAATATATCTTATGGTGAGAGTATCCATTCTATAGTTAGAATTACTGATTTATCTATTAAGTGGTGCAAGTTTTTTCTCAAACATGCTACTTTAATAACTATTTAAAAATTTCAACAACCCATCAGGGTAATTTGTATTATATAGATGTGTTTTCCCTATGATTTCCATTGTCATTTTCTCCTCTCAAACCTCCAAGGACTGAAGCTGGAATAACTTAGACACCAGGTCTATCACCCTTGCACTTCCTCACACCAGTGGTGCTAGGTGGTGTGGAGTTATAACAAGCAGCTCTGGAATAAGATTTAAATGCGGACAGATCATATCCAACAGAGGGTCAATGGTCCCAATCATTTAATTTTATTAGTTTGTTTTATTTTTGTAAAAGTAATCTTTTATTTGAAATATGTAAATACGCAAAATTTTCTCTGAGGAAATTCAACCACAAAACTACTTTAAGTGTGGGGCGTAGCATGACACCAAAACATCTAGTAAATCGTAATCCGTGCATAAAATATATAACGAAAATGGAACAGTTCCACTGCTTAGCATCGTTACAGAAAACTTCATTGTTTTTATTCGAGGTCGACACTTTTCACGAATCCTTATTAAAACATCTCTTTCGATTAAATTCCAGGTAGATCCGGTGTCTATAACAGCTGACAACAGTCTGGGTACAGCTCATGACAAATTGACACTGACATTTGTAACAAGTAGTTATTTTGTTTACTCCTTTCACAGCTCAGAGCACAATACAATGACTCCGAATTTCTTTTATTTCTATTTCTATGTGAACACGTTTTACATGTATGTGTATTCAAACCACAAGAATTACTCACTCTGTTTGCAGAATGAGAGAATTCTCCAACCCTAATACGCATCGGTTTATTCAAAGTACTACTAATATGCTGATCTCAATATTTGCTTCATACTGATGATATAACTGAAAACATTACGCGAAATGCAAAAACTCTGCTCAAGTAGAGAGTATTTTACTCAATAACAATATATTTCTAAGCTCAAATTTAACTAAGATTGAAACAAGATGACAAAACTCTTGTTCATTCATATGTTTACCAAAGAAACGCAAAACAGATATTTTTTTTTCTTGAAGAAAATTTTAGAAGGGATTTATTTTCTAAGATCAGGCAAAAATGTTATTCGCACTTCTGTTAGGAAAAAAGTTGTTCTTCAATATTTTTAAAATAGATTTAAAAATCCTTTCCAGTCGGACTTCCAAATTGTATGGTAGGTAGCATGTTTCATTTTCTACTACATGTGACCTGATATAGGGTACTACTGTCTACACGAATTAACGTTAATTATTTCAATACATATGCTTAAGTACTTCAACACAGGTAATGGACGGATTAACATCTGAATCAGTGTGTGTCATTTAGAATGTTGTAAAGAATATGTAAGTGAAGTATTAAAATAGTGTGTAATTGTGGGGTATATTAAATCCCACTGGGCTTTGTAGTAATATTTAAAATAGTAAGACATTCTTTTTAATTCATTTTGTAGTACATTATTGCATTTGACTTAATTTATGAGTTTCATTTGAACAAATGTGTCAGATGTTAATTCTTCATCGGACTTTAATAATAAGTCGAAGTTTTGAACATTCATTTCTGTAATAATAATTTCGAACTTTCAGTCTCAAAACTGTAAATTTTGTAAATTTCATAGAAGCATGAGATATTCTTGCCTGAACTATAACTTATTAAAGCGGAGTAATTCATTTCGGAAACTTATTTAACTGAAGATTTTTTATTATTATTTGTTTTACGAAGTTTTGTTGTTTAAATATATAATAAATGTACTGTGTTTTCGAAATGTATTTATAATTTTACAGCTGGTTTATTCTTATAGTAATAAGCATGACTACAATACTTATGTTAACCTGCTTAGGTGATCTCTAGTGCCTTATGCACCAAACGAACGACCATTCATCTTTCAAGCTCCTATGTATTCTATCTCTCTTCGCAAGGGGCAATGATACTCCATTTCTTCTTTCTCTCTTTAGCTTCACTAATATATATTTTATATCTAAATATTGTGAAAAATTAATGAAGTTCTCTCTATATAGGCGTTTCCTTTGCTTTATTTAAGTATGCAATCATTACTGTTTACTCAATTCATTTCTTTATGTTTCCCTCGAACTTTATTTGTAGTCTCATTTCTAAATACTTATCCACTTTAAGACAGGTGACCTCTACATCCCTTCTCTCTCTCTCCAGTGCCTCTCCTGGCGATTAGGATAGAAATGTATTTATTTGGTTTCATTTATGCTTAATATCATATATAAGTTCTTCGTTAATGATTGCACTGTAATTTACTCAAAAATGTATATATATTTTTTTTAGCACATTGCATTACGGAAGATATAAGACCGTTTTTTCCTTTTTCATATATTTTAAAATTTACGAACGTTTTAAATTCTAAAGGAATTAAAATCTAGATGATGAATTTCAGAGTCTAGAAAACATGTTTACATTATTTCTCTTTTAGAGTTTACATTTTATGAAACTGAAAGAAATGTCTTTATAACTAAACAACGTTGTTTATCAGCTTGATTACACGATGAAAATGGTTTTCACATTTCAGTTCTTTAGGTGTTCTTTGGATTTAAACATAGCCTTTAAGATCAGAATTATTACCTGCTTCAATTGAAACGATTTCCATATTCCGTCAAAATTGCTGCAATATATCTTGTGGCAATTTATACAGAAATATAAATATTTACTTTAATGTATGCTTAAAATTATATGTAATAAATTTTTGTTTATTGTACTGAAATTCCTTCAAAAATGGATTTATTTCTTGCACATTCTTTTCTGATAGTTTCAAAGGTATATTTTCTTCTTCATTTTGTTTTAATTTCATGAATGTTTTAATATCTATAAGAAATCAATATCTAATCGATGAATTTCATAGCCTCAGCAACGTAATTGTATTACTGCCGATCCAAGGAAATTGGATAAGCACAGTTTTTGATCTTTTATCTTCCATTCATATCCGTTTTTAAAAATGTTTAACATCAAACCATGTTCTTTTCAACTAATATGTTCTATGTTCGAATTTAAGGACGAGCTAATTTTCCATATAGTACTGAGTCTCTTGTATATCTTGGATCTATTTTAAAATATATTATAGTGTTTCACATTCACAGTCAGAGAACGTTGCCACTATTCTGAAACACATTTAAGTTTTCATGCCTTTTGTGCATTGCAGGAAAACATTCGTTATTTCTAATCGCTATCTTCTATACTTTCATTAATATATTCTTTTTTAAAATTAAATTTTACGAAAGCCAAAGAAATTTCTCTATGGCTAAAGATCGTATTCTCATCTAGTTGATTACGTGACAAACATTAATTTTATATCTTCGTCTTCTTTAGTGCAAACTGGATTTAAATATAGCCCTTTAAATCGGAATGATTACCCGCTTCAAGCGAGGCGAGCTTCATATCCCTTCACCCTCATTTCAATTCCTCACCTGGCGATACATATTCAAAATTCAAGTGTCTTTTCCATTTATGTTTCAATCCTTATATATTCCAGTTCGTTCCTTATAATTGTTCACTAATGTAGATGCGTTTACAAGTTCTATTATAGCAAAATACATATTTTATTTTTAAACTTATTTTGTTTCTACATCCTATTCATATGTTTAAAAATTAATCAAATGCCGCAGATCTCCAAAGCCTGAACAAGATTTTCGTATGGGAAAGGAAATTAAGTATTTTGTTGGGTATGGAAATTGAGTACTCGAGTTTTCACACTTCAGTTTTAATATACAAAGATTTTTATTTCTTATAATTAAAAATAACTTTTTGGATCAACGAATGCACTAATCTTCTTCCACACCAGCGGCCCAGTTGAATGTTTTACAATTGCATTTTATATTTCCATATTGTAAATATGCGGTTGAATAACAATTGATGCTATCGAGAATTGAGAGGGATTTCTCAATATGTGAGAACACAACGCAACTCCTTTCCATTTCATCTATTCTCAAACTGAGAAATAACATATCAGTTTCTCCTCTTTTCAATTTCATTAGTCTATCTATTTTATATATTGAAATATAATGAAATTTAATGAAGTTCTCTATATGCAAGCATTGTTTTCCCGTTATTTAAATATGTGATCATGATTATTTTCTCAATTCTTTTCATTATGTGTCCCTCGAGCTTTATATTTGGTCTCGTATTTGTAAATAGTTATTCTCATCAAGCGAGACGACCTCCATATCCCCACACTCTCTCTTCAATACTTCATCTGTCGATTAGTACAGATATGTAAGTATTTAGTTTCATTTATACTTTAAACCACAAATAAGTTATTCTTTAATGATTGTACTGTAATTTATTTAAAAATGGATATATTTTGGGACATTATTTGTAGGAGTCTTAAGTATATTTTACTTTTTCATCTATTTTGAAATTTACTAATATATACTAAATTTTCGAATATCTTCGTCTAGCGATATATACAGAAATATACATATTTAGCTTTATTTATACTTAAAATAATATATTATCAATTTCGCATCAGTATGCTGAAATTTATCTAAAAATTTATATATTTTTGCACGTCGAGTTATCGGAGTTTTAGATGTATTTTTCCGTTTTCATTCGATTTTTATTTTACGAAATTTATATCTAAAAGAAATTAAAATACAGTCAATGCTTCTCAGAGACTTCACAACATAATTGTGTTATTGCTGATGTAAGCAAATTGGATAACTGGAGTTATCCATATTCTTTCTTTCATTTACAATATTTTACAATATTTTTAATATCAAAACATATTCTATTTCAACTAATAAATGAATCCATCTTCGCATGTAAGCACAAATTGTTTTTGTTAAATAACATGATCTTGTATATCGCGAAAATATTTAAAACACCATCTATGGTTAAATATTCAGAGCCAGAGAACTTTGCCACTATTCTCAAACACAGTATGATTTTTCTGTACCTATGGCCTACAGAAATGCATTTGATATTTTTCATCACTCTTCTTCTTTGTTTAATTATTATATTTTATTTTAAGTTTAAATTTTATGGAAGACAATGAAATTGTCTTAAAGTCAGAGTTCGTTGTTGATCTACTTAATTAAGTGATAAATATTATTCTCTGATTTCGGTTAGTTAAATGTTCATTGGGTTTAAACGTGGAATTTAGATCAGAATTTTTACCTCCTCAATATTTTCCCACTCTCGCACACATATCTTATCTGCTGATATATATTTAAAATTCACATATATTTCATTTATGGTTCAAACTTTATATGCACTAGATTGATCGTCATTTCACAAAACTTATTCAGAAATATCTATCCATTCACCAGTTTCTATTATGACAGAATTACGTATATCATATTGAAAGTCTTCAAAATTCGAGCAAGACTATCGTGTTATCTCGTTAGGTATGGAAATTGAGTAACCGCACTTTTTCATATTTTAATATGAATTTACAAACACATTTTATTAAAATTCTTATATTAAAAAGTTTTTTTTCAGATGAACGATTGCACTAACAGTTTTCTACGCCAAGTGTCAAATTAATTGTTTTGCAATTATATTTAATACTTTCATATCTCCAATATGCAGTTGCACTAACACTTGATGCAGTCAAGCATTCAAAGGGATTTCTCAATATCTGAAAACAAATTTAGCTTCTATGTATTTTATCAATATTTGCACTGGGGATTTATATTTCAGTTCCTTTCTTTGTCAATTTTTTAGCTTCACTAATACCTAATAATTGTGTATTAAAATATTGTGAAAATTTAATATAGTTCTCTCTATATAAACGTGGTCTTTGCTTTAGTTAAGCGTGCGATAATGGTTGTTATTTCAATTCATTTATTTATGTGTCCGTCGAAATTTGTTTGTACTCTCATACTTCTAAATAGTTGTTCGCTTCAAACTAGCAGACCTACATATCCCCTCATCCTCGCCTTAAAACCACACCTGACGATTAGTATAGAAATGTACGTATTTATTTTCATTTATGCTGAAAATCATATATAAATACTTTTTATTAATGTACTATTTTTTTTTCAAAAATGGATATATTTTTATCAGATCTTGTTATTGAGTTTTAAGTGTATTGTTTGTTTTTTCATCTGACTTTAATTTTAAGAACTTTGTAATATCTATAAGAAATTAAAATCCAGTCAATGGATTTCAGAAGCTATATAAGATAATTGCATTACCTAAACAAATTGGGTAACCGTCGATCTTTCCTTTACTTAAATTTAACAATATTTCTAATATCAAACTATATTTCAATTCACATCGATTCTTTTCCACACTGAAGGGCAAGCTCCTTCCTAAATAGCACAGACTGTGTTGTATATCGCACATATACTAGAGAGATGTTATGTTGTTAAATACAGGGTGTTTCAAAGTACATATCGTGGTTTAAAAGCTTTGTATTAACTTACAACTATAAATAATGCAAAAATAAAAGAGCAACTCAAACAGTTTTTTTTTACGCACGTATGTGCATGCACTGTTTAGAAAGCGCTAGTAACAAAGATGACGATTAATGAGCAGAAAGCATTTCGTGTTTTTCATTTTGTAAAGACTGAATCTGTAGTTACAGTGCAACTTGCTTTCCGTATTACGTTCAATTGCAATCCTTGAAGTGATAATAACATCCGTAGATGGTATCATCAGTTTGTAAACACCGGCTGTCTGTGCAAAGGGAAGGGTATCTGACGACCAAGGGTGACTGAAGATCGTGTTGAAAGAGTGAGAGAGTCTTTTACACTTAGCCCCAAGAAATCAATTAAGGAAGGCTAGTAGTGAATTAGCAATTCCAGTGACGTCTGTGTTGAGAATTTTAAGGAGATCGAGGAATTTAAGAAAGAGGGTTGAAACGGTTGTTGCAACAATTACTCCAAACACACTGAACAAGGTTTGGGAAGAACTAGCCTATCGACTCAATGTGTGCCGTGTGACGAATAGTGCTCACATTAAACAGTTGTAGGAAAAACTGTCGGAGTTGCTCTTTCATTTGATATATTATTTATAATTGTACGTTACATGTAATAAATACAACAAAGCGTTCAAACTCCAATATTCATTTTGAAACACACTGTATTCACAGTCAAATAACTTCGCTACTATTCTGAAACACGTTTCGACTTTTATGCCTCTTGTGTATTTATGCACTTTTGAAAAAAAATCGGCATTTTTCATCGATTGTTTTTTTTTTTTTTTTTTAGTTTCTTAATATGTTCTTTTAAGTTTAAATTTTATGAAAACCAAAGAATTTTCTCTAAACATCATTGTTGATCTATATAATTACACGATAAAGATCATTTTCATATTTCATTTCTTTAAGTGTTCATTGGTTTCAAACATTGCCTTTTAGATCAGAATTATCACCCGCTTCAAGCGAGGCGACCTCCATACCCTCCCATCCACGAGTGAATACCTCATCTGGTGATATATAAAGATATATATGTATTTACTTTCATTTACGCGTAAAATCATATTTAATCAATTTTCATTATTGTACTGAAATTTATTCAAAAATGGGTTATATTTTTAGAACATTATATTATGGAAGTTTTAGGTTTTTCGTCTGGTTTAAACTTTACGAACCTTTTAAGATCTCTAAGAAATTAAAATCCATTCCATGCATTTCAAAGGCTAGACAAGATATTTGCATTATTGCCGACTTAGGCAAATTGGTTAACGGCTGATACCCATAATTTATATTTCATCCACAAATACTTTAAGATATTACTAATTTCGAATCATATTCCATGTCAACAAATATAATTCATTTCCACACCTAAGGACAAACTACTTTTCTTAAATAGCGCAGACTGTCTTGCATATTTCGAATATATTTACATATATTATTATATTCTTATATTGTTAAATATTCACGGCCAGAGAACTTTGTCACTATTCTGAAACACATTTAAACTCTTACGCAATTTGTATGTTCTTGCACTACAGAAAACCATACGACATTTTTTATAGCTGCCTTCTTTCAGTTTTTAATATATTCTATTTTAAGTTCAATTTTTTCAAAACCAAAGATATTTTTTCGTCATCATTGAATTATAGTTAGTAATGTGATTAGTATGCCTAGGAAGAATAGGGAAGGGTCATATTGGTGGCAGACACGTAAGTTTAAAGACCGCTATAGCTCTATTTGGTTATTTGATGAAGATTAATTTCAAATTTCTGATCGTTAAGCGTTCATTAGTTTTAAACACATTCTTTCAAATTAGAATTATTACCCCTTCAAGCAAGACGACATCCATATTCCCTCACCTACGTTCCAGGGTCTAATCTGGCTATATATATCCGACATTCAAATATACTTTTCAATTATTTTTCAAATCTTCCAAATTTTAGATTGTTCATCATCCCATTGAAATTTGGTCAGAAATGTACATGCATTATAAGTTTCTATTATGACAAAACTACATATTCCCCTTCATCTTTATTTCATTCTGACAATCTATTTACATGATACGAAATAAACCAATGTAACCGAAGAGTCCCAAAATTTGCAGAAGAATATCGTGTTATCTTCATAGGTTTGGAAATTGCATAGCCACAGATTTTCATATTTTATTTTAATTTAATCTTTTTAAATACTAATAATAAAAAAAATCATTTTTTAGATCAACAAATGCACTAACCCTTTATACGTCAACGATCGATCTAATCATTTTACAACTACACGTAATACTTCCATTTAGTCTATATGCAGTTTCAATAATACTTGATGCTGTCAAACATTCAAAGGGATTTGTCAATATGTAGAAACACATTCCAGTTCCTACGTATTTTAATTATTCTCACTGGAAAATAATAGTCCAATTTCCTTCTTACTTTCTTTTTATGTTCACTTATATATAATATTTTTATATTGAAATATTGTAAAAATTTAATAAATTTCTCTCCATATTCACAAGCACTGCTTTTGCTTTATTTAATGTGAGATCTTGAATTTTTTTCACTGCATTCTTTATGTGTCCGTCGAACTTTATTTACAGTTTCGTACTTTCAAATAGTTGTTCGCTTGAAATGAGGTAATATCCCTTTCCCATTACCCTCACTCCAATGCCTCTTCTGTCAATGAATACAGAAATGTAAGTATTTACTGTAGTTTTATTATGTTTAAAAAATATGTAATTTTTTTTATGATTGTATTGAAATTTATTAAAAATGGAATATAATTTTTCGCATATTGTATACCATGTTATGGGAGTTTTAAGTACTTTCCGGGGATTTCAATTTTACGAACTTTATAATATCTATGACTAGTGGTGCTATATTAATTTTATAACAACCTCTTCTGGATTTATATATATACAGGGGTTAGGAACCGGCTGAATATCACCACTGTCTATGACCAATTAAAGTAAAGTCGATGCATTTGAGAGGCTGGACAATATAATTGCACTATTACTGACATAAGCAAAGGCAATAAAAACTGTTATCCATATTCTGTCTTCATTCATATCCAATTTACAATTATTCTAATATCAAACCATAATCCATTTCAATTAACACATTAATTCACTTCCGCACCTAAGGAAAAGCTGCTTTTCTTAAGTAACGTATACCATCTTTATATCGCGAATATATTTACATCTTATATTGTTAAGTATTCAGAGCCTGATAACTTTATCACTATTCTCAAACAAATTTAAACTTTCATGCATTTTGTGTATTTAGGCACTGCTGAAAAAATTGAGATTTTTCAACGCTGTTTCCTTGAGTTTCTTTAATATGTTCTCTTTTAATTTCACATTTTATGAATGCCAACGATATTTCTTGAACTTAAACATGACCATAGGTCGATTTGATTACACAATAAAAAAGATTTTCATATTTCGGTTTCTTAGGTGTTCTCTGTATTTAAAAGTAGCCTTTTAGATTAAAATTATTACTCGCTCCAAACGACTGTGATATCGACTTACAATGGCTCGAATAGTTCTTGTGGTGATTTCTCTCTCTCTCTCTCTCTCTCTCTCTCTCTCTCTCTCTCTATATATATATATATATATATATATATATATATAATTATGTGTGTGTGTGTGTGTGTGTGTATAATGTAACAGCTCGTTGTTTACAACACTTGGGAGATGATTCTAGACATGACACCAAGGAAAAGTGTCTATGTAACACAAAGTCGAATACATCATCTATCTGGAGTTACGGGCATCCGAAAGTGTGAAGAAATGAACGTCCACTTGGAATTGTGACAAAACAAAGAGTCGTAGAACTGTTGCAACAAGCAGCATACAAAGAAACAGTACACAGGAACAGAATCCACAGGGGCAAAAATCGGTCGTATACACTGAGGCAACAAGGGATTCATAAAAGGAAGAGAGGGATTCCTAGTAATTTCCTGACGGATACGTGGAACAAAATAGGTGAAACGTAACACGTTGCTGCAATGCATATGGCATGCTTTGATGGATGTTGATAACGTAAGCTGATTCAAGATGGCGGACGAAATATGATGTGCGGGGTTGCATACCCACATGCAGGAAGAAGTACATGCGTACATGGAACATGTAATTAACTACATTCACAGTGATGAAACTTATTTTTGGGATGAATTTTCTTCGGACAAAGCCTTCCAAAAAGGCCTTATACATGTATTTTTTAAGTGTTTCTCAAGTAAATTTCTAAGTAATGACTACGGCTTAATTTGATTTAGTTTAAGAAATTGGAGTGAGAAATTTTAGTATGGTGCCCCTACCTCTTACTTTTAAAGTTATTTCCTACTTTTTAAATGCATTTGCTTACTGGTCTTTACAAGCCAATGCTTATAGGTTACTCAATGTTCTTTTAACTCAACAAACCTCTCAAGGTTTCTGGAATTCTAACCATGAATTTGTGTAGATTAACACACATTGTATAATCATATCATTAATTATGATTCTTTAAGTAACAGGTTGTATTTTAGCAGGCTGTAACGTGGATATAATAAGAATAAGAATTTTTTATTGTGGAACGAGAAAGTAGGTAATACATACAATGCTTTTGCAGTAATCGAACATCTTCTCTACGCAAAGGATTTGATCTGTTGTTCTTTACAAGCTGGCTTGACTTACTTCACGCTTTATTGTGCCTCCTATTCCATCGCAGACATTTTCCCCATGGCAAGAGGCAAAAAATGCCATTCAGCTTCTAGTCCAAAATCCGTTTCATGGTTGCAAATCTTGGATATTTTTCTATTCTTATATTGGCTGCCACTTCCATCTGAAAAAAATAATGAACATGAGAGACGTAGTTCTACCGACTGTACTTATTCTTAATTCAATTGCAATAATCAGTTTTATGTTACCCAATGCTCTATTAATTTTTAATTTCTTTTAATACTTTATTTTATTGTTATTCATTATAGATAAGCAATTTTATTGAATTTTCAAAAATTGACCTTTTTATTTGAATGTTGTAAGCTTATTCTAAGCTGTAAGTTATTCACCATTAACATATAAATAATAAATTAAAATAATGTGTTCAATGATTCAAATTGTTCAAGTATTTAGTTCAGAAACAAATGGTTGAGAGTACCATGGACATGCGGTTTCTCTTCAATTCGTCATATGAGAACCAGAGGAACGTAACTCCATGTTCATAGGTTTACAGAAGAAAAAGAAGTTACTTTTTCAAACAAATGTTGTTTAAATAAGATGTTAAACACATTATTACATAGCAGACAATTCGTGACAAGGTCAGGTTTAATAACACTCAAATAACACCAAGTGGGGCTTTCAGAATTATGTTCATAATCCAAGCAAACAAAAATTCTGCTCTTGGAGTTAGGTTCCTCATAGACGAACTATTGAAAATTCACAATTTTGTTCACAGTCAAATATCAAAGTTGAAATTTCTACTATAGTTTCATTTTTTATATATATTATACGTAACTAATTAACCCTATTTCCTATGCAGCCTGGAGATACAATGCTGTGTTCACAAAAGCTCTCTATTGACTTCTGTCCTTAGCCAACTGGATTCAGTTTCTACTTTGTATTTCTATTTCTGCGACATCCATCTTAATATTTTCCTCCTATTTGCTCCTAAGTCTTTCTAATCGACGTTTTCCAATTGGATTTTCAGTCAAAACTTTGAAAGCGTTCATACTTTCTTCCATTCTGGCTACATGAGCTGCCCACCTGAGCATCCTAAACTTGATGTCCCTAACAATGTTTGGTAAACCGTATAAATATGCAATTACTCGTTATGAAGTTTCCGCCATTCTTCATTCCCGTTCCTCTTGATTCAAATATTCGTCTTAGGTATTTACTCTCAAATACTTTTAGTCTGCGTTCTTTCCTCAGAGTAAGCGACCATATTTCGGAACCATACAATAGATATGATTATCATTTTATATATTTTAAACTTCAAATTCCTCGACAGAATTCACGACGACAAAAGATTCTAAACTGGATAATAACACGAATACCCTGGTTTCAGTCAATATTTAATTTCTTAGTGGATGTGATTTTGGTCTGTTAATATTGATCTTAGATATTTAAAAATATCCACTTTGTCGAAAGTATTATTTGATATTTTCACCCATCCATAATTTACAGTAGGGTTATTTGTTCAAAGACGGCCACTTGTTAAAGATGGTCTACCCGCAACGTTGTGTTTCGCAGCACAGCGCATGGCGAAATTTGAAGCTCATAATTCCTGTTATAACATGCAGTGAGGCTTTCTGAAATTGAGAGACATAAACGTCGTATTGGGAAAAGAAAGCATGCAGCTCTATAGTACTAAATACAAAGGTAAGTGATAAAAATACCACTATCAAAATGGCTGATATAACTCTCTGCTTAATGAAAAACTCAAGGTAAACAAGCGAATCTGTAGTTATATAAAAGTCAGGTATATAGGAGCATTAGATGAGGTGTTGAGCATACAATGCTGCTTCCTGGTTCGAATGCAACAACGTACAATCGCTGCATTCGCTGTTTTCGAATTTTTTTTTCGTTGAATGATAGATGTTGGGGTAAGGCAGCTCCTCAGTGCATAAGCCATGTGGAGTAAGATGGCCCCCATAAATTTTGTTATGGTAGTTGAATATGTCGTGAATTTATATTAATAAATATGTCTTGCAATGATAGGCAGTACAAGAGTTACAAGGCTTTCTCCGTATTCCATTTTCATGAATGAACGTAACATAATCAGGTAGTTAGCTGTCAGTAGATGGTTTAGTCGAGAGCATGAACTGGCGATCAGAAAAAATGTCCCAATTAGTGTAAGTCGTACTTTTGTATTGTGGAAACTGTATTGTTGCTGTATTATATGTTGCTGAAATGAACAGTCAAGAAACGAAGATACTAAGGAGCAAAAGAGTTGTGAAGATCGAAGAAAAGGAATCTCAAGGAAACGTAGTACAAACCATTGTTATAAGTATGACGGTTATTATTACAATGTAATTGATGAGAAGGATTGGTCCAAGTGTAACAACTACAAGGGTTGGTTCCATGAAGGCTGTTGTGGGCAAGATAGAGTCCAGGTTTTAATATGTGCTGTTTGTGGTGATTAGTGATGCTTTATAATGGGGAATGTGGAATATGGAATACACATGGTGAATTTTATTTACATTTAATTTATTTATTTTTTGTTATTTTACATTTACATTTATCGGTGCAGCTTATGCCACCGATAAAGTTCCATCAAGAGTGCCAAATCAATGACGACAGGAATATTCTTCTTTGTTTCCATTTCGAGTTACGTTTTTTATACTTACTACAGATTTATAACTGGGCAAAGAAAACGTCTTAACAAAGTTTTGTGTTAGAAAAGAGCAACAAAATAATAAAAAAAGATAATTTTACATATATACAGGTCTTTGTCTATAATTTAAGTGCATAAAATAGCTGATGCCCTAGGAGTATCAGAAGAAAGAGTACCGCACATTTAACATGAAAAATTAAATATGAGAAAGCTTTTTGCAAGAAGAGTGCCGTCTTTGTTGTTTTGACCAAAAATTAATTTCTCCATGTCTTGAAATGAATCCAACTGATTTTGAGCGCCCATTTCTTTATGTGTAGTGGTGGATGAGTCATGAATCCACCACTACACATCAAAAATGAAATAGCAGCGAAAGTAGTGTGTAGAAGCTGGTTGCTTTGGATGAGAAATGGAAAGTTGATTTCATCTCCAGAAAATTAGCCCATGTTTTCTTATATGCAAAAGCAGTTGTTCTTACTTTCATTCTTACTCAGTAAAACAATATATGGCAAATACTAGGCAACTTTTCTAGACTAACAGAATAAAAAAATGCGTCAGAGGCCTGGATTGGAAAGGAAAACAAATTATATTTCACCACGAAAATGCTCTGGCAATGAGAAAGCTTTGAATTTGGATCATCCACCGTCACTAGAATTGGTACATTGTGACTTCCACCTATACTCACATCTAAAGAAAACTGGAAAACGTTTGGCTGGAAAACGTTTTGAGTCAATGAAGGGGTTAAGGGAGCTGTAGATGAATATTTTGTAAACCTTCCAGAATCACACCTCAGTGATAAAAATTGCTTACTCTAGAAACATTGGACAAACTGTATTCGCCTAAAATGGTATTACGTAGAAGACTAAGTGCAATTTTAAACTGGAAACAGATTCTTTCACTCCCAGGTCGGCAACTTTTCGCCTTGCCTACTTTTAACAGTCAAAATAATACGCATGGGAGCCTTGAGGTTACTATTGTGCAAATAAAACAGGAAAAATTAAAAACAAATTTCCTCACGTACGTTAGAAACAAGAGAAAGCCAACCATTCTTTACATAAGATTCCCCAATTAGCCGTCGGAGGATTAAATGAATATGAAAGGCTGGAATTAATTATAAGGTGTCAATGGAGTTGAGTTATTCCTAATAATCATGACAAAAACTATTTATGAATGATTTTGATTCCAATCCTACTGTATTTGAGAGTTATACGTTACTTTAACTGGTTTTCAGGAACACAAAATTGTTATTTCGAGACAATTTAATTCACTTATTGTCACGTATGTGATTGCCCGTGCCCATTTGTTTTGCTATAGATTTGGCGGACGTTATTACTAATAAAGAAATTAATTATATGCGAATGAATTATATATTTTTTTTATACTTTAATGTCCTACGTTTATACATCGAGACGAAGGCACACGTTGATGGTGTTAATGAATGAAGTGGTGAAATAAAGAAATTGCAAGAAAACGTGAGAACTCCGAGAAAACTACACAATATTTGCTATCACAAAGACTACTTTGCGCAAGCTGGGATCGAACTAAAAAACACCATGTACGAAAGGCGAGTGATGTATTACACTGAAGAAACACGGTCACCAGAATGAATTATATGAAGTCTGATATATTGAATTTGGCAATCAACATAACAGTATTTTTTTTTCTAAGTGTGTTACATTTAGCCTACAAGGGGGTCTCAGACAGAAAATCAAAATATAATCATAAACAATAAAACGTCGGAAATCCAAGATAATTTCAAGTCAAAATTAGGATTGATCGTGGGTGTTCTGAAGCCTACATATGCAACAATAATGCTTGCAAAACAAAACAAAATTACGTTTTACTATTCTATTATAGCAGCTGAGATTTAAAAAAAAAAAGAAAAGTATATTCAACGTACGATGAGAAAAAACAGTATGTGGCGTACGTTTTAACGTAGGTTACTTGTGTAAATCCTGTAGTTTTTGGACTTAACGTACACTGAGAAAAAAAGGACTAGGATTTCCGTGTGGATACATCGTATTTACGCGGATGCGCTCCTTAAGTAATGTAATTTCATGTATAAAAGCACAGCAGATGGGAAAACCATGCCAAGTCTGGAGTTGGGAGTCGAACTAGACTCGCTGTGATTGGATAATTTCATTCACATGATTGATTTCGTGTTAAAAACTATTACTCTCGTAAGGTAGGGAGTCACAGATTTAGAAAGAACCAAGAGGGGACACTCGTAGGAAGGTAGTAACAACATTATATACGTAAGTTACCACCGTCGGAATGGGTATGGCGTTAATTCTAGATTTGAAATGGTGGTACCACAATACAAAATTTTGCTGGACGGTGGTGTAGATCGTACTACTGATGAAACAACATTACTTAATGTGGTGACGCGCGTAACCTGGTAGAAACAGCATTTACATGCCGACTGGATTTGCATTTTTCTCCGTGTACAGTAAACGTATAACTGGAAAAGTATATTTTATAGTACTTTCCGTATAAGTACGTATAAGTGTTCCGAATTAACCTACTTTCCGTACTGTATACAAGTAGTCAATATCTCACATATAGATAGAGATATGTAATATATAACTGACGCATGTAACATACGTATACGTATAGATAATATACGGAAGACTGTTAGATGTCAGACATCTTGTAACGTCATGATGTATCACTGCGTATGTAGCATATGTATAACGTATGCTCCGTATTGATTTCTGTAGTGAACCTAAAAATTCCGCATATTTGTACAATATATCGCTGTCCGGATAACAGATTTTCCTCAGTGTATTCATATAAACTTAATATTTGTTTGTAAATTAATTCTGGAAACCATATTGAGTGAATACAAATTCACCAAAAAGAATTTGCAAAATATATCAGTAAAATTATAGTGCTTTGTGTGCAGCAATATTCATGGTGTCGATCAATACTCAAAATACTGATACATGATTTAACTGTTATATAATAATACACTTCCCATAGATACACTTCCCATAGATATTTAGATATACAATAATACACTTCCCATGCAACCAAACAACACTTCCCCTTATTTTGGAAAACTTAGCTAGAATTTTTGTCAAGAAGTACTCTTAATATCAGGTCCATTATTAACTTGTATGAGACCAGTATCGAAAACCAAGACAGAATATTTTAATAGACACTCTAAAAATGCTAATTCATGTAGAACCCTTTATTGTGCTCGATAGAAAGTAGTAATCTGATAACGATGAGGCTAATAACAACACAGAATTATCCATTGATGAGGAAACCTAATATTCTTCAAAATATTGTGATCAGTTGACAAATAAATCAATAAATAATTTAAAATATAAAAATACACTCGTTTTTCCACTAAAATAATTCTTATGTGCCAATTATACAGAATATCGAGTGCTTCATTGGTGCACGGGACTTCAGTTTAAATTCCCAGTGAGGAGTCATGAAAATTTTGGACGCAATTAAATAGTTCAAAACCAATCATAAACTGAATGTCCGAATCAAGTATTGTCGCGGAACAAAACTTTAATTGCACCAACAAACTATAGTCTAAATATATGGTTACTTGATTAAATAAAACTTGAACCCTACAATTTTGGTAGCTAAAAACGGTCAAATAATCCACTGTGCATTGATTTACCGAAACATCCTTTATATGTGTGAGAAGCTTGCTAAAATTGTGTTGTACTTAAGTACCATCACCAGAAGAAGAAAAGCTCAATGATTGTGTAAGACCAGTTATACAATTGGGTATCGGTGGAGCAGTGACGAAAAATGAACAGAAACGTATAATTTACATGCAAACTATAATCGTGTTTTGTGTTTTGTAAGTTTTTAAGTCTACACGTACAAATCTTATTCCTATCATTTGACGTAATTGGTGAATTAATGTATATTTGATCAAACTATCGAATTACCAAAGTGTAATCAAACCTCTGTAAAAGCTTTTGAATATTAGGACAAATTTAGATGACATATTCAACTCTGCAAAACACTACTAATTTGTAAGCCACCATTTAATTAAAATTAGGAATGCTCCAATGACCTAACTAACAGAAAATAAATTACAACTTAATACTGCAATGCTAGAAGGGATTAAAAATTGAAAGGACTGTATTTATGTTAGATAATAACAGAAAGTTCAAAATATAGAAAAGTAAATATATAAATTAATCTTACCAGAACGTAATTGTAAACACTGTCGTTGATAGTGATATACTCATCCACTGAGGGATTCTTAAATATATTTACAAAAAAGAAAAAATAAAAAATAAAAAATAAAAAATAAAATAAAATAAATAAATAAAAAAAATAACAAGGTCAGAATAATAAACGTTTCTCAGCAATTAAATCAATTAAGGTTTAGAAATCCATACCATGAAGACACAACACTAAAAAAGTTGCGTGTTGTGTAAAATTCTAAACCAGATTTCTCACGGAAATGTCAAGGGCAGATTGTCAACAATTCTACTATTGTTTTTTTTTTATATATAATTATTTAGAAATACCTGTTCCTCGGAAGGGGAGAATACGTTTCATTTTGAACATAAAGGACTCAATTTGGATTTAAACGTCATCGGAAGTGTCACTGTTCGTCTCAGATACCCCAAAAACTATGTATTCGACACTAATATCGGTCATTTTCGATCAGTTTTAAATATGTTCCCCCTCCTGTAAGTTGCACCGTCAAAGCAAAATGATATAAACCATGGCAGGTCCGAACCTCACCTAGGTCGGTAGAGATACGAAGTCACAGACATAGTGACTTTCATTTATATATATATATATATATATATATATATATATATATATATATATATATATATATTTGTTGATGTTAAAAGTTTCAATCGGAAATGAAAAGATGAATTGGTGTCGTCTTCTTGTTACGTGATCAATTTAGTCAAAAACTATTTTCTACACTGGTAGACAACACGGTTACAGATTTGGAAATAGTGTATTGATCAAGTTTGTTGATCATAATTATGCCCACAGGAATGTTATCCTCGCTAAAATGTGGATGGAATATGAAAGAAAAGTTATGCAAAATATTTTTTTCTTCATAACTTCGCACGTTACAGATATTTTATAAATACATGGAATTACACGAAATATAGCAGTAATTTTACCTGTAACATATACAAGGTAGTAATCATACAAAGTATAGAAGTAATTAGACCTCAAGCTGATATGATGGTTTTACAACAATTAACGAAATCACACAAAATGCAATAGTAAGTTCAACTTACGTAGATATTATGTTTAAATATAAAGTTATTATTTGCTGAGCAAAACAATATATTTTTACATCAAAAACTATATCTTGTGACAGTTTCGCCAACTAACTCTGGGTTCATCAAACATTATGAGATACAGGAGTAATGTATAATCTTATATACACACAACCGCTGAGACATCTTGCTTCTGATTAGTTCTTAGCAGCAGCCAATCTCCTTCAAGTTACTTCATGTTTCAATAGAGTTTTAGTGGAAATGATGGAACCTATTCTTGACTCGTTAAATCGATTTCAAAAAACGACATCTTGATAGCATTTACCTTTTTTGCTCTATGGAAATCAGTATTCAATCGCCAAGTACTAGTAAATTTGAATCACTTTCGGTTTCTGTAGAGTATTGTGGATTGTAACGATGTTCTGCCTTGAGACACTGAATCGTTTGCAAACACACGTTTCTTGTTATATGTTATCGTTTTTGTTCTATAGCGATAAACGTTGAAACCAAAAGTTCTATAGCGATAAATTTGAACCACTTTCGGTTAGAACAATGTTGTGAACAATCATTAGGGTATATCTGTCAATCCATCGAAGTGGTCCAGAGGTGGTTGCTCGGCCATCTCCGAAAATTATAGAAGTTTGAGTTGACGAACCTTGTGTATGAGAAGGTCAATACTCACGTTGTCGTATGTACAAGTGTTTCTGATTGGCGGCCATCTTTGTTGTCGGTAGAGTGCCATTTTTTTGCATTTGCAAGCGTTTACGAAAACTACAGTTGCTAAGGACATACGAATTAGACGAACACCAAACAAACACGAATGTTTACAAGAGAGACTGAGATACACGGAGAATATATACTTTTGGTTCTAAATAAATATGCAGGGTTGCAAACCAATACATGAAATCACTAGAAAAACTACAGAAAATTGCACTTTTAAAGAGGCTGTACTTTGGAATGGGGGGTTCATAAGCTTTGTACTGAATACTATTGTATGTAAAGAGTCTGCAGAAATATCCACAGCTATGATACTAATGACATCGTAGATTTATGGGGGTCCGAAAGTTGAAGTTTGTGATTTTGATGCCATTTTGGGGGCATAATATCTCAGGAGGACAAAGTGCTAAAAATTGCTGCTTAGGTCACAAAGTAATTCTTATGTGAATAAATTGTTGCAAAAAAAAGCATGTCATATTACGTGGAGAAAAAGTGAGGACATGGTAAAAACGCGAAGAAAGCCCGCGTGTGACGATGGTCATAACCCGGAAAAAATTAAATGTTTTGATATGTTTAATGCTAGATCTCAAAATCTACGCATGGTTCAGCATTTAGGCGCACTTTTGTTTGTGTTCAGTTGTGCAAAAGCTTGCGAGTGGTGTTTGTTCCATCTTTCTAGCTCCATGATCATTGTCACGCCTACAGGGTGGGCAATTTACCTTGACCATCCGCTATAAAAAACAAACCAAAAGAGAGAAAATCGAAGCTTTACACGAAGCAACTATAAGTAGGAGGACATCTTTGTACGTATTAAACGGAAAGACCCAACAAGCAGTGTTGCCAACCCAATATAAAATTACATTTTTTCAAATGGCACTAAGTCAGATTATTACATATTTCAAATTAATGTCTCAACCGTAAACTTAAAATTTCACTTTTATTATTCAGTGTTGCAAACTAAGAATGTTATAGTATCACAAAGTCCAAAGTTCGGAAGCCTCTAACGTAAAAACAGTATAACGGAGATGAGAGGATAGTTCACATTTGAAGTACTTTAGTGTTGGATACCATGGTCTTGGTATGACTTGTTTCGAATGAATAGGAACGAGGTTACCAGGACTTGAAACTTTTATTTTTTTGAAAGATTTTATTTCGAAAAAAATGCTGAAATAAGTGTCATATCTAGTTACTTGTATGCTTTATAATGGATGTATAAATTATTTTGCCGTTTACAGCACTTCAATATCTCAAACCGCTCCGGAGATCTGGTAAACATTACTGAAATTTGCAACACTGCTTAAACTATGTAATTGCGAGACCTTGTTGTAATTATAGCTACTAAAAGTTATTGCTGTAATGCTATAGAAGACAAGGGAAACAACAATCATTTTAAATATTTTCCTCAAATATGCCATTTTCAGCAGGATAGGGTAGATCGGTGTAACGCAACCTTGTGAACCTATTAACTTCCGTAACTTGGATTGGATTTCAACCATACTTTGCTGATACATTAAGTGCCTTAATACCGCGGTCCAGTTCGACAATGAGTGTCGAGGATGAAAGGGGGTGCTAACTGCTAACCCCCTTACCATATAGATGTGGCAATGAACATGAAGCTAGAAAGACGGAATAAACGCCACTCACAAGCTTTCGCACAACTGAACACAAACAAAAGCGGACCTAATTGCTGAACCATGCGTAGCTTTTGAGATCCAACATTAAGCATATCAAAACATATAATTTTTTCCGTTCTATGACCATCGTCACACGCCTCCTTTCTTCGCGTTTTTACCACATCCTTACTTTTTTCTCCATGTAATATCAGTCATGATTTTTTTTTTTTTTTTTTTTTGCAATAGTTTATTCACATACAGAATTACTTTGTGGCCTAAGCAGCAATTTTTAGCACTTTGCCATCTTGGGATATTACGCCAGAAACATGGCATCAAAATCACAAACTTCAACTTTCGAACCCCCATAAATCCACGGTGCCAGTAGTATCATAGCTGTGGATATTTTTGCAGACTCTTTACATATAATAGTATTCAGCACAAAACTTTATGAACCCCTCACTTTATGCCATTCCAAATTACACCCCCTTTAAAAGTGTAATTTTCTATAGTTTTTCTAGTGATTTCATGTATTGGTTTGAACCCTGCATATTTATTTAGAACCAAAAGTATATATTCTCCGTGTACCTCAGTCTCTCTTGTAAACATTCGTTTTTGTTTGGTGTTCATCTGATTCGTACGTCCTGAGCAACTGTAGTTTTCGTAAACGCTTGCAATTGCAAAAATTGGCACTCCACCGACAACAAAGATGGCTGACAATCAGAAACATTTGTACATAAGTCAACGTGAATGATGTTATTGACCTTATCTCATACACAAGGTTCATTACACTCCAATTTCTATAATTTTTCGATGGTCGAGCAACCATTTTCGCCATCTCTGGACCACTTCAGATGGATTGACCCTTTTCTGTCTTTTGAAGCTGAATCATTAACGAAAACACCGCTTTTCACTATCTATTATCGTTTTCGTTCTATGGTGATAAATGTTGAAACCGGTTGATTTTAATCACTTCCGGTTTGAATACAAATTCAACGGAGAAGATGGAATCTATTCTTTTGACGCTGAATCGATTGCATCTCGATATCACTCACGGACGGACGGACAAAGCCTTTCTATAAGACTTCCGACACTTATGCATAACAGTTTGCAAGTCTAAGAAACGACACTCTTTGACTCAAATTGACCAGCCTTCCGCATGAAAGGCGAGGGCGCAATTAGGTTTATGCAATTTCCACCACTGCACAGATGGAAGTGGTAGAAATTACATAAATCTAATTTCCATGGAAATCCCTTTCGGTTCTATGTTCCACGGTTATGCCAGCTAGGCTAAAGGAGACGGTGATGGTGAGAAATGAATTAAATGGTGGAATGAAGAAAGTGAGAGGAAACGAGAGAACACCGAGGAAATCCACGCACACGGTATTTTCCACCACAAAGTTCTCTTGGTGGGAGCAGGGTTTGAACCCACGACCTCATGCATCATAGGTGAACGCTCTTCTACTGAGCCACCGCGGTCCCTACTTTCCATGGATTTATTGAAATTCCCAAAAGTTTCATTTTATTATACTGTGTTATCCCTTGTTTTCTGTTAAGGAATGAAATAAACTTGAAGTGCGAAGAGTAGAATAGTGTGAGCTTTTTTTTTTGTATTATTGAAATAATGAATTTAATAAAAAAAATTTAATTGTAATATTACACAATATTATGAAAATAAATCTATAAAAATATTGTTTCTTTTAGGGCAGTGTTGCCACACTTGGTACAATTGTACCAAATTCAGCCCTTTTTGTTATTCATCGGCCCGTTGGTACTACGCTGGTATTTTCAGCCCCTTTTGTGAAAAAGTTGGTACAATTCTATCCAATTCAGCACCATTTAACAAATACTTGCCAGATTTTCAATGTGTATGTGTGCTGCACTAGTTAGAAATAATAGATACCACTGTGACTTAAAATCAATAATAATGTGTTGTGATGTCTTTCAGGGAAGGTTCTAGGACCCTGGACTGCTTTTACATGTTTTACAAATGTCAGTTTACTTACCTTACATTTTTCTTACAGTCTATTATCCTGCTTCAGTCTTGAAATAAGCGAGAATAAGGTGCGATAATTCATATTTTAATATAAGGTACTGTTTACACACGAACTCGGAGATGATTGATTTGTTCCTCGTTTTATAATTTTTTGATATATAACCATAATACCGTTTTTGTTTGTTGGTTACTTTGAAATAGAGGTGCGTTTGGTTTCCTTGCAGTACATACCTAAGATGATAACTGTTTTCCCTTTTAATTTGAGGTCTCTATTATACTTCCTACGCTCTTGAAAAGCTTCATCTACTTCCACGGTTGTTCGGGATCCTCCTGTTTGGATTTTTCAAAAAGTAATTTTTAAAAAGAGTACTTTCTTGGTTTGTACTCTTGGAAGAGGGAGGGGAGGCAGTGTTCTAGAACTTTACCTCTTTTAGTTTGGGGTTATAGAGCCATGTATTACACTAGTATAAAATAATGAATTCAGCCCTTTTTTTGTGTCAATTTGGTACTATTTTTCAGCCCACTTCAGAGCTAGGACTGTGGCAACACTGTTTTAGGGGTATTATTGGTAAGAAATGAGTTGGCTAACCGCACTCCACTCCCCGAGCTATTTTTTTTTTTCTATTACATTTCATGCCGGCACAGGGCATGTCCTTCAGCAAATAATGTGTGAATGCAGTTCATTCACACTTTGCAAATACGCCATTGGATTACATAAACTGAAAGAGCATTTTACATTAACATAAATAATAACACTAACAACCGGAAAATAGAAGTGAGTATTACGATAATATTTAACACGAACTTTACGTAATACTCTTAAATTTGCATTCCGTTTCCTGACATTCACGTGAACTATCCCTATTCACGCAATGTCATCCGATAGAAAAACATTATTTTCACACCGAATCCTGCTTTTAATCGTCATTCAACATTATTAGCTCCAATGCTGGTACTGTGTCCCTGACATTTAGAAGAAATGATAATGACCCTGTGTGATAGTACATACACAGTAATTGACCCTTATTATCTTAATTTTTCTGATTTAGTTTTTGTTTCCTTGAAGCAATCAAAGGTGAATACATTTAACTAAAAGTGCAATATTTGCAATTCACTATCTGTTTCCGTTCCTGATTTGTAACCCACTTCTGCACATAGTTAACCCTTATACGATCATAACTTTCTGAGGTAAATTTTGGACTTTCAGTCAAGCAGGCACTGCTTCATTGCTACTTATCGTAGGATCATGGTTTATACTTTTTTTTTTTTTTTACAATCGAGCAATCTTCGCAATGGTACCACTCGCTTCTCCGTATCATGCACCTGAAACGGGAAAATCAGATAAAAGCGGAAGTTTCTTCGGAAATAACTCTTTTCAAAAAAATTGTGCCCCTTTGGCCCGGTCCTGGGTTAAGATAGGGATCTCAAAATCACTGAAAGAATACATAGTTACGTACACAATGTGTGTGCAAAATTTTAATGTGATATCTTGAAAACTAAGGGCGGGAAAAATTTTAGAAAATTGACTCAAGAAAAAATGTGATGTCACCCCCGCCACCATTTGGTGCCAACAAGTTGACCATCTGGTTTCAAAACGCATCTGAGGTGTTCTTTGGTCCATATTTGACTTGACCAATAAATGCCTGTTATAGGACCGAAATATGTGGTTAAAGACAATACTGCTCCGTGGATCGTTTACGAAAATGTACCATGGATCGTTTAAGGCAGCGTTTCCCAACCGATGTGCCGTGAATGAGCCGCTGGTGTGCCGCGAGGAAATCGAAACAAATTATTAATTCTATAGCAATTAAATTGCAAGACAAAGGAAAAATTTGTATTTGTATTTCACATTACTATGAACCTCTGCTATGAATCTAAAACTTTAAGTTTCATACCGTGTTACTTTTCTGTACATTTTTAATGTCGAAAAAAGTATTTGTTATCATTGTTATGACTATTATTGCTTCTTTATTGCTGCAGACTATTTCGTAACTTGAAATTTTAAAATATCATTCAATCCTTTCGACGAAGCAAACACGCATACAAATTATCTATGTTTGTGTTTTAAAACTAAAAGAGATTTGTATGTTCGTTCGTTATTTAGTGATCTTTCTTGTTAGTGAAAGGTTGGATACAGTTTTCGAAAAAGAAAGCTTAGTTTTAAGAACCTGAGTCCAATATTTCACTGCAATTGCTTTCTATTTTCAAATTAGAATAAAAAATAAGCATAATGAATTAGCATAGGGGAAAACCAGTGATCGAGGTTTCTTCTCTGTGAGAAGGAGATCAGTAATCACAGAAAAAAATACCACGTATATTATATTTACAAATAATAATTTTTCTATTGAGTGTGCCGTGAGAATTCAAGTTACAACCGTAATGTGCCGCAAATTGAAAAAGGTTCGGAAACGCTGGTTTAACACTTTAAGCGCTATGTGCATATATTTTATGCACACTTGGTCTGTTCCTGGGGGCCATTGCATATATCTTATGCACACTTTGGTTTTCTCCTGGAGGCCAAGGCATATATTTAATTTTTTCCTGTTTCGAGTCAGTTTTTTTTCTTCTTTGTTTCTTCAAAAATATTAATTTTGTTGTTGTTCTATACATTTGACTATAGTTGATGATGATTTTTTGCGAAAATACGAGTGTGGATAAATTATATACACATGGCCCCTGGGATAAAATTGCGAAGTAAATTTTCATGTTATTGAAATTTACGATAATATTTATTTCAAAAGCTTTGCTAAGTAACTTCTTATACTGCTCGAAATTACAAAGTGTTTGGAGATAACATTTCGAAAAGTGTATTTTTTTTCTAAATGTTCATTCTTATTTTTATAAACGAAGAGATAACAAGATTTTCTCTTAAGAAAATATAAGAACAAGTAACAGTTTATCTGAGAGTTAGCAGGAAATATCACCATTGCTTTCAAGTTTTCAGTTACAATGTGTTTTTCAAAAAAACAATCTTGACTAGTCGCTTTGCGTTCCGAACATCCGCGACACACAGTTAAAACTTGCTTAGTGCTTCGCTGTGTCTGCTCTTTCATAGCGCTGAGACAGCTTGGTGTATAGCATTCTGTAGAATAACGTCTTTTCTTACCTGATGTTTGGAGAATGTGTTTTCTTCAAGTAGGTTGCCCATCGGAACAACGGCGCCGACTTTGCAAAATTTATGTGGATGTATATCAATGCCAGGACGTGTTATGTGTTTTGAGGGAAGTCTCTATATCTGATTTGATTTATTTTTAGTTAAATCTTATAGCCCTTATCTCATAAAAGACTATTCTGTCATAAAGTAAAATATACCGGTACTATAAATGTAATTTGGGGCTCGCCCTAGCTCTGTGGTAAAAAGGCTGACATAAACGCAATAGAAACTGGTTTAATCCCTGGTCCAAACTAAAATTCTTGTGGGTCCAGCGCACCCACAAGATTATTTGTGTGGGTGTCTGAGCCCCGGAGCACCCACGTAGTCGGCGCGCATGCATCGGAATGAACTGTCTTCACTCCCTTCTGGGTTGTCGTCCCATAAGAAGCCATCTGGTCGGATACATCAATATACGATTTTTGCTTCATTCTATTCCAAAATCGTAGATGGTATTTTTGTTGTTGTGTTTTTGTTGTGCTTGTATGCAACTTCTGTCTGGTTAGCACGTATTTGGTGGAAACAAATAAAACATCACGCTTATCCCTCCACTTCCCAACGATCACATTGATATTCCCTTGTAGAGTGATCATTTCACCTTTTTAGAGTTTCGCTGAAACTACAGGTTTTGGATTACCTATCCGTTTCTTCCTAAGGTTATCAAATGTGTTTGATTGTCATTGAGTTCCTTAGTCAAAACAACACTTTTGTAAAAATTGTCTGTAAACAACGTTCTACCGGCATTCAATAATGGACTCATCATTTCCATCACTATCTTCGTTGACACTGCTTGCTTTGTTGATTTGGCCTCCTTTCCTCCGTAGAGTTTTACGTACCAAGTGTATCCACTCTTGACACGAAGCTTGAATAATTTCAGCCCGTATTTGCCTCTTACCTCGCATGTACTGTTTGAAACTAAGTCTTCCTCGAAACGGTCCATTGTCTCATCAATACATACATTTTGTTCGGGTATGTACAGTCTTGAATTTTTCATTCAGCATGGCAACAAGGGGATTGATCTTATGCATTCGGTTAGATTTATTTTCCACTGATTCGTTATCAGAGAAATGAAACATACTAACAAGTAGCTCAAACCGGTGTAGAGGCATACACTTACTAATATTGTTTTCATATAGTGGACTTTTGGATAAATATTTCCTAATATTTACTTTTACATCCAAGCCCATTCACAAAATCAAACCTAAAAACTGGAGTATTACTCTCTTATCTGTATCATACCACATGGACAATCTTGCATGATCAGTGACGTTTCGTTTTCAATGTGAGGAGTAATACATTGATCTGCGTATCTGTTCGTTTCAGTTACAATTAAGTCCAATACTGAGTCATCAACAAATAGCTGATAGTACTATAGCACGTCTTTTGTACCTTGCAAAATGTCAATAACCTCGCCCGTCACACCACCATCAAAATCACATTCGAACTCGTGCAAGTTTTCAAATACTGGATACCACACAATTTCTTTTGTGCAACTAGTCCCAGATTCGGTCTCCTCTGGGTCTATTTCGGAATCACTCAATTGATGGCCACTAAATATCGATCCACCATTCTCTGACTTATGTCTTCTTTTCCGGTATGCCTTAAGGATATCTTCATATTCATCACCCTAGAAGAATCATACACAGTTTCGGGTGGTGAAAAAGGAGGATTATCTGAATTAGTGATGTTAGTAAATAAATCTTCGCTCAAGTCACTCATATCACTTTCCATTCCTTCTAAAATATCTCTTACTGCGTCCTCGTTTGCCATATTGAGGGGAAAAAGAATTACTACACGAAGCAGGTGTTTCTCACAACAGTGTAATGTTAACTGAAATGCACTACAATTCAGCTTCTAAAGACAATGGACTTTGATTGCCTGCAGTGGTACCAACTTTTGAGTAATTATTGGTCTATTGCTATATGCTGTTCCCAGGGGCCAGTACTAAATATTTGTACATTTGTTTCAACGATAATTGTATAGAAAATCTCTACACAAGCCTATAATTTGTACACTGAAGCGTGTAGAAAATATATGCACATGGCTCACAGGTAAAAACTTTTTGTGCATACAATTTATGCACACGGCAAAATAAGGGAAAACAGAAAATACGTAGTTGGTCCCAAGAGGAAAATTCTGATTTTAACCCTTGGCGCTCAAAGTGTTAAGGACTAATAACCTTATTAGTCAGTGCAACTTTTAAAACAGTATGCTCTGAATAACATTATTCGCAGAAACATGCTGTATTTTGATACTATAGTTACAGTCACCAAGAGAATAACGTTATTCGAAACACCTACCTGTGTCTTATCTGATTATTAAGATAAAATTGGTTCTAATAAGTATCAGTTCTCTCTCAAACCCAACTTGTTTTGTTCTTTTTTTTTTTTTTTTTTTTTTTTTTTTTTTTTTTTTTTTTTTTTTTTTAGTGATACGAAACGTACTGAAATTCTTCAGATCATTTTTGTGTAAGCAGACATATTTTCGTCACAGTGAGTACCATTTCTATGTCTTTCTTTTATTTTTCGATTACGTTTTACACCTGTATTTCTTCAATTCTGATACTCTTAGCGTTACGCTTGAATAACGCTATAAACATTATTGGGGGTAGGGCGTCTAATGTGAGCTTAGGAAGAATCTCCATTATACTAGTGAACAGGGACGTACGCAGGGGGTGGGTCCTGGGGGTCAGGACCCCTCCCTCCGAAATTCCTATTTTGTGTAAATGTAGCCTAATTTTAGGGACAATTTTAGAGATTTAAAATAAAATACCCTCATATTGAGTTTGGAACCCTCCCGAAATAAATTGCTGCGTACGCTACTGCTAGTGAACCACAAGCTTTTCAACCTGCTTCTTTTCTCATACCTTAAGTAAGTACCTTAGCCTAAGCCACATGCCCTGTTCCTTTGAGAATAAAATTATTATGACCTTTCTGTATTTAAAAAAATGAAATAGAGAATAAATGGTCAAACAGTGAAACATTTAATTCAATCTTGTTGAAAAGAGTTTTATTTTCTTCTAATGACACTGCCAGTAATCACCAGATTTATCTATTTTGCAACAGACTTACACTGATTAATGTTCTTTCGGGTCGAGATCACTTTCCTTCAGGAATCGAACCCGGAACCACTTGTACCAAAAACACACATACTAGAGCCTTTCTATTTGATCTGTGTCCCTTCTGGCGCTGCAGTCGATGTGTGCTTTCCCGTATCTCCCTCGAAAGAGGAGGGAGAAATTGTTGTGGCTGAGATCTTTCGATTGTAAGATGCGGAAGCGTTGCCACAATGAATTATTTCACAGACTTCGCTGTTCTCTATCTTGTTAGCCATTCTAAGTAGCCTACGATCTTCACTCTTCGAGAGCAAATGATTGAATGACAAATTGGCAACAGTTGAGGTCATTCACTTTTCCGTAAGCAAAGGGAGAATTTTCTCCATCAGAGGGTGGTGGGAGTGGGGCCAGTGGCGTAGCAACTGCCCCCGCAACCCCCGCAGTGCGGGGACCCGAGGTATAGGGGGCCCCGAAATCTTGCGATGAATAAAGATTTGAAGAAGTAGAACTTCAACCTTACTTCTATCGGCTTTACAACTAGGGTCCCTTCTCTATACTTGCGGGGGTCCCGCAAAAGTGTGCTACGCCACTGAGTGGGGCCGTAGTATAGCCCGCATACTTTACAAGGGCATAGATGAGATAGACAGGCTCTAGCCTGCCTCTAGACAAGCAAGCTCACTTCATTTGGTTGTCCGTTTGCTTCTTAGCCAAGTATTTATCTTTCAAGTACTGACGATATATCACTCATGATCTACAACTTACTGTGAAATCACGATTACATACATGTCCACAGAAAATCGAACACCTGTAACATAACTTGAATACAAACTGTTGAGCCATGAGGCGGCCTTTTCATGATTCCCATGTATACTTTGGTAAACTGTTGAATTGTGGCGTAAATTCTAGAAGTGCTTGCAACAGTGATTCCTATCCCGGGAATAAGGAGCGTGAAGATCGAGTAATTGGGTGCAAGCTATTAACACATATAACCTGTTAAATTATTTAGAATATATGTATTGAAATATACATAAGCAACATTGAAACAATTTATAACTGATCTACAAAGAGCCAAAAATGTAAACTTAAATTACGCTGTTTACTATGATTATTCAACCGACAAGTAATATGTATGTTGTAACAAAGAGATGTGCCATACAAACACAAAGTAAGTATTGAGTAAGAAGTGTAGTTTCTACAAAACTGGTGTAATAATAATAATAATAATAATAATAATAATAATAATAATAATAATAATAATAATAATAATAATAATAATAATAATAATAATAATAATAAAACAAGGCAGAAAAAAGAAGTTAAAATGTGAAAGATTTCATTTTATTTGTTTTTAATTATGAGATCTCTTGTTTTAGGACATTGATCTGGAGGAACATCGTAGGAATCAAGTTTAGAAAGAAAAAATAAATTGTTTTATCTAGCTCTTTTTCATTTGAGCAGAAGTAGTAATTGAAAAAAAAAAGAAGAAAAGAAGAAGCATTATATAGAAACTCTGAGAAGAAGGAAGCTGGCAAGTGTACCTGAAAACTTAAGAAAGTTTTAATTTCCTGTAGCTTGATCCAACAACTAGGCGAAGAGAAGACAAAAGACGTGAAAAAGATGCACTGAAGCAAATAAACTGCTCAGAAGAAAACAACGTATAAAAACAGACCTAGCAGCTGCAGGAAGAAAAGTTTTTAATTTGCTCCTTCTAAAATGACGCAAAGACAACCGTATTGTTTTATAAAATGAAAATTAAGTTTTAAGAAGACTGATGCTTTTTTCTAATTTTAAAAAATGAAACTCGAGATTAGTGTGTGTGTGTGTCCTTGTTTCTTAAATGAAAGGTTAATGAATAAAAGAGAAAAAAGGAGCTCGCATAAACAAGAAAAGACAGGAAATTTTATTTTATTCTCCTTTTCTTAAAAAAAAATTAAAAAATAGCTTTTTGTACCTTACTGCGAAGTTAACAACTTGGTCATTTTCATCCTTCCCGATGTTAGCTTTAACCTTATAATCCAGTTGAAATGTCCAATGCCGAATATGTTTATAAAGTGTTTTTTTTTTTTTTTTTTTTTTTTTTTTTTTTTTTTTTTTTTTTTTTTTAATAAAAGAACTCAGGATTGCACTTGGGTCTAGAACTTCCAACTCAAGTCCGATTTTCATGTAATTTGTGGTAAATGATGAAGGAAGTATACAAAATTTATGGGAATACGTTTACTGGTTTAAATTCGTCCCTGGTATTATCTGCCACGCCTCAAGGAAAACAACAAATATTCGCCAGTGTACCTTACGATTGGAGTGAAGTCTTGTATGTTTCAAATGGATACAAATTAAGCGTTAAATACAAATTAAGTGTTATCAATAACACCCATAAACATAGAAATTATTTGTTGGGCGACGGAGAGATATCTTGGGTGACCTAAGTAACCCATATCTGGCATCTTCCACAACACCTGCCTAAGGTGATAGATGCTTCCCTGTTTCACTCGAAAGCGATCCTGTTTCTTCCATTTTATTTACTAGTAACAATATTGAGTTTCTGTTTGGGAGCAGAACGTGAACCAAATTTCTATCTAAATGCCCTTTGCTTAACAACAACAGATTCCGTTCTGCAAAAACTTTTAACGATGAACACATGTTGCTATTCTCACTGTGCCTTGAGCACAATCACACAGTAGCACACAGCTGTACAGCATGGCAATTACCAATAGAACGGCCCAGTTTCCTGTTTCTTGTTGACCTTGGCAATCTAACGAAGAAAACTCAAACTTCCGCACCGCATCGCTCCTCATTCCAGTTGTAAGACTACGTTTCCATTTTACATGAATCGTGTAGCTGTCATAAAAAAAAAAATGTAACCCAATCTTTCTATTTACTGTTTACATGTTACAACTTCCTGAAAGCAAGAAGGTATCTCCACCCATGCAGCACTGCACTCTAGTGGACAAATAGTGAACCTCCTCATTAAAAACGTGTATTTTTGGCGCACTTACCCTCCCTGTTCAAAAGAATCCGTTGTTTCGGAAGCGGTGTAACTGGTTTTTCCTTTGTCAGCAGGTAGCAAGTAAGACGTCCCAGAAAGTTGCACATGGTTCAACTCCTTGCAAGATGGAAAAAATGTATGTTCCTTTCAAGACTATGTTTACATGATGAAATATGGCAGAGTTTCAAGATTTCATTTATGACAGCTACAAGATTCGTGTAACGCGGCAATGCGGTGTAAGGTACACTGCGGAATATTCGCTATTTTTCTTGAGGCGTAGTCGATTTTACCCAAGATAAACTTAAACCAGTAAACATAGTCCCATAAATCTCCCATCCTTGCTTGGTTATTTGCCACACACTGCATTGCATGAAAATCGGACTTCAGTTAGAAAGTATACGAGGGCTGCTATATATATTTCTGGCCTAATAATGAAAATACGAATATTTATCAACGAAAATGGTTTTATTGTTTTTCAAAATATTCTCCATCAAGATTTATACACTTTTGCATGCGCTCAAACCAATTTTCGAAGCACTTTTTCCACTCCGATTGAGACACCTCCAAAACATGGTTTTTGAATGCTTCAACAGCATTTTCTGGCGACGAAAATCGTTGACCACGCATTTTTTTCTTGATGTGTGGGAATAAAAAGAAGTCATTGGGTGCCAAGTCAGGGCTGTACGGCGGATGACCCATCACTTCGACGTTTTGGCCGGTCAAAAATGCGCTGGTTTGAGCCGATGTGTGAGAGCTCGCATTGTCATGGTGCACAATGATTCGTCTTCTCTTGTTCATTTTTCGAATTTCTCCGAAGACTTCAGGCAAACAAATGGTGGTGTACCACTCAGAATTGACCGTCCTACGTTGCTCAAGCGGAACAGTCGCCACATGACCAGTTATGCCGAAGAAACAGGCGACCATTTGCTTCGAAGTGCTTCTTCCACGAACAACTTTCGTTGGATTTGGCTCGTCTTGGAAGACCCACACGGTCGATTGCTGTTTTGTTTCGGGCTCATACGCATAGATCCATGATTCGTCACCTGTGACGATCTTATAAACGTCTTTTGAAGCACCGCGATCGTATTTTTTCAGCATTTCTTTACACCAATCCACACGAGCTTTCTTTTGAGCGATTGTCAAATTGTGCGGGATCCAACGAGAACAAACCTTTTTTACGGCCAGGTGTTCATGCAATATCGAATGTATGCTGGTGGAAGAAATGCCTAGGCATGCCTCTATCTCACGGTAAGTCACATGACGGTCTTGCATTATCAGTTCACGTACGGCATCGATGTTTTCTGGCACAACGGCTGTTTTTGGACGACCTTCACGGAATTCGTCTTTGAGCGAGCGTCGGCCACGATTGAATTCGTTGTACCAGTTTTTCACAGTGCTATAGGATGGTGCTTCGTCGCCATACAAAGATTTAAGTTCATCGATGCACTCTTGTCGTGATAATCCACGTCGAAAGTTGTGAAAAATGATCGCACGAAAATGTTCACGAGTTAATTCCATTTTTTTGCCAAGTTGATTTCTTCAAGTACCTGTAAAAGAAAAAAAAATTGTCGTAAGTCAAAAAGTTCTGAGTACATTTATGCTACAAAATGTCAAACTTTCCAATGGAAATGTCAGATTGCACCTGGCAACACTTAGTGTTGCCTAGGCCAGAAATATATATAGCAACCCTCGTAGACTCAAATGAAATCCATGAATTTTAGAAAAAATCACCCTGTAGATAATATTTGTAAGGTATATTTAACCCTTACACTGTGGAAGGCGATGGAAAAAATTTCCCTAACCTGCGAATGTCGATTACAGTCGACGTGTTAAAATTTGTCTGTATCTTGGTTTTGTCGATTGTAGTCGCCAAAGGTTTTCTGTGTGATCTCTATTGTTTATCGACAACAATAGAACACAAACAAAAATGAACGGTACAACTTTGGCGACTACTCTCGACAAAGCCAAGATACGGACAAACAAATTTTAACACGTCGACTATAGTCGACATTCGTATGTTAAGGAAATTCGGTTCTGTCGACAAAAGTCGACTTCCTCTGTGAAAGGGTTAATGGAAGCATATTTGAATTAGAATGAAGTGATAAATTCGCAACTCAAAGACAGTGTTCAAATCCATGTTCAAAAATTCATTTCGAACAATTCAGCCGTTTCCTCGTGATGAGAACATACAACGTCAATGTCATTGTTATTGAGAAAAGAAATTGGTATTTTTCCCAACCTCAAAAGCAGAATTTTCGAAATTGCTGGGGGCATATTTCTGCTAATTTTTAATATGGAGTTTATTTACTGGGTTTCATCAACATAACTTCAAGGGTTTTGTGAAATACTCTATTTCTGTAGTACATTTTGAACTTTCTTCCCTCTTATGAAGTATGTTTAATAAAAGTGACATGATAAAAACCACGATTGAGCCATAACAATGTTCAAAAATTCATTTCAAACAGTTCAACGATTTTTCTGTAATGATGTAACAGACAAGGACGATTTATTTTCGATGAAGGTTTTCGATCTCTTAATCGGGCTCAGTGGCAGAGCGCTCATCTGTGGTGTGTATGCCCTCTGGTTCGATACCAGCTCGCGACAAGTGGATTTTATTGTGAGTAAATGTCGCGCGCGTGTGTGTGTGAGAGAGAGTTTTGTCGGGTTTTTCTGTTTCCGACACTTTCTTTTCTTCCTTCATTTTATTCATTACCATCATCACTGTCTCTTAGCCTTGAAGTATAATCGTGGGATGTCAAACTTTAAAAAAGTCTCACTCTCATTTCTCTCTTTACCCCGCCAAAAAAAATATGTTCTCCTTTCTAGTTCAATTTATATGTATAAAAACATTTTTAAAAGTACTGTCATTATTTTTATTACTGTTATTATTTTTATTTTTATTATAATATGTTCACAGATTCCATTATTCTTGATTGACTCTTAGAACGAAGGTGCTGTAATAAGTGCCCCACACTGTAATTATATGCATTAATAAACCCGGTTATTAGTTTTGCGATCCTATCATTCCCCTAGAAATATTTTTTTCTTAATTGCAGTTTTGACGGCAAATATTTTTTTCTTAATTGCAGTTTTGACGGCAACAGTTTCTAATTTTTCCATTAAAGTGAAACATATAAATCTCGAATCAGCACTGAACTAATCTGCCATCTATTGAAGTAATACTTAATTAACTGACGTTACCTACGTATAGAAAAATATACACTAACCGGCCAAAAACAATATGACCAACTACCTAATATCCTCATTTGGTGGCTTGCAGAACAGCAGAAATGTAGTTTGACATGGCCTGTAAATTCCGCGATCAGCTTCGGCTTGAATCTAATATACAATGATATCCCGAAGGTGTTCAATTGGGTTAAGAACGGGCAAGTTTTAGGACCATTGCAGCAATTGAAATTCACGATTGTGCTCCTCGAACTACTGTAGCACAACGCTGGCTTTGTGTCAATGAGCGTTGTCCTGCTGAAAAATACCATTGCCAGCTGGAAACATGATATACATAAATGGGTGTATTTTACCAGCAGTGATCTGCCTCTAGATAGAAGCCGTCATGATACCCTCCACACTCACTACCGAGCCCATGCCTAATCATGTGAAGGTTCCCGAAACCATAATAAAGCCACAATTGACCTGTCGTCCTACTGTGCACATCTGAAGCAGCTATTTCCCTGACGACCAATTCTGACCCGGCCATCGATGTGATGAAGAAAGCATAAAGGATCGTGATTCATTGTCATACGGCGTTGTTCTATTCCCGTATGATCACTGTATGAGATCTACTACATTTGTAATAATTAATTTTATTATGTGTATGGAAAATTATGACAATATTGTATTGTCTTCGAGTTTACATATGTGTACAAAATTAATGAGATCTGGATAGAATATCAAGCATGAAATTTAAATTGCAAAATTTGGTTCAAATAAACAGAAAAAAAAACTAATAAAACATTGGTACAAAAGAAAAAATAACAAACTTATTTGGTAAATCTCTTGTAAATGCTCAGCGTTGCTCATACGTAGTTCTAGCTGTCTGCAACCAATTCAACACCAGTCAGGATTTGTGTTGAACAAATTGCAGACGCTCAATAATAATTTCTAACTAATTTATTCTATGCACAGAAATATATGTATGTATGCATGAATGTGTGTACTTTCGTTTCATCGTAACTCTGAAACGTCTGCAGCAATTTGAATCAAATTTGATGCATATATAACTTACAATCTGGAAGAAAATATCGAATGGATAAGACTTCCCTAGTACCACTGGGGAGAATGGAAAAGAGGCAATATGTAAAAATAGTAGATAACGATCGATATTCATATTTTCGGGGTTCCCGAGATGAATAGTGACACTCAAAAAGCTGTTTAAATCCAGATCCATCCCTTATTCGCGTGGAAGAGGAAACGTAAAAAATAATCGAGAATGACCGATTTTAGTGTCAAATACATTTCCACAATCGCTGATATGAATAGTGACATTTCCGATACTGTTGAAGCGCAAGTTCAGAGTCCATCAGCATGGGGGGAGTAGAGGTGAGAGGTGAGGATGGGAAAGAGGTGACTTTACGAATTTTTGTCATTACACTTTTTTGAAATTCATATCCTAAGGGGGGGAGATTTCAAATACTTTCCATAAATCTATTTTCTGAATGTGAAGAACTGACATTTCAATTTGTTTTAGAGTAAAACACTAAGGTACACTCATGTCCAAAATTATTGTCGCATGTCTATAAATATGTTTGTTGTAGGAATATAATTTGTTAACGAATTCGCCAGGTATTTCTTATAATGTTATTATGTGTATAATCGGCAAAGACATATATGTGGCAAATTTCATGTCAAAAGAGCAGTAAATAAAAACAATAAAAAGAAAAATAAAACTTTCTTGTCCATTTAACAACATTTTGTTTTACTCACTCTAACTTTCGTATTTATAATTCTTTTCGTATGAAATTTACCACAAATATACATTTCCAGATTATACACATAGTATCAGTATTAAAAGTACCCTGCAAAATCATTATCATACTATATTCTTACAAGAAGACAGTGATAGATATGCGACAATCATTTTGGACATGAGTGTACAAGAACGTTATTTGAACGTAGTGTACTGCCATAGAGTTTACGTATTTGCACAACGTTTTTGAGCTGTAGTCAGAATCACAAGGTTGTTAACAAATAAACGAACAGAAAACTAACCCAATTAAAGCATTGCAATATGTAAATAAACAAAGTTTCAATAGTTGCCGGGAAATTTACGTTTACTCCGCACTGTGAACAAAAAAATCACTCATAGAGTTTTCTTGTTGAGCAATTACGAACATTTTTGTGCACGGCACATGAACTAAAATGCACACACACAAAAAAAAAGTTTTCTTTTTCTTCTTAGAATGCTTCTACCTTTCTACCATAAATAAAAGACCCACGCAATCGACTTTGTAGTAGATTAAAGAAATGCCTGAGGGAACAGAGAGGATTGACGATTCCAGAAGAGGTTTCACTAACAACCTCTTGTTTACTTACACAAAATCCTGTTCTTTCCAGTAAGGTCTAGCAGTAGCAGTAGTACTACCAGCAGGTAATAATAAAAGCAGCAACCCAAGTACGGGATAGAGTCTGTGTTGGTGAAGTTTCTCTCGCCAAAATCTTTCCTCCTGCGTTTTGTCTGCTGCAGGGTATTTCTTCTGTGCCGTCATTCAAGAGTTTCAGAACCACCTGAATATACGAATCTTAGCTTCAAAGAGAAGAAGTTAAAGACAGACGTAAGTTTCTTTCACGCATCTCTTCAAATCAACCTTGTCTTCTATTAAATTATACGGAACAACTACGTTATTTTTTTTTTAGAATTCAACTCATATTGTATGCACTATTAGATTTACCGTGGGTAAGCTGGTAGGAAAATTAATTAAAGAAATCACATTTGCAAATTTAACTGAAGAATTACCAGACCTTATTCATGTTTTATTTACCAATATTTCTTTCCTTCTTGAAGAGGTAATGACTGTTCACTGGTAGAGCGTTCACATATGGTTCAAAGGATCATTGATGGTGTTTCTGATGGAAAACATTCTTTGTGAGTTTCAGTAGGTGTTTTCTCGTCCCTTCCAGTTCCAATAAGTTCATTTAATTCCATTTATCAATTATTTCCTTTAGTCTACAAGATACACCACAGGAAGGTAAAATAAAATTCATATATAAAGGTAACCAAGAAAGTTCTGTCGCTTTTTAACCTACTATCTTCGAACCTCGATATGTCACCTAAGATATACCTGGGGGATCAAAAGTAATCCCCATCAGCATCGACGACCTTCTCCCAGGCTATGGCCATGGATTCCATCGCGGTAGAACTTGGTGAGCCGTGAAGCGAAGAAAGTAACAAGTGCATTTTGAACCTCTACTAGGGATTTGAACTGGTATCCTCTAAGGTGATTATCTAAGGAATAGAACAGGTGATAATCTGACAGTACAATGTCTGGGGAGTATGGCGGATGCAATAATGCTTCTTATCCAAGGTGTAGAATGGTGTCCCGGGTCGTCCTAGTCACGTGGGACTTAGTGTTGTCCTGTAACAGGAGGATTCCTTTGCGATTCAGAATTGCTGGCTTCAGAGTTTTGAGTTTTTCTTGAACGCGGCTCAACTGCTGATAGTACACAGTTGCATTGATGCCTTGAACCGGCTGGTAGCAGTTCCCGATGCACGATGCCGCGAGCAATCTACCGAACATACAGGAAGACTTTCTTCTGGTGCAGTGCTGGTTTCGATTGTTTTGAAACCGGTTCATGGAATTCTAACCAATGATGATGGCGCCGTGGAGCTTCGTACAGGACCCACTTCTCATCACATGTCAACACTCTCTCCAGAAGTGGCTCCTTCTCAGACGAAATAGTAAAGAAACACAGGTATCTGCTCGCGTTGCCTTCTGGCCAAAAGTCAAATCATGTGGGACCATCGACCCAACTTCTCAAACTATTAGAGATTCTTCCGAAAGGTTTCTCCACTTATACTGCATTCTACTCCCAGGTCTTCAGATGTCTGACCACTGTTCGCCTCAATTGCCGCCTGAAGATCTTCATTTTGTACATGTGTTGGTCTTCTGGCACGTGGTCCGTCTTCGAGTGTCTCGTCACCGTCCTTAGCCCTTAAGGGATCCGGGGTTTTTTGGGGTATTTTTTAGATTTTCAGTCAAGCAGCTACTGCATCGTCACTATTTATCCTAGGATCATGGTTCATACCTCATTCTCTTCAGAATGAAGCTGGCTTTCAAATGGTACCACTTGCATCCCCATATCATATACCAGAAGAGGGAAAATTGATGTCAAAGGGAAAATTTCGGAGGGAATTTTTTCACATTTTGAGCCTTTCTGGAGCGGCCCTGTGTGAACGTAGAGATTTCAAAAAAATCTGATACATAGTACTTGGTAGACTGAATGTGTTTGCCAAATTTCAAGTTTCTATCTTGAATACTAAAGGCGGGAGAAATTTTATCAAGAATCCCACAATGCCCCAAATTACCGCAAAAGACCATGATCTCAGGTAAAAAATTCCTGACACATCCCTAATTACCCTAGGGTTATGTTTCGCCCATCATTCTCTTCAGAATAGAACTGCCTTTCAGACGGTATGACTCACGTGTCTCCATCATGTATCTAAGGCGGCAAAATCCCGAAGAAAGGGATTTTTTGGTGTAAATATCCCTTTTTCCAACTTTTGCCCCTCTGAACCCCCCTGTTTTAACGCAGAAATCTGAAAAATTTGGTAAATACTACTCGGTGGACTGAATGTTTGTGCAACATTTCAATGTTCTACGTGCAAAAATAAGCCCGCCAAAAAAAGAAATACCGAAAATATCCAATATTCCCCTATACAGAAGTATATTTTCATAAAAAAATCCCTGAGACATCCTTAATTACCCTAAAGTCATGTTTCGCCCATGATTCTCTTCAGAATAGAACTGCCTTTCAGATGGTATGACTCACGTGTCTCCATCATGTATCTAAGGCGAGAAAATCCCGAAGAAAGGGATTTTTTGGTCTAAATATCCCTTTTTCAACTTTTTGCACCTCTTCACCCCCTGTTTTAACGCAGAGATCTGAAAAAATCTGATAAATACTACTAGGTGGGCTGAATGTTTATGCACAATTTCAATCTTCTAGGTGCAAAAGTAAGCCCGCCAAAAAACAAATATATATATATACCGACAATGTCCCATATTTCCCTATACAGAAGTATATTTTGATAAAAAAAAATTCCCTGAGACATCCCTAATTACCCTAGGGTTATGTTTCGCCCATCATTCTCTTCAGAATAGAACTGCCTTTCAGACGGTACGACTCACCTGTGTCCATCATGTATCTAAGGCGGCAAAATCCCGAAGAAAGGGATTTTTTGGTAAAAATATCCCTTTTTTCAACTCTTTGCCCCTCTAGATCCCCCCTGTTTTAAAGCAGAAATCTGAAAAAAAAATCTGGTAAATACTACTCGGTGGACTGAATGTTTGTGCAAAATTTCAATCTTCTACGTTCAAAAATAAGCCCGCCAAAAAATAATGAACATAGGCTTAATAAGAGAAAATAATTTTTTAAAATTATGGCGTCATCACCTCTGGACGCAGGAAGGTGTGAAACCATACGTTAGGTCTTCTACAATGCCTCTGGATTTGAAAAATAAAAATAAAAACCCGGACGAAAAAGCTCAAATAGAAGAGTTATAACGCAATGTGCCATGAAACACCCGTATGATACAAATTGTACCATCGGATCCCTTAAGGGTTAAACTTGTTAAACCACCGCTGCATTGTCCGCGTAGTCACGGTACCCTCATCAAAGGCCTGGCATATCTTCTGCCCCGCTGTACCACAGTTTACAACTTTCATTGAAAAGAAAAAACGAAGGACTCTTATTTTCTGTTGACTTGGTCGAGATCAGGAAAAGTAACTGTATATTGATTTTATTGATTTATATATTTATTTTTGTTTAACAAGGTTATCACTCAGATGATGTACAGTGCAACTAATTCGTTGATTATATCTCTTCTTTGAGAATGGTTCATAGTTTTTTAAACTTAGAATATATCTGAGATACGATCTTGTGTACGATTACATTAAAAACTATATTTTAAATTCGGGAGCAGCGGTGGCTCAGTGGTAGAGCGTTTACCTCTGGTGTTAGGGGTCCCGGGTTCGATCCCAGCCCTAGCCAAGTGAACTTTGTGGTGGACAAACGCCGTGTGCGTGGGTTTTCACGGGGTTCTCCCGTTTTCTCCCACTTTCTTCATTCCACCATTTCATTCATTACTCATCATCACCGTCTCCTTTAGCCTAACCGGCATAATCGTTGGACATAAAACTCAAAGATTTCATTTCATTTTTTATATTTTAAATTCCTTAGCCTGTTCTTCTCTTCCTTAATCTGTTGAATGGATGATCTTGATAGTATGTCTAGACTATACTTTGACGTCAACGTTGACTATACTTTTAAACACACACTAACTGTACGTACGACATATTAATTTGAAAACGCATGGTGAGCTTCGAAGCACTCAAATGATTACCTCGAGTTCTTGAACTCAATTGAATAAAATTTAACAGTCGATTACGCAGTAATCCCATAATGTGCTTGGCACCGTCTTTATGTATTCAGTTTATAAAATACATGTATAATAGACTTGATAGTTACAGGATAGTCATCTGGTAACCCTTAGCTCATGAATCGATTTTGTGTCAATCTTCAATATTATAAGATAATATAAATCAGCAATAACTATAGCATGGCAAACAACATCAAAATCAAGTTTGGCAAACGATACTGTGGCAAAACGCATGTAGCTGCACATATAAGTCACTTAATTGTAGTAAAATTCCGCGTAGGAGATCAACGAACTCGAATCTGACGTTCCATGACATCCCGAAGGTTAAGATTGGGTAGATTCCAGCAATTGAAATTCACCACTATATTACTGGAACTACTGCAGCATAACGTTAGCGTTGTAACAAGGACGGTTGTAATGCTGAAATATCCATTGCCAGTTGGAAATATGTCCAACATGAATTGGTGTATGTGATCAACAATGATCTTCTGATATCTAAGAGCCGTCATGGTGCCCTCCACACGCACTACCGGGTCCATGTATGACCATGTTAAAGTTCCCCAATCACGATAGAGCAACCAGTGGCCTGTTATTATCCTACTGTAACGAATTTTATTCTCAAGATCGGCGAAAAGTTCATTATGATTATGCTTTATTAGGGGTACTCGTCCTAGCATGAATCATGACAGCCCCTAAAATTCATCTGTTATATTGTAAAGGTCCTGGATTACTGTTATTATGGTCCCCTGTTACAATGTAAAGGTCCTGGTATGTTGTTATTATGGTCTCCTGTTCATTGTAAAGGTCCTGGTATATTGTTATTATGGTCTCCTGTTACATTGTAAAGGTCCTGGTATATTGCTATTATGGTATCCTGTTACAATGTAAAGGTCCTGGTATATTGTTATTATGGTCTCCTGTTACAATGTAAAAGGCCCTGGTATATTGTTATTATGGTCTCCTGTTACATTGTAAAGGTCCTGGTATATTGTTATTATGGTCTCCTGTTACATTGTAAAGGTCCTGGTATATTGTTATTATGGTCTCCTGTTTTATTGTAAATGAAGATAGAGTAGTATATTGGAAGATTTCTTACTGTTTTGGAGTTCAATGACTTCATCCATGTCTTTCAGTTTAAAAGATTAACACATTTATTTATACAACATATTTCGTAAGGCATTTTACAAAAGGAGCCGTTTTGTATCACTTATGCGGTTGGTAATATCTATGGTATTTTGGGCCAAATACAGATGAATGTATCTTGAGTATATTTGGTCGTTGTATTCTACTATTTTGTATGGTAACGTACAAATCAATCAAACGTTCGCCTATTATGTCATTCGATTTCAGAGTAGCATGCACCCTCGGCAGTTGGTGACAAATCGCATCTGAATAAGATTTGATTTTCCATGCTTTTTAATTTTTATGTAGTAACATTTCAAAGGCGACTTTCAACTTTAAAGGAGTGTTAAATGTAATAACCATCCTTGTTCTTATTTGTTTATTATTATTATTATTATTATTATTATTATTATTATTATTATTATTATTATTATTATTATTATTATTATTATTATTATTATTATTAAGTATTCTTGAGCTCCCTCGTGGCTAAGCGGTCAGCGCAAGCACCTTTGGCGTGGGAGACCCTGGTTCGATTCCTGGCGGGAGTTTTTATGGTTCTGATTCCACGCTAAGTTGTAGGTCCACGTCTCATTTAGCCTCGCTGCTGAAAGGGACACTAAACTCAAAATCACATCATTAAGTATTCAGCCTGTCGGCAGATTCTGAGACTAATGAGAGTTTTTTCTTAGATTCGGATCTGAAAATGTTTCTTCTATTTTTCTGGATCTTCAGATTCCTCCTTCCATTTTCCCTCTATGACTTATGAAGATGACAATTTATCCGCAAAATGTGTCCAATCCAATTGACCTTTCTATCTAGGATGTGGCTAAAAGTGTCCTCTTCTCTTATACCCCTTTTAAAACCATCTCCATTTCTTACTACTCTCTGTCCATTTTACCTTCTTCATCTTCCTCTAATACCATATTTTGATGATCTCTAAATATTTATTCTCTAACTTCCGAAATGTCCAAGTGTCTGAATCATACAATACAATACTCCATATATAGCACTTGACCAGTTTCTTCCTTTGTCCAATGTTAAGCCTGCCAGTTATGGTATGATGTAAAAATGGAGAAGTTATATTTTCTTCCAAAAGAATTGTAATTTTACTGATTTGATTCTGCTGATTTCTTTTTAAAATCTATTCACCCTGATAACTAACAAGGGAAAGGTCCGATGTCACTCAGAGATAATTGCACCAAATTTGGTGTAGGAATAGGTAATATGAATAGAAAAGAACGTGTGGAAGCATTCGTTTCGCAGGCGTTGGAATCAGAAATAATGGGCAATACAGTTAGTAGAATGAAAACAGAAAAGATGAGCTGAACAGAAAATGTGCCAATGCCTGCCACCAGTCACACCAGGCGAATGCCGGGCTACTAAATCATCAACTGTCCCAGCCATTACCCACATTATCTCTATAAAGAGGAATTGAAATATTTAAAAAAAAAATAAAAGCAGTCTCATCTATTTCAGGCTGAACGTGTGTTTTTTAGCATATTTATTTTTTGAATACATTTCCTGGTATTATGTGTGCCTGTTGTATTTTTATGCTTCTGTTAACAACTGTTTCCTTATGTGAAAAACCAGTATATAACTCACTGTACGTTATATTTAGGTTAAGTACGGTAATTTCTAATCTTCTTGAGACCAATTTTTATAAGTTAACTTTACGAACATCACATGTGTGTAGATAATGAATACGTTGTTTCATGTGTGCTATGCAACGGAAGTGAAACGCTCATTTTATGTTCGCTCTATTAAAGTGCAATGTTTGTGAAACATAAGTGTGTTATATTTGGAATCTTTAACGCAGTTGTTACGAGGCTGTTTTTGTCCAATATATTTTGCTGGTTTCTAGTGGTAAGTAGACCAAATTCAAATATTACCTTTGTCCTTTGCGTTAACATAGTTACGTCAATGAATAGTCTTGTATGTATTCAAACGATATTTTTGTTATGGCCGTCCACAGTCGTTCTCATTTTAAATATCACTAATCCCGGAATATATATTTAAATTCGCCCCACAAACACACAATTTTTAATTTTGGTGGAATATCAAACGTCGCAGATATTAAACACCCGTACAAATGAAATCAGTTAATATTGGTGGGTTCCGACATTTAGAACTTGCATACTAACAGCATCTTATAGTGTGAAGAAATACAGCAACTTCATTTCGACCCATTCCCTGGAAAACTTCTAGTGACGCCCATAATTAATTTCTGTATACATTTTCTTTATCTATCTACCTATCTATCTATCTATCTATCTATCTATATATATATATATATATATATATATATATATATATATATAATTCCATTAAGCTAACTACCCCGCCATTCGCCATTAAGCTAACTAGAGTTAGTACCCCGCCATTAGCCTGATGTGACTGATGGTGGACATTGGCGCATTTTCTGTTCAGCTCATCTTTTCTGTTTTCATTCTACTTTATTTAACTTCTTCTGCATTGACCGCAACAGCGAGCAAAGGCTCCGTCTCATCAATATTTGATTGACAGGCTATACTTCCTTAGAACTGTAGGGCCCATTATTTCTGATTTCGAACACATGTGAAACGGGTGCTTCCGCATGTTCTTTTCAATTTCCATTACCTACTCCTACACCAAGTTTGGTATAATTATCTCTGAGTGACATCACGCCCCTCCCTCGTAAGTTATCTATTAGTGTATAAAATAATATTTTTTTGAAAAAAAAAAAAAAAGAATTTAATTTAAGTAACATTAAATGTACTCGTATAGAAGTATGTAATAGAAATATGTTTTGACAACGCGAGTGACATTTATTTCCTCTTGAAGAGAAAAATAATAATTTTTAAAAGATCATTAAAAACGTCCTGTTCTTTACAAAGGGAACAGCATAATATTTCCCCTGTATAAATTAATGAGCTAAAAATGAATATTGTTGCCGGTACTCGACACTCTTAATCATTCAGAATTAATATCTCGATGGATTGAATTCAGAAAACGAAGAAATTATCAACAAATTCAACTTTTCAAATTCACTGAATAAAGTAGCGCTTCTAGCTCAACAACTTCACGAATATACAATAAGGATAAATGAATTGAGGTTCAACATAATGAATTCTTTAGTCAAAATATGAAATATGTCGACACTCATCTTACTCAGAAATATCCAACAATATTTAAAAGGGCGTTATTTCTTATATAAAAGATACATTTTGAAAACAAGTGCGAGTTTAAGTTATATTTTTTGTCCTCAGTTATCTTTTAGAGATGGAAATAGTCTATTTCAAACCAGTTTTATATCTTTCCGTATGACGTTCCCTGGAGGTAGAAACCTCTCTCCTTTTTAGACTTTATAGCTTTTGGAGTTTAGGATGGATGCGGGAATGAGAAAAAAGTAGAAATGTTTTAGAGCGGTGATCGATTCTTTTTGTTTGTTTCACAGGGTAGAGAAAAAAAAGGAGAGTGATGGAATCCTTCGGGACATTACTCTCTCTTCTTAGCAATTCGCTTTCCACACCGGTTCTGTGTTTCCATGTAGCTAGCTACAGAATCTATATACCACGTTCTACTCTTAAATTGTTTCTGTCGGACGTATCCTGGGAAATGTGTTTGTCTCCAGTGGACTGTTTCTGTACTATATTTAGTATCGCAAGTGCAATGGGTATTTTCTACAATCATATATTCATTAATATCGCAATAAGTATGCCATTATGATTGACAGTTCTGGTTTATTTTATGGATTATTCAAAGAGCGCGCCGGTTTTGTTACATCAAATTATGAACTTGATTTTTTCAAAACACTAACAAAATTCATAAACATGTTCGTCACACATTCCGATTTCAGTATGGTGAATGACATCGGGTATATGAACTCCTCTACTGCGCTGGCATGCAATACTCTATTCGTGAAATCCACTGTGACTGCTTGACAAGTTTTGACTTGGATTTTGCCGATGACTCATCGAATTTTCTCCATTAATTAAAGGATGGAACGGGGCTTATTGACATAGACTAATGATGTAAGAGTACCCCCAAAGTAAAAAACCACAAGGAGTTAAGTCTCATGACCTCGGGGGCAATTGCTGGTCAGCATTACGCGAAATGAGGCGATCTGATCTGATAAAAAGTTTTTACAATTAGCACACGTTGCGCTATAGTAAACTGCTTCATGGCTAGACACAGACTGTAGAAATGCAAGAAATTCACACTAAGGCGACAACCGGAATGTTTGTGGGTAGATCAACAATACGAAACAATGTCGGAACTGAGAAACAAAAATTTGCCAGACGATCCAAAAACCGGCGCGCGTTTTCAATAACCTTATATATTGAACACCACAACTGAAAAACAAATACTCGTTCGAGGTTACAATGCATTTACACGTTTCATGTGTCCTAGATACCGACAACATGATTTATACATCTATCCCCTGTTCGCCTCTTCGTCCTGATGTTCATTCAGCTCGCGGTCATACCGTTTCTGAACCAAATTTTAAAGTTCCTTGAGTACACTGCAAGAAATACAGAAACTACTTTTAGACACAATAGGACACTGTACACATTACAGAAACTCTTTGAACACCTCCAGATGACACATATTCACCCTTTGTAGATACTGTGCTGTCCAAGTACATATGTCCCAAATGTATGTACAAAATGTATTTAATCATTTTGTTTTCGAACTGTTTGCCGAGAAGTGTTTTAAATATGTCTTACTAGATATTGTTTTCGGAGAATGAAAGCTTTTGGACACGCGAAGCACACTTTATAAACATACACTTGATAAATTTCACCCTCAACATCTGTACTAAAAATGTTTAAATGCTATTTTTTTTTTCAGTGTAGTTCAGTGCATTTAGACAGTGATTTAGCCAAAACCTGGACAAAAGTAATAACAAAACGAAATCATTTTGTTATGTTCAGTATACTTCCCTGAACATATTATAAAAATTACCACCTTGTCCCACTTTGGAAAAATTCGCCATCTTGGATTCTATATGGAGACAAGACCAAGACATCGACTTACACTTAAAATGACATCTTCGCACAGAATTAAGCCGGAAACTTCGTTTTGTGTTAGTTAATAGTGTGTAAGATAATAGCATAGCTTAAGAAATGTGCACTTAGAGTTTGCATGCTTCTATGTACTGCACCTATACTGAAAAAACGCGGTCATTATATAGTAAATATAATTCTTATTTTACAATTATGTTTTATTGGCATGCAACTCACAAACTAACCGAAATATGAAAATCTATCGCAAAATAAAAGTGATAGAATATAATCGTAGCTTTCAAACGATGCCACTTATGTTTCTCTGTCTTAAAAGGTAATAGAGCTAGTCGAATTTATGTAACACAGGGTGTGTAATTCTCGATAAGATGGCATTATTATCAGATGCCTACTATATTTGTTTCGTATGCACTAACACGTCTCTTCTATGTGACTTGTAATGCTTGCGTAAGGTTCTTAGATCATAACAAATATTTAGTTGAATGATGTGAAAGTGGTCGATAAGGCTGCTATTTTATATTCAATATGGCGTCAAGTGAAGAGGCCGCTGTAACACTTAGATAGCAATATCTTATTAAGAGGCCGCATCACTGCGAAATTAAAATACCGCTAATTTTACAGTAATTATGTGATATCTTCAAATAGATACAAGATAATCGAAAAGTGGAACCAGACCTCCCTAGACAGTATTATTTTGCGTGAGATACTGTTATCACGACTCATTTATCTGCTTTCGATTTCCAGCCATTTAGAAAATCGGCATTTATTTTCGCGTTTCTAAATAACAGCAAACGAGAAGCTACTAGGTGACTCATGATAACGGTACCTCATGCAAAATAACATCGCCTACGGAGGTCTTGATCCACTTTTCGATTATCTTTTATCTATTTGAAGATATCACATAATTACTGTAAAATTAGCGGTATTTTAATTTCGCAGTGATAGAGACTCTTAAAGAAGTAAACTGAAAACTTCCTTTCTTTGTCAACATAGGCAGTTTGGATCGAAGTTGCTTATAATATCTAACTTAGGTTTTTGTAGTTCTTATAGAAATACTAATATTATGAGTCTTCTAGAGTGTGATTCTTTTAAAACTCACGGATTTCATTTGAGTCTAGAATTTCTAACTCAAGTCCGATTTTCATGCGGTTTATGGCAAATGATCAAGGAAGGATGGAGGATTTATGGGACTATGTGTACTGGTTTAAATTCATCCGGAGTAATATCGATCACACCTCAAGAAAAACAGCAAATTTTCGCCAGTGTATCTTACAATTGGAATGAGGTTTTGGATTTTTAAGCGAAATTGCAAAATACAAATTAAGTGTTAGAATACAAATTAAGTGTTAGTACTCGTAGTAACACCCATATATCACATGTGAATAGCTATAGCCGGTTTCTTGCCACAAACGACGGAGAAATTTCTTGGGCGACCTAAGGAGTCGATAGCTGACATCTTCCACAACAGCCGCCTGCGAGGTCTGATGCGTCCCTGTCTCACTCAGAAGCGATCCTGTTTCTTTCAATTTATTCACTTAGCGACCATATATGTTCATATCTGGGGCAGAACGTGAGGCAAATTTGTTTCTAAATGCCCTTTGCGTAACAACAAATTCCATTCTCCAAAAACTCTTAACGATAAACTAATGTTACTCCCAAGTATACAGTATTCTCACTGTGCCCTGATCATACATACACAGTAGCACAGAACAGTACAGCTCAATTCCCAATACAGCGGCCAAGTTTCCTGCTTCTTCTTGACTTTGATGAGGTTGCACCTCGTTCCAATTGTAAGGTAAATTGGCGAAAATTTGTTGTTTTTCTTGGGGCATGACCGATATTAACCCGGATGAATTTAAACAAGTACACATAGTTCCATAAATCTCCCATCCTTCCTTGATCATTTGCCACAAACCGCTTGAAAATCGGACTTCAGTTAGAAATTCTAGACCCAAATGAAATCCGTGAGTTTTAAAAGAATCACACTGTATGTAATAGCACATGCACCGGCAAGTATTGATGGAAATGCGTACGTACAATTCATTTTCGCTAATGCTGGTTACACAAAGAAGTAGAGCAACCGTGAATCATTTATTGCCACAGATACAGCAGAGCTGATACTATTTTCCTACATATTCATCACCGAGATTCATACACTTGTCATACAGTAGAATCAACTTTTGTATTGCGATGTCGTAAAAGCCCGTCGCCTACGAGTGAAAGCAATGTATGGCAGGTGTCTGCAGTTGTTCATCCCTACTAAAATACTTACCGGATAGGATTATTAGGACGTAAAAAGACATGAAAATCGCTCGAAGCAAGTTACGGGCTATGGTGGAGGATAGCAACTGATATTCTGCATTCATTCCAGTGATAGTTTAACCACCCACTGTATAGCCCGGATCTTGTTGCGATCGATTCCCATGTCTTCTTTCACCTCAAGAATTTCCTCTCCTGTAAGTTTTTTATAGTGGTGAACAATTGCAGATAGTTGTCACGCACTGGTTCTAATCCCAGACTGCTGACTGTCACAACATAGGAACACAAAAGTTATTCCATACTATGAAAAGTGTCTGAATTCCGGTGGTGAATATGCTGTATCTGTAGCAATGAATGTTTCAAGATCACTGTGTATGCTTTGTGTTTATAGCCCTAGGGAAAAACTTACTTTCTGGATACACCTCGTAAAAATATCCAACTCAATGAGAAACGTGCAATAGGTGTCCTAAGGTCTTATGGATAAATAGTACCAAGAAATATTATTCACATAACTTTTTAGAACACTTTTGGAATAAAATAATGTTACTTAAAAATTCATTTTTACACCTGTAATTTTATTTAGGTACAATTTATCTACAAAATGTAACTCGAATTAATGAGAAAGAAAAAGATTTATTGTTATTTCGTTTGAAGTCGTGTGACAACAGACATCTCTTTCATCTTTCTTCTCGAATTGTCATCAATAAAGAAGAGTAATTAACAAGAATTTCAAACTTAATTAACAGTGAAAATTGCATTACTACTAGATGAAAGCATACATTAAAAGCAATCAGTTTATAATTACATTTCATAGTTAAATAACTTTGTTGTAGGTTTTCAGAGGCTACAGCAAACTAAGTTTATTTGATGTATCTTCATCCTTGTCATTCACTTTCAGGACATGAGTACTACAGTGGGGCAACTTTAGCTATGACATTTGTGGATTAAAAAAATAACTACATTTAAACATTAAGCGTAGTTAAAAACGTTCTAGTTTTACGATCGGGAAATCTGAAGTTCGTACGGATTTGTCTTAGCTTTTCCATAGCTCTGCCAGGCAAATACTGAGATAATTCGTTAGCTTGTAAAGAACAATTTGTGGTAAACATTTCATGTCAATTTTCTTTCTAATTTTAGAGATTTTTCTAATTGAAAATCATGTGATCCCGTTTCACCTTACACAAAGCATTTTACATTTCGGTTTGGTTGGTTAAATGGGACTTTAACGCCCCTTATCAGCAGCGAAGTTATACAAGAAGTAGACCTACAGTTTAACGTGGAATGGGAACAACTGTATTGTGTTCAAATTTCAATGCTCTGAGGCTAGGAACCGACCACGCAACTCACTAGACCAGCAGGAAGAACTACTGGAGATGGGGTTCCGCAAAGTATTCAGATAAAGTCGGAGGAAAGATTGACGTCGTTACGGAAGTAGGAGGCACTATGACTATGAATAAAAATCAGAAGCGAGCAGAACGTGTAGCTTATTTCCTTTAATATAAGAATGCCAGGTGTGTTTCCTGTAAGGCGGATAAAAACGCTGCGATTTTCGACGCACTTGCAGTCGACACACATTCAATCGTCAATATACTCGAAACTTTGCCAGCGCTATCTAATACCCTCGTCACTATAGTCTCAATGTTACCGAAGACACTTGACAACGAACAGGCATCAATAGCGATCATAAACACAGTGCTCGTGGGTTTTCGCGAGGTTCTCCCGTTTCCTCCCATTGTCTTTATTCCACCATTTCATTCATTACTCATCATAAGCGTCTCCTTTAGCCTAACCGGTATAAGGATGGGACGTAAAACTTAAATATTTCATTTCATTTTCAATAGCGATCATGTGACAGGAATGTAAAAACGTAGACTTAACTTCAATAAGCGATTGATTTATAATGGAAATTAAGGTACAATTAATATCTTCACGGGCAGCATCCATCTTTCCTATAAAGAATGGTGATCCAAGTGTTAAAAGATAAGAGATATCCTGCTGGGGAGGAACGGTGGCTTGAACGAATCATTCATTCTGGTAGTGTACATGGTACGTAATCTGAGATAGGCTGAGCCCGGATTGAAGACCGTTTCTCGTTTCCAGAGAGCTCCTGGATTCGATTGTGAACCTGTAGCTGTAGTCAAATCGTGAGATTTGATACCTTGAGATACTGGAACATCTCCTGACTAAAAGGGAGATAAAGTTGTTTTCACGCTTCGGCGTCATCACTGGATATGTCTAAAGAATTTCAGTCGAAGTATAACTTGGACAGGGCTTTCGACTTATTGCGTTATTGGTATATCCCCCTATTCTTCTTCGGAAAGATTGTATCGTTAAACTACTGGAACTTGGATGAAACATATTATCACCAAGTTACAACTATAGTCCGGTGTAAAGAGATATTATTGTACGAGGAGGGTACCGGTCTATCACGGGTGAAGATGTGACATTCACTTCGCGAGGTCATTGTGACTTCAATTGCATTATCATTCTCAATCTTGACAGTTAAAGTGGCTTCATTTCCAGGTGAACCACACGTAGGTCAATTCTACGGAATAACCATCCAGCCACCTGCAGCTCCACTTCACAGCCTCACTTCAATTGCGCTGTAGATGTTTGCTGGTATCGTCCTGGCATTGCAGACATTGAATCTGATTCTCAACCCAATCATATACACATAATGTTGTCAGAACACCTTCAAGCGCTCTACACACTTACAGTCGGCCTGTGCGCTCTGCGATGACATATTTAAACTTAGATGTGAAGGTCTTCTACAGATACTTATTCTATGGTGTGAATTTCGTTTGAATCGGACGATGTATGCATCCATTTTTAATTTATTTTGCGGCACTGTGTATGCCCTGTGCTCTTCCGATTTTAAATAGTTTCAGTGTACCTATTAATGCTAACCAGGGTTGGCGTGGGTCAATGAAAACTTGACCCACGACCCACTGACCCACCACCCACCGTGACTCACGACCCACCATGACCCACTCTGACCCACCACCCACCGTGACCCACTCTGACCCACCACCCACCATGACCCACCACCCACCATCAAGCACTCTCATCCACTGTGACCTACTCTGACTCACCAAAATCTCGTCATCAACTCTTACACATAATCTACGGCCTCTTTTACTGACTAAAGAGTTTACACTTGTAATGAAACCAGACTGTGAAACTGTCACTAATCGGAGTTTGAATTTTTACGGTCAATCGCTCAAGCACCACTGTTACAATAAAGGTGGATCTGACCTTTACGATATAAAATGGTAAAGTGTTTGTCAATGAGGAAATTGAAGCACTTCGAGGCGGGGGGAAATTAGTGTGTGCCTAAAATATACTTGTACTAAGAGAGTATTCTTGCGAGTGTTAATTTCTTAACACATTCCAAAAGAAACTTCTATTCGCAGAGAAATACTTCTGTACAATATGGAAAAGGTTATGATTTCTCAGTTCACAGTATTTTTCTCCAAAGACTTCAAAAATCAGTTTTCCATAGCGTATAAGTGCTCGGGTACTGTCTGTAAGAACATCTCCATAAAGTATGCTCATAATTGTAATTTGTGTAATCACTAAAACACCACGTTAAATGTAAGTTACAAATATGCATAATTGCAATTATTATGAATATTTATTCAAAGTAGTTTACCTTCTAGTTTATGAAAAGGAAAGAAGAGACTTATTAAAAATTAGGTACAAAGTTGAAAAAACACTAGGGATGGGTACGAGCGAGTTTTCTTTGAAATTCGAATCGACTCGAAACATACATCTTTCAGCTCGACTCGAGAACCCGACTCGAAAACTGTCCTCCAACTCGACTCGAATTTGTTTCGAGTCGAGTCGAGCCAAAAAGAGACAAATCGAGCCAAATCCTGTGTGTAGTTCTACATACTCTCTTCAAGTATCCTACATAGACAATATAATTATTATCAATGATGCTACTATAACACATAATAATAATAATAATAATAATAATAATAATAATAATAATAATAATAATAATAATAATAATAATAATAATAATAATAATAATAATAATAATAAATTTAAGTTTGTCGAGTCGAGTTTTAGATCTACTCGTGCCCATCCCTAAAAAAAAACACAAATAAGCCATTAGTAATACAAGTATACATTTTCCATAAGTCGTAATTTGCCACCTTAAAACAAATCTGAAATCGGGTTTATTTCTTGTTGGCCTCTAGAACTTTTTCGTGGTAAATCATCCGCAGCGGAATGATGTCCATCCTTCAGCCAGGAAATAACTAGCTCGTCTACTTTGAACTTGTCTAGCGGTGGGCCATTAACATTGATGAACAACAAGTTAGACAATGTTTGAGCACTTAGTCTATTTCTAATGTTAGTCATCTATAAATTCATAAGGGGAAATCCCCGTTCGCACTCAGTCGTGGAAATTTGTAATACTCGACAATCTGCTTGCTAGACTTAAATCTGATAACGATTTTTCTTGGTCAGTTTTGAAATACTCCGCAAGAAGTATCACCTCTCTATCACCATACAACATCTTTTCCATATCGACCATGTCAGTTGGCAATTTCGACTCATGGAGAACAGAAACTTCATCTACCACATCTTCGATAGGAAATCTTGTGCATAAATTATCAATTAAAACCTGATAAACTGATGATTTCTTATTCGTTTATAAATTTAGTTTTTGTAATTACACATGAAAGTTTGATGTCATTACCAAGTTCCCTCCCCCCTAGAAGGCAAAAGGAAACGAGGTTTCAGAGAAGTGTTCAGAGGTGTATGAGAATTTCCCCCTTCTTCCCCTTCAATTACCACACTGCTGTTTGTTATGGGCCAAATTGCGATGAATTCCAATTAAATTATCATAGTATAATTATTTCCTTGTTGAATTATAGATACTTTTCAGTGGAAAAAGGGATGAAATTTGAAAGTCCCAAATCAAGGTAAGTAGACTATCGTAAAGGAAAAAAGAGTGTAAAATTTTCCATATAATTATGCATACAATCCAAACTAAAATTTCCGTGTACTTAAGCTTACAGTATAAATTTTATGTCTATTTTTCTCACAACTTTATGGATTGATTGCCCTGTGCTGCAAGCACTCCATATAATAAGCATAAGCTTCAGCAATTATTATAGTAGAAAGCAATGGGTATATGAAGCGAAGTACTGTATTTTTTGTTTCTGAATTTTTTTCTTAACTAATATCGATCATTTTTGATTATTTTTACAAACCAACTCACTTCCAATTTTCCAAATATAGAAAGTGTCCCCCCCATATAAGGAGAATATTTTTTTAAATGCTAGGACAGATTCTGTTTATTTTAAATAAAGAGTTAATACACTGAACCTCAGCTTCGTAAGTTTAACGGCTTGCGAGATACTAATTTTTTTCCCGCATAAATTCGGATCCTCACTACCTCTTTGGGATGTGTATTATAATGAAAGGAATATATCATCCCAGTTTGGATTAAGGCCTAACTATATACTAAAAGTCATTTCATTTGACTCTAATTTGGCCGTTATGATCAGGCACACATAATTACATTCAATTTTTTAAATAATAATTTATACATTACTGTGATTCAAAAATGTATTTTTCCAGTAGTTAGCTTCTCTAAAAACTGATAGGCCTCGAAAGCCAAGTAGTAGTGTAAGTCCTATTGCTATTAATACAATTACAAATATCAAATCCAAAAGTGCCTGAAGCTCTTTTTTCACGTATAGCCTACTCACCTTAGGTAAGCAGACGGAAACAAATGGAAAAGGAAGGGAAATGAAGGTCTTGAAAGTAAAACGAAGACAAATTTACCAGTCTTCAGAAGATACTGTCTACAATGCAGTAAGCAGAGTGAGTCGGTAGGTCAGACTGAATCGGTGGGTCGCAGTGGGTCATGGTGGGTGGTAAGTCACGGTGGGTGGTGGGTCGCAGTGGGTCACATGTTGTTGACCCACGACCCACTGACCCACCCAGAAAACTTGACCCACTTGACCCACTGACCCACTCCATCTCTGATGCTAACAAATATGCACAATTCAGGGAGAACATTATTCGAAGTATAAATACCTTTTTCAAAAAATGTCTCTGACTTTCACATGTGGAATTTCAATGCAGGGTTGGCGCGGTATCTCGTATAAAGATTTTCGTGCATTTATTACTGCTCTCACGCAGCAATTCAATACTATAATCGTAACTTTTTGAAATTTAAGTGTAAAATGGATGCTCGTGTATATCTTTTTCATCATTCAAAACGACTTAATTCCATCATTTTTTGAGTTCACAATGGTGATAATTCAGAACACTTGCTAGAACAATTTATACATAAGAAAATGTTAAATTTTCACTGTGTTTACTGATACTGAAATTCAGATATTAATATTAATATCTTTTAGCATAGCCCAAAATCATACTCTTTCATCCAATCTCAGTGGAAATATATCACCCGGGATGTACTTGAACCTGAACCCACAAAGTGGGGGTGATGTATATATTTCCTGAAAGCTTGGGTCAAGGTAAGATCAAAACTGGTTACTAAAATTGGGGAGGTCTCATGCATTTCGCTTGAGGGCAGCACGTTACTCATTTTTATTAAAATCTTTAAGCGTGTCCTTATAGTTTATTGCTACCCCGAAAAAATCAGAAACGGTGAGACAGGTATGAAAACAGAAAAATATGTCGTTCATCATTTCAAAAGTACAACGTATCAAAGTAAAATTAATGGTCGCAGGGTCCCAGACGGGGTCCAACTCAAAATTTTTAAATGGAAAGGGGATCAACTTGCATATGGTATGAAAGTTGGTGTTAAATGAAATAAGATAAATCAAGTCGCGACTCTCTACGATAATCCTGTGCAAAATGGCAGTGGGTCAAAGTATCAACACAATCTTCATTGCAAAATCTATGGTCACCTGTCTGAATCTGAAACGGTGGGGTAAGTGTAAAATCAAAACCACGGATATGTCATTATTATACTGATTCAAAGTAAAATATGTTCCAGAGTCTCTCACAGGTTCCCAGACGGGGTTCAACTCAAATTGTTGAAATCGGAAAGGGGTTCAGGTTAAGTATCGTATGAAAGCTGATGTTAAGTGAAAGAAAATGAAACAAGTCCCAACTCTTGATGATAAGCCTGTGCAAAATGGTGGTGAGTCAAAATGTCAACACAAGTGTCATTGAAAAGCCACTCCTATTAATCTGAAACGGTGAGACAGGTGTTAAAACAATCCTGCGAGGAACCCTGATGCATTTCTTTTTTACTTTGATACATTCTCGCTTTTTTTAAGATTTTAATAAAAATGAGTAACGTGCTACCCTCAAGCGAAATGCATGAGACCTAACGAATTTTGGTAACCGGTTTTGATCTTACCTTGACCCAAGCTTTTAGGAAATATATACATCACCCCCACTTTGTGGGTTCAGGTTCAAGTACATCCCTCGCCAGTTTATAACACGCTTCTCTACATTATTATAATATGAAATACCTGAGTATTCACTAAGCGTGAAACTCTGGTGGTCTCAGACAGAAACCAAAGGAATTGTCTAGTGGTTCGAATTATACTTTGGTACTAGGTCCTGTCATTCATAGCCTAGATATTGCATCATAAGAATGTAAATCAACATCCTTCAACAAATAAACTCGAAAGCGAAATTAAGTTTGAAGTAAATTATAACTTTAGTTGAATTAGAACTTTAATACAATGATATTCCATGTGAATATTTACTGTCAGGGATCGGAGCATGGACGTTCTATGGAAAACGATGATACAGAAACCTTTAAAGTATGGATATGAAAAATTTAGCTGAGTGGGATGAAAAAAAAAAGAGGAAGTTTAGTTTAATTGATAGATCAAGCATAACGTCCTTCCAGCATCATTTGTTTCCGCTGGGTTCTCTGCGTATAGAATAAATATATATATATATATATATATATATATATATATATATATATATATATATATATATATATATATATATATATATATATTAAATTGATTATGCTTAAAAGTAAATAATTCAACTCAACAAATAAATAAGTAAGGTTACAGCATCTAAATACGAAAAAAATACAACTATTTGTTTATATTAATATTTAATAATATTGATTACATGAACAACTATTTGTTTTTTTAAATTTTTTACAATGTTTAGAAAGCCAAAGCCGTCATTCATTTGTTTCCATTTCCTTTTCTGAGCCATACACTCGTAGACTAATTTGAAAATCCTGATGACAGTGTCGTTGTCCGCTTTGTTTAGAGTACGTTTGTTTTATCTTGGCACGCTTCCCGCCAGTTCACTTGATTGGCTTTTAAAGTACTTTCTGCTAGCACTCACGTGAACGTTTGAATCCGATAGACGTCTTTTTGGCTTTGTCATGTAAGTGACGTTAGTTGTCAGCCAGCCCATCAAATGAGGTCGTTGCTATTTGGCGGGTATTTGAAGTGCTTAGTTGCCACACACGAACAAGTGGGTTTACAGAGACTTGTGAGTGGTGTGGCGTTTTGCTGTGTTTCCTACCGTATTGTAACTCAAAACTTAACTGCGCTGCGGCGTGGCAAGAACGCGTTGCAGACAGATCCATTCTTTAGGCGGGAAGCGTGCCAAGATAAAACAAGCGTACTCTAGTAGCTGTCTCGAGAATGGATGGTCTAGAGATCCAATTAAAACATTACCATCTACTTTGCTGGGCATCCCGTTATGTGTATTTTCATACTGATTCCACACCACCATAAAAATGATAGCGAGAAATCAGATAATAAATCGCAGCAATAGATACTGATGTTTTTACATAAAACTATTCTTTTTTTTTGGGCTCGTTTTTGAGTTTTATATTTGCTGGTTGAGTCTGATCTTTTCCTTTTCAATTTGGCAGTCTGAAGCTTAGTCAGTAGTCTATCCTGACGAGAATAATAGCATCTCTATTCTCATTATTTCCAAAAGCAATCAATCAATTTTACACAAAACTTTCAAAGAGTGTGTTGACATAATCAAAAACTTTCCATTATTAGCATGGTTAAATTGGAATCAAAACTACCGACAGTGTTAAAGTAACCTGCTGTGGATTTTAATGAGACACTATTTTGAACGCGTATTACTCATGCCACATAATCCGAGCAGACTGCTGTTTGGACTTTTTCATACATTACGCCTTCTGTTATGCGATTACAAACAGTATCAGCTGAGGAGACAGTCAGCGGGAAACATGCAGCCGTCGCAAGCGGAAGTCAATCTGAATTGTGTTCGAGATTTCGTGCTGAGGAATGCGGGACACTCTGACGCTGAAATCGTGAAGCACTTTCAAAAAGAAGGACTGAGTCGTGCAACTATGTGCAGAACATTAAAAAGTATCAAAGATTTGATTTCAATGAATAAAAGGAAGGAAGAGGAAAGAAAAAATGATTATGACGAAAAAAGTCAAAAGGAAGATTGTGTCACTGATGGACACTAGCAACAAATTTACCATTCAAGTGCTCCACGTACATTAAAAGTGGGCCGTGATGTCATAGGAAGTGGCTACTGGAATTGGGGATCAAAAGAAAGACAAAAAAAGAATGCTCCATATGTAAGTGAGAAGCAAAATGTCATTCTGAACAAGATGAGTTTCGTGCCTCTAATCATGATAGGGACGTAATAATGGATGATGAAACATATATTGATATGAATGGGTATGATTTTAGTGAAAACATGTCGTACTTTGAATCTAGTCACATTCCTGTCCTTGAACCCGTAAAATTTAGGTTCAAATCTAAATTCCCACAGAAACTACTCATCTGGATGGCAATAAGCAGAAAATGTCATTCTCGGCCAAATTTTCATAAGCAATCAATGGGTGCAATTAATCGGAGTGTATGTATCAAAATGAATGTATTCGAAAGAAACTTATCCCATTTATCAAAGAAAACTATCTGAATGGTGATTACATCTTTAGGTTTAATTTAGCTTCTTCTCACTAGTCAATAGGGACGCAGCAGCTGCTAGACCGGGAGGGAGTGCAATTTTTGCGCAAACAATCCACCAACTGTGCCACAAATCCGTCCAATTGAGAAATTCTGGGCTCTTTTGAAAGCAAAAATATTCCAGCCAGCATATACACCAAAAAATATATCATGTTTGGAAAAACGAGCCCGAAAAATTATACGTCCATTCAATGCAAACTACTTCGAACAGCTGATGGAGAGTGTGGATCCAAAAGTCAAAGTGGCTGCTAATCAGGGTGTTCTTTCTGTCATCAACTGATTTCATATGATTGTAGAATGTCTATTGTGTCATCAGTACAAAAACTGTGACTTTTCACGTGCAAGTAAACAAAATACGGCAATTCAAAAATGTGTCTCATTTCAATCCACAGCAGGTTACTCGAAATGGAAAATGAAAATAACTCTAATACAACTGTCAAAACACTTCTTCAAAAAAAATTCAAAATACAAATTATTTACGGGGAGAAATAAAGCATAAAGTTATCCATTTAGGTTTTCATTACCTACATATGATCGTGAAAGGCATATTCCATACCATACTTTTGGTGCGTTTTGTTACGCACAAAGGTATGCGTGCTTCGCTCACACTGCCCAGAGGAACAAGGCCCAAAGTTACTAAGCGACGAATCCATTTTCAAAAATTGTAATTTCCTCCGATTTGTGTTAGGCGAAACGAGGATTATGCAAAATAAGTATCCTTATTTCGCCTAAATGGTGGATACAACTGTTATCATTTATCTTTCATAGCTGTATGAAATAATATACAGGGAGTCCATAAAGTCTTGCAGGAAACTAAAACTGTATAGCTTGGAAACCGTTACGATTAAGTGTATAAATTTTTGGGGTTGAAAGAAGGGAAGTTTAAAGTTTTGTTCTGGCCACAATGCTCGATGCTGTTCACAATGCTCGATGACGTTTGTGCTGGTAATCACGTGACATAAGATGGCGTCTATTAAAGAAAAGGCACAGTATGTTTTGTGGTTTGCGGAATTAAAATCTTGCGTTTCAGAACGAAGAAAGCTCCAAACAACGTATGGGAAAACACCACCAGCAGAAACAAGTACCAAGAGGTGGTACGAGAAATTCAAAGAAACTGGAAGTGTGTCAGATTTACTACGCAGTGGAAGGCCAGGAACGAGTGACGATGTAATTCACACGTTGCAGGACAACAGTGTAGCCAGGAGTCCAATGAAGTCGCTTAAACGTAGGTCATTGGAACTGGGAATACTGAAGTCAACGTTACACAAAATAGTACCCAAGAATTTGAAGGTTCGGCCCTATAAGTTAAAATTTGTGCACGAGCTGATAGAGGAAGATTGTGACATAAGAATGGAATTCTGTGAGTCAATGCTTACCCGCTTATAAGAAGATAGTAATCTTCTGTCTCGATTTCTGTTTTCAGATGACGCCACAATTCATGTGTCGGGAAAAGTGAACAGGCACAACTGCCGAATTTGGGGGTGGAAAATCCATGTGTGGTGTGCTGTTTTAATGGACCACATTATCGGCCCTTTTTTCTTCGAGGAAGAGACGGTAAATGGTAACAATTATCTGAACATGCTACAGACATTCCTTTTGCCAGAACTTACTAGGTTAGGCATCCTTAATGAGGTCCACATGCAACAGGATGTGGTACCGCCGCACTATGCCCTTCAAGTTCGACAGTTTCTTAACGAAGAATTTAAGGAGAGATGGATTGGCCGAAGAGGACCCACACCTTGGCCTGCAAGATCACCAGATTTGTACCCTTGTTTTTACTGGCTGTGGGAACACGTGAAGACCAAGTGTATTCGCAGAAGCCAGCTAATCTGCACGATCTCAAGAACAAAATAACTGATGTGATTTTGAATATTCCAGACGAGCACCTCCAACACGCAATTCTTGGTTTCCCAAAAATACTGCAAGAGTGTTTGGACGTGAATGGTGCACAATTGGAGGTTTGGCGATGAACCTTAACTAGTTGAAACAAAACTTTGAACCTTTCTGTAAGTAGACCAAAAAGTATTTGTTAATACATTAAGTAGTTTCCAAGTTATAGAGTTTTACTTTCCCAACTTAACGTGTTCCTTCATGGCTAAGCAGTTAGGGTATGCGCTTTTGGCTTGGGGGACCCGAGTTCGATTCCCGACAGGAGCTCATGTGGTTCGGATACCACGTTAATCAGTAGATCCCGTCCCATATAGCCTCGCTGCTGAAAGGGAATTAAACTGAAAATCAACTCAACTCATAATAGAAAGCTTAATGAATGTATATTTTAATATGTAGGATGGTCATCATTCAGTATCAATTTTTAGCTTTACAATTTTGTTTACAGTTTTCTGCAGAACTATTAATGAGGATTTACACTCATTCGTTTACTTTTGTTTAGGTCGATGGAATCTATCGAATGTTGTATTTCTCACCTTTGAACAAGATGTTTTCCTGTTAGATTTTTTTTTTTAAAGTGACGATAAACTTATTTTAGATCAATTAGAAATTATAAAGTATTGTCCCTTGTTTCAATTAGGAAGGAAAAGGTAGACAAATAAAATATTCCATTGTGTTAATAAAAATTTTACAAGTTTTTTTTTTTTAAAACTAAACAAGAGGACATCTGATGGGTTCAATTAAATTCTACTTATATTGATTTCTGTTTTCCTAACTTTTTCTAATGGATTTGAATGAAACGAGTAAAAGCTTTTCATTTTTGTTTAACTTTCCCCACCTCCCTTTCCAATTCCTTCTTTAGTTTAATCCTCTCTCTCTCTCTCTCTCTGCCCCCTTCATTGTTCTCTATAACAACAGAAAATTTATTGAAGGGGAAACCTATCGAATTCCAATAAATGGTCCACGAATCGAGAGATGTTTGTTTGTGGAGGTTGAGACGTGATAGAAATTCTATGTTCGTTTGTTACAAAAGGTTTTCTTTAAAAAAAAATGAGCAGAAAATCCGTTCTACCTCTTTAAAAAGAACGTGAATGTTAATACATTTTAAAGGAAGAATAGTCTCTATAAATAGATATTCATAACTGCTTTCTATGAAAAAGATGTTTTATTTATATTTAGCTTGCTCTTTTTGAGGAAATAGATCTTATAAGGAAATGAAGGATAAGTTCTATAATGAAGGTGATAAGGATTATGAATATGACTTAAAGGTGTGGCGATCGGAGTGATCTTTATATGTAAGATCATACATTGTTATGAGAGATTGTAATGAATTGTAACGGTCTTGAGAATTATCATAGGTTTCATCATCCATTTATTGTGGATAAGAAAATGTTTCATCAAATAATTTTGACAATATAGTGCGTTCTAATTGTTTCAAGATACTGTACGTTGTAGGTTCAAAATCGATACAAGTATACACTAATCTAGTTCCTTGTTTAATTTCGCATGCGAGTCTTGTTAGACCATTAAACGTTCCAAACCGCTAGAAATGACTGGTTGATAGCCGACCCAATCTGGACGCTCATAGTTAAGACTTTTATGTGGTGAAGGCGCAACTTCACTTCGTCGGTGTTTTCACTAGCAGACAAATATACCATTTCCAAACATTACGAACAGGCAAATGCACAAAATAATGATTTCGAAAAAAAAAAAAAAGCAAATTTGAAAGTACCCAATTTTGCGTTATTAAAGAATCATTGAAAAAAATCTAAATGATGCTTAATGAAAGCTTCACACTTTGTCAGAAGAAAACTAAAAATTGTTCAAATATAAACCGCGACAAAAACTCAAAATGTAAAAATTTGTATGATCGCCGGACCGCGATGCATAAAAAATGGGATACTCACCACCCCGTGTAAACATTGACGATTTGTTGCAAGTGAGAAGTGTAAATCAACTTTGGGTCATGGTTGATACCTATACAATCTAATATTGAGATATTGAGATCATTACAACTTCATTACAACCTGTATTGTTAGTTTGTCAAGTTGTAGATGATAGAACACAGTTATTTACTAATAGTAGTGTTAATCAAATTGTAAAATATTCCTTTGTCAACAGAGAAAAATACAGAAAAATCTATTGACTTTCATGCAGATATCATGTTTTCAATAATCATAGATAATTTACGTATAGCATTCAAAAGATCAAATACTGCCCACAAATTTAATTTGGAGTATATATGGTGAAGATAGTTTGACGAAATATGTCGGTCTGAACTTTGAAGCGAAGAAAAATGTTGTAATCCCTCCCGAAAATAAAAACATTCGGGACATGTATAAGGGGATCAACGAATTTAAGAAAGGCTATCAACCTCGTGCTTATATATTAAAGAAACCTGACGGAACAGTTCTTACTGACACAGATAACATCTTAAATAGATGGAAAGATTTCTTTGACGATTTGCTTAACACGCAGCCAAAAACTAATGTACGTGGAGAAAGGGAGATACACACCGCAGAACAGTATATTCCAGAATCCAACCGAATAGAAGTATAAATGACTATAAAGAAATTAAAGAAACACATATCACCGGGTGTGGACGAAATTCCGGCCGAGTTAACCTTAGCTGGAGGCAAAAAATTGTGGAACAAGATACACAAACTCATTCTCCTTATCTGGAACAAAGAAGAATTACCACAAGAGTGAAAAGAATCAATCATTGTTCCAATTCACAGGAAAGGCGACAAAACTGACTGTAGTAATCATCGAGGCATTTCTCTTCTGTCAACATCCTATAAAATCCTTTCAAACATTCTATTAGCAAGATTGATCCCATAGCAGATGAAATTATTGGAGATTATCAGTGTGGATTTAGACGAAATTGATCAAAAATCGACCAAGTATTTACCATTCGCCAAATACTCGAAAAGAAGTGGGAATACAATATCCCGGTACCTCAACTATTTATAGATTTTAGAAAGGCTTACGACTCGGTTAAGACAGAAACATTGTACAACGTTCTTACAGAATTTGGATTACCGAAAAAACTAATTAAATTAATTAAGGTCTGTTTAAATCAATCCCAAAGTAAAGTCCGGGTAGGAAAATTTTTGTTCACGAGCTTTCGCGTCGAAAATGGCCTGAAACAAGGAGATGCGTTGTCGCCATCATTATTCAACTTTGTTCTGGAATACGCTATAAGGAAAATCAAAAATAACAACCAGGGCCTACAGTTCAACGGTGTTCACCAGGTTATTATGTATGCTGATGATGTAAATTTAATAGGGGATGATAGGAGAACAATGGAAAGAAATACAGAGATCTTGTTAAACGCTTGCAGGTACATGGATTTAGAAGTAAATGCAGAGAAAACATGAAAATACGTCGGAACCATAATATGGCAAATTACAGATGAGTTAAAATATTAAATAATACTTTTGATAAAGTGGATACTTTCAAATATAAAGATCAATTTTAACAGGCTAGAATCATATTCACGAAGAAATTAAATGTCGACTAAAAGCAGGGAATTCGTGTTATTATTTAGTTCAAAATATCTTGTCGTCGCGAATTCTGTCGAGAAATTTGAAGCTTAAAATATATAAAACTATAATCATACCTGTTGGTCTGTTTGGTCGTGAAACATGGTCGCTTACTCGGAGGGAAGAACATAAATTGAAAGTATTTAAAAGCAAGATCCTGAGACGAATATTCGGACCCCAGAGGAACGGGAATGGGGAATGGCGGGAACTTCATAACGAGGAGCTACATAATTTATACGGTTTACCAAACATTGTTACGTTCATCAAATCTAGGAGGCTTAGGCGGACAGATCATGTAAGTAAGATGGAAGAAAGTAGAAACGCTTTCAAAGTCTTGACTGGAAGACCAATCAGAAAACGACCATTAGGAAAATCCTAAACGCAGATGGGAGGACAATCTTAAGATGGATCTCGCAGAAATAGGAATACAAAGTAAAGACTGGATCCAATTGGCTAAGGATAGAAGTCAGTGGAAAGCTTTTGTGAACACGGCATTGAACCTCTGGGCTCCGTAGGCCATAGAGTTAGTTAGTTAGTTAGTGTCTTAATGAAGAATTGTGTATGAAAACAACGAAAAACTCGAAAAAATACTGTACCATTGGATCCATTCAGATTCACTCATCCCTAACACCACCCTACAGCTCCTTAATTTTCAAATCCTGGCAAATTCCCAGATTGAATGTACGAAAAATGTTGCGAGATACGAAAAATTTTGCGATTGATTCTAAATTCAACAACTGTCTTTATGTTGCACTATAAATTGCACATTATATATTATTCACAGATTTTTGTGTTTTAACAAATTTTTAATACTAAATAATAGTAAATTTTATTACTCAATTAACTAGTGTCAGATACAACTCAAGGATCATCTTACACTGGAGTATAACAATAACTCGGCAGAGGGGTTGCGTCTGTCATTATTGAAGGTGTTATCCCAACATTTGGCTGGTATGACCCATGGTCATCAGGCAAGATGGCCAGTCCCGGATTTAAATTCGAAAGTTCGCGAATGTCAAGACATTACTGTATATACAAACTGAGCTACGCCAGTTCTCATGAATTTACAATACTGATTGTATTAAAATCATGGACGATCGGAAGCTTACTTTATAATTGGACCACATCTCCATAAATTTCAAATAGTACTGATTTTTCTCATGCTCTCGAATTTTTTTACAAACTTCCTTTTAATTTCTCATTCCGAAACTGCATATCCAGTATCTAATCCAAACTTTTGGGATGGAAAACATAAACAGGCGCCTATTTTAATGCTTTAGCTATTCCAAAAACGACATCTGCTGGAACCATTTCTCTTGGAAAGAACGTTTTCTCTTTCTAAATATAGTACTAGGGTATCTCCTTAATTCAAGTTGATTTGGATGCTCTTTAACCAAATTACTTAAGTCGTCGGACTCAATTGATCGGGGAGTCTACCATTTGGGTTTGGGACGAACCTCTTCTACCCCGGTAGAATGTCTATCAGAAATGTGTTACAGATCAAACATTTAATTGTTCGCAAACAAGCGACTAAGAGATATTTCAATGACAACATATAAAGTCTAACGATTGAAGCGCTCGTGCCCATTTTGAGGACAGGGTTATATTAGCCTTCACCGCTGGTCTAGTGGATAGCATACGCGCCTTTGGTGCACAGGGGCACACGTTCGACGTCCAGTAGAAGATGCTTGAAAGTTGAACGCATTATTGTTTTTCGGATCCAACCTTGAACTGTAGATTCACACCTCAGATAGCCTCAGTACGAAAAAGGGAAGCGAAACTCCAATCAAATTAACCACGAACTTGATAGATAGTATGTGGTAATGATGTAACCATAGACCCGGTTCGACATTCTGAAATTTTGATGAAGGAAATGAATATACAATTAAAAGAGTTTTGGAATCCACCGCTGGATTAAAACGTGAACATAGTTGTCGATATCTTTATTTTTTGAAGGGCAATTGCCATCCAGTTTTACTTTACATTATTCAAAAAGACTGTACAAAAATGGTAACATATGTAAAATGTTATGTCCCTATGCGAATTTCCAAATAGCAAGCATTTCTAATTAAGCTTTATATCTGTGAAACTCCAATAGATTCGACCTTCATTTGCTCTTGTAGGGATATATATATATATATATATATATATATATATATATATATATATATATATATATATATATATATATATATATATATATATATATATGTGTGTGTGTGTGTGTGTGTGTGTGCGTGTTGGTGTATCTGTGTACGGTTTCTGTTCTGTATTTGCCTCAGCTGTGTTTCGTTCCGCCAAGAGGTGAGAAAAAGGATATTTCGAATGAAGACAGACTGGAGACACACACACACACACACAAACGCAGCTGGATACAAGAATCCCGGGAAGCATGCCAAGACAATTCTTTATTTTCTTTCAAACATAGATATAAATCAATGCATGCTTTCACAGAAAATCAATACTAAAACTAACAGGTATTTTGCAAGATTTTCTCTTGCGGATACTTATAAAGATTTATTAAAAGCATTTTACACTTTACTTTTGGGGTATTATTTAAAATTTGTCAGTTAGTAAATAAAATCAAAACTATTATTTAAAACAAATAGATAATTAGGATAAGTTTGAGTAAATATGCATTTTTTTTTTAAATTTAACTTTTAAGTGGCTCTGCTCTGTTCAAGAGATTTATACAAACATTAAATGTTTATCACTGTTTCGGACTCTTCATTGTGGGAACACTCACACTGAGTACACGCTAACTTGAAATTATAAAACACATCTTGAGGCGAAAGTTTAAAGAAAAATCTTTATTGATACCACTTATTGAGGATTGCATTTTTCGACTTGAGAGCCGCGGTGGCTCAGTGGTAGAGCGTTCACCTCTGGTGCTAGGGTTCCCGGGTTCGATCCCAGTCCCCGCCAAGTGAACTTTGTGGTGGACAAACACCGTGTGCGTGGGTTTTCTCGGGGTTCTCCCACTTTCTTCATTCCACCATTTCATTCATCCCTCATCATCACCGTCTCCTTTAGCCTAATCGGCATAACTCTGGGACGTAAAACTAAAACATTTCATCTTATTTCATTTTTCGGAGAGTGGTAGACTTTTCAAAACCGTTTCTCTAAAGTATCTTTTTCATTTAAAGGTCAACATTAAATTATACATTATAATACGATTGCTGTTTAGTGTTTTTTTTTTCTTAGTCAATTTTCAGTTGGAACAAATGAGGACAACTATTACATGGCAGGGTGTTCTAATACAATGGTATAGTTTCTCCAGTAAAATCATTGATACAGCATGCGTATACAGTAATTATAATTTTTCAATAATAAATAAATAACTTCTTTGTAATTTTTTCAAATTTCTTCTTCTTCTATCCGGTGGGTCAAATGGGGATCAGTGCTACATACTTGATACCTGCGTTCTATAACCTATAACGATGTACGTCATGACACTATAGTAATTAGGATGGTCGCAGGGTGTTCTCATATAATGGTCTATTTCTTCCATTGAAATCAGTGATACAGCCCATAAAGATGATCCCATATTGGGACACCTTCCTCAGCTAGATCTCAAATGAAAAAAATGAAATGAAATCTTTAAGTTTTACATCCCACGGTTATGCCGGTTAGGCTAAAGGAGACGGTGATGATGAGTAATGAATGAAATGGTGGAATGAAGAAAGTGGGAGGAAACGGGAGAACCCCGAGAAAACCCACGCACACGGTGTTTGTCCACCACAAAGTTCACTTGGCGGGGGCTGGGATCGAACCCGGGACCCCAAGCACCAGAGGTGAACGCTCTACCACTGAGCCACCGCGGCCCCCCAGCTAGATCTCAGTGGCTGTTGTACATCCTATACATAAATGTGTAAGGTATGATATAACGATTTTTTTTTTGTTGCGCTACTGTACACACAGTGTTGCCAGAGATGAAATATTTTCGAAAAAATCGATATTTTTGTGATTTTTAAAATTTCTTCTTCTTCTTCTCCTCCTAGTCGGTGGGCAAAATTTGAAAAAATGTTACATCATTGAAATCTGCGATCCATAAGCTTTAGAAAGATGTATTGCTCTGTGTTAATTAGGAAAGGCACAGGAGGCACGTAAGTGAAACTTTGCGAAAGTAGTAGCGAGCGGCGGTCATGTTAGAAAATTCTCCCTAGCGGTCTTACCCTACCTCGGACAGTAGTAGACTTTTCGCCATCGTTTTCCTCAGGCATTTTTCCATAAGAACCCGTTAACAGAAATTGTATTGGAATTTGTTCCAGGTTCAACAACAATTTGCCTAGACTATATATACAGATCTCTTGAACAGAGTAGAGCCACTTAAAAGTTAAATTTGAAAAATTGTGTATTTACCCAACCTTATCCTATTTTTTTTTTTTTTTTTTAAAGTAACGATTTTGATTTTGTTTACTAACTGATATAATTTTAATAATGATAGGCAAAACGGATCACTTCTCTAACGACAAAACGGTTCACACGCTAAAAAAAAAAAAAAAAAAAAAAAAATCGGTTCGTTTAAACGGTTTTGCGGCTCACCTAACTTTCTACAACAGAGAGAGAAGATATAGATGTTTGCTTAATTGAGCGATCTTGGCTATCGAGTGATCACTCATTTGTCATGAAAATAATGAAGTAAATTACTCGAGCAATTCGCTCGGACTTCTTACTCATGCGCTAATCAGGAAGACAATTCGAGCTGAAAGATCTTCAACGGTTTGAATAGGAATAATTTATCACTCACTCAGCCCGTCATGTTATCGCATGTGCTTTACTGAAACTTGCTTATCGAATTCCCTTTGTCTCTGAATGGCCAGTATACATAGCCAATAGATACTGGACTAAAAGAAGAAGAAATTCAGCATTGAGATGAGTGCTTGTTTTGTCCTAGCAATTCTCGTATTATGGCAAGAACTCCGAGAAAATTACTTGAGTGATTCTAGACCAATGAGAAGCTAAGAAGACATCACGTGGTACTATGAGTAATTATACCATGTGATGAGCGCCGAGCACTCATACAATTTTACATGAATGCGGTGTGTTTCTTTCTTCTTCAATGGAAATAAAAGCTTTGACTTAACTAAACTAAATAAATTGACTCTTCACTAATGCGAAAAACATAGTTGGAAGCTTTAATTGTTTATTTACATATCCATTTCAGGATATGTCTTTTGCTGATGTGAAATCGCTCGAGTAGTTTGATTAATTGTTAAGGGACCACATCCTAACCGGCTATTTAAAAATACGAGGGGCATTCAATAAGTAAAGAGACAAATTGCTATAGCTCAATAAAGATTTATTTCAATCTTTCAAAACTAAGGCTATTTTTCAATATAATCACCCTTTACAGTTATGCATTTATCCCATCTTTCTTGCAGCTTCCTAATTCCCTTGGCGAAGAAATCTTTCGATTTACCCCGAAGCCACCTTTGCACCGCTGCCTTAACTTCCTCATTGTTGTAGGGAATTAGAAAGATATGTGGCGGAAAGCGCGAAAGAATTTTGAACATGCTTCAGAAAGAAAGAAGAAGTTAATGTTTGTTAGTAATGTAATGTACTGAATTGAATATCGAATAGTTGTTGATGTGGATGCCATAGCAGGCCCATGACAGTCAAAGGGAATCCGGAAGTACACTGTTTTAGTTCATAACTTTCACTGCGAGAGCGAGAGCGATGTCGATAGTGTCGCTCCGTCTCGCATGCTAATACTCACTTGTTTAAGAATGTGTCCATCTTTTTCTGATAAGAACCGATTCCAAGATAGATCTTTTAGTGAGAAGTAATATTTGTATATCTTGCATGTCTTGTTTCAATGTGTTTACAATTGATTTCATATTTATAATTAAATATCCGCTTATTTTATAATGTGTTGCTTGTTGTATTATGTAGGCTATATGACATTCTTTAAAGCAGTATGGATGACTTCATTGCGGCTGTGTCATTACCAATTGGAAAGAAGTGCTGCTACATGTTTTAGTATTTTCCAGAAAATAGGTTTGTTACATTATAACATTATAGGGTAAATAGTTAAAAGTTTTAGTGTTCGAATATCAATATTCACAAATAATAGTTTTACTAACTTTTATCTAAAATTAAAATTTTGTTGGATTTAGGTTCTGTGTGTTTAACGAAGTAATTGAGTAGCAAAGATACACGTAGGCCTATATATGGCTGACTGAACTTTTTCGTTATATATACATAAATTTAGCAATACTTAACATGTTTGTATAAGAGCAGAGTGAAAGATAAGTGTAAATTTGACCCAAAAAATGCTGTGGAACTACAAAATGAGTCCTGTTACACTTTCATGTGCAGATTAAGAATAGGTGAACCAATCTAAAATCTTCGTTTAGTTGAATTATACTTTAGTGTCCCTTTCAGTAGATACTGGGATTGAGTATAGCCCGCTCCCCCCAGTGATTTTTAACGAATCATAGTGATTCTAACGATTCATATTCATAATGAATCGGAATCGCATGTTATAAAGATGTAAGATGTAAATCTTGTGATAAGGAAGCTTTAGTATAAGTAGTAGTAGTAGCGGTAGTAGTAATAGTAGTAGTAGTAGTAGCGGTAGTAGTAGTAGTAGTAGTAGTATTTAATAGCAATAGTAGTAGTAGTACTAGTAGTAGGAACGGGTTAGAAGTTCCGCAGGGGTTGGTTGGGTTCTGTTCTCTATATAAGTACAATAGAAGTAGTACTAGTAGTACTGGTAGTAGTAGTAGTAGTAGTAGTAGTATAATAGTAGTAGTAGTGATAATAGTAATAGTAGTAGTAGTAGTGTAGTAGTAGTGACTCTACCAGTTCCGGTGACAAAGAACTGGGGGAGCGGGCTATACACAAGCCCAGTACTGAAACTATATGAGATTCAGACCTTCAATTTAAGGTGGAATTTGAACCATCGTAATGCGTTTATATTTCAATGTACTTCCTGGAAGAATAGGATTCGATTTCAGGCGGGAGCTCATGTGATTTGGATTCCACGTTAATCAATATGTCAACGTCTCATGTAGCCTCGCTGCTGCACGGGAGTTAAGCAGAAAATCAACTCAACTCATTGAATGTACATCTATCGCAAGTCGAACCGAGGAACATGTGCACTAAAGGTGTGCATCTGACCCATTAGACCAGTGAAGAAGGCATATAAAAAGTAATTACATATATACCCTGCGTTTGATTAAACTGTATTGTTAGTACCTTGAGAAGTTGCATTTTATAACGGCAAGTTTGAATTGGGAGCACAATTATTATTGCTGCAAATGCATTTTCTGGGCAAAATGACTCATATTGTCTAGAATAGGGATGGCCACAAAGTTCTGGTCCCGGCAGAACCGGTTCCGCGAGAAACCGGTTTCGGACCTAGATCCGAAAACCCGGTTACAGAACCGGTTCCATACCTGGATCCGAAAACCCGGTTCCAGAACCGGATCTTAGGAACCGGTTCCAGACCTGGATCCAAAAACCCGGTTCCAGAACCGGATCTTGGGAACCTGTTCCAGATCTGGATCTGAAAACCCGGTTCCAGAACCGGATCTTAGAAACCGGTTGCAGACCTTGATCCGAAAGCCCCCAAAGACCCGTAAAGGAGGCACAGAGTTCACCTTCAAAACACTGCAAAGAGGACCATGCGCTTGTGCCCCCACAAAAAAATTTTGGTCCACCAGTGGGTGTTTAGCCAAATGAGTTGGCTAGTTTGCCTATTTAGCCAATGAGTTTGCCAGTTACCCAGTTTATTTAGCCAAATAAAACAAGCGGCCGCCGCCTGGGCGCCTGCCTGTCGAAAAAACTGAAATGAAATCTTTGAGTTTTGCGTCCCACGGTTATGCCGGTTAGGCTAAAGGAGACGGTGATGATGAGTTATGAATGTAATGGTGGAATGAAGAAAGTGGGAGGAAACGGGAGAACCCCAAGGAAACCACGCATACGTTGTTTGTCCACCACAAAGGCGCCTGCCTATCGATTCCATCATTTCATCTAGCACACTGTTCACAGCCTGCCAGCAGCTCGGGTTTAGCGTAGGGATGGTCACAAATTTTCGGTTCCAGCGGAACCGGTTCTTGAAGATCTGATTTTCAGAACCGGTTCCAAACATGGATCCGAAAAACCGGTTCCGGACTTGGAACCGAAAAACCGGATCCGTTCAGACCCGAAAACCGGTTCCTCCAGGAACCGGTTCTGGCCATCCCTAGTCTAGAAGCAATCGTACTGCTGGAGTGTTGCAAATTAGCATATGGAAATTAGAGGTAATATACTATTTATATGCCCCGGGCGCCGGATTGGAAAGTCGCAAAATTGGGCAAATATTTGGGACAGTGGTTTGGTTTGATTGGTCAGGGAGGATCTAAGGCGAGTTCTTGCCCCGGGCGTCAACTAGCGTATTTCCGTCGCTGGGTGGCTTGTACACGTGATTCTAGCCGCGGGTTGTGAACTTCCGCTCTCTTGTCGGAACACCTATTTGTTACACACACAATAATATTTTCATTCTATCACCGGTGTGAACATTACAGCCTTCAGCTCATTTCTTTTTGAACACTCCTTACATATAATTTACGCATATGTCATACCTGTAAGGTAAGGGGAACCGAAGAATTTCAGCAATCAAAAGTCATTCCCTAAGACAGAAGACGTTCTGTTTCTCTCTGAGCGTTATTTATCTTCAAGTATGACCTAGTACTGAAAGAGCACATGGAACATAATACCGGTACCTATAATGGTTATATGACAGTACTGTCAAGAAGTGAGAGAATTGTTGCTTTAGCTTGGTACTAATGGAGGTTACGTGAAATGCAAAAAGTTGATTTAAAAAAAAGTGTGCAAAAACAAGGACAGATAGCACTAATGCTTAAAAATTAGGTTAGATAAACTTATGTATTTTAAACAAAATTTAGTGTAAATAACGCATGTTCTCTGACAGGAGTCCTAAGTCTTCGTGTTATTTGTTAGGGATCGGGCTTTGCATGTTTCCAGCTATTCACGGAAACAATCCACTCGTTCAAGCAACTTAATGAAGAAATATAACTACTACTTAATTAATTTGAAACGAATTTTGTTTTTAAAAAACATAGTATTCATTAGGCATTGAAAAACAAAATCCACATGAGTCCGTGTGGGTATTTTTGGTTTAAATTGATTTTGTGAAAGTTTCTTTGCGTCGGTAATGTTAAAATGTGATTCTGTAATATCATATACAATAACTTGTTTCGGGGAATGAGTGGTTCAGTAGTAGATTTCTCACCTGTGGCGCATGGGGTATTTGGCTCGATCCAGCCCAGCCAAATGGACTTTGCAGTGGACAAACATCATGCTTATGGCTTTTCTCGGTAATCTCCCGTTTTGTCATTCTATTATCATCCACCGTCTCTTTTAGCCTTGATGGATAATTATGCAACATTAAATTGAAAAAGATCTTCAGCTCACGAGCTGGAGTAGTAGGTAGCGAACGCACTTTTGTTGCACCGCTAGGAGTTCTTGGTCAGATTCCTGGTTGTTCGGATTCAAGAACTATCAGTTCACGTCTGATATAATTTTAGTGCTAGAAAAAGAACTGAAACTTCAACAAATAAATGCAAGACTGTTTTCTGTTTACTGATAGAAGAGGCTTCAAGATGCTGGTGATGTGTTAGGTTATACTTATATGAAGAGCAATAGAATAGCAGTGTGCAGCGATCTGAACAGACAGTGATAGTGTAAAATAGTTAGCCTCTTATTTCCAATAAGGCCAAATTGTTGGTGTAACGAAAGTGCTATATGTGTTGAGTGTATTGTGAGGATCAGTGCCTAAGATTATTACTGCCAACAAAACTCACGGCAAAAACACGTTAGCGAAATAGAACAGAGGTTGGAATGAAGCCCCCTGTTACAGGCACTGCCGAACATTAAAGCTGATTGTCACTTAGAACTGTCGTTCGACTGTGATGAAAGTGACCCAAGGCTGTGAGCACCAGTTCTCACAGCCTATGTCGAAATCATTCCGCCCCGAATTGCATGATAGGGACATAATGTGTTTGTTGCACAACTGAAACTGTTGATAAGGTACCATAAAGCTTTAGCACACGCCTATGTTGACGCGAACATGCAGCATTGACTGCTGATGTCTGGAAACGTGTGATATTGTTGGATGAGTCTTCGTTCATTATATTTCAAATCACGGTGTTTATGTGGTCAGACACCAGAGAAGCGTATAATATGCAGTGTCTCCACCCAACCATGAAACATGGTGGACACTTTGTGATCATGTGGGAGGCAATATCTTGGCTTTCATGGGGTTCTATGTTGACGCTTACCGGTCTCGCCCTTGCTGTGATTATGATCCGATTTTGGGGGACCGTTTGTATCCTATGCACGGGATGGTGTTTCCGGTCAATTATGCCATATTCCAGGATGATAATGCGCCCATTCATACAGCTGAAGCTGTTGTGTCGTGATTTGAGGAACATGTAGATGAAATTGAACAATACCCCTGACCCGCCGAATAATGGACTAATACCGTCCGACGTAGAGAGAACTACACGCAGAATGATGCAGTATTCCACTCTTGCTAATCACCTCATCTATTTACGGTTTACTGTTACGGTGAAAGTGATATTTAAAAGTTTGTGTGTTTATGATCCAGGACTAGTTGAGTAGTGAATTAGTTATCGCACCGGCACGATAAGATGGATACTATTTTCAATTCCTATCCTAGTCCCATATGTTTCTTTTGTTTTATTTTGTTGGCACATAATTATCCACCAAAACTAAATATTGAAAGCTGGATTATTTGCAATGGGAAGTTACCAATTACCCTTTTTATTGCGTCTGGAATTAAATTTTAGTATTTAAAACGATTTCGATAAACGCTGTTATCTTCGTCGCTAGATTTCGTTCACTTACTCGCAATTCATTTCTTTCAACAAGTATTGAAATCTAGAGTTGAAATTGGCTTGCCTGTTGGTCTATTCGATAACGTGATGAGTACTGTGTTCTATTCCCATGGAAAAGATTTGAAACTTGAACACATTATGTTGGTTCGGTTTTCACCTTCCAATGTAGGTCTACGCCTCATATAGCTTCGGTGCTGAAAAGGATGAATAATTCCAACATATACCAAACTACACACTACTGGTTGTAAGTACAGAATATAATTACCATACACCCATATATCACTATTTCAGTTCTGATGTGACTGATTGAATTTTGATAACTGTAGAGTATGGACTGAAGTTTAATGTTCTATTTTCTATTTAGTCTTCTGCTACGGCAGCAGATATTTGCCACCTGACTATAAGCTTCTGTATTCTGGAAGCACATGATTTTTCTTTACCAGTCCCTGAAATTTCGTTATAATTCTAGATCTTCAAGTTAAACTCTTCCGAAGAATTGTAATGAAATACGCTTATTATCGAGATGAGCCGAGACTTTTACCCGTTATTCCTGTTGGTAGAGGGTTCTTCTGTCCAATAAGATTTCCTTCATTGGATAAAATTTGTAGAAGTTAGGCGAAGACAAGTTAAGTCTGTATGACTGGTGTGACCATCTCCTACGGAATTGCTTTAGAGTGCGTTTGTTTCATCTTGGGACGCTTCCCGCCTATAGGATGGATCTGTTTGCAAACGCATTGTTGCCACGCCACGGTTAAGTTGACAGTTACAATACGCTAGGAAACACAGCAAAACCGACACCACTTACAAATCACAGTAACACACCTATTCGCCTGTGGCAACTGAGCACTTCAAATACCCGCCAAACAGCAATGACCTCATTTGATGAGCTGACTGACAACTAACGTCACGTACACGACAAAAGCAATAAGACGTCTATTGGATTAAAACGTTCACTTGAGTGCTAGAAGAAAATACTTTAAAGGAAAACCAAGTGCACTGGCGGGAAGTGTAAAAAGATAAAACAAACGTACTGTAATATTTCACGTTTTGGCTACTATATGTCGACAGCTGGTTAATCGTTCCGATAATTTGAATGACATAATGAAAGAATTGCTGATACTTGAACCTTCCAACACCAGATATATGTTCACTTTGAACTAGTTATTAAAGTCTATAACAGATGTGTTTGGGCTATATGGATAATTAAGAGACGCGCCTCATAGCATACATAAGTAGATATGAATGTCCTTAATTACTTTCTGTCAATACTAAGTTCAATAGAATGAGTCAAAAGTGGTTAAACACCCTCATAATCTCGAATAGAGTTACTTTGTGTGATGTGTTAAAATAAAAAAAATAGCGAATATTGGCTAATCTTATATTTTAAGATTATAATGATTTTAGAAATAAGACAGGTTACCATAATCGAATTCCACAAAGTAATTTAAATACATATATATCTCATTCTCTTTTTTATCTCTTTGTTATCTCATTTATTTTTATTAGCTCTTTATTTTGACAGGTATCAGAAGTGAACAGAAGCATTAAGCTTATACAGAAACCTGAACATTAATTGGGTGGAATAAACGTCATAGCTCTTATTTCTGCATTTGAGAGAATGCGATGAGTCACAAATACCTTATTTTCTGGTTCTCGCTCACGTGAAGGAAACAAGAACCATAACTGTTCTGTTGTTACTCCTAGAAGCTTTTAAGTCTTCACGTCCTTGTATCACATAGTGACAACAATGTGAATGTCAGTATTAATGCTCGCAGTCACTACACTCTTCAGGATTTGAACCAGTGTTTCCGATTCAACTATGCTATGTGTGAAATAGAAGGAAATCGGTTGTCTCCACCTACTTCACAGTCCCTTTATCATGAATAGAAGACGCGAGTATCTGTACAGTCTGTACGACAGAAGCAGTCATTATTGACAAAAAATAATATTCTTTATTTTATGTATGAAATCTGTAACCAGTATTAATCATTTATCGTTAGATTGCAAGCCTATTTCTACCATTATACAAGTTTGTAGATACAGTAGGTGCATGTATTCTCTTTGTTACTGCTTACAAAACTAAGCGTAATGGGCTTTACCCCATATGAATGATATTCTTATTTAGCTATCGACGTGGAAACCAGGAACTAGCAAGAAGGTAGCTCCAGATAATTAACTCGAAGAGCTATAGGTCTACTTTGAATGTTAATCTGACTGTGTACCAGAATATTGCTAGACTTATGACTCATCAAAAAATTGAGAACAAAAAGTAATTATTGGTTTATACATTTTTGTTACCGTTGCCTCTAATGGAAATTGATGGTTTGCTTTCTTTCGTGTTTATTTCCATGATTTTCTATCCTTTACTGAGTTAAAAAGTGTGTAGTATTTTGTACGCTATACATCTTATAAATATTTGAGTATACACATTTGTTTGTGAAATGTACAGATTTGTATCCTATTTAATGGGATTTGTATTTGTATTGCAATCTTATTTCCACTTTAAAATTATCAGTGCTTAAATGGATGTTGTGGAAAACGTGGACAATTTTATAAAGTTTTTGTATCTGTAAATTGAAGAATGAAAAATAAAAGAAAGAATAAGGCGGAGATAGTAAAATTAAGACTGCTCTTTTAAGTTGCATTGTTATTGTGTAATAAGTGCATAGTGCTAATGTTAAATAAAAGGAACTGCAGTAATTATGATTCTTATTTACAATCGTCAATTTCTCCTAAGCATGATTTACTTCCGTTATACAAATACTACAGCTCATCACTACGGGCTCAGGAGCTTCATTGCATGATAATGTTCACAGAATTTGAGGATTCCAAAGCAACGCAAAAGTAATTATTACATCTATGTAGATTTTCCCAAGTTGAATGTTATCTTAATTTATTCTGGCAGAAATGTCAACCTTTTAGTTATGGAACAGCAAGGAAGGAGTGACTGTTTTAGGTGAGACTGAAATTCAGGTAAGTTTTTTTTTTTTTTTTTTAAATGCTCGCCAAGGCATGCAATCATGATGAGATGGGTGATAATGATGAGGAAACGGGAGAACCCTGAGAACATTCATGCACGCGGTGTTTGTCTACTACAAAGTTAACTCGGCGCGAACTGGTTTCGAACCAGAGACCCATGCACTAGACGTGAACGCTTTACCATCGCGCTTCCCGGTAAGGTTTTCAACACAATTAACATGTTTAAGCAAGCTTTGTTAGGAAATTTATTGATTTCTTACTTAGGGAGAGAGGATAAGAAAAAAATCTACAACGATTACTTTTTAAGGAAACAGAGAAATTTAAAGTAAATAAACAGTCCTGCGAGCTGGGAATGTAAAGACCACTGGCGCAAATCCCGGGGAAATGAGGGGGACATGTCCCCTCCAATCTTAAAACTGAGGGGAACTGTTCCCCAATAATCTGATTTGAAATGTGTTTTTCGGTGAGAAATGTGATGATTTGTGTCCGATTGCCACAAAGGAAAGTGCAATGAAATTGATGTCCCCCCAGAATAAGCTTCAAATCTGCCCGCCTCCCAATGTTGAAGACAACTCTGATCCTCCACAGCATTGTTTTTCAACTTCATAAATATTTTGAACATCGCTTAGAAAAAAATATGGGAACGGTCTTTCTCGCCCCACCCACCCAATATTGAAGACAGATTTGCGCCGCTGGTAAAGACACCTGTATTATCCGCAAGAAGGGCAATACAATGCACTCAAACAAGATATAAGAGAATTTTAAATGAAATTTTATAAATGTATATAGTTAGAACTATAGTATTAATAGTTACCTAACATTAATTAAAGTTAAATAGCTATATTTACCTTCTAGCAGCCTTAATTTTAGCTTTACTATATGATTCCGATCGAAAGCGTGTTAGTATTATATTTTAATTGTGTTATTGTGTATATATATAACTTTATTTATTAAGAAATTGGGGGAAAAGGTTTGATTTTTCTTTCACTGTATCTTTTGTAGGTACGAAATCAATGAATTTAGAACAATGAAAATGTGAGAGTACAAGAGGTCGTATTCCGGTCTATAGCTTACTGTATCGGTATACTGTCCAGACTAACCCTAATTCAATGTTCAGGACAGCGAAGAGCCAATGGGGGAGGAACTGGAATTGTATGATAGCTCACCGGCATTATAAGAGTAGAGGAAAGATTCGATTGCCAGACAAGTCTAGCATTTTTTTTTCTCTTTGAATTTTATTGAATTCGTACTTAAAGCATACAGTGAAAAAAGAGTGTCTCCAATTTCTAAATTATACGAATATGGTACACAATAAGCACATTTCAACTCTTATTAATATGACCTTCGATTAAAATAGTCGGATGAATAAAGATAGGAAATTAGGACTACTAGAATGACATCATATTTGCATTTTGAATTTAATGGCAAATATTATTTATAAACTACGTCAAGGTGCTGTATGGATACACTGCTAATGTTGGTTACTAGTCTATGCCTATGGATCTACTGCTTATATTGGTGAATTCTTTAGGTGGATAGTTACACTGCTGGTGAGTAGTTACATTATCCTGCCAGCGAGAGTAGATGTCACTGCAAGCGCGACGAACTTGATACGCTTGTTTTTCCACGTAGTTACCAATCTTGCCGTTAGGCTATGTGATCTGTGGCCATAGTATTGAAGTTTAAAGCCCAATTGAAGAGTTGTTAATTATATTAATTGTGTACTGGACGTAGTAAGAGGGCTAGAGATTAATGTGTGTTAATGGTGGCATTTAAGTGGTAGATTATTACGGTATATGTGGTCATATGAGGTAATGATAATAAAGATAGGTGTGAAAACGGAAACTATTCTAGTTGGACTTATTTGTTTACGGATTAAGAGTGAGTCAAGTTGGTGTTGTTCTATGAACCGTAATACCGCCCAATTGACGAATTGAACCCACGTTGAGTACAGTAAAGGGATATAGTATACGTAAAGCCGCGTCAGTTCCCGAAGGAGCTGGACGCTCATACTTTTAGGGATTATTCATTGAGTATCCACGAACTTACCAAGGGGGTAACAAAGCGACTTTGATTTACTTATCGACTGATACGAAAATAAAAAAAGAACGTACCTGTACTTTATATCTGCATGTGTAGTGCCCTTGTACTTTATCTATGACTATGTGTGTGGGGGGTGGGGGGATTTAACGCATATTGCATGTCTTGTGCACATGGATACTTCTTACTATTGCACTACGTAGAAAATTTATGGTATTTCAAGTAGAAATGGTAATAGACACAGAAGAAACGCAGATCACGGCGTTCTCATGTATACTATTACCCAGTAAAGTTTCTGTATTCGTCAACACGGAATTTAGTTATAATAACAATTACTTACAATTGGCGGCGAGCTGGTTTTTGCATAGAAGATGGCGGAGTCTAAACATATACAATTTTTTGAACCTTTGAATCCAGAAGAGACAGATGTTGAAACATACATCGAAAGATTTGAACAGTATTGTCTTGCTAATGATGTACCAGAAGCCAAGAAAGTGTGTATTATTATATCCGTTATGGGTAATGCAGTTTATAAAACATTAAAGGAACTAGCAGCACCCAAACGAGTACCGGAGCTTGATTTTCAGCAAATAAAGGATCTATTGATGAAACAGTATCACACGGCAACTAATTACATAGTTGAAAGATACAAATTTCATTCTATGAAGCAAGAAATAGGCCAAACTGCACAGGATTACATTTTCAATTTAAAAAAGCAGGCCAACCGCTGCAATTTTGTCGTATTTCGAGAAGATGCTATGAGAGACCAGATAGTCTGCGGTGTTCTTAGTGAATCTGCGCGAAAGAAGCTGTTGTCTACAACTGACTTGACCATGTCTATGGCTATTGATATAATCAATCAATTCGAGTTATTGGAGAAAGAAGCTTCTGTATTTTACAGACAAGAAAATCGGTTAGATCACCTGCATAACAACAGGACATCGTATAATAGTTATAAAAGGAATAATGAACGGCAGTTTCCTACATGTAAATCGTGTAGACGATGTCATAAGTGGCATCAGTGTCCAGCCAAAGGAATAAAGTGCCGGAATTGTGGACGATTTAACCATTTTGCTGTATGCTGTGATAATAAATTCACATCCCACACTGACGTTGCGAAACGAGTAGATGAATTCCCACAAACTGATCACATTTCACAGAACGAACAACAAGCATCAACATCCAAGGATTATGAGCATGCTTTAGATAATTTGTTTACTTGCTCTGGCCGTGATGATTATGTATTGAACCCAGTAGAAGAATTTCATCTAAATAGCTTCACAATAGAAACGGGACAAAAAGAAGAGTCAGTGCTATCAGAGCAAGAGCTTTTTTCAGATTCGATTAAGGAACACACAGTTAATCAGACAAATAAAGAAGATAACAGGGAGCAATTGGATGTATTAAATTGTAATAGAGTAAATTTAACCTTTACAACAGAAACGGAACTGCAATATTCTGTGATATCAATTTTAACATATGCACAATTACTTAATACAATAAAATTACAATCAATTCCAGTGCAAACGGTGCAATGGGGCAAACGTAATCTTACCTTATTTGCAAAATTAGAGACACCAGTGATAGCAGATGGAATCAACTATCATGGTGAATTCAAAGTATGCCAAGAATTTTTGGATCACAGTATTATAGGATGTGACTGGTTGTATACTTTCAATAATGGGAAGTCCATGGAAAATCAAAGTACTTCATGTGATCTTACTGTTTCGACAGAAGACAGCTTTCGTTCTGCTTCACGAAAATGGATGAAGAGTTCCAAACAAAGTAGACAATCGATTCCAGTAGTACAGGAGGAAGGAAAGAAGAAATGTAAATGGAGAAATGACAAGAAGATTATTAACCAAGTTGTTGTAAAGGGTGAACGGATGAGAAATGACTTACTTTTCGAATACAGGAGAGAACACTTTTCTTTAGAGGATGAAGGAGATTTAGTTACGGTAACGAAAGATTAATTATTGAGATTGAACACTAATAATTATCATGACCTAGGAAATAGAGATTTGGTCGGTATTTGAATGGACACAAGCAAAAGATATCAAGTAAGGATGGTAAAGGATAGCTACTTTCGGAAACACACTAAAAGACTACAAGAAGGTGTAGAAACATTATTGGAAATTAAGTGCTGATTATAACAAAAAGAAGAAGAAGGGGGGAATGTTGTAGGGAATTAGAAAGATGTGTGGCGGAAAGCGCGAAAGAATTTTGAACATGCTTCAGAAAGAAAGAAGAAGTTAATGTTTGTTAGTAATGTAATGTACTGAATTGAATATCGAATAGTTGTTGATGTGGATGCCATAGTATTGAAGTTTAAAGCCCAATTGAAGAGTTGTTAATTATATTAATTGTGTACTGGACGTAGTAAGAGGGCTAGAGATTAATGTGTGTTAATGGTGGCATTTAAGTGGTAGATTATTACGGTATATGTGGTCATATGAGGTAATGATAATAAAGATAGGTGTGAAAACGGAAACTATTCTAGTTGGACTTATTTGTTTACGGATTAAGAGTGAGTCAAGTTGGTGTTGTTCTATGAACCGTAATACTGCCCAATTAACGAATTGAACCCACGTTGAGTACAGTAAAGTTTCTGTATTCGTCAACACGGAATTTAGTTATAATAACAATTACTTACAATTGTTAGCAAATCTTTTTCCACGTAGGGCGTCTTTGAGTGGTCCAAACAGGTATAAATCAGATGGGGCAAGGTCTGGGCTGTAGGCAGGATGAGGTAAGACCTCCCAACCCAATTCTTGAAGCTTATCTCGGGTCAGCTGGGCTGTATGAGGGCGAGCGTTATCGTGCTGAAGAATGACTCCTTTTGACAAGAGTCCACGGCGTTTGCTCCTGATAGCTGGTTTAACTTTGTGTTCTAGCATCTCATAATAGTATAGGCTATTGATAGTTCGCTGATCTCCAAGGAAATCGCAATAGATTGGACCCTGTGAGTCCCAAAAGATGGTCAGCAGCACTTTACCAGCGGAAGGTTGAACCTTGAATTTTTTGCGAACTGGAGAGCTAGCGTGTTTCCACTCCATACTCTGCCTTTTAGTCTCAGGGTCGTAGTGATGGATTCAGGCCTCGTCGCAAGTCACTATTCTTTCAAAAAAAGCGTCTCCTTCAATCAAACTTCGTTGTGTTAAGGCTTGACAAATGGAAAGCCTTGATTCTTTATGAGCGTCAGTAAGCTGTCTGGGAACCCATCTGGCACACGTTTTTCTGTACTTTAAAATGTTCCTAATGACATTGTGAACAGTTCCAACACTTACTTGAACTTCCTCAGCTATCATTTCAACAGTAATTCTTCTGTTATCACGAATAAGTCCGTCAATCCTCGATTCCAACGAAGAACCAGAAACTTCCACTGGACGTCCACATCGGGGTTCATCACCTACACTTGTTCGGCTATTTTTAAACCGATCAACCCACTTGTACACATTCGCACGGTTCATACATACCATACTGTTACCATACTGTCTCAACATTCGAGAAAAAATTTCACTTGGTTTTACACCTTCTGCGACTAAAAACCTAATGACTAAGCGCTGTTCTTCTAAGGTGCAATCTTCTAGAGGACTTGCCATGATGAATTGATATTTTTGAAGTTATGTTGACATAAAATTACGAAACAGCAGATCAGAGCATATCCAAAGGTTGCCAGCTAACACCCCTGAAACAAACAAACAAAAAAAAATGATTAGTGTTAAAAATATAGACTTTGTCTCTTTACTTATTGAATGATTCTCGTATGAATAGATGTTGCCATTGGTTTCTAAATAAGTCACATAAAAATGTTACATGATCTTGAGCTCAAGGCTCTTTATCACATCAGCAGTGATATATATATATATATTCTTTTTTTTTTCAATTTGGTACAAATTAGTGGTGTTAAAGCCGTATGAAATAAAATTCTGTAATATTCAATAACTAGCATCAATTACCCGCTTCGCTGGGTTAAATTAAGAAGAAATAGTAGTATGTTCTGTTATTATGCTGCCAATATGTCTTGAGCCGTGGCAAAAATGCGAACTAAAGCTCACACCCCGACACACCCACTCGTTGAGCCAATAAGGGTTCAGCAGCTGCTAAGCGAGAGAGCCTTAGCGAAAGAGAGTGGAATTCTTCAGCCGATTGCAGCGCCGGACAAGGAAGACTAGGTGTCAAGTCAATGTGGTATATTTATAGTTACTCACTTTTTACTATTACTAAAGCGCTCTTTGATGTCGATTTTTTCGATGATTTTTATATAGTCCCTTCTCTCCCCATGTTGCGGGACACGGCATCGGAAGTGTCATTATTCATCTCAACGACCCAGAAAACTATGAATTCGACACTGATGTCGGTCATTTCGATATTTTTTTTATATATTTCCCCCTCTTCCTCCCCAAGTTGCCGGATTCAATTTGGATTTAAACGGCATGAGTAATGTCACTGGTTATCTCAACAACCCAAAAACTATAGATTCGACACTAATGTCGGTCATTTTCAATCATTTTTAAATGTCTTTCCCCTCCCCTCCCTTAAGTTACACCGTGAAAGTGATATGACAGAAAACACCTCAGGTTTGAACTTCATCTACGTTAAAAATTTGATGTAGATCGGTCGGGTGGTTCAAGAGTTATTAAGATTTATTTATTTTTATATATCTTCCCCTCTTATCCCCCTCGCCTAAGTTATACCGTCAAACTGAAAAATGAAAAAAATATCTCAGACCCGGACCTCATCTATGTCGAAAATTTGATCGAGATCGGTCGATGGTTCAAGAGATACAAACATAGTCTATTTCAATTTTATAATATTGATTTTTGCTCTTCTCCAATTGTAGCTGTTTCTCAGTATTTTTTCCGTGTTATCTCAATAAGATTCCAGTAATATCTCCCTCCTTGTCTACAATTTTGTTGTTTCCATAGATTTATATTAGTTTGTTGACTTTCTGCGATAATACTTATAATTATAATATGGTATTTTAATTATATAAGCTTTGCCTTTATCACACACACTCTTACCTGCCAAGTCCGTGATGACATTATTTTTAACTTCAACATGACCCTTCGTGAAAATAAGCTGTATATTTCTTTTGTTAGCTATAAATGTTTTGTATAAAGATTTATTATTTACTATAAGTCATGCTGTTCTCATATTCTATGTCTGTTTGGTAATACTATGAATACACTTAAAGTATCTGAACAAACACATGTGGATATTAAATGATTTTTTTAAACATATAATAGTAATGGATAGTAATGGATTCTCTGTCAAATATTGAGATGAAAGGTGGTAAGATATTTCATGATGTTTCTTGAGAGGATAAATACTACTGCTCCTACATTTTTATTTTTCATTTTTTAATGCAACTGTGTAAATGAATCTGAATTTTAAGGTAGTTGCTCTATATGTGATGATTGTTAAATTAGTTGGATAGTAGCAAGTGAAGCGTGGTAGAAGTGGAGTTTTGTGTGTATATACGGATGTAATGACTATAACTTGTATAAGCTTTTACTATCCTCGGTAATTTGTTTTTATAAAATGCTGTCAAGGGAGCCCATCAGGGGGGGGCAAGGTGGGGCGCTCGCCCCCTAAGAGGAAATTGTACTTGTGGATATCGAAAATCCAATAGAATTTTTACATTAGTTACAGCAAAATTTGAAACTATATTTGAAACATTACTTATACTTGCCCCCCTTTGGAAACCACAACATAGGCGCCATTGGGTGCTGTCCTTTCTTTATGTATTTTATCCATTTCATGTGATTGATAGATTATTCTGATTTGTTTAGTCATTCTAACTACAACAAAATTTCCAACTCATTTTTGATTTTTTTTTATTGTATTAGATAAATGCTTATTTCTTTTATGATTGCATTTTTTGGACAGACATTCGGCTGCGAAAATACGATTTTATTTGTTTCATTCTGTATTTGATTTTTTCTTTTCTTTTTCTTTCTTTCATTCTTTCCTTCTTTTTCTTTTTCTTTTTTTCAAAAATAGGTTAGATTTTCTGAATAAAAAATACTTCCATACACATTTTTTTCATTTATGCATTGTTTCATTATTTTTTTAAAAAAAGTTTGCACTTGGGCTAGATAAAATTCTTTTATATTTGAATCTTTGATTTGAGAAACGTCATAAGTCAATAACGTCAATAATGCCGTAAGTCAATGATTTGTGACGTTTCTCAACTCAGGGACACTTCTTGCAGCGCGATATTACACGAACTATTAGCATGACTTCTGACATATCACAACCCAACGGTGTAGCTATTCTTCAAGAATCAGAGCTGCAGGCAGGGGCGCAAGAAGAAAATTTTCTAAGGGAGGGGACTCATCTCTATGGTTGCTATATTACGTCTGGTATTTCTGGTATTTAATATACATGATTTGCTTTATTACGTATACATTCGTGACCGAGGGGGGCCCAGGACCCACCCTGCCATCCTCTTCGGGGGTCTATGGCTGCAGGTAAACTCATTTTCGGCACAACTGACTTATGACGTTCCTCAAACTAGCATTTCATTTGCGAAAGAAGAAAATTTAGATGACTTTTTCAACTGTCAAAATGTAGATCTAAATACTTAACTGCTGTATTATTGATGAGTTTTCCCCTTGTATTTCTACATAGATATTCCTATTTATCTTTTTCCTTGTAAATATTATGAATTTTTTTTCTCCCAATTCATCTCAAAACCTTTCAAGAATGACCATACTTAATGGTATCTTTGAACAATGCCATATGTCATTGAAATATAACATTGAACCTTCATCCCCCCTATCGGTAAATTTTTGTAATAAGCATGCCATCCATACGATGATGTATTATGTTTGGTGTGGTCCAGTATTATTTCTAATTCTTTAAATGTTAAAAGTTGATATAAAGTTTCATTTGTGGTATTAGTGAGAACTTTGCGTGAGTTATTTACTGTGGAAGTTGTAATGATTTTGTGGAAGCCTTCGATCCAATTCTGATAATTAAGAAGAAATTTCAATTGATTTTTTTTTTAGAATTTTATCTTTTTTTTCGAAATACTTTCCACATTTTTGTTCCTGGCATTCTTTCAGAAAGTCACTGAGAGAATTTAACCCAAATTTCTCTTTTACATTTTCTAATAATAAACTTTGTGGTGAACAGCACCATGTCAGTGGGTTTTCTCAGGGTACTCCTTTTCTCCCACATTCTCATTCCATCATTCTTCCATCATCATTTACTTGTCTAAATCATCCGTCTTCCTTAGCCTAAAGGGCACAATCATGGAACGTTAAATTGAAAGGTTTTATTTCATTTTCATTTTAACTGCCACATTCTTTCACACTTACCTGCCAGAACGTTATTTCTATCTACCTATTTGGTCTAGGAATTAATTCGTGCGGTTTTACAAAAGATGGCGTAACTAGCTTATTGTCCCATAGTTTCATTGATCCAAACATGCGTTGGAAACTACTGTCATTGAGCATCTTGTTTAGTATATGTCAGTTGCTTGAAGCGGAAACAACAACATTTTTTCTTCAACTGAAAATGGCGCATTTTGTGCCTGATAAAGTGTTTTTGCGGGGAGTTATTCTTCATTGCTTTAACATGAAGAAAAGTGCTACCGCAAGTCATCATATTTTAGTGGAAGTGTTTGGTGACCATGCTCTAGCTGAGCGAACGTGTCAGAAGTGGTTTGCACGGTTTAAAGGTGGTGATTTCAGCTTGGAAGACCAAAAGCAATTTGGACAGCCAAAAGAATTTGAAGATGAAGAATTGAGAGCATTGCTTGATCAGGATTCGTGTCAAACGCAGGACGAACTTGCAGAAGCATTTGGAGTTGAGCAAACAACAGTTTCCAAACGTCTCAAAGCCATAGGAATGATTCAAAAGATGTCTTATTGGGTTTCACATGAATTGAAAAGAAAGACGTTGAAAGAAGAAAAACCGTTTGCGAATTGCTGCTTCAAAGACAGAAAAGGAAGGGATTTTTGCATCGAATTGTAACTGGTGATGAGAAGTGGATTCATTACGAGAATCCTAAACGAAAAAAGGCCTGGGTGAAGCAAGGTGAACCAGGTCCTTCACAACCGAAACGAGATATTCATTGTGCAAAGGTTATGCTGTATATATGGTGGGATTTGAAACGTGTGGTGTACTATGAACTTCTGAAACTTGGTGAAACTATTAATGGACACCGCTATCGACAACAATTAATGCGTTTGAAGCAAGCTCTGGCCTGAAAACGACCAGAATGGAATAACAGGCATAATAAACTTATTTATCAAGATGATAACGCTCGACCACATGTCGCAAAACCGGTCAAAACCTATTTGGAAAATGTCGGATGGAAAGTGTTACTCCACCCGCGATATTCACCAGACACTGCTCCGTCTGACTACTACTTGATCGATTGCATGAATAACGATTTGATTGGACAGCGGTTCACTTCTTCAGAAAATATCGAAAAATGGATCTTTGATTAGATTGCGTCAAAAGATGAGGAATTCTTTCGACACGGAATCCGTAAATTGCCTGAAAGATGGGAGAAAGTAGTGGCTAGCGATGGACAATATTTTTGTTAACGTATTCATTTACTTTGTTTTTGAAATAAAGCTTCAATTTTTATTAAAAACCGCACGAATTAATTCCTAGACCAAATAATATCTGGTTATGTCCACCTTTGACTCGCAGCAATACAGTTTGGCATTGAAGCAGTGAGGTCTTGGTACATGGCTGGAGGCATATTGAGTACCTGCACACACAAATAACTTAATTTATATAAATTCCGCAAGGGGAGTGTAAATAATGAGCTAGGATCTGATGTTTAATGGTATCCCAAACGTGTTCAATTGGTTAAGATCGGGTGAGTTTGGGAGCCATTGCAGCAAATGAAATTTGCTGTGCTCTTCAAACGGCTGCAACATAATGTTGGCCTTGTGGCTAGGAGTATTGTCCTGCTGAAAGTTGCTACATAGGCAGTGCTGGTCTGGAACAATCACAGGCCCTCGGCTAAAGTTGGTTGTTGGCCCCTGATCGAGAAACATTTCACAGCGTATCTTCGGTACTTACAACAATGATTAAAGGTTTGTTTATGAAAAAAGTTTCTGAAGTATTTTAAATCTATTTATGTTACGATAAATCACAAGGTAAAACATACTTACGCAATATAACGTAGATATAAATTATGATATAGGTTTCGGCGTCAGTTCAGCATTGTACTATATGATGTAATGAGGCTGTGAGTGAAATAAAGAGAAATGTGTTGATATGGCAAAATTATGCGAATCCCTTATAAGGATTTTTTTTTATTCTATGAGAACTAATGACAAACATTTAACGTGTATTAGAACATTTAAATGACCACATAACTGTAAAAAGACGAAAATATTGGTATGCACTAACAAAGGGAAGCTTATTCTAGATTTATATTAATACAAACAGGCAAATTATTGATTACTACTAATAAATGATTACAATATCATAAAGCACATAATTGTAAAATTGAAAATGACTCAGACACACACAGGAATTACAAAGTATCAGGAACATATCAATACATTAATTTTCTTTTCAAAACTTCGCTTGTCACCGCAATTTCATCATTGACTTTATTTTTGTCCAAATTTATAAACAAGTCTCTCTCAATATTCATCAATATTAAAGGAGATAGCAAGTTCTCGCTTAAAGAATATCTGAATCTGTTTTTTACAATTTTCAATTTCGAAAAAACTCGTTCACAAGTCACCTGAGTGGATGGAATGGTCATTATATATTTAAACACAGTATATAAATTACTAAATAATCCAGACTGTGAAGATAGTTCATAGAGAATGGGAAATGCACATGAGAGATATATGAAACATTTTCTTTTAGTTCCACACTGAGTTTCAGACCTTATCTTTTTATCTTCAGATTCTTCTTCAGATGTCACACTTTCATCTGAATCACCATCACCATCATTGCTTGTAATTCTCACAAATTTACACAATTCTTCCTCTTCAGACTTGTCACTAAAATCTGCACTCAAATTACGATACTGGCTTGCAAACTGTTTCAGTTCTAACAACAACTCACTTCTATTCACGTTTGCTAATTGAGAAACAGTTTGCAAGCAATCATCTGGAAAATCTTCTATCTCCATTGAAACTCGTATATCCTCGTACCTTTTTGGGTCTAACCAGGAACAATCAAGCAGTAGAGTCTTGTTGGGTACAAACTTTTTTTCTATATCTTGGATTTTTTTTTAAAAAATAGTAAACTATTTCACTCGTTTTTGTCGGTAATTAATACAATGTTAATGTTAGAGAATTTTAGGAAAACCTGTGAAAAATACGAAAAGAAAGGAACAATAAATCTATGAAAACTGTCACAAAGGAAAGTGCGGGAACTATAAAGTCCGAAGGGAAATAGTATAACAGATAAATAGTTTTCGGTACTGTATCTGGGTAATGTTATTAGAGAAGATACCGTATGAACTGTGAACTGAAAATTAAAGTTAGATAGGAAAAAATGTCATTATATCCAATTTACTTTTTTAATATTTTTGGGGTCCCTACAAGACTGGCGCCTTAAGCTATAGCTTGTTATGTGTAAATCTGGTAGTGGTTGTTTTTTTAACTGGTTTTCAAGCATTACATTAAACTATGTTATTGTTGTTTTAAAATTATCAGTAGTTAATTCTGTTTTGTTCTAAACATCTTATAATTAAATTATTTTTTAAGTTTTTAATATTTATTTTCCTATGCGTCCGGGTCCTCCCAAAGGCTCTCGGGCCCTCGGCGATTGCCGAGCAGCCGACCTAGCCAGACCGGCACTGTACATAGGTATAGTCCAGTTGCAAATATAGCCAATATAAATGTTGGTATATGATTAACAATGATTTTCCGATAGCTTGGAGCCCCCATAGTGCCCTCCACATGCACTACCAAGCCCATGAATGATCTTATAAAGATTCCACAGATGATAACAAAGCCACTACCGGCTGCTATTATCCTCTTGTCCAAGTCTCGAGGAGCTGTTCCCCTGGAAAACTATGGATTTTTACCCAGCCATTAATATGATGAAGAAACAGAGCCGTAGCCTAAGGGGGGGAAGGAGCGAGCGGAGCGGTTGCCCCGAGCGCTGATAGCAAGAGGGTGGCGAAAGAGCAAGAAGAAAGAAAAAGTGTTGGAAGTGAGTGAACGACGCATCGTCCCGAAAAAGTATTGGCGCCCTATTAAATCAATATTGTTGTCGGTTTGCAGTAGACTTGTTAAAAAGTTTCTTGCTCAATCCAAATATTTCGATAAGAGTCACATCAAATTTTTACTTATTACTTAAAGAAAGTTATTATATATGATTTCTTAATGCCAATGTGATATATACATGCCGCCAAGTAATGACTTACAGTGTGCCTAAGAGCTTTTTCAAAATCAGGAACGGTCAAAGCTTGAAATACGTGTTCGGCGTTTCGATGGTGATGAGTTTGCTTAGTTAATAGATCTACCGGTGAGAGTGAAGGTATGAAAAATGAGAGGAGTGTGCAAGCAGCTATTTGCACGGGAATATTAAAAATGAAGGTAAACAAGGGGATTAATAACATTTTTAAACTTGAAGCAGTTGTAGAATAGGAGCTTAACGGTTCAGAACTTAACCTAACGAATTTCGTTTTTCTCTAAGACTGATCACTACCAATATTTTTTTTTTATTCCATTGACATATGAAATGCTTTCAATTTGAAGGAATTTATTGGGATCATTTCTGCATCAACTATACTACTATCGCCAGGATTGCTTTTGCATGCATATTATTTTTTGTGTGATACTTTTATCTTCCTATCTACATACAAAATATATAGATGTACACAGATTATATCTATTTATCTATATAGATAGGTAGATAGATATAAATAGATATATATACGTGTATGTGAATTACTGTATTTTTAATATGTCAATTAATAATTATTGACATATTAAAAATACATATTATAATAAGTAACCTTAAGTTCAGAACTTTCATTCATTAAGAAATTAAGTAATTACTATAATTTCAAACACATGTAGTAGCCAAACAATATTTTGGATTTTAAGTATAAACATTAAACATACTCTTCACCTACATCAATAAATATTTTGAAATTCACAAAAAAGGCTCCTTCTAAACTTCCATTACATTTCACAAAATATTTTTTACCGTAAAAGAATCAAAATTAAAATCCTATTTGTGTAGACACATACAGAATAAAATTACAAAAGTTTACAATTATTACAGGTAATTGATACCGTCACGCATTTTGAACATTTAAAAAGCACATGGTTTCTAATGTATTGAAATTTCATTTTTTATACATAGTATGAAACGTTCTAAATAATTGTAAATTTCCATACTGTTCTCCAAGTGGATTTGTATACAAAAAAGGTAGTTTTGTCAAGTTTAAAAAATGCAAAATAAGCCTCTTGAAAACAGATCGTACACATAATGATCGCTTTTGGTTGTTTCAATGGTCTATCCAAGCAGCTTGATAAAAATTCGGAGTAGCATAACAACAGAAGCTGCTTGTCTTATTTGAAAACAAAAAAATATTTGGTAAGGTGAGTATTGAGGGGCGCCGAATTCTATTTTGCTCGAAACCTCTTGCTACGGCTCTGTGAAGGTATTATCGTGATTCCTCCGATCATACAATCTTATTCCATTGCTCTGTAAATCCAATGACAATGGCCATGTACCCATTAGTCGTAATCAATGACGTGTGAGGTTAATATTGGTTCGCTTATGGGACGTAAGCTGTAAAGGCTCATATTTAACATTATGCAGTGAACTGTATGCTCAGACACACTCGTGCTTTGTCCACATTTGAATTCTGCTTTTAATTGTGCCTCAGGTTGCACCGTAGTTTGTTTTATGAATCTCTGCAATCTACGATGTCTGATATATTTAATGAGGTGCGGCGCTCCATGTATTGTCGTTTGGTGTTGATTTCACCGTCCTTTTTCCACTTTTGAAAGATATTCTACTAACCACAACAGTTCGCGAACACCCGACGAGTCGCGATGTTTAGAGATGTTCGATTCCAGCCGTCTGGCCATCACAATTTGGCACCTATGAAACTCTAATATGTAGCCAGCCTTCACCATTCTAAGCACAAGCACCACACTGACTCACTGGTTGTGAGATCCCTGTTACCATCTGGAGAGTAATTCTGCTGTATCCCGTGACTTTTACGTCAGCCCAAACGACCTCGTTGAAAACGTACCGAGTGATCATGGTGATTAAGCTGTGATTGTATGCATTTATTCTTATTTTGTTTAATGCTGATGTCTCTGGATTGATTCTTCTTTCAAAATATGATATTTAAATTTGGACTTCATCGTGGTAATATGGACAAATTATACCTCTTTTGTGTATCAGATTCGGAAAAATGAAATGAAATGAAATCTTTGAGTTTTACGTCCCACGGTTATGCCGGTTAGGCTAAAGGAGAGGGTGATTATGAGAGATGAGTGAAATGGTGGAATGAAGAAAGTAAGAGGAAACGGGAGAACCCCGAGAAAACCCACGAGCACGGTGTTTGTCCACCACAAAGTTCACTTGGCGGGGCTGAGATCGAACCCGGGACCCCAAGCACCAGAGGTGAACGCTCTACCACTGAGCCACCGCCCCCCTGTATCACATTCGGAGTTGATATAAATGATGATAGTATGTGTTACTCGGATTTCACTTTAATTTGGAAGTCAACGCCCTCCAAACTTCAATATTTACAAGGTGCTTTAAGCTCCAAAAAACCAAACGAATGTAATACTTATAAGCTTGTGGCATCGTCATGTAGCTTTACGGATAGCCGTCTGTTACAGTATCCATAGCTCAAGTTGTCAAAAATGCAGAAGCTATCGGGCTGCAGAATGCGTATCGTCTCGAAAACAAGACGTCAAGATGATATCTCTTCTCGCAAAGTATATATGTTACTGGTGAAAGATCTCTGTTTAGTCTTGTATCTCGTAAAAAATAGAAATTCCTTCAGTGGCCAACTCTATTGCCAACTTGGGAGACTCTATTCGGAGATCAGAGTCTAAGGAATTAACGATCATGAGCATGCACTAGCGGCTCCAGAAGAATCGTTTGGAGGTCGGTCGCTTCCTGGAAGATGAGCGTAGCCTCAAGGTGACCAGAATTTTACTTTGCAAAAACCGGACGCATATAAATGCGGGACTGGAAGGGGGTTAGCTAAACCTGATTCCCAGATTCCATTTTGAGACCCGAATTTGTAAGTTTTTTTCTTTATGAAAGTTTATTCTTTCTGTAGATTTAAATTAAAAAACACACTTTCATTTTGGAGACATGGCGGTGTCATGATTCACTAGACACCGCAATGTATCAGATGCGTTGTCTAGCACAGTACTTGCACAAAAGAAAATACTGTATGACGATAGCATTCATTTTAACGAAAAAGTGTACAATTTTCTCTAATCATTTATATTTTTAATAACGATTGCGGGACAGCAGTTGAAAAAGACAGATTCGGTGTACGCAAAAATAAATAACGAAAGTATACATGCATCTAATATAAATAAAATAAAGAGTTTGTTTGTGTGTTTGTCTGTCTGTGTGCGGCCTGGGTACCAGACGAGTGGACCGAGAGTTACCAAACTTTGGTCAGGGGTGCCTTGGTCAAGGCCCCATATCAAGCCAAAACGTCTTTGTCAAAATTCGAACCAGGGGTCTCAGGGGGTTGTTTACTGGAACATGTAAAAGAAGTAGAAAATGACCGATATTAGTGACCGAATCTCGGTTCCCCCCCGACCTATTCGGCTACGGGCCGGGATACACCGGGGGGGGGGGGACCGAGACAATAAAAGTAATCCAAAATGATCGATATTAGTGTCAAATCCATAGTTTTTGCGGTCGCTGTGATCAAATTTGTGTTAAATTCATATTTGTGTCAAATCCATATTTGTGTTAAATTCATACTTTTCGGGGTTGTTGAGTTCAATGGTGAAACTCAAGATCGTGTTTACTTTGAAATTTAGCCCCCATTACCTAAGAAACGGGAACCACAATAGAGGTGTCATCGAGACATGTGAAAATATTTCAAAATGCCCGATATTACTGTCAAATCTACAGTTTTCACTGTCGCTGAGATGAATGGTGACACACCCATAGGCGTTGATTTCCAAATACAGCCCCCATCGACTGGGGGTCAGAGGCGTTTTTTTTTTTTTTTTTAATTCGAACCAGGAGGTCTCGATATGTAGAAGTAGGAGAAAATGACCGATATTTTTTGTTGTTCAGTTTGTTTACATAAATACTTTATCTGGCTATGCGAAGAATGGGTACATTCAGCTAGTAAAGAATAGTACAAAGTGTCAATAAATAACAAAATAGATTATGGTATTTCTGTATACATTTCTTGGTAGCTTAAAAAATGCAATAATTAATTTCGTGTCCTTCCCCCGAAACAAGAATGTTATGGATTTTGCCTTAACCCTTTCAACACGGGGAAACACAATTGTGCGGGTTGGTTAAAATCGATATAGAAGTGCCACCTATTACATTTGTGTTTCGAAACGGCGTGCAGTGATTGTGTAAGTTTCGTTCAACGATTTGCAGTTGTTTTGGTCTGTGATAGGTCATTTTTGACACGTACAAGAAGTAGTGTTCTTAACGAAGTCATGACTGTCGCCATGTTGAAAGGGTTAAAAGAATTATATCCTGCGCGCTCAAGGGCACAGATCAAGTACAGTAGAATGAAATGAATATACTTTCTAATACATAATACTAATCATCGCTGCATTTAAGCATTGTACTGTACTACTAACAGGAACCCAGAGCAACGATTTGAAGTTAACCTAAGCATTAACATACAAAGAAATGAATTGTGAAGATAAATCCTACATATAAATATAATATATTTCAGTACTCCTTAACCATATAAATCACTACGAAGGTAAATGCACAACTTATTCAGTAAAATACTGCAAATAATATAATAGCAAAAAAATCAATACTAAAGTTTCTCTTCACAAACTCAAGAGAAATTTTCTCGAATCTAGCACGAAATGTATATAAATTTTACATGAATTAAAATTATATAGAATCACAATATAAGCTATTATAATGTATAACTAGTAAAAAAAAAAAAAAAAAAAAACTGAAATATTAGCAAAGTCTACAACAAAATAAACGAAACAAGATCAGAAATGTAAAACCAAAGTGATGTTTCCGTTCATTAAAGCACAAACTATATTTCCTAAAACGTACCGACTGGCGATATTACTTGACAATATCAGATATTTTTAAAAAAATGCAAATTAAAATTTAATTTTGAAAAAATCACCTTTAAACGAAATTACCAATAGTGAATAAAATAGTATAACTTGTTTTTCTTTCATCTCAGATATAATATGGACCCCGTTTGGTCTAATGGCTAACATGCTTGCCTTTGGTGCTCATGATCCCACATTCGATTCCCGGTGGAGGTACAGTTGAACGTAAAAAGTGGTTCGAATTCCACTATAATCAATAGGTCCACATCTTCTTTAGCCGTTCTGGCACAACCATTTGACGTTAAACAAATATCATATGTATAATATATAACTGTTTATTAAAAATATAATATAGCCTATATACCGTTACACATTTTTTACGATTGTGGTTGTGCCCTTTTGTTTCAGTTAAAGATTTTAAAAAAGCAATTTCAAAAACTTTTTCGAGTTCGTTCATCTTTCTTGATTTTGTTTGCGATTCAGATACATCCAAGGAGTTCAACTTATACTCAGGCTCACGAGTTGAAAATAATTACGAGCAAACACCACGACGGGCGGAAGCCACACAATGGCCTGTCACCTTGCAGTCTATCGTGAAAGTTACAGCACAAACTCAAATCTACGAACTGCCTTGTTCCTGGCAAATCTGTCGATGACACGATCTAATCTACGTTTGCCTCGGTGCGTATATAGTAGTGCCAGGTCGCTAAGTCAATCTTCACTCATCCGGGACCGTAGCCGTTCGGCTGATGCTTTGTATGGGGTATTTTGTGCGATACACCTCTTTTGCAGTGGTATAATTGAGTATGTAAAGAAAAAAACATTAGATCAGACTAGGAATACGGGGTTGGAAATTGGCTTTATTAGGTAATTTCTTAAATGCAGTTGTTAGAAACTTAATATAATTATAGCTATGCTTACAACAACAATAAAATTATATTATACTAGCCTTCGCCTAGGTAGGGCTTCCCCCCCCCCCCAGACCCACAATTTGCTCTGCATACGGCCTCATACAGTATAGCAAATGCTCCTACGAGCTACCGTGGCACAATTTTCGCGTTCTTCCTTCTACGTATCTCTTTCATATAGCATTGGATTGAGCTAAAACTCTGTCATGAAATTCAAACACCTCGTAAGGCATTTTAGCGAGCCACTCCTACATCTTTTCCTTCCCTTCTACGTTGTGGCAAAAAACGGTCAAATATATGTTCAATTATTTTAAATGAAAAATTTAACTACCTTCTTTCATGTCTCTAACCGTAAAGGATCCCGAGATATGAGCATCTTATAATAATAATAATAATAATAATAATAATAATAATTTCCGTCCCTTTTCTTTCCTTCTAGGTAAAATCAATATATATATATATATATATATATATATATATATATATATATATATATATATATATATATATATATATATATATATATAATAAAAGTAAGTGTGGTTTGTCCGTGCGTGCCATAAAGGCTCCGAAACCAAGACCCGGAGCCCCATGGGAGTTATATAGTATTGTAGCCCTGTATCTCCCATGCATGAAGAAGGTTTCGGTTTGGACCAGCAGGGGTCCTAGAGGGAGAAAACGCCCTAGCAACGGTGTTAATGTGCTTTAAAAAAAGTTAAATTTTAATGACAATGCGTGCATTTCTTTATTTTCAATTTCAATGTTACCTTTCTTTCTACACAAATCATTATTGATCGAATATTCCAGAATGTTCTAGAAATACCAACAATCTTGAGAAATGTTACAGACTGTTATAGAAGTTTCCCAAAGACTCGAGAATGTTCTAGAAGTTTCAGGTTGCTCTAGAACATTCTAGAATGATCCAGGATGTTCTAGAATGTTCCAGAATGTTCGAAATTGTTGTAGAATGTGCCAGCATGTTATATTATTTTCCTATGGGTTCGAAAATGATCTAGAATGTACACCGCTAGGAAGGTACATATTAAGAATATGGGGTTATTTTTATTAAAGTTTACAGGTATCATTATCATTATGCTCAGGTTCTTCTCAACCTATTTAATGTTTTGGAAGGAAAATAGTGGGGTTATGTCTAGATGATGGGAGCCAGACAAAAATTTAAATACATGTCAGTTTCATCTTGAAATTACTTAATGCTCTTTGGCACCAAAGAAAGTTAACAGCCAACGATGGACCGGAGTCTGAGCCATTACATTTATTCACAAGTTTGTCTAAAAGAAGATATAATATCTACAGACATCGCTGAAAATGCAATGATGGTTTCAGAATTATCACACAGTGCCTAAAATGCCCGTTCTTCGCATAAGGAAAATACGTTTATAGGAAATGAATTTCTATAAATTGAAAATTAAATATACCACAGGGAAACTTTAAAAATATAGGATCGGATCAAGGAAAAGTGAACTTGCTAGACAGTTAATTGTATGCAAGTGATATGTTTAAAACGTAACAAGTGAATGTAAATTGCTAAAGGTAAAACTTAGTGAACAGTGTATTAAATGGAATTATTCCGGAGTTTCTGCAGTCATGTAATCAAATAATTCTGGGGGAGGTATTTCCAATGGTGTTAGTAGAATTTTTCCATTCTTGCAACACATTCCTGGTGATTCTCTACTGAATTTCTTGGCACAACAGAACGTACAGATTTGATCCATTTTACCAATGACAACGTGTTTGTGTTTTTTATACTTTTTAGTGGGATCATAACGGAATGCATCACCTGACAAACTATAATCTCTACTTTTTCTGTTGCGCACTCTGGTATAGAAATAAATGAAAATGTAAATCAATTTATATGGCTCAAACTCTCGACAAAACGACGGATGAATCACTCTCACTCCACTTTCATTGAAATGTGTATCCTAGAGGGGGAGGAGAGTTGAAATAGATTCCAGGAACTCATTCTTCCCGTGCGGAGAACGGACATTTCAGCTAGTATCAAAAACGCTTAAATACGTATTGAATTATTTTGAGTGAGAAGTCCATACACAAATTTCATGTTTCTAACCTTCGAAGATTCTTAGATATCGATATCTTATTTTAATAATTGCAATCTCCCCTTTTCTTCTCTTCTCTTTTTTTCTCCATTTTACTAAAGTATCAAAAAACGTTGAAACGCGTGCCAAATTATTTAAAATGAGAAGTCCAAATATCAAATTTCAAGTCTTCAATCTTAAGGGATCCAGAGAGATGGCTACCCCTTCCCTTCTTCGAATTTCCAAGAAATCCTTCCTTAGTGATACCCTACGCCAGAAATCTTATCTACTGTCTGAATTCCAAGTTTCTAGCTTGAGTGGTTTGGCCTGTGCGATCAGATATTCACTCAGGACTTTGTCTTTTATATAACAGCTTGTGTTATTTTTCAAGAAAAGATGAAATGCCATTAAAAGTCACAATAAATCCGTGGTTCCTTCCTAATGTTTCCGTATTTGAACCCCAAAAGTCACGGCTCTCTTTGTTCATCTAGTAGCTAACGAATGTATCTTTGATCTTTGGTGCATGAGATTCTGCGATTTGATTCCCGGTGAGTGAGCATAGAACGCACTATAGTGATTCAGGTTCAACTTTAAACTCTAGTTCTCGTTCTGTAAAGCATCGCATTTGACAAACGACGTAAATACATATCAATCAATCAACCAACCGAAAAGTCTCAGATTCAGAGAACTTTCAGGTAAGGAGTGCTAAAGATTCTATATTTCTCTTTATTCAAGGTACAGGTACTTGAAGTTTCGGGACCTGAATTCCATTTCCATATCCTTTTTCTAGGACACAATTTTAAAATATGTCTTTTTAGTACAAAGAGTGAGGCGTCTTACCCTCTTTCCTACATCTGTTCGTCCAACGAATGAATCATATTCTCTCTCCTTTGGGGCTTAAAGTGACCGCCTCAAGGAACTTGGGTCAGATGTATTCACACTTCAAATATGTCTGTAGTAAGTACTATTAAGTACCACACATTTTGATTAGACTCTGCTAGGCTTGTTACATAGATTAAATCGGGCGGGAAAAGACCATATTTGTATTTTCCAACGATAAATGCCCCCGGAACATTTATTGGATCCGCCAGTGTGAGCATGACACTAAGAAGTGCCCACGATCTGATAAATTTCTAATTCCTCTTTTTATGCTAATTGTGAATCCAATGGAACTATACATTTTAAAAACATAACTATCCATGGTGTCACGAGAAAATTTTCCTCATTGATTGAAATATTGATGCTTATTTATATTCCAAATTTAAAATCACTTTTCTAGGCACCTTATGTACGCGTATGTTTAAAAATAATTCCATTATATTCAGCACCCTAAACATAGTATAAGAACGCAATTAGAAATGTATCCAACCGTGGACACTTTTATTATTGGCATAGGCGGTACTTCAAAGATTCCAACTTCGAGGTCATTTTTCTTGATATATTTAAGACTAGCAGCGTTCACCCCGCTTCGCTGCGGTCACCCCGGAACGCAATAAACTTTGTTACTTAGATAATTTTTACTTTTTCGCTTTATCGCCTGTCATTTATGTTAACCCGCCGAGTGACACGGTCATGCGGGTTGCATATAAATACGTTTATTTTTACCTATGATGAACTATAACAAAGGATTTGTACGTTATGGACACTTGAATGGTCAATTATCTCAAGACACTGGTAATTAAAAATTAAAGTGATATGATAAAAAACATCTAGGGTCCAAATCCTAATAACCCCCCAAAAATGAAAGAAATTGGTTCAGCCGTATTAGCGTGATGAGGGAACAAAGGATTTGTACGTTCTCTTTTATATATAAGATGGTTTATTGTGTTCAGGATCCTTTCAGTAGGATATAAAAAATGCAATTAGAAATTTATTCAGGCGTGGGTACTTTTTATTAGCAGCATGGTGGCTCGTTTCAATAGACTTCATTACGGAGACATTAACCAATTCTTAATATGATTTTCTGCGACAACTACAATTTAATAACACTTCAGTTCCATTGATTCTCGCTTCTTTACCTTTTCACATTCTTAACAAAATTTAATTTGTTTCTTATAACAACTCTCATGTTATTTCTGTTGTCAATGTCAGTTACGTGAAGTTAGATACAGAACCTAAAGAGAAATGTTGTTTACGAATGGCATGATCTGTAGTGTTAACATGGGGATGAAAATTTTCTACTATGAGAAGTATGCTACAAATGTGAGATTCTGATTGTTCTGTACACTATTTGCAGTAATTCGTCATGACATACAAAGTAAATTTCAGTTATTTTACTTTATTTACAAATACACTGCCTAGTTCTGGAACTAATGCCGCATATTTTTAAGGTTTGTTTCTGAAAAACAATTGGAAATGTGGCCACCGCCCTCTAGCCTCAACTGAAGTCTCGAAGCACATGAGCTAGTCATTTTCAATGGATATATGTGAATCGACGAAAAGATACACCTCGCATACTTTTGATTCTACCACACTATTTACAAACGATTAAAAACGTGATATATGTTAATTTCTACTCTAACTAGGGATGTACTTGAACCTGAACCCACAAAGTGGGGGTGATGTATATATTTCCTGAAAGCTTGGGTCAAGGTAAGATCAAAACTGGTTAACAAAATTGGCGAGGTCTCATGCATTCCGCTTGGGGAAGCACTTTACTCATTTTCATTAAAATCTTTAAGCGTGTTGTAACCCCGAAAAATCTGAATGGGGAGATAGATATGAAAACTGAAAACCATGTCTTTCATCATTTCAAAAGTACAACATATCAAAATAAAATAAATGGTCGCAGGGTCCCCCGCAGGATACCAGACGGGGTCCAACCCAAAATTTTTAAATGGAAAGGGGAGTCAACTTCCAATCGTATAAAAATTGATATTGAATGAAAGAAGATAAATGAAGTCTCGATTCTCTACGATAAGCCTGTGCAAAATAACGGTGGGTCAAAGTATCAACACAATCTTCATTGCAAAGTCTATGGTCACTCGTATGAACGGTGGAATAGGTGTAAAAACAAAAACACGGATATGTTATGTTCCAAGTTCCCTCGCAGGGTCCCAGACGTGGTCCAGCTCAAAATGTTGAAATGGGAAAGGGGTTCAAGTTGAGTATCGTATGAAAGCTGATGTGAAGTGAAAGATGAAAGAAGTAAATTATCGACTCTTGATGATAAGCCTTTGCACAATGACGGTCAAAATGTAAACAAAAACGTGTTGAAACATACGTTTTTTTTTGTTTGTTTGTTTGTTTTACACCTGTCTCACTGTTTCAGATTCATAGGAAAGGGCATAGACTTTTCAGTAACACTTATGTTGACATTTTGACGCACTGCCATTTTGCACAGGCTTATCGTAGAGAGTCGAGACTTGATTTATCTTCTTTCATTCAATACCAACTTTCATACGATATGGAAATTGACCCCTTTTCCATTTTAAAATTTTGAGTTGAACCCCGTCTGGAACCCTATGAGGAACCCTAGGACCATTTATTTTACTTTGATACGTTGTACTTTTGAAATGATGAAGGATATGTTTTTCAATTTTCATATCTGTCTCACCATTCAGATTTTTCGGGGTTACAACGGTCTTTATAGACACGCTTTAAGATTTTAATAAAAATGAGTGAAGTGCTGCCCCCAAGCGAAATGCATGAGACCTCCCTAATTTTGGCAACCGGTTTTGATCTTAACTTGACCCAAGCCTTCAGGAAATATATACATATATATATCTTCTCTCCTTCCGGAGTACCACGTTGCCACATTTTCCTGGCGTGTATATACTCTCAGCCCCAATACAATGTATATAGAGTATTACAGGTAGCACATTTTCTGCTATCGAGAGAAAAAATTACCCAGAATTCTTGCGCGACGTGACGTCACTTGGAAAAGAGCACGAAACAAACATATTGTAGGGAATACAATAAGTGGTGTCTATGCGTGAAATTTATAAAGAATGGGTAATTATTGAGACAAAAATGAATAAAAATAACTTTGTTGTTGTTCAATGTCCGAATTGAGAAAGGAAGACTCCATGTATAACATAGCACCCCTTTCCTAAAATGTTGTTGGTACAACGACAGTGAGTTTCTCGGTGTCTCGCAGACAGAATCGATATAACAATGCTAATATTTATTCTATTTATTTCTTACCGAAAGATTATGATGCAGACTTACAACACGAACTTCATAAACTACCTGTAAGAAAAAAAAAGTTTCGCCCTCATGCAATTTCTTCTCTGCATATGTCGAATTAGCATGGAATTGTTAAGAACGAACAGAAGTAAAAGGTTAAGAGAAAATAATTTATTTTAATTTATTTTTCAAACATAAAGTTGAAGAACTTGTAGAAATTTAAAAACTAGAGTCATGGATGCAGATTCTACACTGTAAATCATATGGTGTAATGAAACACCCCAAAGTACCCTTTTCAGGTGTGATGTAGCACCTATGAGGTGTTTTTGTGAATAAAACACCCTCAGCTGTCGCGTATACACCCTCTCCGTGTTAAAGTTCCACATACAGGTGTAAGACAAGCATAAGGTGTTACTTTACACCCTTTGAAAAGGGTGTAAAGTTAGTAGGCTAGGGAGTAAACGATTACGCAGAGGTGTAAACTGATCAATCAGGAAGTTCACATTAGTCGTTTTAATACTCTGGTAAGTATATATTATTGTGAGGCATGCAAATATAGTATTCTTTTCAAATATAAATATTTTTAACGTTGGTCTTCAAACGAAATATACGACAAAAGTAAATAATAGAGGTTGGTGTAAGAAATTAGTATGACTATTTGATTCATGTAGTGCCGGAAACTGACCAACTACTTGAATTACATAATGGAACATAACATTACAGGTAAAGTATAGCATTTCATAATGTTAGTATAATTTGGATAAACATTTTTATTATTTAAGATTGTAATCAGTTAAGAAATGTTTAAGAACGTTATATTGAAGCAACTCTTGCATGCTGCATTCAAGCTGGAATAGACGTTGTTATATTTAATTCGCAAAGCTTGGAACACGAGATGCACTTTTCTCTGCTACAACTTTGAACCTTGAGCACAACGCTACAATGGGATGGTCCTAGATTACTCTTAAACCAACATCTTTCATACATGACTTCGCTTGGCATTACTGCGAAATAACATTTCTGTAACACTGGGTAGAACATTGCCACAGGTAGGGTTACTGATTTCAGGTAGCAAGCTTAGTAGGCAAGGTTCTACAACACAGGTCCCCCTTTCCACTGAGTTGTAATACAGATAGAACACAACGTACCCTGCGGGGCTCTAACGCGCCTTCACTCGCTGACGCTCGCTCTCCAACCTACTTGTATGTTAGTATATAGCTAAAAATGCGTATTTTTCTATCATTTTCTATGATTTTCTGCTTCGATAAAAACAGTGGTAACGAAACTAAATACCGGGAGGGAAGAGTTTCACTCTGCAGTGTATCCAATTATTTTTAAAGGTTGCAGTTTAGGCCAACATGTTATAAGTAGCCCAATTTGTTTGCGCTTAATAAAGAACGCCATAAATTATATAGTTGTTATTGAATGGAGGAATCAGTGGCGTATTTACGATTTTGTTTCGGGAGGGGCTTTCCTAACTTTCGGGGGGGCTTTGCCTGAAAATGTGAAAATTCTGCAAGATATTTCATATACTTGACTATAGTAAGTAAGATTTCAGGGGGGGCTTAAGCCCGGAAGCCTCCCTAAATACGCCATTGGGAGGAATGGTTCGCCATTCTTGTAGAAATGCAGAACTATTGTGTATAATGACATATGCATGGAAATTACCAATTTAAGAACAACGTAAAACGTACGTAAGTGAGATTCTACCATGTATTAAGTAGTGTGCGGGTTTACGTTCGACGTACCAATCGAAATAATTGTTGAAATATTATAATTCTTTCACCAATTTCCTTCCCATTGTTTCCTAAAACATTTATGCCGGGTGACATTTAAATATCTCAATTTGCGTAGATAAAATTCAAGGGGGCCACCAGAGATAATTGTTGAAAGATTACAATTCTTTTTCGATTTGCTAATAAATACAATTTCCGGATGTTGGCATAAGAACTACAGTGCAAAAGCATAAACCAACCTGTGATAGGTGGTCACTAAAAAGCACGAATGTTACCTAACCGAGTCAGGGTAGGCGAAGCTGCTGTGCCCGCGTTGGGTGCGTACGAAGGGAGCAGGCGCGTCAGTGCTGGTTGGTATACGCGTAAGCGGAGATAGAAAGAAATGGATTTTGGCAAATATATGAATTTCAATAGCAGTTATCATGGTTTCATACAAGTAACGTTCCACTTGCAAAACATAAAATACTGCTTCTGTACATTGTGCAGAATACACCTTCAGTGGAAAATAACATTTAATAGAGTAATCTCTCATTAGCACTCACTTATTTTATCCACCGTAAGGCTCTTGTAATGATTGCACACTAGTAACTCTACATTTGTAAACCTAAAATACAGCTGTATTACTTTGTATAAATTTTTTTCGCCAGCAGAAATATATTCCTTATAAATATATCTTTTCGTGCAAAATATTAAATTTTACCTGTAAATCTTTCAAAATGTGATGCGCCAAAACTACATCACTACCTTAAGTAGATTGGGTAAAAAAAAAAAAAAAAGATATATTACGTTTTATTCGAGTTCATTATAAAACAGGGGCAACCCGTAAAGCACAGCACTGACGATGCCAATGACTAAAAGATTGCTTTAGTGTTGACAACTTAGAGAATTACACAATATCATAAAGTTTAAATCAGTTTAAAGCTCACTATGCTTGAGTTTGTTTTAAATATACATTTATCGGTTGACAAATTATTTTCTCTTGTTTTAGCCAGGGAAGAATTCAGATACGTTTCCACTCGAGAACTGTGGAAGTCCTCGCCGTTGGTCTCTCGGCTGTGCATGTGCTTGTGTATGTGGTTCTGGGTTGAATTCCAAATGAGAAAAAAAAATAATTTTAGAATCCTTTACTTGCTAAACATCAGTCTTCTCTATCATAAAGAGCGTATGCATGCGACGTTAAACTAACGAATTTTCATTTCATATTTTTTTCGATGAATGTGAATCCTTTGGGAGAAAAGGAGGTGAAGAAGAAATTTTCCTTTGTTTTTTTTAAAAAGGCTATGGGATTGGATATTTTCTCTTTCGAGATTGGCTAGTGAAACCTGATTATAGTGCATCTTTCTTTTAGGATTATTATTGAAATCCAGCATTTTGGTAAATATGGAATAAACGTATTGATAAAACATCAGCGTGTGGATAGTGTAAGAGTAAGTATAATTGCTTCAGCACATAATAAATTTACAATTTCTTTCAGATTCTAGGTCTCAAATGGAAAGAATTAATTTTATAGTTTTAACATACAATATAATTTTGAAACTAGGGAACCTAATGTTATCTTTGTGTCTGTAATACGTATTTATTTGTCGATTGACTTCAGAGGACTGAGTTTAACCCATAAGCACAATTTGCCTATAGTTCAAATATATCAGATGTACCAGTGGCGGATCCAGGATATGATCAAGGGAGAGGCTAAACCATAGTTTGCCGTTTTATCCAGTGAAAAACAGGATTGAAGCCCATTTTATCCAGTGTAAACCTGAGCGTCAAGGTGGGGCTATAGCCCATATAGCCCCCCTTGGATCCGGCACTGAGATGTACGTTCGTCTTTAATAATATCTGACCCTCTCCCTCCTCTACCTGAAAAGCCCTGTATTGTTATCTACGTATGAAATTCAAAGACAAAGGAAATCGTCATCAACCAGTTGTATTTTTATTTTAAGTCTAAGTATTAAACTGTGCTTCGTATGGTTGTAAAAGTTTTTTTTTTTTTTTTTTTGTTAATCTTGAATTTAGGTATCTAATATTGGCACTCATCTTCAAGAATTGTTGTAAGAAGAGTCCTCGTGATTTTCGGCCAATTGTTTCATCACCGGTATCTTTGAGCACAGAGGTAACAGTGGAAGCCAAACTTTGTTTTTCTCAAACTTGATACTTTGAAAAACTTATGCAAGTGGTTTTGTTATTGAAATACTCTAATAGAATGAAGAAATAAGAATCAAGTCTCAACGTTGTCTTCTATGCAAAATAGATGAGTTCGCGGTAGCTCAGTGGTACAGCGTTCACCTGTGTATGGAGTCCCTGGTTCGATCCCAGCTCGCGCCGTGTGGACTATGTGGTGGACAAACACCGTGCTCGTGGGTTTTCTCAGAGTTGTCCCGTTTCCTCCCACTTTCTTCATTCCACCATTTCATTTTTTCTCATAATCACCGTCTCCTTTAGCCTAACCGGTATACGAGTGGGACGTAAAACTGAAAGATTTCATTTCTATGCAAAATTTAGTTAGGTAAAACTATCACCACTGTTTTAATTCAAAAAATATATGGCTACTCCAAGAAATCTGAAATAGTTTGGAAACCTACGGGGGACGCTGGGGCAAAACTTCTTACCTCGATACGTTGTATTTTCCTTTTTGATGATGATACACTTTGTTTCTGTTTTTCTATCTGTTTCAGTGTTTCACATTTAGAGGAGTGGCCACAGACTTTAACGAAAGCTGTGTGGAGGTTTTGATCTTCCGCCAGTTGGCACAGGATTAGCGTAGAGACTCGAGACGGTATCTAGATACTGGAAACAAGTTAGTTGTTCTGAGATTTTCCCTCTGATTTTAAAATAGCAGCAGTTATCTTTAGTATCAGTTACCTTCGCCGTCGCTTTTTGTTTCATCCTGTAGTCTTCACAGCTTCTTCTCAAATTCTCTAACATTGCATTAATTTTGATTTTAGATTCCGGAAATTGTTCCATCTTTTTTCTTTTAAAAATACCTTGCAATCGGTGTACTAATTGGCTCTTCTTGTCATTTGAAAATTCTATAGCTGAACCTTGCCTGGAACAATCCGCGGAACTCTGGGGCAAATTTTGTTACCTCGATACGTGATACGGTACAGAAATGAAGAAATGCGTATTTTCTCGTTTTGACATTTCTTTTACAGGATGGCAACGGACTTCATGCCCATCCTGTATATTTAAGCACAGTCAGATTTGGATTCTCTCAGAAATTAAAAGCATTTAGACAAGCAGATATATATATAAAGTTTGATATCGATTGGTTTGTTTAGGCTTAACACCCTTATTTGACCGCGGGGTTGGGGCAAGGGATCTGATCCCCGGTTTGCACCCTAGTAATTTTGTAGCCCACCGGGTTTCGAACCCGGAATCTTCTGACTAAAAGTCGAAAATTAGATACAATCAACGTAGATGGATTGACTTTCAGATAAAGGGAAATGTGAGCCTGAAGTTTACACGATTTGTTGCCCTAGTTTTTGGTATAAACTATTTAAAAAGAGTTCTCAGGACTACGGGACCACGGAGTGCATATTTCGGATCTCGAAGGCCGCAGCCCTGTTTCAGGTTTTAGTGTCCTTTTTATTTATTTCATTAAATAAATAAGGGAATCACTTTTGATTGCGATGGTTGATCAGACTATTTGCAGCGGCGTAAGGGTTCCTTTGGAAAGAAAAGATTCCTTGTCGGTTTTCCGAAACCTCGGGGAAAAATAGAAGCTATACCAGGTTAAAATACCTTGCTGGTTTCAGCAAGAATTCAAGCTGGAATTACAGGGTGTCCGAGAAGTCCTTTCCTGATTACAGAAATTGATAACTCAGGCTAGAAATAAGATAGAAATATGAAACTGGTGTTGAATTGTTTACAAACTATAAAAGTTTTTGTCTGTGTTAGGTTTGTTCTGTTTTACCAAGTCTCAATTTTTTTTTTTTTAGGTTTGTAGTACGTAAGTAAGAAGCCCAAGAAGCCATGCCAACCAACCAGGAGAAGGCACAGTGTGTCCTGTGGTACCATGAGACACGATCACCAACCACGGTGCAGAGACAGTTCCAGATAACATTTGGGAGGACTCCACCTGATGTCAAGAGCATTAAAGCCTGGTATGAGAAGTTCAAGAACACAGGTCGACCAAGAACCTCAGCAGACACGGTGGAGGCTGTGCGGCAGTCTTTTCTGAGAAGTCCTAAGAAATCGGTGCGCAGGGCCTCACGTGAATTACGGATGCCAAAAAGCTCTATCCATGACATTTTACACAAACGTTTATTGTTTCGTGCTTACAAAGTGCAACTCGTTCAGGCCTTGTTGCCCGACGACGGTACACGTCGATATGACTTTGCGGTCGAAATGCTATCACGTATTGAGGACGATAATGGTTATCTCAGACGAATTGCCTTTTCCGACGAAGCGACATTCATTGTCAGTGGAGTAGTGAATCGCCACAATGTACGCATTTGGGGTTCAGAACCCCCCAGGGAGGTCAGGGAGTTCACCAGAGGCAGTCCAAAGGTGAATGTTTGGTGCGCGTTATTGCACGATCGAATTATCGGGCCATTCTTCTTCGCTGAGGATACCATCACATCTGCAGTGTACCTGGATATGTTACAGCTGTATGCTGTTCCTCAGCTGCTTCAGTATCGCCCCGATGTCGTTTTTCAGCAAGACGGTGCACCACCTCATTGGGGTTTGGACGTCCGTGCTTATGTCGATAGGACATTTCCTGGGCGATAGATTGGTCGTGATGGACCAACAGCTTGGCCTCCACGCTCTCCTGACATAACCCCATTAGACTTCTTTTTATGGGGTTATGTCAAGGATGAGGTCTATTGAACACGTGTACGAGATCTTGAAACCCTGCAGCAACGAATAACCACAGTCGTTGCATCGATCCCTCCAGTGATGTTGGCTAATGTGCGGATGGAAATTGAAATCGCCTAGATGTGCTACGTGCTACCAAGGGTGCTCATGTTGAAGTTTACTGATGTGACAAAAACTTTTATAGTTTGTAAACAATTCAACACCAGTTTCATATTTCTATCTTATTTCTAGCCTGAGTTATCAATTTCTGTAATCAGGAAAGGACTTCTCGGACACCCTGTATTATAGAAGCTTGCAGAGTTTGGCTGAATATGCTCGATGCAGCAACGGGTTTCAAAACCGACCAGACATACTGGAAAATTTTACTGTATTAAGCTGGTTGAGGAAAGATTTTCCAGCGTATATTTAAACCTGTGTAGTTAATAAAACGACAAATGCTAAATCTCTAAAATTGTCAGAGATAGTAAAGATGTTAAAAGACTCCATAAGTTAATATTTATGCAGAGTTCCTACCGGTCAGGGAAGTCAGGGAAAATGACTTGAAATCAGGGAAATTTTATAAAACATATTTTTTCTAACATTAATTGTAGCTACACCAATTTCAGCTTATCCAACCATTAATGATCACAGTATGGAACGTTACTCAGATTTATATGGGTGGTAAGTGGAATGTAAGTATGAGCAATTGATTACTGTTTGTCTCTAAATGTTCTCATATATAAATATTCACCGTTATTTATTCCTTATTTATATGTCAACGTCATCCAACACCAGCGAGGGAACTCAGGGAAAGTTTATAAAACATATTTTTTCTAACATTAATTGTAGCTACACCAATTTCAGCTTAGCCAACCATTAATGATCACAGTATGGAACATTAGTGAGATTAATATGGGTGGTAAGTGGAATGTAAGTATGAGCAATTGATTACTGTTTGCCTCTAAATGTTCTCATATATAAATATTCACCGTTATTTATTCCTTATTTATATGTCAACGTCATTCAACACCAGCGAGGGAAGTCAGGGAAAGTTTATAAAACATATTTTTTCTAACATTAATTGTAGCTACACCAATTTCAGCTTAGCCAACCATTAATGATCACAGTATGGAACGTTACTCACAATCAGATTTATATGGGTGGTAAGTGGAATGTAAGTATGAGCAATTGATTACTGTTTGTCTCTAAATGTTCTCATATATAAATATTCACCGTTATTTATTCCTTATTTATGTATCGTCATCCAGCACTTGTCATGAAAGTCAGGGACTTTTCTACCAAATGTCAGGAAGGTCACGGAGAAGTAGTACTATTTATTTGAAGTACTATTTATCCAGCGTAGAAAGTGTGGCTTATTAAATCACTTAAAAAGGCATATATATCTATTCTTTTTGGGGAGGCCTCGCCATGACCGCCATTTTCCGTTCTGTGTGCACCGTCTATATTTATAAAGTTCAAAGAATTTCTCGATAGCTTCGGCAATTTGTTTGCAATGTAAGTACTATTTTACCTGAATTTTAACCTGTTCTGTTTAAGAAATGGATGTTTCGAAATTGTGCGGTACGTGCCCAAGGAAAGAGCTTGACGAACCAACAATAAATTTCATTGGTTCATCATAGCTCTGGGGAATCCCTTGCGCACGCATCGCACAGTTTTGAAACGCATTTTTAAAATAAATCATTTATGATTTCGTAAGTAATTTGTTAAGCTGCACTTCCTTCTACGTTGGATAATATTTGAAATATAGGCCTCTGAAATTCATTTCTATCCTTTTGTAAGCATATATCTCTGAAACGTATATTTTGTCCAAAGTTCAAGAACAGTTTTTTTTCTTGTTTTCACATCCAGTATCTAACATTCATTTTTTGTATACGTGTTAATCTAACACCCTGTATACACCTGAAAACTTCTAAATTGTGACAAGGAAAAGGCAGAAAATTTTCGGTCTCCACAAAAGTGGGAATATTGTCATATTTCCTTGTAGGTTACTAAGAGATATATTCCTTCTATAGTTTGTATTCCATGTATGTAAATGTAAGGTTTAGTTAAGTGAAATAAACGAAATAACTTTATGTAAAACAAAAGTTTTCCTTCATTTTGTTAAAAGTGTACAACTTGTAGAATAGTAAAAGATGCACGTTCATTGTATGTATTTTCACTTGTAATCAAGACTTTGTCAAAGTGTAATGGAATATGCTCCCACCGAAGGTGTAACAAATCACCTTTCAGGTGTTCCCCCTTCGTACAGGTGAATGCTATTTGCATAACGTTACCTGCACTGTATTGTGTTGATTTGTATATTGCTTTACATGCAGTGCACACGGTAAGCCGTGAAGGCCTGTAGTCACTAAAAACTGGGTTCAATTGGCGGATTTAATCAAGAGATTTAATCAAGAGATACGTGAAAGTTTATGCAACTTTTCAGATGTAACTGCTGACTACATCACTTCGCATGATGGGCTGTTCTCCCTTTGTCTTTACTTGTTGGTGTGTTTTTCCTCAAACACGAAGAAAACAAAATTTAAAGCACTAGCTCATCATGCGAAATTATGTAATCAGCAGTTACATCTGAAAAGTTGCATAACCTTTCACGTATACTACTCTTGATTAAATCTGCGAGTTGCACCCAATTTTTAGACTACAGGCCTCAACGCCTTATAATGTGCACTGCATGTAAAGCAATATACAGATCAACACAATACATTGCAGGTAACGTTATGCAACCAGCATCACCTGTAAGAAGGGGGAACACCTGAAAGGTGATTTGTTACACCTTCGGTGGGAGCATATTCCATTACACCTTTCGCGTGGAAGCATTTACACCCTAAGGTGTAACTCAAAGGTTACACCCTAACCCTAATTTTCCACCCTAAGGTGTAACTATGGTGAAACAAGAAAAAATTGTTTCACCCTAAGGTGTAATGTTACACCTTCCTTTTCAGTTACACCTTCCAACTTGTCAATTGCACCTCAAAGGTGGCAGCATTTAGGTTCCACCTAAGGGTGTAAGTGAAGGCAGTGAAGTTACTCCTCAAAGGTGTTTCTTTACACCCAAGGGGTGATAGTTTTGCGGCAAAATTTGCAGGTTCGTTACACTTTTAAAGTGTTAGGTAGCACCTTACAAGTGTTAGTAAACACTTTTCGGTACAACCTTACACCTCGTGGGTGTAGTTGTGCGAACTCGATACTGTACACCTTTGGGGTGTAACAAATCAGCCGGTGGAAACTTTACACCCTTCACTTACACCTTGAGGTGGAACCTAAATGCTGCCACCTTTTTGGTGTAAAGTTACACCTTTTTGATTTACAGTGTATAGGACGAGTAAAAATGTTAGAAAAAAGGATTTGCCTTTTTTTTCCATAACTCGGTGAAGCCAAAAACCTGATTGGCTGCTCTCTTTTCCGCCAGTAATGCTCGCTCAACACTAGGTTTTCCGTATGCCAACATGTAGTATTCATTGCGTTTATTCTTATTTAAATATTCACTTTAACGTTTAAGATGGTTACATGTGCTGCTTATCTATTCGTGTTCGTTACCTTCAATGGGGCTCGCGTTCTTATTTCCGTTGAGACTCGTGCTCACTTGGGCTAGGACTCATCCTCCAATAAGGATCACACTCAGGGTGGGATCCAGGATTTTCTGAGCGTGGGTGCACCAATCATTACCAAACTAACGAATCACACTGAAACTCTTCAAAGTGACATGTGACAATATTCTTTACCCTTGACAACGCTGATACATAGAACGGGGGGGGGAGTTTTTTTTTAAAAGAAGGTCGCATGTTTTTTGTCCTACTTGACAAATATTATATTGTTTTTACTTGGTGAATCCTTTTCCTTCAACCTTCAGAGAATCGACTTAATGTATTGCTTTTGCAAAGCTCTGCTTTCTCTTAAGCCCCAAACCGAAAAATAATGGCAGAAAGTTTCGGAAAGTGTTGCTATTTTCACTGCTAGCTTCTCATTTTAGATAAGGGGTGCATGTGCACCGGTGCACCCTAAATCCGGCCCTGATCACACTCACTAGACTGCTGGGAGCTCGTGCTCACTAATTTCATTCGGGGTGGAGGCGCGGTGGCTCAGTGGTAGAGCGTTCACCTCCGGTGCTTGGGGTCCCTGGTTCGATTCCAGCTCGCGCCGTGCTCGTGGTGCTTACTCAGTTAGAATAAAAAACTAGTGACATCTGCCATTATGAATCTCTACTTATCATTGTTGACTAGAACTAGAAGGCTAATTTAAGTGGTTTGGAAGAGGAGACGCTGTTCAAAAAGTAAAGATTCGTGCTGGACGCAATTTAGCAGGTCGATAACAGATGGTGTTGGAAGGACTCAGGCCCACAAAGAGCTGTTACACCAGGTAATTTGGTTTGGTTAATCTTGATAATGTGTTATATTCCATTAGCCATTGTTGTTCTGTTAGTTTCATAATGGCGAGCTTTATGAGCGTATCCTTCCGTATTAGTCTTGCCTTGATAATAGTGGTGTGGTCTTCGTTCATCATCTACTTTTAGGTTTATAACATAACTTGTTTTCTTCAATTTTCCCGATTAATACTGTTACCAACCTCAGGAAACAAAATTATCGATTTTCGTCTTTAAAATTGTCGTATTTACAAAAAATTATCGTATATTCGTTATGAACATGTAGACGCAAGTATAATACAATAAAATGTATTAATAAAATTGCAATAAAATGTAATAAACTTAGCTAGTAATTTTCAGTATCGAACTCCAAATCAGTGTTTACAAGACTCTTTGCTCACAGATGCAATGAATGATATATACATTTTTGTACAAAAATGCCAGGAAAGACCTCAGGTAGCCTACTTGGAACATAATTATTTTTCAAGTGGAATATCAAGTGGAATATTACTATTTTTTAAAGCATTATATAAGAGCTCATAGAGACGATTTGCAGTGGCACCTTTACCTGCAGCTTCCACATTTTTATAGCCATAAATTTGTAATAGTTGCCAAAATTTTGTTTATATTTTCGTGTTATTTTCACCGAAATATCTCACACAAACACACACACTTTTTTGTGGTCAAAATATCTGTAAACTCATCGATTATTAAACTGAATTCTTGTTTCTGTAACATATCATTCAGTTCCTTCAAATGCCATTTAGTAATGACATTTTTTTTTTTTTATATCACACCCGTTGCCTTAGTTCTACCTAATTGAATCTTGTTAGCAATTTTAGAATCAGGGAACCCACTTCTAACTAGATGTGTTAAATGAACTTCCGTGTTCATAGAAATATTATGTACAACTAAAAAACCACGTAACATTATTTCAGCTCGCTTACATTGTGTATCCAAGGTGTGAGAAATAGAAGTGGATGATGAAAAATGAAGTTTTCATTGGGCAAACCCTACACGTTTCACTGCACTTAAATGTTCTTTTATTCCTTTAGCATGATCTTTTACTACATTCAACTCAGCAGTAAATTCGGTTCTGCCAAATTTATACCGTGATTTATACACATTATCACTAACAGACTCTAACCAGTCCTTGAACACAGAATCAATTAATCACTCTTTCCTCATTTTTAATTTTAAATGTTTGATACAATTCACCCCGTATCTTTATAAACTATATCGTAATCTTTATTATATATAAAGGCGCTCACACTCACGCGCGCGAATAACACACAGCCTTAAATCCGCCAGGAACAACAACAATATTCCCACCTCTACGTAAATGTAATTGATATACTTAGACTGCATGCAGGGTTGCCATTTGCCAATTCTCAAATTGTTATTGATGTATTTTTAAAAAAATGACTGTTAAAACCCTCAGTGTGTGTGTTTTATAATTCTTTAATGTACACATTCAAAAACTGCAAAAAAAAAAAAAAAAAAAAGTGCGTTCTAAAATTATCGTATATTCGCCTATTATCACAAGGGCATTATCGTATATCGTATTAAGGCTTCACTTATCGTATATCACGATAAATTATCGTATGGTTGGCAACCATTCCAAATAAACAGTAATAAGTATCCAAATAAACACAAGGATATTTGTGAGCCACATCGCTGTCCAGCTTGGGGGACCAAGTTAACCAACGTGGCCAGCATGGCCTTTCATTCATGAAGAGCATGGGTAGACACGCTAGACACTCCTCTGTGAATGATATCATTTTACGAGCCCTTACCACAGCTGGAATTCCTTCCATACGTGAACCTTCAGGATGATGTCGTTCAGATGGTAAACGACCTGATGGCATGACGTTAGTTCCTTGGTTGAAAGGCAAATCACTAGTATGGGACTTTACGCGTTCAGATACATTTGCCATTCAAGTCTCCCTTTAGCTGTTATGAATGCTGGAGCTGTTGCTAGTCGTAGAGAAGTAGAAAAGCAAAGAAAATATAACAACCTCCTTGATAAATTTATTTTTGCTCCAATTGCCATCGAGACTAGTGGTACTTGGGGATCTGCAAGCCTTGATTTTATTAGAGAAGTAAGCAGCCGCATTTCTGTCGTTACTGGAGATATTCGTTCAACATCTTTCCTAATTCAACGCATATCTATTGCTATCCAACGTGGCAACGTGTCGTCGTTTCTTGGCACCTTACCACATGGAAAAGAACTAGATGAGGTGTTTCTTCTCTAACACAAAGGACAACACTGAACATTGATACAACTGGACGACATACTATACAAATAAGGTGTAATATCATTGGATGGCGTAGAAAAAACAGACAGTAACACTAGATATGATGCCTTTGGTAGGTGGTTTTCTACCCCTTCCTTTGGTTCGACTATCGAAATATATTTCCTGTTGACTTTATTTTTTCGCAATTATTTCATAAATTTATTTAATGCAATTGTTATAATTTTATTCAAATTATTATATTTTTCTGTTATTCTGTTAGCAATTATTGTTCCATTCCTCATTTGTGCCTGTTCTTATTTTATTTTAATGTCGAATAATTTTGAATTGTAATAAAAAAAAATAATAGTAAATGAAAATTAATTTCCAAAAACACTAATAATATTTTAGAAATGTATTTCTCTTAAATTCGCAAGATCATTACGTTTACTGTATGACTAAAGTCCGTCTCCTACAAAATTATGAAGTTTGGTTAATTAAGTATTTATTAGATGCATTTTTAGTTTGAAATTTTTTACATTAGAACTAAGTACAAAATATAGATTGAATCCAAAGTATATACAGATACATTTAGAGCAAGAAAACATGAATAAATAATAACTGGTTATAACAGTAAATTAAAAATTTGTCTTCTATAGTTATATCAGAGGTACTGCCGACATCTACCAAACAAATAAATAACTAAGTTATATACATTAAAAACAAAACAAAAATACATCTCCCTGTAGTTCCTTCCAACTTTTGAAATGAAGCGTTAAAGCATATACTTATACAGTGGTGCATCCAACCCGGAGCCGCGGAAGCTAGGTCTCCCCACTTTTTTGAGTGACAAAAATAATTTAAGCTATTATATATGTTTGAAAATTTATAGTAAATTCATGATATATCTATCATAGTCTGGGGTCTGGCTGCTCTCTACCCCATGCCGTAAACGTCGCCAACACCTAGTGGCCCACTTGCCGGTAAATGTCGATCATCGCTATAGCCACTGGCGGCAGGGTTTCGTCGAGTCGAAAGAGATATATAGAGTCGGAGTATTGAAGTTACCACTGCGTAGCAGCGAGGACTTTGATCCGTGCTTCTTCGATTCGTCTCGGAGAATCACGAAGGGACCAACACGAACTATCGCCAGTCATGTGCATGCGGTTATTGTTATATATTATTTTTCCTGACGAATTGTTCCTAAAATGAGCTAGGGGGTCAAGAATAACCCCTGCCTCTACATCATGAAGTGAAAAATCTTGAGATGAGTGCGTATAATTGTATGAATTTAGATGACAACTATAGTCGATCATTTGAAAGTGAATATGGGAGAACTATGAAATAAAGTAAATAGACGTGCGTCATTTTGTTATAAAATTACATAGCGAACTGATTTATCTAATCTCAAACGGTTATCGTCGAATATACACGGTTATCGGAGCACTCTGATATAACAAAATACTTTGGTTTGTGTAATATTTACCTGTACCTTGGGCAGAAAGTACTCATACATATGCACTATACTTAGTAGAATGTTCATTTCATATTAACAAAAGAAGAATGTTTTTAATATATGTAAGATTATTATTATGGGATAGTTGTTGATATGGACATGTTTTATGGTTACCTAGTCAGTGAGTTTGTGTACTTAACAGTTTTAAGAAAAGGATACTATAAGTTATATCAAATAATAAACCAGTTTAGCACCGTTTATAGACGTTGTCATATTTATTAAAAAGGTGAGAGAATTACTACCACTTCGAATTTTTATTTCAGCAAATGAACCAGGTTTACGACTATCATTTTGATAAGTCGTTATAAAAATGTTGGTGCCGGAACCCGGGACTTTGTAAATTCAGTTCCCGAAGAAGAAGAGTAAGGTTGAATTTACTTTTACTACAGTTAATGAATACGAACTTAACCATATTGCGAAGTGGTAAAGTAATCATAAGAAAAATGGACAACGAAACAATACAGCAGGAATCAAATACTAGTGACCAAGGTGAAACTAGTGTAACACCAGGTTTGTCATCAGAGGATCGACTCTTGTTAGCTGTACAGCGACAAATAATACAGATGTCTACCGAGATAAAGCAGACCATAGAGCAGAAGTCTGACGAAGCTAACAAGCGATACGAAGAATTAAAGCAGACCATGGAACAGAAGATAGAACAGAAGTTTGACGAAGCTCATAAGCAAAATGAAGAATTAAGTAGACGAATGGAACAGAAGTTTGACGAAGCTAACCAGACCATGGAACAGAAGATAGAACAGAGGTTTGACGAAGCTAACAAGCAATATGAAGAAGTAAGTAGACGGATAGAACAGAAATCAGATGAAACGAAACAGACAATTGTCCAGGTGGTGAACGACATATCCTCACAGTTCGAGGAAAAGTTAAAAAGGATATCCGATGATTGTCAAGAAAAGCACAATCACCAAAACCAAGAAATTAGTGCTTTAAAAAAAGATTTAGAAGTAATAGAATCTTCCATTAAACAGCAAAAGATCCAGGTCAGCAACAATTCTAATAACATACGTGTAAATACACAGTTGTTAGCTACTATTCAAGAAGAGATTAGAACGTTACAGGCTAAAGACAACATTTACCGTAATAACTTGGGTAGTGATCGCTTTGAGTTGCCCCACTCACCAGAGATGAACTCGCCTTCGCCGGGATCTGATGAGGATATTATACTAGAAGAAAGTTGTCCGAAGAGTACTGATGAGCGAAACATAGATGGTGTCACGACACAGCACGTCATGGATAGGAACTATCACTCAACAAGAACAAGGAATGAGAAAAAGAAGGTAAAATTAACTGTTAAGATGAGTGAAATTCGAGCTATGAGCAAATTCAGTGGTAAGTGTAATGAGAATGCTACTTCTTTCTTAGAGAAATTCCAAGACGAATGCAATATAATGTGTATCGATCGATCACAATACATGAAATTAATACCCCATGTATTACTCCCACCTTGTTCCTTATGGTTTAAGGCAATACGTGATCACATTAGTACATATGAGGAATTCAAAGCGGCATTGATCGCAAATTATGAAAATGACTTTTTGCTGGCAAATAGAGATGCCACCCTTAGAAATCAACACTTCAATCCTCGATTGCACAAATCTGTTGTAGAGTTTGTTGTAAATGTCTACAACGAATTAAAGGTCGTTAATCCATTACAATCGGAATCGAGAATAATAGCATCGATTCGAAATTTGCTTCCATTTAAATTGCAACAGATCTTATTTTCCACACAGTGTATGAGTTTCAGCCATTTATTGATGCTTGTCCAATGCTACGAAACTCAATACCATGCCATGAATCCACAATCAGGAATGGGTAAAAATAAGAATAATTCAGATCATTTGGTGCCTGTTCGGAATTTAGATATCCGAAGTGTGAATAATATGAAACCTAACCTAAGCCGAGTATACTCTAGCAATCAAAATGAGCAAAATAGACAAGGTTATGTAGAGAATCCGCCTAACCTAATTAATCGTAGCAATTCATATGTTAGACCATATAGTCAAAATAGATTTAAAAATCGACGTAATGTATGGCGAAATTCCAGAAATACAGCGAACTACGCGGATAGACGTAATGAAAGGACAAGAGATGGCACTTCGTATCAAGATCCAGGCATTGAAGTAATTTCTGTACAGAACAATAATACGGGACATAATCACGATTGTGCTGTACAGTGTACCTTATTGGAACCATACACGAGTATGAATTTAAACTAATCGCGGCTGATGTGGTAGGGGTTAAACCCATGTCAGCTGTAGATTCTCATGAACATTTATCTAAAAATTTAAGTGATAATTTTTATGAACATTTATCTTCCAATTTACAAGTACATGCTAATTATGAAAATGATCTTTCACATGACGTCACTGTAAATAATTATTCTGAAATAGCAATTAATAGGTGTCAGTACCAATTTATACCGGTTGTAAATCGTTGTTGGTTTGAAGATGATACTGTCAATGATGGTTTTAATATTGAAGAAAATTTTGTATTTTTAAAGTCATATAGTACAGCTAAAATACCTATTAAAGTCAATGGGTTAAGTACCGAAGCTTTACTCGATACGGGAGCAAATGCCTCTCTATTATCGTATTCATTGTGGAAAGCAATTACTAGTAATTATTCGAATCCTAAGCTACAAAAGGCTGAGAATCTTATTATAGTTGATTTTACCGGTAAACATAAAAAGAGAGTAGCAGGAATTACTCGTGTGACAATATCTATTCAAGATTTTGAAATATCAATTCCTATTCTGGTAATAAAGGATCTTAACGAGAAATTAATTATGGGCTTAGATTTATTATCCCAATTACGTGTCATGCTTGATTTTAAAAACCAAACGTTGACGATACCGGGTATACCTCAGGAAATCGTTCAGAAACTGCTTCCAAAATTAGATAATCTTGCTTGTCAATATAATGATATGTCTCCTATAGTGAATAATGTTTCTATTAGTGCAAAAGGTGATAAATTAAATGATCCACGATTGGAAGACAAACAAAATTTGGTGAATATAAAGGACGATGTATTATTTTCTGAACATGTTAAATCACTCGAAAGCAGCCTTGATTTTGCTGATAATACAGTAATAGCCGACTTTAAGAACATCTTATATAAACATAGAAATGTCTTTTCAGAACGTCCTGGACGTTGCAAGGATTTTGTTTATTCTTTTAAAGTTAAAACAGATAAACCCATAGTAACCAAGCCCTATATAATTCCATATAGATACAGGGAGAATGTACGTCAGCAAATAGCAGATATGTTAAGAGATGGGATTATTAGGCCTTCAAGAAGCGTACACCTTAATCCACTACATGTTGTTCCCAAGAAAAATGGTTCTCTACGTGTGGTATTAGATTTGAGACGCACGAACAGTCACATTGATCTAGAACAAGTGAGGTATCCTCCAGTAGAAGAAATACTAGCTTCTTTACAAGGGAACACTGTATTCGGAAATCTAGATCTAGTGATGGCGTATAATCAGGTCGAGTTACATGAAGATTCAAAACCATACACAGCATTTAGTTTTGAAGGTCACTTGTATGAATACAATCGTGTAGTCTTTGGGCTTATCAATGGTAGTGCAGCATTAGCATCCTGCTTGAACAAAGTTCTAGGTCAAGACTTACGCAGCAACGTGATAACGTATGCTGATGACATCTTAATCATGGGGAAAAGTCCACATGAATACTTGAAGTATTTAGATATAGTTTTAGACAGATTGGAAAGTTCGGGCCTTACTATCAATCTACAGAAATCCAAATTTTTGCAGAATTCTATAGAATTTCTTGGATACCAAATTGATGCCTCTGGTTTACAATTCAGTCAATCTAAAGTTCAAGCCATAGAAGATCTGCCTGCGCCAGTAAATGTGAAACAGACACGACAAATATTAGGACTCTTTAATTGGTTTCGCAAAGCCATCCCGCGATTCGCTGAGATAGCCCAGCCTTTATTTATGATCATAAAGAAAGGGGTACCATGGCAATGGGGTCCTATTCAAGAACACAGTTTTAATAAGTTGAAGGAGTGCGTAAAACGAAACATCCATTTGAACCACCCCAGATACGACGTTCCTTTCTATGTACAGTGTGACGGTTCTCAACTTGGAATCTCTGCAGTACTCTGGCAACCTAACCCAACCATTCAGGAACCAGCTGTTATACATTGCGCTAGCCGTACTCTAAAGAAAGCTGAAAAGGGATACACCACGACAGAAATTGAACTTTTGGCTATACGTTTTGCAATACAAAAATTCGCTCCATATCTTAGCGGATGTCATTTCATAGTACTTACCGACCATAATTCATTGCGATATCTTAATAGCGTACAAGGATATAATAACAGATTACTTCGCTGGTCGTTAGATCTTCAAGCTTATGATTTCGAAGTACAACACATTAAAGGGGTAGATAATGGACCCGTAGATACCTTATCACGTCTGTTTCCTGGAGAAGAGCAACATATTTTGTCCATTAACGAATTTAAGATTTTACAGGATGAAATAGCTACCATTTCAATAGAAGATTTAAGAGAACATCAAATGAAGTATCATGAATATAAACAAATCATGGAACATTTATCTTCATGTGGCGAAGGATGTAGTTGTCCCAAACACTGGAATTCCAGATTTAAATTAAACAACGGAATTTTACTTATTAAAGATTTTAAATTCAAATCTAGGAACAAAATTTGCATTCCACCTACGTTAACAGCACGCATATTAAAGGCCTACCATGATGATTTCGGACATTTTGGGTATGTGAAGGTATGTGCCTTGGTTAATAAATCTTTTTACTGGAAGGGAATGAGAGCTCAAGTCAAAAATTATATCAATGACTGCATTGAGTGTATGAGAATTAAGCATAATTATCAGGCTATACAAAAACCAATGCTCTCAATAACGCCTGAGAGACCACATTCATTTCTGTCGATCGATTTATATGGACCTTTACCCAGGGCAGCTACTGGAGAAGTTTATTTGTTAACAACTATGGATATCTTTTCACGATATGTGGTAGCCTATCCCTTGCGTAAAGCAACCTCCGCTGCTATCGTGAATAAAATTCTGAATGTATATATTCCACATTGTGGCCCTATCGAGCATATATTATGTGATAACGGTTCACAATTCAAAAGTGATGTGTTTCTCAAAGCCATGAACAAGGCCAACATTAAAATTCATTTTGTGACTCCGTACCATCCAAGTAGCTCCGTGGTAGAAAATGTACATCGCAATTTTGGTATGTTGTTTCGGCACTTTTGTAAGGATAAACATGCTGAATGGATTAAGCATGTCAACCAAATTACGTACCTTTTGAACCATTCTATATCAGACACTTTAGGTGTGTCTCCTGCTAATGTGCATAATGGCTCTGATTTGATTTTCCCTGTGGAACAACATTTTGATGTCAAATTAGAAGATTCGACAATTATGGATTCATCCAGTTTAGTGAATATGGTGAAGATCCGAAGACATAACAAGTTTTTGAAACGTAATTCGCAAGTAGAGTCTTTGCAAGAAGGAAAATATCGGATCAAGGTCAATGACTTAGTTTTTGTTAAGCAACATCCGCAAAGTAATATGTTGTTAAAGAGGATTTATAAATTTTGTGACATTTTCTCAGGTCCTTATTTATGTTTTAAGGAAATAAATCCTAAAGTTTTCGAATTGTTGAATGCTAAAACGGGGATGTCAATTGGACTTCGCAATATAGATGAGTTAAAGGTTTGGAAACCTACTCCGTATACAAAGGAAAAATGGATGCATCTAGTGAAAGAGTTAGTATCACCTGACATTCTTGCTCAAATAAATAGGAATGAAAAATAATAATAATAATAATAAAAATGTATTCATATAATAACAAAAGGGTGTCTTTTGTTTCTGTAAAAATAGATTTATTTACTTACATGTGCTTATTCAAACGTAGATTGTGTTTAATTTTTGATTTTTGTTCAATTATATTTTCTTTGATTTTCATTCATCAACGATAAGTTTTCAATAACTTGAATTCTTTCTTATTAACGTGAAGGATTATAATTTAATGCATGATTAATCAAGCACAAAATTATTTTCATTATATTAATTTATGTTAAAACTTTATTGTTAAAAATAAGTATTGATGAAGTGTAAAATTTGTTTAAAATATATGTGAAATGTAATGAATAAATATACAAGGTGCGATCAAAATATGATGGACATATGTAATGTATGAACATTAATGTAAACGGACCAGTGGTTCTTGAAGATAAAAGCCAAGCCTACTCATGACTTTTATATTCAGTCCCTTTGTCGAGCGACATTTTTATATAACAAAATACTTTGGTTTGTGTAATATTTACCTGTACCTTGGGCAGAAAGTACTCATACATACGCACTATACTTAGTAGAATGTTCATTTCATATTAACAAAAGAAGAATGTTTTTAATATATGTAAGATTATTATTATGGGATAGTTGTTGATATGGACATGTTTTATGGTTACCTAGTCAGTGAGTTTGTGTACTTAACAGTTTTAAGAAAAGGATACTATAAGTTATATCAAATAATAAACCAGTTTAGCACCGTTTATAGACGTTGTCATATTTATTAAAAAGGTGAGAGAATTACTACCACTTCGAATTTTTATTTCAGCAAATGAACCAGGTTTACGACTATCATTTTGATAAGTCGTTATACTGATTAGTTAAATTAGAAATACTCATTGATTTATGCCTCTACAAGCGAGGTTGCCAAGTCGGAAGAGCACGTACCTAGTAGTCCAAAGGTTGGTGGTTCGCGCCTATTCTGGGGCACATATCTTTTTTTACTTTTTAAAAAGTGTTTTTAAACTCTCCTTAATGTAACAAATTATGCATATAGGCAATTTAACATATTTTGAGGGGGTAATTTTGTTGTTCATTGGAGTTTCGCTGCGCCTCTGCCTCTGTTGTATAATTTTCAAAACGGAAGTGGGGCCTCTGCGGATCGTCGCTGCGGGACCGCCAATTTTTGGCGAGATATCTCTAGTTGCCCATAGGTTGTCCTCCGTCGCCTAAGACATGGGGTAGTTTCTAACTTCTGGATCCGCCACTGAGAATATACAAAGAATGTATCTCTTGTTAGTTATGGCTTCTTCTGAAAATGAAATGAAATGAATTTTCTTAGTTAAAAGTGCCATAATTATGCTCTTTATATTAAAGGATCTGTATGGTTCGTTAAAGTGAATGATTACGAAATAATTGTGGAATGAGGATCTCGATAAAAACTACAGACACGATATTGTCCACCAAAAACTGATATGGCATTGGAACGAACCAGGATTGCCTTCTACCAGTGGTAAGCGTTCTACCACTGAATTGCCATTGCTTATTGTGAGGTCAAAATTGTTTATTTTTAAAATGCTCTACAATTATATTAGCATATAGTGAAAAAAATCTTCAAAGATTTAAAGATATGGAGCAATTTATAAATCTCATTGAGATGAACGTAATACTCGTAGCATGTGCGATCGTAGATTCTCATGTGCACTTTTCGAGAAAATCAACAGATACGAACTTTTATGGCGTTAAAAATATTTCATTTGAGCCAAAAAATAAGAAGCTCAATAACATAACAACTATTACAGTGAAACTGATAAAAGAACCTACCGAACTGGATACTTCATTAAAATATTGGCGAGATGTCGATATAGTTTATAATAAATGAGATATATTAACCTAAAATGATAACTCTTCAATTTTAATAGAGGACCTTATTTTCAAAAAGGGACATGTCCATTTCCATTTTCTATTTTCGAAATTCACACTTTTTAGTAGTCTTTGCATCTTTAGGATGAGCTCTGTCGGATTATGTAACAGGAATTAACTCAAAAGGAAACTTTGTGTTCGGTAGAAATCACAATCTAAATTTAGTCGTTTCTGCCAAAAGGGAATATGTCCTCTTCATTCAATTTAGTTCTACTGTAAAATTAGTAATTGTTGAACATTTCATCACAAAGACTCAAAAACCTTAAAGGTGAATTCCTCAAAGAAAAGAAAATAGCTTTTGGTAATAAGCTCTTCAATCATCTTTTAAAGTATTGTTTGCAAAGAAGTATATAGTGCACCAGAAATACCAGAGGAAAGTGTGACTCAGACGAGTGTCAATGCTGTTTTTTGTTTTAATGGTTACTAGATGTAACTCTTTTCCAGGATATGCAGATTTCTACACTCCAGGGGCGGATCCAGAACGGACTTCTGGGGGCGGTGGATTTTAATACTGCTACTTAGAGTTACTTTTAAGAGCTCCAAACTCTGGGGTGGGTTTTATTTATATATAAAATAAGAAATTTTCTTCTTCTGGGGGGGGGGAAGACAATCGCCTCGATCGCCCACACCCTGGATCCGCCCCTGCTACACTCTCTTTATTACATACAGTATTCATTTTCTTACTGCATATGAGTTTTGAAGGGCCGTGAGGGTTGAGCACAATATTCTCGTACTGAGAAAATTATGGATGTCTACACTGACTTATGGAGTTGTAAACACAGTTGTCGATAGCTTAATTATTTGAAGAGCAAATATATATGTCCCTCGAATTTTACTTTATATTGCATAGAGACGATTCAAGATGTGAAGCGATCCAAGTCCCCACAAATGTGAAACAATGTGTACTCCCAAATACATGTAGGCATTCTCATAAATCTTTATAGCCTATCTATGATGCTTTTTCTATTTGTATATGTCCGTCTTTCTTCTTCGGCATCTGTCTCCGTAGTATTTCGTCTGACATGAAACAATGGGGAAAAAATAAACTTGAAATGAAGACAGACTGGAGACAGAAAAATCGCAACTGTGAATGCAAAAATTCTGGGGAAAATGCCAAGAAAATACTTCCTTTTTAGTTTCTCAGAGACATAGATATAAATCAATGCAAGCTTTCACAGAAAATCAATACTAAGACTAACACACATTTTGCAAGATTTTCATTTTCCAAACGGTTATTAAGAATTGTTACAGCTTTTTACACCTTAAAATTACTTCAGCCAGTAAATCAAATCAATATAATCAAAAAATGATTAAAAAATAATAATTAGGATAAAGTAGAGGCAAATGTGTACAAAAATTTTTAAAATTTAACTTTTTAGTAGCTCTAAATGAACTATTGAATTGAAATTTCCTAAATGAAATATCTAGTTTAACACATATTTCCTAGAGAGATGCATGATTAACGAAAGTGAATCATTATTTAAAAAAATCGTGAAATGAGAATGAGGGAGGAAACAAAAGAATCTAGGGAAAAACCACGGATACAACGTTGACCACAACGAACTCACGTAGTCTAGAATATTGTTTTCGAGTATCTATAAAAAATGAAATGAAATCTTTAGTTTTACGTCCCACGGTTATGCCGGTTAGGCTAAAGGAGACGGTGATGATGCGAAATGAATGAAATGGTGGAATGAAGAAAGTGGGAGGAAATGAGAGAACCCCGAGAAAACCCACGGATACGGTATTTGTCCACCACAATGTTCACTTGGTGCGAACCAAAGACCATGCACCAAAAGTGAACGCTCTGCCACTGAGACACCGCGGCCACGAATTATCTATAAATTCATCGAATTTTTATCATACTTTTCCAGGCCCTTTATTGAATGCACGCTCCACTGAGTACGTATTTACTTACTGAAGTAAATCGCATCTCTAGGTAAAAGTTAAAAAAAAATTCTTTATTCATCAAGAGCTACCTCTAGAGCTAAGCTATCCATGTCTTTTTCAATTCATTTTTACAAATTGTTGCATTATATCTTGATTCACTGTGGCTAGTACCAAGTAATATATCTAACTCATGTTTCAGTAAGGAAACAGTGTGACTAAATCCATGCTTGAGAACAAACAGTCACTTAAACTTTGATAAGGAAACAAACGCTGAGGGGAAATAATCCAGGAAACAAAATGTTTGTCTTTTTTTTTCCCTTACTCGATTGCATTAGAAAAGAACCAGAGTAGAGGAATTGCATCGTGCAGCAATAGTGTACGAAGTTCTCTCTGCTGATCCTGTCCATCAATTATCGAAATTCGATAGCTCTTTTCTCTCAACGTGATGTTTCTGACGTTTTGAAAGTTAGAATGTCAAAGGTTACATACAACTATTCCTCAATGAAAGGCAGACACTAATTTTCTGTCCGGAATTGACAATATTGGTTGCATGCATTGACGTATGGTATAGAGGGTTATGGGTATTCGAAACCCTCCCAGAAATATTTGAGAATTTTTTTGTTTTCTAAAAGAAAGAAGCATCATAATTTATTACAATAAACCATATTATCAAATTCTTATTGACGCTAAGACAAGTGAATTATTGATCATTATAGTATCCAATATAATGTTTCTTTTGCTCATTTCTGTCTTTTTGCATTTAATTCACAAACTACGAGGTATGATCAAAAATACGGTGAATAATTTTATTAGAAACAACGTAATAAGTTTACTTAAAAATTTAATTTAACCTTCTTCAAGGTACTGTCCTTGGTCAGTAATGCACTTACCCGAACGTTGAATCCATAACTAAGAGCATTTCTGGAAAGCTTTTGAAAGAGCGTTGAGCTGCTCTGTAGAGGCCCTCTCAATGTCAGGAATGGCGTCAAAACGTTTTCCTTTAAACACGGTTTTAATTTTGGGGAAGTACCAGAAGTCGCACGGTGCTATATCTGGAGAGGGGATACGGACAAAATCTCGCGGCCGAAACATCGCCGCCCAAAATCTCGCCAGCCAAAACCTCGCGGGACACAATCTCGCCGGGCCAAAATCTCGCGTGGCCAAAACCTCACCGCCCAAAACCACGCCGCCCAAAACCACGCGGGACAAAATCTCGCCGGGCCAAAACCTCGCGTGGCCAAAACCTCGCCGCCCAAAACCTCGTGGGACAAAATCTCGCCGGGCCGAAACCACGCGTTGCCAAAACCTCGCCGCCCAAGATCTCGCCACCCAAAACATCACGTGGCCAAAACCTCGCCGCGAATGAAACTTTTCTTTAAAATTTACCCAATGAGTTTCTTAATATGCAATTCCACATTACAAATAATAATAATAATAATAATAATAATAATAATAATAATAATAATAATAATAATAATAATAATAATAATAATAATATACAAAACATCGTGTGCGTGGCCTTTCTCGAGTTATCCCCGTTTCCTCCTACTTTCTTTATTCGATCATTTCCTTCATTCTGGTCATCTACGTCTCCTTTAACCTATAGGACATAATCAAGGGACGTCGTAAAAACTCATATATTATTTCATACTTTCATAAATATTATTAAATTTTTGTTAAAATTTTAAGTTTTTGGATTATCCAAAGTTCACGAAACTAACCCCGTTAGTTGTCATTACTTTCCTTATGCAGTCTTTCTTTCCCTATAACCAGTTTAAAAACATCCTGTCGCCCTACCTTCACATTGAAATCCTCTAATACAGAAATAGAATTTTCATATCGTATCGCGGGACTTGGTCAAATACCCGTGATACTTCTTCTGAAACAGCGTCTTTTATACCGTCATCCTTATCATCTGTTGGAACATTTACATTTTGGTCAGGCGAGATTTTGGGTATGGCGATATTTTGGGGCGCGAGGTCTTGGAAGACGAGGTTTTGGCAAGGCGAGGTTTTGGCCCGCGAGGTTTTGGGTGGCGACGTTTTGGCCCCGCGAGATTTTGGCCCGCGACGTTTTGGGCGGCGAGGTTTTGACCAGGCGGGGTTTAGGCCAGGCGAGATTTGGTTCCGCGAGGTTTTGGGCGGCGAGGTTTTGGCCAGGCGAGGTTTCGGCCCGGCGAGATTTTGGGCCGCGAGGTTTTGGGAGGCGAGGTTTTGGCCAGGCGAGGTTTTGGTCCGCGAGGTTCTGGCCGCGAGGTTTTGTACCCAAACCCTGGAGAGAATAGCGAATGCGAACAAACAGAAAAATTTTCTCGGCCCAAAACTCGCGGATCAAAATCAAGGATGTGGCACGGTAGGTTTTCGCGATGAAGAAGGAAGCCATTTGCCCATTTAATTGGTGGCTAAATGCTTTTCAGGGACCCATACGAGATATTTAGTTCTTCAAAAGCTCTCAATTAGTCATTCGCCTGTTCGGACAAATCATTTGTGCCACGCTTTGCATGTTTTCATCTGGTTTTTGACGTCGAAGGACGTCCCGATCGTTGCTCGTTCTCAACCGATTCCCTGCTGCTTTTGAATCGCTCTTACCATTTGTAAACAGTCTTCAATATCACTAATTCATCGTCATACACTGATTTTGACATTTTGTGACCTTCTTTGGCACATTTTTTGCATCTTAGAACAAAACTTAATATTGGGGTGCGACAGGCACTCTTAACACGTCTTCACTCTACCTCTAGAAGCCAACTAACATGTCAGAACTCATTCAAACTCGACATTGACTGCCAAAGATTTAGGCTACTGGGTTTACTAGTTAAAATTGATACAAAATCGATAAATGGCACTTGCAAATACATTATTCGTACTTTTTGATTACATCTTGTACTTACAGCTTAGTATCGTACATGTTCAGACAATTTTGTTGTATAATTGACAGTGCTTATTAAAATAGGGCACAATAACCTTGTGAATGAAACGTGACAGGGTTGAAATTAGAAAATGTCATCCGATTCTGTATTTAATGGAGACGTACTAAGGTGTTGATGATATTTTAATATATTATTGTCGTTGTAATGAAGACCGGGAATTCAATGAAGTCACATGCATTGCCGCTTTAACTGGGATAAATTTTGAGAAACGAAGAATTTCTTCTCTCCATTGTCACAGGCAAAATATATTCATGCATCAGATCCAGAAGAACATTATAGAAGATATAGAAGATTCGTTTTCGTACAATTTTCTAGAATGTCATTTTAGAATTGAGCGGCTTGTAAACCACAAATACTTTCTTAAAAATATTTTGGCAATCATTTCGTGCTATTTAGGTAAGAATACCTCTACCACTGAAGTTTAGGAAGTGAACTCTAAGATTCTTTACCTCATCCCATAACTACACTTTGTGAATTTGAAAGTCAAAGTGGAACGACACAATTCAAAGTGAAATATCTAAAGCAGTATAGACGCAGTGAAGCATGATTTTTACAACGTTTCGCCTTTAAAGCAAGATAGCTTTGAGTAGTCTACTACCCCCTGAAAAGTGGGAAAAAAAGTGTCCCACAAACTTTTATGTTCCTTTGTGGTAGGAAAGAAATCTTTGAACGGCGATAGTGGTACACAAAAGTTCCATTGCTCAACTCTATTTTAAACTCTAATTACCTTCATCATTCATTTAACAATACTTTACGCATCTCCAGGCCCGACCCACGGGTGTCTAGGAGGGTCGGACCCCCTTAAATTTTTACTGGCTCCCCTAAAATTTTAACGGTAGGCTTGCAAATGAACTATAATATGACGATGAAAAATAATATGGTTGGATCGCCCCCCCCCCTAAGTTCTAACTGACCCTACGTAGAATTTTGGGCTGGTTACGGGCCTGCGCATCTCTATCTTCAATGTTTAATATTTATGTCATGTTTCTTTCTATACGCGTTCGTTACTGAAGTGAATTAATATATTTTGTCGTGGGAGAAAAGTAACGAAAAATTCTGTATCTCATATTTTTTCTCATACCGACACAAACTTGGTGGCGTCAAGAAATCGAAGCAGAAATAAAAAGACGAGAAAAAGGATGTTGATGGTATATATATATATATATATATATATATATATATATATATATATATATATATATATATATATATATATATATATATATATATATATATATATATATATATTATGTGCACATATTCTCTGTTTGGCTGGTTGACTGCTCTGAAGAGTCAGTCATGTGCGAAAGAATGATGAGCAACTAGATTGGCTGTTTGCTCTGATACACATCAAGGAGCGAACATGTACACATCAGTGGCAACCAGCGAACGAACAAACGATGCATGGAGAAAAATGATTGCTTCGCATCCCTCAAGTTTTCTTCAATTACGTCTTTTTTAAAACATGCTCGTTTTGCATGCAGAAAAAAAAATTCTTTTAACTTCGATTTCCAGACATATAGGCAGAAAGCATATAAAAATAATGAGCTGAGGGAGTGAAGTGTATATATTATATATACTCGTAGCTTTTTGCTTCTTGTAAACGTATTCCGACTATGATCATATAGGACAACCGATCAATATGTAGTTCTTATTCCTACTAAGCCCTGCAATTCAGTTTTATGAGAACTGTTAGTTGTACCCAGCCTTTGGCCAGCTGTATACTATACGTTAAAATTATCTCTAATTAAAACTTCTAATTGTTTACATTTATTGTCAAAAATATATTTATTGATTTGGAAATCTGGAACACTAATCCACTTGAAAGTACTCTCCTTAGTAATGCACACACTTTTCCCAGCGCTCCCACCACTGTTGGAAACATTTCTGGAACACTGTTTTTAGAACGGTGAGTAACCATGCCGTCGCATTCCGCATGACGTCTTCTCTTGACTCGAATCGGGTTTTACCCATAAACTCATGTGGCATCGTCTGCGATCACGGTGTTCAGAAGGTTGGGGTCACTGTTTGCATTGACCATCATGTTCTGTGCGATGTTCAGACATCATTGCTTCTGCTCCATTGTTAGCAACTTCGGTATAAATTTCGCGGACACTCTCCTCATGCCCGAATTCTCGTTCAAAATTGAATATACAGATCCGATGATTATCCCTATATCGTTCGCAATTTATGATACAACCGTCCTGCAAGGGCGCCGATTTCTATGTAAATTTGGGGGAGGGGGTGCATTCAGATGCAAAAAGCATATATGAGGATTTTAAAACAAATTGCATTAAAATTATGTCAAATATTGTAAATTTACAAATACAGTAAGAAGGCCCACATGAGTTTTGGGGGGCCCGGGCCCTCTTGCCGTCCTGTAAGACCACAGTCCGCACTTGCTCAATGACATTGTCATTCCGGCTTGTTGAGGGCCAACCTGAATGTGGTTCACTGTCCACTGATGTGTGGCCATCTTTGAAACAGTTGTACCACTTCTTTATGCATGAGAGGCTCATGGGATCGGCCCCGAAAGCCTGTTGATCTTATGAATTGTTTCTGCTTGGGTATCACCAAGCTTTTGGTAAAACTTGATCCAATATCGTTGCTCAAGTTTTTCTGTCAAAAACTAAAATTCGTGACAACCATTCACTACACGTCTTCACTCCTTGGTCGACTGCTATCGACTGACACTTTCTGCGGGAGGGAAAACATTCGCGATGAGTGTCCCCTCTACATCTACACTGACAAAGTCTCTCGCGCTTCATTGATTGAAGCGGGAGAAAATAAAGTTCGATACTTTCTGAATACACCTCGTCAGCAATCACCCCAAACTTCAATTCATATTTAAAGGCAATTATTCGTTACTCTACTATCCCGCAAGTAGCGTCATATGTTAGCGTCATGCAGCCAATTGATAGCGTACATCGTGAATCTGTTAAAATACCATGTGACTATTAGGAATTAGCGTGAGCACTGAGATATTTATATGGGAAATGAAATGAAATATTGCAATTTAACGTCCCACGTTTATGTCTGTCAGCCTAATGGAGACGAATGATTTAGGCAAATGAATGATGATGCAACAATTGGTGGAATAATAAAAAAAGAGGGGACAAACGGGAGTACCCGAGAAACCCTATGGACATGGGGTTGTCCACTACAAATTTACTTGGTCGAGGATCGAACTAGAGACCAAACGCATCAGAGATAAGTGGTCTACCACTGACCCACCATGCCCTCCTCAAAGTTGATGGGACAGATGATGCTTTTATAGAATAAAAATTTGATTAAACCGGAATAAAGTTTTTTTTCATAAATATATAGTAATGCATATTTGTATACAGATTTTAACAGGCAAGTGTCTCTTGATCTTTACGATACAGTATAGTGCGTGTGCTAAAAATAGATGAGCATGAAGGAGTGGGAGATTACAGCCACCGTATCTTAATAATGAACTCACATTTTGATGAAAAAACTGTTAGATAAAAAATATTCATACTATATTCATTGTTAGGATTTTTAAATAAATGTCTTGTACGAGTAAAGGTTTTTTTTTTAGCTTCCTTTATTGTTTCACTCATTTCTTTATTCATTTTTTCTCGATTTTCTGCTTTGGGGATTGACGAGTGCTCAAAATGTAGGCTAAAAGTAGAAGATAAATACCCGGGACGACGGATATTAGTGTCAAATCTATAGTTTTCGAGGTCGAAGAGATGAATAGTTGAAGTCCAACTTTAGCTCATGTGGTCTTCGGAGGAAGTAGTGAGATGAAAAATATTGTTATCTTAAATGAGCAAGTCCATATGTTGTGGCGTCACTAGGATGAATAGTAATACTTTCGGCGTCGTTCAAGTAGCATTTTATCCCCTCATCTCGGAGAGAGGTTGGTGAAAAATAATATATCTAGAAGCACTTATATTATTATCGTATCCATAGTTTTTGGGTTCGCCAAGCTAATTAATGACAGTGTTGATCCTCAGATTTAGGCATAAAGGAACATGTCCGCTGGCCTGGGAATTACAGGGACAACACCAAGGGGATTGCCCTTTATTGTTTATTTATTTCGCCCTTTTTTTGACTTTCAAATATAATATATTGGATAAACCTTATTCTCCCTGTGGAAAAAAACCCTTATATTTCAGCTAGTAAATGAATATTCAAGAGATCATCTTAAAAATTGTTCTAAGGTAAGAATTCTCGTTTTTAAATGCCCTAGAGTTAAGCTGTACACTTTCTTCCAGAGTAGTACTGGTTGCATAAGTGCAAAGGCGTGTGGATTCATATACATTTGGTCCCTGTGGTTGTATGCGTTCAATCTTTTCGTTGGTCTCCAAGGAATGAAACGTGAGCGCAATAACCCTGAAGTCAGAGATTCGTATATCAGTCGTCTCGTGAAGTGTCATGAGCAAAAGATATGTATTCAAGATTCTGTTGCTCTACACAGGCTCCCAAAGTATTCTTGCAACTTATCCAAGGCTAGCTTTGTTGCAGTGTTTTTTCCCTCCAAAGATAAAAAAAAAAATCCAATACACAAAGTGTAAAACTTAGGAATACACCCAATCGAAGCTAAATAGAATATTTCATTGAATGGTTTTCTAAGAAGAAAATTAAAATATAAAAAATAACTTTTGTTTAATGGTATAATTACTCCTACATCTCCATTTGCAAAATAGGGGAAAATACAGGATGAGCCAAAATTCCTGCACCACCCTCTTACTTTTGAAATGGCTTGAGGAAATATAACGAAATTTTAAATGTGGGTAATTGGGGTGGGTATGCAATAGATAGTGCCATTTGCATCATGGTCGCCATCTTGAAATCCTCCAAATTCAGGTCCAATATTTTAAATGAGAAGGAAGCGTAGTAGAACACATGTTTTTAGGCTAGAGTTTCACGAGAAATACGAATTTGAAGTTATTGTTATCTACCTATGATCAGTAATGAAATTTTGAAAAGTAAATATTGCATGTGGGATCCTATTGCATGCTGAATGTGTTCCCAGTTATGTGCTACATATCGTCGCATGAGAACGAGAGGGACGTAACTCCAAAAATGCGGCTTTCATTTTCTTTATGTTTGGACATAATTTTGAAAGCCCCACTTCGTGTAAATGGAACTGAACACCATCTATTCTCCTTGTCGATCATCTGTTGTGATGTAGCTCAATTATCATCTTATTTAAAACATCTTTCTAAGCAAACAATATTTTTGTCCTCTCGCCTGTAAACCTACGAAAATGAAGCTACGTTCTTCTGATTCTCATGCGACGATATAATGCAAGACGTTTTTCCAGTCCTTATGTATACATAATAACACTTCCGGCATCACAGAGACACAAGCGTGCCTGATTCGTTGTTCGTGGTGTCGGAGATCAGTGGTTTTATTATTATTATTATTATTATTATTTTTTAGATAAACAAGTGCTTTGAAATGGCCCCACAGATAGAAGTCTAAAGGCGCCAAGTCGAGAGAACAGGGTGGCCACTCAATTGACCAACGACGACCAATACAGTGGCCCGGAAACTGTCCATCCAACCACTCCTTGACGTATAATGCATGGTGAAGCATAGTGAAGAGGCGCACAATCTCGTCGGAAAAAATAAAATGAAATCTTTAAATTTTACATCCCACGATTATGCCGGCTATTCTAAAAGAGACGGTGATGAAGAGAAATGAAGGAAATGGTGGAATGAAGACAGTGGGAGGAAACAAGACAACCTCGAAAAAACCCACACAAACGGTGTTTAACCACCGTAAAGTTTACTTCGCGTGAGCTGGGACGGAATCAAGCACCTCATGCACCAGAGGTGAACGCTCTACCACTGAGCCACTACGGCCCCTTGTTGGGAAAAGGCAGGGAAATCAAATTCTGGGTTCTGTAGTAATAGAAACACCTGTTTAATTACTTGTCTGATAAACATCCTAGGTTATTTAAGGAAATCGGAATGCTTGCCATAAAACATGTTAGCTTTACAACAAATCGTAGTTTTATAGCTAATGGGTCATTCCATGTCAAGATGATCAATTTTGAAGAAAGTTCCCACTCCACCATCTCCTATTTCTTTCAAATTTTGCTCACATGTTACCTGATACCAACAATGAAGAATGCTCAAATTTCAGTTGAAAATCTGTATTGGTTGCGGTAGTAGGGCCTTTTCAAAATGGCTCCTGTCTCATCAACAACGAGTAGCAAACGTCTTCTCCCATTTTGAAGTGCTTGCCATTTTGAATTGGAATCTCTGACAACTCTGGTTAAGAAGTTGTACAATAAATTAACAAATTTGGCTAAAAAGTTTGTGCCATATTTAGACCCCCATAAAGTTATATGAAGTCAAGTCAGTAGATTGGTATTTGAAAGAGAAAAATCACAACACACGTACTTTAGAACAGATAAAACATTTAACCTTTAATGCATATGGTTTAATGGATATGTGGCCTTAGGAATGGGGAAAAGGTGAAAGTATGCAAAAAATGGACCTTTTTGTTACTCGAAAATGGCCATGTTGCCAACCTTGTACCAACTTGTAACCATAACCAATGCAAAGAGCATGTCTTGATATAATTAGAAATGAATTTTGGTGTTTGTGCCTTGTTTGGTTTTTGGGTGGTTGTCACTTATATTCTAGGTCAGTTTACAAAATCACCATGGACTTAATTTCTACAGTATACCTATGCAAGTAGTAATTTTATTGAACATTTGCTCTTTGTTATCAAGCTACATTAAGAAATTTTCTCCTGCAGACAATATGGTCACTTCAAGACAAATTGGTCTTCCAGATTGTACTATAGGCAAAACTGAAGGCTCTGCATGCCACAGCAAAATGTTTTCTAGACGCTGAGGGTTTAAAATGTGTACAGACTTTACGGAAGAACAGAGACAATTATTACTTATGCGAACAAGGTATGAGGAACTACCACATGATGCATCTATATGTCTTCACCATGAAGAACTTCTACTGATCAAATAGTCTACGTATACTTGCAACTTCACAGTTGCAACCCGTTCGATTACCATAAATAACACTGCCAAAAAAAATCACTACGAATTATTGATACAAAAACAGTTTAAAATGGCAAGCACTTCAAAATGGGAGAAGACATTTGCTATTCGTTTTGCTGAGACAGAAACCACTTTTAAAGCGCCCTACCACCGCAACCAATACAGATCTTCAACACAAATTTGAGCATTCTTCATTGTTGGTGTCAGGTAACATGTGTGTAAAATTTTTAAAAAATCGGAGATGATGGAGTGGGGACCATTTGTCCACTTGACATGGAATAACCCTAATTCATATGCCTTTAATGCAAGTGGTCAAGAGTTTCTGGTAGAGCAAAAAATTAAGTGTGAAATCACCCTCACGAAATAATTGTGGGGCTGCTTGAATTAAAAATTGGCGTACCGCAGTTTTGAAAACTAGAAACAACAGTGGAAACAGATGTGTTGATCTCACATATCTTCATCTATGGCAACCCCTAACTTCATGACCTACGACGTCAAAAAGGGTTTCTCATTGTCACAAGGGTTTCTCAGTGTCGGTGTTTCAGTGTATTATATAAAGGTAACCAAGAAAATTCTGTCGTTTTCTTACCCATCACCTTCGAACATGGATATGTCACCTAAGACGTACCTGGAAGATCGAAAATGATCTACAACAGCATCGACGACCTTCTGCTAACGTTCTGGAAGGTAATGGATTCCATCGCGGTAAAACTTAGTGGGCCGCGAAGCGAAGAAGGTATCACGTGGATTTTGCACCTCTACTAGAGATTTGAAGTGACGTCCTCTAAGGTGATTGTCCAAGGGATGGAACAATGATAATCGGGCGGTGCGTTATCCGGGAAGTATGGCGGATTCAATAGTGTTTCCCATCCAAGGCGTAGAATGGTGTCCCAGGTCATCCTAGCCACGTAGGGCTTATCGTTGTCCTGTAAAGGGAGGGCCCCTTTGCGACTCCAGAGTTTTCAGTTTTTCTTAAACACGGCTCAACTACTGAGAGTGCACAGTTGCTCTGACCATCTGGTAGCAGTTTCTGATGCACGATGCCGCGAGCAGTCCACCAAACACGAGGAGGAGGATTTTTTTCTAATGTAGTTCTGGTTTCGACTGTTTTGGAACCGGTTCATGGAATGCTAACCAATGATTAAGGCGTAGTGGAGCTTCGTACAGGACTCGCTTCTCATCATATGTCAACACCCTGTCCAGAAATGTCTCCTTCCTCAGACGAAACAGCAAAGAAAAACAGGTGTCTGCTCTCGTTGCCTTCTGGCCCGGGATCAAACCATGTAGGACTCATCGACCCAACTTGTAGTGCTTCCGAAGTTGATGGAGATGCTGCCGAATGGTTTCTCCACTCACACTGAATTTTAGTCGAAGTTTCTCTCATGTCTGGTCACTATTCGCTTCAATTGCTGCCTGAAGATATTCATTTTGTACATGTGTTGGTCTTCCGGAACGTGGAACGTCTTCAAGTGTTTCGTCACCGCCCTTAAGCTTATTAGACCACACTGCACTGTCCGCGTAGTCAGGACACCCTTACCAAAGGCCTAGCATGCCTTCTGCCTTGCTGCAGCGGCGTTTGACCCCGCTGCAGCGGAGTTTGAACTTGTACAGCATACATGCCCTTATGACGCTCTGTGGAGGTCCCATGTTCACTCTGTCCTTACGCAAGTTACCGGTGTGACTGAACTGCCACATACTGCCTCCAGGTAGAATGTTTGGTATACCCACACCAACAACTGACCTTCTCCGTATCTTCATTCGCATTCAATTCACGGTGTGAGGGCCAATTGAACACAGATCTCCACAAAAAGCGACAGAATTTCCTTAGTTACCTTTATATATCATATGCTAGTAGAGTAGCTATATCGTTTCATTTGTTAAGATACATGAAGCCACATACCGAATACTATACAATTCTAAACTTCAACTTAATAACCCTTTGCCATATGGCGCACATAAATTCAAGAAATCCCTGTCATCAATTTTCTAACGTATCCGTTTTATGCTTAGAACTCAAATAACTCTTTTACGTCAAGCATCAAAAGGCTTGTAATAGTGACGGTGCAAATATATTTTTTAAGTCCTTCAGCTACCCATCAAAAGAAAACTTAACATAGCTTCATTAGAGGCAAATTTTCATAAGTGTGAAACTTTACTACATTACTTTTGTTTATTTAGTAGCAACTTTTGAGGTACTACATAGCTACACAAGCAAAACAAACTTGAAAATCTGGAAATTTAGCTAAATATTGTATCACTGATGTTTATTTTTTAATAAGACGACAAGGACGAAATATCATATCTCAAGTACTTATAAATTATAATCAGGGTAAGGACTTTTGGATTTTTCGTTTATATTGTTAATACAAAAAGAAATTGATTTATTTCTGTCTGTATAAATAATACGCTTTTTAAAACCAAATAAATTATGCATAATTTACGTAAGTTACATTATGAATAAATTTGTGGGTGAACTCTCACAACAGCTTTCAATTATTTTTTCATGTAAATGATTTTTTGTTTAAAGTTTAACATTGGACTTCTTGAAAGAAATATTATGAAGGGCTAAAACACTGTTTCTTCTGAGATGCTAATAAATTCGTAAAATAATGAAACTCTATACGGACAAATTTGCTAAGAATGTTAACTGTTTTATATCAATAAAGTCCTAATAGTATACCTCAGTTTCGAGCAATGGTTTAAGCTTCAAATATCGTTTGTAAACACTTCCAGAGGAGAATAAGTAGGCATCTTCTTGTCATAATATGTTGAACTATGTAAAATGTTTCTTTTAGACAGCAAAGAACCATTATTTAACCACACTTTAAATAGTGATCCGAACTACAAAATTCTCACCGGAATTCGAACTCCTGCCTCACGTATCATAAACAGGAACGCTAACTATTAAGTTATTGAAAAATACCTTAGTTCCTTGATTGGCAGTGTGAACAGAAATTTTACTACAACTCTATCTATATTTTAAGAGTATTGAAATGAAAGAAATGGGATTTTTAGTTTAACGTCCCACGTTTATGTTCTTTAAGAGAAAGGAAACGAATGATTAATAAAACTGAATGATTATGAAATTAAATTCTTTGTGCTTTACCCTCCGGGAATCGAACTCGGTATACCAAAAGGACCATGTATACCAAAAGGAACACGTTCTATCCATTTTTTAAAAAAGTCATGTTCGTCCCACACAGGACACTTATTTCTATCGCCATCTCTCATAAATTCTATGTACTGTAATCCAAACACAACAAGGACACGGACACAGAAATACTAACACTGTTTCTAGTACAGTTCGAGAACAGTTAAAAGTGACTCCAATACTCAGTGGATCACACCTCCAAAGTCAAACGTCTGAGACCACTTAACTGTTGCCACTGGCTCCACCAGGCCAACGGGGAGGGCAAGGCTGTTTATCTAAATACTAGATAATGCCCTTATACAATACTAACACAAAATTGGAAGTTTTTCATATAACACACAATTTAAAAGATAAAAATACTTTCAAGTATGACTTTTGTGGACTTGTTCAGTTTGGTTTTCAGATAAAAGAGAAAACTGCATGATATACTGTTTGGGACAAGTGTTCAATATAAAGATTTAGATATACAATTTAAAGTGTGGGCCAACAGTGGTTCTTGGACATCCAACAAAAAATATACACAAAGTCCGATACGCCATGAGAAATTATTTTTCTTGAAGCTTTTACGTACAGTATTTAAAACCTACAAAAGATAATTCTAGTTACATTTAGACATTCTGTTCAGATTTTATGTAATGAATTCCTATATTCAACTAATCCATATTTATTTAACATCCGCTAGTCAAATTCTTGTAAATACTAAATAAGGCAAATCCTAAAGTGTGTTTCAGGGAAGGGAGGAGTTAAAGAGGCAATATTTCTCTTATTCTTTTCTTTTTAATTTTCACAAGCAATTAATAAATTTTACTACAAAAGCCAATTTACTCTGGATCCATTTAGAATCAAGAACAACGTAAAAGGAAGTCTGACAAGGTCTGTATTTGAAAGTAACATCATGGCTTTCGCTTAGTTAATTGAAGAATGTCATGAAAAACTCCCAGATAGATTGGTCAAGGACTTCCATGACGAACCAAGAACCTTTGATGACGAACTGAAAACACTGACTACAATAGCCTACCTCGTCCGGCAGAATAGCTTCCTGCCTAAGCATTTATTGTAAGAAATTCTATACTACTATTGTATTAGAGTATAATAGAGAATCTTGAGTCTAAAGAAAAAGCATTTATCAATTGATACATCTCTCACAATGAATAAAATTGCATGCTAGAAAATAAATTATAATGCGTAGTTTTTCTCTAAAATTGGCAAAAATAATTTTTACGCTGCTGTAAATAACATGCTATCAAGGCTCAACAACACGCTATTTATTGAGATGGAATTGACACTAAGTACACTCCTATCAAGGCTTTCATTATGGAACTAATACTGAAGTATATTCCTATCAAGCCGTGATTATAGAACTGATAGTGAAGTATAGTCCCTTCAAATCTTACAGTATCGAACTGATAGCGAAGTATACTCTTATCAAATTTTTCATTATTGAACTGATACTGAAGTATACTTTCATCAAGCCTTAATTTTAGAACTGAAAACGTGAAGTATATTCTCATCAAATCTTTCAGTACTGAACTGACAGCAAAGTATACGCTCATCAATCCTTTCATTATGGAACTGATTCTGAAGTATACTCTCGTCAAGCCTTTCATTGTGGAGCTGATATTAAAGTGTATTACTATCAAGCCTTTCATTTTGGAACTGATAGTAAAGTATACTTTCATCAAGCCATTTATCATGGAACTGATACCAATGTATACTTCATTAAACCTTTAATTATGCAACTGATACTAGAGTATACTCTTATCAAGCCTTTCATTATGGAACTGATACTGAAGTATACTCTCGTCAAGCCTTTCATTGTGGAGCTGATGTTAAAGTGTATTACTATCAAGCCTTTCATTTTGGAACTGATAATAAAGTATACTTTCATCAAGCCATTTATCATGGAACTGATACCAATGTATACTTCATTAAACCTTTAATTATGCAACTGATACTAGAGTATACTCTCATCAAGCCTTTCATTATGGAACTGATACTGAAGTATACTCTCATCAAGCCTTTCATTATGGAACTGATACCAATGTATATTTCATTAAACCTTTCATTGTGGAACTGATACTAAAGTATACTCCCATCGAAACTTTCATTATGGAACTGATAGTGAAGTATCTGTCATCAAGTTTTCCTTATGAAACTGATACTAAAGTATTCTCTTATCAAGTCTCTCATTATGCAACTGATACCAATGTATACTTCATTAAATCTTTCATTATGGAACTGATACTTGAGTATACTCTTATCAAGCCTTTCATTATGGAACTGATACCAATGTATACTTCATTAAACCTTTCATTATGGAACTGATACTAAATTATACTTCCATCAAAACTTTTATTATGGAACTGATAGTAAAGTATACTGTCATCAAGTTTTCCTTATGAAACTGATACTAAAGTATACTTTCATCAAGCCTTTCATTATGAAACTGATACTAATGTTTACTATCATCAAGCCTTTCATTATGGAACCGATACCAATGTATACTTCATTAAACCTTTCATTATGGAACTGATACTAAAGTATACTTCCATCAAAACTTTTATTATGGAACTGATAGCAAAGTATACTGTCATCAAGTTTTTCATTATGGAACTGATACTAAAGTAAACTTTTATCAAATTATTATGCGAACTGATACTAAATATACTCCCATCTAATCTTTCATCATGATCTTAGCAACATGAAAGTATGAATTATAGTTAATGAGATATAATGACCATTAACTATTAAATTTTAATTTTAAATGTCTTTGAATTATATTTATATATTTGTATGTATTTCTTATAATGTTTCAGTTTTCTTACAAAGGTTGTTTCATAGGTTCATATTCTTCTGTTAAGCATGGACTTCACAACTGTTTCACATCACGAAAAGACAATAAAGTATTTTACCAAGAGACATCTCTTGAGTGGACTCTTGGAATAATGCCAAATAGTAGATAACTGGTTTCCATGGAAACTAAGATCTTTACTCTCTCAATTTAACCGTGGACATTTCTTAAATATTCAGGCATTCTTTTCAAATAATGTACTACTTTTCACAACTTCAAGGAAAGAAGAAGACTGAATTCGATTGGTATATATTTAGTTGCATATTTATTGTAGTTATTTTTGACATAAATACGCCAATTACAATTAATCTGGTTTGTTTGAAACAGTAGTTTTTTTCTTGATGATAAGCCTCCGCATAGAAACAGAATTGGGACACATAACTAAGAATTGTGAGAAAACGAATGTGAAACAATTTCAAACGCTTCTGAAATTAAGAGTGCAGTGTTCGCCTGAAATTCAATAGCAGGAAATAAAAAAATAAACAAGTTAAACCAGGTTCTTGAGCATCATATATGATGCTCATTGTCACAAATTACTGTGAGAGACCATGAGCATCACATATAGCGCTGGGCTCCCATTGGTATATTTTCGGGAGAAAAAATATTGAGACAAAAATGTGATATAACTATCCATAATCGAGCCAAAGGTAAGAAGAAATTTGTGGCCTCCTGGGACCAGTACCCTCAAATCACCTTGGCAATTAACCCGTTAAATGTTGACATTACGACTGTACTTAAATGAAGAACTTTAAGTTAATATATAAAGTGTTGTCAGTACAATATTCTGATTTTTCAATTTGGACAAGCTGGACGTTTGTTCCGAACCGGTGTGGAATCATTTTAACGCTGTGGAAGAATTAATTTCAGCCAGTTTTGTTCAATCCTTAATTTTTCAAAGCATGACTTGCAGTACAATTCTACATTTTTTACTTATTATACATTAATTTAGGCTGTATTTACCTAAATTATTTAATATTTTTTTTTTAAATATTTGGTCTAGGAATTAATTCGTGCGGTTGGTACGCATACATTGAAGCTGTAGTACAAACACAAAATACATAAATACCTTAAGAAAAATATTGTCCATCGCTAGCCACCACTTTCGTCCATCTGTCAGGCAATGTACGGATTCCGTGGCGAAAGAAGTCCTCATCCTTGGAAGCGATCCAGTCAGAGACCCATGTTTCGATATCTTCTGAAGAAGTAAACCGCTGTCCAATCAAATCGTTGTTCATGCAATCGAACAAGTAGTAGTCCGAAGGAGCAACGTCTGGTGAATACGGCGGGTGGGGTAAAACTTCCCATCCGACATTTTCTAAATAGGTTTTGACCGGTTTTGCGACATGTGGGCGAGCGTTATCATGTTGAACAATAAGTTTATCATGTCTGTTCTCCCATTCTGGTCGTGTTCTGGCAAGAGCTTGCTTCAAACGCATTAATTGTCGTCGATAACGTTCTCCATTCATAGTTTCACCCGGTTGCAGCAGCTCATAGTACACCACACCTTTCATATCCCACCATATGCACAGCATAACCTTTGCACAGTGAATATCTCGTTTTGGTTGTGATGGACCTGGTTCACCTGGTTTCACCCAGGCCTTTTTTCGTTTAGGGTTCTCGTAATGGATCCACTTCTCATCACCCGTAATAATTCGATGCAGAAACCCCTTTCTGCTCTGTCGTTGAAGCAGCAATTCGCAAATGGTTTTTCGTCTTTCAACGTCTCTGTCTTTCAATTCATGTGGAACCCAATGTGACATCTTTTGAATCATTCCCATGGCTTTCAAGCGTTTGGAGACTGTTGTTTGATCAACGCCTAATGCTGCTGCAAGTTGTTCCTGCGTTTGACACGAATCCTGCTCGAGCAATGCTGTCAATTCTTCGTCTTGAAATTTTTTTGGCTGTCCAGCTCGCTCTTGGTCTGCCAAGCCGAAATCACCACTTCTAAACCGTGCAAACCACTTCTGACACGTTCGCTCAGCTAGAGCATGGTCACCATACACTTCCACCAAAATACGATGACTTTCAGTCGCACTTTTCTGTATGTTAAAGTAATGCAGCAGGACACCCCGCAAAAAACACTTTATCAGGCACAAATTGCGCCATGTTCACTTAACTACAAACTGGTGTTGTTGACGCTTTAATCCACTGCCCTATACTACGAACGATACGCGATGACAGGGGTTTGCAACACATGTGTGGATACACGGAACTGTGGGACGCTCCGATCGTTGCGCCATCTCTTGTCCACCCGCACGAATTAATTCCTAGACCAAATATTATTTTGTAATAACTAATATATCCATTACTTTCAGCTACGTTCTCCTTACAGAGTTCAAGTAACCTATATATATATAAGCTTTGTCTAAGTAACCATATTTTTTGTATACAATTCAACAGGTTAGTATATCCAATACGAAATAATATGAAATAAAATAATTAAATAATTTAGCTAAGTACAGCCTAAATTAGTGTATAGCAGGTAAATAATGTAGACTCGTACTAGAAGTCATGCTTTGAAAAGTTAAGGATTGAACAAAACTGGCTGGAATTTAATTACAATAGCATAATCATTTGGAAGCAAATAACGTAAATTCTAAATATTAAAAATATTTATTTTTAAAATTAATTTCATTAGTTATTCTTTTGAAGCGACTATTTAAATTTTACTTGAAATCATGCATAATGACAATATGAATGATTTCTAAGTACATAGCTTACGGCTTTGCCCCTTTCATCGATAACTCTGGGAAACAATTAACGTTCTAAAAATCATGTAATATCAAGAAGTTTATTTAACATCAAAATTTGCAAATTTGCTTTTCAAATTCATAGTTGATCTCATAATATGTATAACACGCAATTAGGCTTATGGAAAAAGAATTGTTACAGGGTTTTGGAACATTGCAATGTATTTCGTACGAAATAAGGTCTGGTTATTATTCTAGGGAGCGTTCTAGGGATGCGCACGAGACGAGTCGAGACAGGATTTTCCTGACAAAATTCGAGTCGAGCCACGCTCTTCCAATAGAGAAATATACATTTTTCGAGTCTAGACATTAGTTTTACAGCACATTTTCGAGACGACAAAGCAACAAATCTTGTCTAGTGCGCATTCCTAGAGCGTTCAAGTCGATGCTTACATTGTATGAAATGAAATAACCGTCTTTTACTAGTAACTTTACTACTATCAAGATATACAGTAACTACATAAAGATGATAGCGTGATGTTGTCTTATTGATGTTCATTCGATGTCCGATACCTGAAAGAGAAGTAATATAGATATACATGTATTAATTTACACATAACTTGAATCGTATGACTACATAAAGAGTTATTTATTTATTTATGGTGAATAATGGATAATTGTATAGATTATAAATAATGGTAAATAAAGTTTGTGGGTTTTGCTAAGTTCCACTCAAATGAATCAATCCTGTCAATATCAATTTCTTAATTTCATGGCACGAAAACATATAAATGGTTATTTGACAACCTCTATTTACACGCTTACGACGAACTACTTTATGCACTACTAGTTTATCTTAGATAGTTTAACACACTGAAATTAACTATCATTTCATTTCCAACAAGAAAAATGAATGTGGTTTAGAGGGTTAAGACTTCTCTCAAGAAAGTAATATGTAAGGTGTCAGAATACTTTTAAGAATAATCTGAATGGCATACAATGAACTAAATCTACAGCTTCTCAATATACACATTGAGAATTTTCACTAAATTTTGTGGAGTTATATATCTTAATGATTGTACAAAACAATTCTATTACGGAAAAGTTTATAACGTGCTTAACAATATTGTTAATTTACTTACACCTCAGTTGTGTTGTTGAGGTAAATGCGTTGCTGTAACGACCAACAGTAAAACTTTTTCTTTATTTTTAACATAATAATTAAAGCAAGATATCTCCTGGGCAACGTATTCTCTTTATCACACACACTTGATTTTTACTTTTGTCAAAACCCTCACTCACACAGAGGGAAGAGGGGAGATGATCTCAATCATGGAGTCAGTGAAGAATGCGCTGATGAATGGCGGCTGCCACTGCACGCTTTGATACACATCAAGAGAAGCAGAAAGATACCATCCAAGGCGACGGAGGCTCCGAGAGATGGAGAGCTCTGGAATGAAAAAGAGACCGACCGACATGCTGATGTGCTCAAAAATTCTTGTCTAGAGAGTTCACAAAGGACAAAAGGAGAGGAGAAATCTTTTAAAAAGTTTAATGGAATGGACTCAGAGACTAAGAGAGAGAGAGAAATTTGCATGCAAATAGGTACAGACAGCATAGTTAATTCCACAAGAGACTCTAAAATGAAGCGAAGCGCTTTCAGTGTGCAATAGAAACAAGCGGATCCATTTCATATCACAAATGTGTAATCATAAAAGTCTGCTTTTAATTAATAATAATAATATAATTTTTCAATAAATGTTATCGTGTAACGATAAAAGTTAATTTGAAATTTTGGTTAATTTACACGTTCTATGATTAGTTTATACGAAACCACAAGTTTCGGATGATGCTAAGTTTGTTGGCCATCCAGGGGAAGTACGGTGACATAGCGGTAGAGCGTTCATTTCTCGTATTCATCTGTAATTCTAGAGGTCTCTGGTTTCATTCCAGGAGTTTAGATTTTGTTAGACATACTCTTACTTGGACACTTGAAACCACTTGACCCTCAGCTCAATAAATTCCCCTTAGTACGTAATTATAATTGTACGGTGGTGGATTTGGACGGTAAAAACTGGGGGAGGCCAACCACAACCCAGACTATGATAGGTATATCATGTGTTTACTATAAACTTTCAAAAATGTGTAAATAATAGCTTAAATTATTTTCATAACTCAAAAAACTGAGCTGGCCTAGGACCCCCGGACTTGGGCTAGATCCTCCTCTGGAATTGTACTCAATTGAGAGTTACAAATTTCACGTTTTTTAGCTGACGCTACCATTGCAAATTCTGCAAACTTCATTGCTCTCTCGTTGGTCTTGTACAGGAGTGTCCAACACCCAGTATACTGACGATGTTTTATTTCGTGGCAGATTTTTTAGTGTTTCTATATAAATAACTTTTGAACAGATATTAACTGTATCTTTATTTCCGTGTCATTGTCAGCTCAAAACAAAGGTACAAAAGAAAACATTTTAAATTGAACAAAACGAAAAATAAGATTTGTTTTTCGTTAGGCTTAGAGGCTTTATTTCGCCACTGTGTTCATCATTTCTACTTAGCAATATGACGTAGAATAAAAATTTTCCTGAGACTAGATTAATACACGGACAAAGGAGAGCAGCACGAGGGTAGATTTCCCGAGTTAGTATTACTCTTTGTGAACAATAAGGGTTTTGTTTTACTGACTTTTTTTTTTTTTTTTTTTTTTTTTGTAAAAATGAATAATTATGTTTGCAATCTTAGTATAGGTTGCAAAATAGATTAAAGATATAAATTCTGTATAAAACTAGGTAATTCTGAAAAGGAGATTTTTAGAGATATTCGGCAGACTTATACCAAAGATACAATAATTCATGCAAAAGTTTTGAACAGTACTTGTATTAAATATTTTCTAAATACGTGTGTCACTCCTTAATTATGATCAGTTAAAACTACTTTAATGACATTAGATTTACTAGAAGTTACGTTTACAGCTACATTTACAGGTTAAATTATAAGATTATATACATTTCGAGAGTTGAACTGTCTGATCAACAACTTTAATTGAGGCCCTTAGAATAGCAGAATAATATGTGTCAGGGTATGCTTTTTAATTTTTTCTTGCAACATACAATATGAAGTATACCCTTTCATGCCTGTTAATTATGAATGGTCAATACGCCTTGGATATGAATGAAATGTCAATTTGAGTACAGCATAGTTTTCGACCTTACATGCTACAGTCTAATATCGAGAAAAGCACTGTATATGAAATTATCGTTCAGAAACTTTGAATATCCGTCAAATAGCAGTTTACAATTATAATTTACAGTATTCATGTGTTAGGTTCACATCTGAACACTTCTTAATGTGTTTATTAATTATGTTCATGTACCACGCTTAGTAAAACTTTAATAGCATTTTTCTCAAAACTAGCTTCTAGTGCATACGCCTTTGCTATTCTAAGAGCCTCAATTAGAGACACGGATTAAATCCGTTTACCGATTCATTTCCTCGGTTTAGTGACCATATCAGATATATTTATGGTTTATCACATTTAAATATTTTCTAAAAGTTTTACTACAAGCACAGACAATACTATGTACTAATTATTTCCACTATTTTATCCGGATTTATGCTATTCTAATGTTAATAACTTTGTTTCATAACTTTTATTCTTTTTATTTATTTACGTTTTACAAGGAATTGCAACACAAGTTGTAGACATTAACGAATAACAACAAACAAAAATATGTATTGATCTAAGGTTTGTTACAATTTCAAGAGTAGCAGAGCATAAATGGAAGATAAAAAGAAGACTGTACAATATTCTACTAGTACAACCACCTATAAATGTAATAATTTTCACACATTTAAGATTTGCAGAGAATCATTGAAGACTTGCCATTTGAATATCACGGCAACATATAATGGAGAACAGTACAGGCAATTCTCCATCTATTTTAAACGCGTACCTGATTTATGCAAAATTGATATTTTTGGATACCGACCCTCAAAGACAAAGTATACTTTGTGAAGCTCTATTGAAAATTCGTCAGCAGGTTTTAGATAAGCAAAAATTTACGTTACTGGGGGCAGAAGGTTTGTCTATTGCTACAATACTGGAGACCAAACAGTAGAAATAGAATTCAGTTTTTCCAAGATTAGAGAAAGAACGGTAACTCACCAGCACTACTAGCACTACTAGAAACATAGTTACCGTTTTCTGCGATATCCACAGCTTCGTAAGTTTGTCCCTGTCGTTTCCAAACAAAACAAAAATATTTTAGTCATTCTCCCGTTTCATACGGTATATTTAATTTACAGAGTCGAAATAATTATTTCTTTCCCCGTATTCTTAACGAATTCAATTAGCAAACTTGGCAAGCTTTAAAAACCAAATTTCAAATCGTTTGTGGTCTGAATATAAATTCATTTCGAGTGCGAGGAATACGATACAGTAAATACAGTTTCTTCATCCCTAATGATGTAGGCAGCACACTTTTCACAAGACTAAGTTTGGTTGCATAGCGTGCAAGGCAAATCTGCAAAATATTCAGTCTTGTTTAATAACGTTATACAAGCATTGTTTCGCTGAAAAGAAAATGAAAGTTTCAAACAATGTTAATTCTGAGAAAAACAACAGTATACACGTGTTGAAAGGAGAAGCTACGTCGAGAGTTTAGTGCAGAAATTTATTGCTCGAGGAACTTAGAAAATCTTTGTACATGTTAACAGAGAACTTGTAGAAGCTTACTTACCAGGAAACTCTCTAAAGTTTTACTTGCTGTGAACCTCTTGTATGAACTGATGTAAAACCTATAAAGGATCGTTAATGACGCAAACGAAGGTTGTTTTGCTAAGTACAACATTCCAAAATGCATCATTAATTAATCTATTGTACAAGAAACACTATAAAAGTGAACTTCCATGTTTAAAACATAAAATCTCACCTATAAACTTCTTTGCATATTTCAAAATCTTGCATTCTATATAAGGCACTGACGAATAAAGGCGTACCTTGTTTTTATAATATTGCAAAATTATTGATCCCTAGAGATGATCCAATTTACTACTTTAACATACTGTATGTGTTAATAAGTATCTGTGGTGTTGGGTTACACCTAGTTGCTGTTCCATAGATAGGTATTTTCGTATTTATTACATTTAGCCTCAATTCGACAAACATTAAAGGAACAAAGTTATTATAGAAATTAGATGTAAATAGTTACATAGCATATTTTGAAAAAACTTCATTTTAGTTTCGCAGTAGTTTTCACATGTTACTGGGCAATACATATTCTTAATTGTTTGTTTTCTCTCATATCCCGATTTAGTATGATATTTTTATGTATAAAATGGAGATAATAGACCTATGTGCAAAATGCTGCCAACTACAATCGGTCCGCTGTCGCCTTTTGGCGGATAGCCGAGGCGAAGGAAAAATGACTGTCGGAATCGTTCAGCTTTCAGTTCCAAGCGGAACCCCCGCCGTCGTAACGTTAGATGGTAGTTGTTTTTCCGACAGAGGTGTTATAGAGACTTTTCGACGAATGACTTCTGAATTATTGTGAAAACTCGGTAACGTCCGCTGCTAGGATTTAATAACAACTGGTAGTAGCACTGTTACTCATGTAACTGTTATCAGACAGTTCATAGGCTTACAAAACTACTTTCGTGACCGATTACAGCAGAACTTGTTACGTTATTCGGGCCAAATATTCTACGCAAAGCTTTGCTCATTGCAAACAATAAAATTTCATTAAAATTCTTACTGACGATTACAACTTACTTCTGATATGCTCGAAAGGCCATGTCTCTGTGTTAAATTAATATACAAGTAACAAGCTAAAGTGGTAGTTATTTTGAGTTTTAACCCTATATTGGTATAGAACTTCCAGGGTATACCTAAATACCAATGCAATACGTTGTTGGCAAATTTGAGAGTAGAGGATTAAAGGCTGTTACGAAGCAGCCATGTGGCGGTTTAATGGCTATACTGGTGGTTTCAAGGTGGCACTGGCAGGTACATTGAGACCACATGCCTGTTTAAGGGCGGCACTAGCAGTTCAGATGAGGAGAAACGGCGGATTCCGCCTTATTACTGACATGACGGCAGTCGTGTAATTTCGTAACGGTACCGCCGCGTTAGCCGCCATCGGCATGTCAAATTTTCGACGGCAGGTCGCTGAGGTTTGCAGTCGATCCGACAACGTCTTGCACATGAGGATATTCCTGTAATATTGTAACAATTGAAGACTTTGGGGCAAAAACCCGTCAAGTCTAAAAAGTGAAAGTGTAAAAGGAGATAGCTTCACAGGGATTTCTTCACATCCGATTTTCTTTAAACTTGGCACATATATACTAGACCCAAAATAAATTTATACATATTTTTTGTTTTTTTCGGAAAATAGTGTAAAGGGTCAAAGGGCCCCTTTTCGAAAAAGGGCCCCCTTGATTAAAAGGGCCACATTAAAGAAACAAACTCTGTCGATGAAAAGATGACTTCAAAGTAGGAAATAAGTGTTTTGTCGTTTGTGCGAGAGAAGGGTTGAAGGGGGCAATGGCCTCCTTCGAAATGATAAATTTGCGGAGATAACTGCAGGCATTCACAAAGTGTGACCTTGGGTCATTTCTTCGGAAAGAGTTTGATAGAATGACAAATCGGCGACTACAGATCCTATTATGTATGTGGGCACACATTTTGAAATAATATTGTTGACCCCAGTGTCCCCCGCATGGTCCCAAACAGGGTCCAACGCAAAATTTGCAAATGGCAAGAGGGATGAAGTAGCACAACGTTTGAGAGTTGTTAAATAAGCAAGATGGAGCACATGTGTTTGTGTTCTGCAGAAAAACACGGTAAGAGGGGGGGGGGGGGGAAATCAAAATCCAGAGTTCATAAAAGCCCGATGATAAACAAATGACGCTCTGTCAATGCAAAGACACCCTGAAAGAACTCTAGTGTTCCACTAATTTCTAGCAAAAACAGACAAGTCGGAACGTAATTGAATCATGGTGCAAAATGCTTTCCGCTAGGTTGCATCATCTCACATTTGTAGCCCAGTAATTAGCTGCAACGAGTATAATGAGGTTTATCAGATGAAATGTGTTTAACGGTCAGTGAGCATAAAATGTTAGGTATGGATTGAATATAGAGTGTGTCCTTGGTACAAGTTCGGAAGAGAAAAATAAGCCAGGCACATCGAAAGATTGAGGTAAAACTACCAAGTCAAGTGAGATAACCAACTCGAATAACAGAGAGGGCAAAAAAAAAAAAAAGTGAGAAACGAGCAACCGAGGAAAAGAAATGGTATGGAATTCAGGAAGGCGATAGAAAAAGAGCATGTAAATTGGAAAGGCAAATATGTTCCAAGAAAAACTATTGGACCAGACTGCAAATGTAAAAGGAAGTGTTTTTTTTTGTTTTGTTTTGTTTTTTTTTTTTTGGAACTAAGTGATGTGCAAAGGAACACACTAATAAAATAATTCTACGATACTGGTGATAAAAACATTCCCTATTTGGGACAGTCGGGAAACATTCCAGACTCCCATATTCACACCTGTTTCGTGGGCATAACAATAGTAGCAGGAAAGGTCATGCCTATATCAAAAGTCTCTGAAATCAACATTCAGTTGTGCGCCAGAGTCAGGTTGTATCCATGCATATTTGCATTTTCTTGGGACGTTGTTTGTATCTCCTGTCTCCTCCCAGATTTCACTCTTTGTATAACACCGGTTTATTTCCCGAGCTACGTAATTTTATTGCATTCAATATTGATTTCGTCATTTCGTCCCCTTATGTTTTCCCACAGGAACACCAAACCCCTGTTTTCCTAATTTCGAGTCACCTGTAGTTAGGCACATTATTGTTGTTTATCTAGCGCCTAGCTTTATTAAATATGGCATCCATTTTATTCAGCTGCTGAAAGGTTTGCGCTATCTTAATGTAATTTTCCTATACACCAGTTGCATAGTTTTGACGTGTTTATGTTTTGCGAATATTTTATGTAGTTCTACCTACTCTTTGACAGATATGGAATGACTAGTAATTTAGGGATTTTTTTTTTCATTCAAAAGAAGTGCTTATGCCTTATCTACAATCGTTTTCTCGTAGGCACATCAAATGTTAAGTAGTTTTATTAGATTGTTTCTACGTTACTGTGTTTTCCTGTTTATAAGAACATTTTTTAAACATTTATTTAAAACCACGAGATATAGCTCAGAGGCCATTTTATACTGGATATCTAACAACAACAACAACAACAACAACAATGGAAATGATTTGGGAAGATGTCGGCCAGGGCCTGTTTAGTAGGTATCATCCCGGCATTTGCCTGGTAGAACTGAGGAAAATCCTGGAAAAACCCAGTCAGGATGGTCGGCAACGGGATTCGAACCCGCGACCTCCCGAATGCGAAGCCAACGCTCTACCACTTGAGCTACTTCGCTCAGTTTTGACATCTTATCAATGTTTCAGATCTATAGGAGTGGTCATAGACTTTTCGATCAAGTTTGTGTTTACATGTTTACCCGCCATTCTATTGCACAGGTGCAGACAGTCGAGACTTCCTCCAGCTTCTTTCACTTTATAACAACTCTCAAACGATACGCAATTTGATTTCCCCTTGCTATTTGAAAATTATGAGCAGGACTCGTCTGAGACTCTGAGACATATCTTTTATACCTCAATACATTATGTATTTTTAAAACGATGAAATACGTGTTTTTCTGTTTCATATATGACTCACCGTTTCACATTTATAAAGGTGGTCATAGACTTTTCAATGCAGATTGTGTACCCACTTTGATTCACTGCCATTTTGCACAGGGCTATTGTAGAGAGTCGTGGCTTATTCCATTGTGTTCTATTCAGCAAAAGTTTTCATTCGGTATGCTACTCGATCACCTGGCCTTCAAATTTTGCGTTGGACCCCGTCTGAGACACTGCGGGGGACACTGGGGCCAAAAATATTATTTTAAAATGTGTGCCCACATACATAATGGGATCCGTGGTCGCCGCTTTGTCATTCTATCAAACGGTTTCCCCAAAAATGATACGAGGTCACACTTTGTGGACGCCTACAATAATCTGGGCAAATCTGTCATTTCGATGGAGGCCATGGCCCATTCAACCCTTTTCTCGCACAAACAACAAAGTACGTATTTCCTACTTTGAGGTCATCTTTGCATCGGCAGAGTTTTGTTTCTTTAAAGGTTAATTTAAAGGGACAAGTTTTGCCAATAGATGTCACCGCAGTCTTCGTATTTCTCTCATGTATATTTTATCTTTCAAGAAAGTTCACGATTTCTTTTACAAATTTCAACCTACAGACTTCAAATTTTTAGGAAAGGAACTTCATAACCTATCAAAGGCAACAATCCGTGCAGATTTTTTATTTAGAATTTTCTTCATTGTTGGAATAATTCGATTGTTAAAGGTTTGGCCATTTCAAAAGAAAGAATTTTTCAAAAATTGTGACATACATGCTTAAAGTATACTTGCAGTATGTTGTTGGCCTAGCTTGTTTTCCTGTTTCTGACTGTGTCTATTTTTTATAAATCAATACTAGATTGACTACATGTTATGTAACCCATTGCAAATCGTTGTGACTATAACTTGTTTCATTCAACAAGAAAAAAAAATCACTCTTAACTAACAACCTTAATATTTGACTAAGGAAGAAGCTGGTCAACTGTTATATATGGAGTATTGGACTGTATGGTTCAGGCACTTGGGCATTACGGAAATTAAATAAGAAATATTTAGAAAATTTTTGAGTATGGTGTTGCAGGAAGCTGGAGAAGATAAAATGGACGGAGAGAGTAAGAAACTAAGATGTTTTAAACCGGATAGGAGAGAAGAGGACTCTTTTAGCCACCATCCTTCATAGGATGGCCAATTGGATAGGACACATCTTGCAAAGAAATTGTCTTTTTCATATGAGCATACAAGAGAAGATGAAAGGAAAACGAGGAGTAGGAAGGAGAAGAACAAAACTGATTTTAGAAGTAAAGAAAATTTGAGAATTAAAAGAGGAAGCTGAAGATCGATAAACAAGAAAGAAAGATTTTTAGGCCCGAACTTAAAAATGAAAAAAATAAAAAAAATCATTAATCCCAGACCTGCGAATAGGCAGAATACTTAATAATTTGTATTGCTGTTATTATCTGTCTCATTCAATTAACGTTAATTAAATGAGAATTTTAGCATTACTTTTATAACGAAACTAGCTCTCCTAAGGTGTTAAATGATGCTTCCAGTTTGATACAAAGATAATTTTTCAGATTTTTTCCCCACTTTTTGGTTTCTATAATTCACTTAACTTATCTTCAATACCCTTTTCTCGTATTTTACTACTATTTTTGTTTTTAAATTTGTCCCTCATCGTACATGGGATATGCTGTTTGTTGTACTAGAAGTTTGACAAGATCAACCGAGCTGTGTTTTCTCTGAATCTAAATGACGCAGGTACAATTACAAGGGGGAAGCAACTTCTTCACCCACTAAAGATCCATTATTCGAAGTCAGGACTGTTTTATGTTTATGGTGACAAATATGTGATGACTTCCATTAAAGCTTGGAGCAACAACGCTTAGAAAAGCAAGAGTTGGATATCTATTACTGTGAAGCAACAGCTAAATTCTTTTGCCGAAGGTAAACTTGGCCTGGCCTCTGTAGTTGTGGAAAGAAGTCTTAGCATCTACAAAGATGTTTTAGCTCCAAATATAAAAAGCTTACATTTAACAAATTAGAGATACTTAATATTATAAAATAACAAGTTCATGGTTTTCCTTCTTATTGCAGATGTGTATTCTATCCAAGAGAGAGCGATACGTACTTTAAATTTAATTCAGTTACATTCAAATTAATTTTGATTAGATAAAACACACAAAACAGTGGAGCGAAATGGTATATGTTTTTTTCCTTTATTGTGTTCTTTTAGCACCTTTTCTCCTTTCTTTTTTTCAATGAACTTACCCCTAAAAATGTGAACCTTCATTATAAGAATTTTGTATTTCATTACTTTTATCAACAGTAATGTTATTATAGTTTATTTGTAGTGCTCGGACTAAGTCCCCATTTCTACACTCCAATCTATATTTCTTCTTGTTAAAACTAGATGCGACAATTTGTAGCCTCAGCTTATTTAACAAATTATTATTATTATTGTAATAACAATTATATTATTTTATCAATTATACAATTACGAATGTTACATTATTTTTGTTGGGAGTTGAAGTGATTTTATTTCATAGAGAGTGTAAAGTGTTTAATTAGAAAACAATAATTTTAATTGAAATAGTAGTTGTTGTATTTTGTTTGTATATCTATAAGAATCTAATTACGAGATCGGAATTTATATTGAACATAGAGAGTTGGTGGTCGTCCAAATAATTAATTGTATTGGTTGCAGTTAAGTATCTGGTGCTTATATTCATTAAGCAGAAACAGGCTGCTATGATAAGTTTGCATTATAGTAAAATGAAGTAGTGATAATAAAATACGAAATTAATGTAGTGTTTGTTGTGTTCCCTTCTTAAAATATAGAAATGTTTAAATGAAGGGTTAACTTCCTATTAACGGGCTTGCAAAAAGGGAGAGGTTTTTAATTCGACCAGTTTATATATGTCTAAAACGTTTGCAAAGTGTGAAAATCATACCTAATATGATTTTGCGGCCTCCTTTTGCGTCCAAAATAGCTTGGATCCGACGTGGAATGGACATATACAGCTCCTGAATTGTGGTGTGTAGAATTTTGTACCATTGTTCCTCCAAAACATGCTCCAGTTCCTTAAGGGATGCTGGTGGAGGGTACTGAGACCGAACACGCCTTTCTAACTCAGACCACAATGGCTCAATGATGTTCAGATCTGATGATTGCGGGACCCAGGGGAGGTGTGATAGCTCCTGGTCATGCTCCTCATACATGATTTCACCGTTTTTGCGGCGTGACAGGGTGCCAAATCATCTTGGAAGATGCCATCACCATCAGGGAACAATATTTGGGCCATGGGTATACAGCTGGCCCTGGTCCCCCAAAATGGCCTCATACGCCTTAGCATTCATCATTCCATGCAGGGCTATGATGGGACCTGCAGAAAACCACGATATAACTGCTCATACTGTAACAGAACCACCCCATGCTTTACAGTTATCTTAGGCCTGTGACGGTGTTCTCCATACGTAAACACGACAGGTTGTTGGAAACAAGGTGAAGGTCGATTCATCGGACCACATTACGTGTTTCCACTGTTCATGAGTCCACGCTTTGTAGTCCTTACACCACTGCATACGCCTCTTCGCATTTACTGCTGTGACCAGGGATTTGGCGATAGCGGCCTTGCCATGAATTTTCATTTTATGAAGTTCCCGTTGCACTGTTTCGATTAAACCGGGTTCTGTAGGCCTGAATTGAGTTCAGACGTAATGTTCATTTCAGTGGTCTTTTTTAGCTGTTATAATCCGTTTTAACGCCTTCCGGTCCCTGTTTGACAGGATTGTCTTTCGACTACTGTTGTGCTTTGCAGACGTCGTTTGCCTATCAATTGTGTATGCCCTCGTGACATTGGACACAGTGCCTTTCGATACCCCCACAATGTTCGCCACTGTTGCCACTGAAGCTCCAACCAGATGGGCACCAACGAACATGCCTCTTTGGAAGTCTGTCAGGTAGTCCATTTTACCGCACCACTTTCACACCACGACACTCACAGGTGAACTGGTTACTGCTGACGGAAGAGAAAGGTCCACATGACACATTGAAAACAAAAAACAAAATGCAACCGCAACACGTGTTGTACAGTGGAGGGCTAAACTTACGTGTCCTGTATGAAATGTTTTTAATTTTTTTCTATCCCGTATATATATATATATATATATATATATATATATATATATATATATATATATATATATATGTGTGTGTGTGTGTGTGTGTGTGTGTGTTTGTTTGTTTTGATAAGTTCAAATATAACTCCGATATAGATGCAATGATTATATTAATTCTTGTTCGTTTGAGTTTCGTTTCCTGGTGGTACTATATATATTTTATTAGAACAAAATTATAGACTTTAGAGTTAGAACATGAAACACCTCAACGAGTGCAGTGAAGTCAGTTAATATTTTGTTTTAAAAAGTTCTTATTTGCTTTTAAGTAATTATATGTACTTCTTGCTTCAACATCTTATCAAAGCCAAGAATTACATTATCCAGAATATATAAATTTATTACATACTAGCATCGATTACCCACTTCTCTGAGAGTTAAAATAAAAAAAAAATAAATGCTCAACTCCTTATCTGATATGTTTGGTACCTGTGAAATACGCTGATTTTGATTTTAGTGGTATGGAGTTAAACGGCATCGGAAGAATCACTGTCCATCTCAGTGACCTCGAACACTATGGATTCGAAACTAATATCAGGCAATTTATATATTTCCTCTCCCCCAAGTTGCGGGACTTCTTTTAGATTTAAACAACATCAGAAGTGTCACTGTTCATCTCAGCGACCCCGTAAACTATGGATTCGACACTAATATCGGTCATTTTCGATCATTTTGATATATCTTCCCTTCCCGTTAAGTTTCACTGTCAAAGTGATATGATAAAAACCATCCCAGGTGTGAACCCGATCTATATGGAAAATGCGATCAAGATCGGTGGGGTGCTTCAAGAGTTATTAAATTTTACTTATTTTTATATATTTCTCCCTTCTCTCCCCTCCACTAAGTTCTACCGTGAAAGTGAAATGATAAAAAACTTTTCAGGCTTGAACCTCATCTATGTTGAAAATTTGAATAAGGTGGTCAGGTGGTTCAAGAGTCATTAAATCACAAACATAGTCAATTTCATTATATATATATATATATATATATATATATATATATATATATATATATATATATATATATATATATATATAGATAGATAGATAGATAGATAGATAGATAGATAGATAGTTAGATAGGTATAGATATAGATATAGATATAGATATATTGATTTTTGTATATCTCCTTGCTTCCTCTCTACTGCGTTGCTTCGTCAAAGTAAAATAATAAAAATCATTCCAGGCCCGAACCTCATTTATGCTGAAAGTTTGATCGAGATTGGTAGACTGTAGAAATAGCGTAACTTTCTAAAGTCCGTTTTGTATGTGTATGTGTGTGAGAGTTTGAAATGAATAAACATTTTCAAAAATTAATATTGCTTCCTATATAGATTTGTGAAATGTTATAATTCTTTAATATTTGCTTTTCAATTGTAGTTAACTTTTACACTATTTTTAAGGATATTTACAGCTTTCTATCATGCATTTTTTTAAAAAAGAAATCTTTAACTAGCTGTAAATTGTAGGGTGAAATATTACATTGTAGAATATTACGCTGTAAACATTCCAGCTTATGCTCTTATTCTGTGGCTCGGGGATAAAGAAAGAAATTCAACTCTTCATTCTGCCGACTGCAGCAGCAGTTTATAGGTCTCATCTTCTCTTTTATGACCACTTTTTATGGGAAAGTCCCTCATAACGTGATCCTCATTGGAATGTCCTATTGGCTTCTATACGTAGGTGAAAGATGAGCGTTATTTACAGTAGTCGTAACGAACGGTTTTCTGACTTCTCTCAATGAGGATTTTTTTTCTGCAGCATATCTTAAAGGAAATGTTCAGATCATTCTACTTCTACTTGGAAAGCAAGGTTTCCTTTCATTTACAAAACGACACCCCAAATTGTGAGTGATATTCTTAAGCGCGAATCCTTTAGGTGGAATGCAATATTTGTGAAGATAGGAGATAGAAAAATATCTCTCGTTTTCTTATATCCTTTCAACCTCCACGCTTATACTATGATTCATTGCTCTTTTCCGATGTGAAGGGTTCTTGGTTCGACTCCAAGCCATATGTGTTTGTGATTTACAATATTGTGTACTCTGACTCTTTGTACAGTGTTGCACATGCTAGCTAGTAGCTTCTACGAGTAACTTTGCACTGTCAAACAAGGGCTGCAGGCACTCTTTGTGTTTTATCGCGTTTTTCTTGGCAATTCAAATCAACAAGCTTCCACGGGTTCTATGCTCTCACTCACAGCAAGTAAATAGTGCATTTTACAGATTTTTCGGTGTTAAACCAGCATCATTGTGAGCTATAATGGAGCTACTTGAATTAAGACCTTAAGGGCCCCAGTCCAAAAAACTAGAATCATCGATGATTACTGATGTATTAACCACGCATCACCCGACAATAGGTTGTATGGGGCATAAATTACTTTAAACAACACATTCATTCTATGGCTTACGCAGTATAAATGTTAATAGCGTAGAAAAAAAGGAAACGGATCTGCATATTAGATGGTCTTCTGTGTAATCTAGAATGTTTCTGCCTTTCAGTACGGAAAAATTATAGCATATTGCGAGTTTGGATTATTCTCAACGATATTTGTTCCTGTGTTAAGTGGAATAAGACCATAGTGATGTGAATATGAATAGAAGGCAATACCTAATTACCTCTAAGTTCCCAAGTTCCCGACAGTCCCCGTTAATCTAGTGATATGAGATGGAAAATTTTCTAGTATATCTTTCAGGGAAAATTTTTCTTTAAAAAAAATATATATGTCTACGACCAAATATTAATTCCACGTTAAGTTATGAAATTGATTGAATCCATTTATAGGAATATTAAATAACCGAAAATTATGTTTTTTCCCATTAAAGTTTTCATAACTGGAAAATCTTTATATTTAGTAATTTCGTACTTGATAACGAAAAAATACATGATGTTTCTGTGTGTGTAAAGTGCAGGGAAAGTATTTAAATAAATACTTCTGAAAATAGATTTATTTAATTAAAAAATTCTCATAGAAGTCCCTTATACAAGTTGTCATTATTATTATTATTATTATTATTATTATTATTATTATTATTATTATTATTATTATTATTATTATTATTATTATTATTATTATTATTACAACTGAAAATAATAAGTTCTACTTAGATTTTATTGCAACTTGATTCACTGAGTCAACTATGATGTAAACTTCCTTTGGAAAAAAAACATGTTCACACTTAAACGTTTATATGCTATTAATTCTTACGTATGTCAATTTTAATTTTTCATTATGTATACAGCTAGTTTAGTGTAGTACTACAAACAATCTTATGTATTTGTGCAAACAATATTTATTCAATTTTATTTTAAACAGTTCACACAGTAGTGACAAGTTTTGTTCACTAGTATAAATTCTAGTTCTATAAAAATGTATAAAAATGTACAAAAATAATAAAGGAGAATATAATAAATATATGATAGAAAAAAATATGCTTATAACCAGAAAGCAAGAAAAATCTTTTTATTTTATAAACTAAAATCAAGTTACTTATTGTGGCTTGCAGCTTTGTAGTTTTAATTTGCACATTTTTCAAAGAATTGAAACAAAACTGCACAAACCTGTATATTAGTAACAAATTTACTTTATTTCTAAATTAATATTTGAATAAATATTTATTTCTTGAAAATGTTCAGTATTTCTTTTTCATGAGTTATTTCAGTTAAACATTAAATTTTTTGGTAATCGAAAACTTATAGTAAATCAGGTATGCAAATAACCACTCGCCCACTCGCTCGGGGTGAATGGTTCATCGATGCGGGCGAGTATTTAATATCATACCGAAGGTAAGTAAATGATTTCTATTGTGGGATGTGGGCTAGAGACTTTTTTCTTGAGCTAGTAAAATTTTGTTGCTTATTTGCATCCCTGTAGTAAATGCTTTACCACCACTTGCTTATATGTGATACAACTATGTAAATGTAGATGAGTAGAGATATGAGAAAAGCGTATGAAACTGAAGAAATGTCAATATTATGATTGTTTCTTATCAAATGTGAATTCTACAGATAAAGGACATTTTGTTTTTCTTTGATACGTATTTTCTAGAAATGAAGAATTGTTAATTTTCACTTTATGAAACTATTTTTTCACGCAACGTCTGTTACAAAATAAAAATGCAATACAATAAATATGAAGGAACAACCAAGAAGTGAAAGACTCCTCACGGATTGAAAATTTTTCATCATTAGCAATATTATCTACTGACAGGAAATAGTTACTATACGTATGCTTGTAACGGATCGGACAGGCACATCCCGTACACTGGCGCGTCAATTGCTATTTTTTTTTCAGCGACCAGTGTCACTACCAACAGTTCAAATTTGTTTGGGAGAGTGGAAAATACATAGCGCCATTGTGGTCTTGAATGCATAATGATGTGTTGAACATCGTGCGTAGAGAGCTCAATGTCACTATATCCTCTTCTTTGATGCATTCCACTTCTGTCTGCTCTGCAGCATCCTGTGGTCGCATTCGTGTCTGGTAATATCGTGTTACAAGTCGGTTGAAATGCGCGCATTCTTCATCTCAACATTGTTAGGTTCTCTGGCGTTTTCCTAATATATCCCATTGGAATCTATACTATCTTGCCTCCAATACACATTGACGGATCTTTGACCAGCCAAAGGTACGTCAATTAGGTTGTGGACCTATTTGTGGCTCTTTACTGAAGGTTCTGCATCAAGCCACTTTCCTACAGGATAAAGCGCTATTTCAGAGGCACGTAACTTCGTTAATTTCCTGGATGGGCACAATGTCCAATGCTTCATTAACTGGCGCGTTCACCTAATCTCTTCAACTGAACACGTATGAAACATTAATTTCTGTATCAGGACTGTACTAGAACACGTATCAGAACTGTTTCCAACTTCAGATGATGAGGTTTGGCGACCTGCCGCAGACACATGGTCGCAGTAAAGCACACAAATACATGAAACGCAGGGAAGCAGACACATGGCTTGCCATACCTTGATACATATTCAAGGTCTTATCCTCTCTATGATTTGTCGTATCGGAACTGTACTTAACGCCTATGATAGACCTACGTGGTACTGACCTTCGGATTTCTGGTAGACTCTCGGTGCAGTCACACATACCACAGAGAGATATACTGTATGTAATAATTTCATACTTGTAGCATATTTTGTCGCCGCTACATTGGAAGCTTCTACCCCCTTTCTTATAATTTTTAAAGTCTTACTGTGTTTTATTCTAAAAATGATAGACAGAAGGTCGCAAAATATATAAAGCAAACTCTTTATTGTACATGACAACCAAATTATGAATATTCATAAATGTTTGGTCTCACAGATTTTCGTGCAGTCATTCTGTATCCAAAGTGTAAGAGTGAAGACTTGGCCTCCCAAACAAGTGCTGCCCCAAAATTAAAGTCTATTACGTGTTTATGAAATGCGTTTAATATTTACAGAAAATTAATAGGCTTATCATAGAATATTTAAAAATGTTTTAGAAATATTAAAGCACATCAATACGTTAAACACAATAATTACACACTTTGCAAATGCAATGATTAGTGCAATACAAATTAATCATCCACTTTATTGTTCTCGCTTGTATAACTGGAGGCGCACACAGTTCTGTACTTATTATTATACTATTACGTTACATAACAGTGTATTAATTTTTCTTTGATCTTTTCTTTGTCTCTATTGTGATCAACGGGTGAAAAGAGAAATGGTTGATTTCTTCCACTTGAATAGGGGGTTAAGAGAGGTGGTACCTATTCTAAGAACGCTAAATCGATTCCAACTAAAAACACTTCTTGATAACTCTTATTGTTTTTGCGTTTTGCAAATCAGTATTGATGCCGGAAGTTGTCATGGATTTCTATCACTTCCTGTTTCAGTAGAGAGTTAAGGATGAAGATGAAACCTCTTCTCGCTATTTACTTACCTTATCTTACTTTTTTGTCTGTAGTGATCAACGTTAAAATATTAAGTGACTAGTTTCTACCACTTTCGGTTTAAGAATTACCTCCATCAAGGAACTGCATTCCTTACATTTGGTCCTCTACGTTCTTGCCAGAGTTGATTGTGATCTACCAAAGTAGTTTTTTTAAAAAGATTTTTTTCTCTTTCAGACAGATACACAAACAAACTGCATAAGTACGAGGGCTGTCTAAAAAGTATCCGACCTTTGGCCAGAAAAATAGTTGCGAATACCTGACAGATTTGGGACCCTAATCCCCTTCAAAGTAGGCCCCTTGTGCTTCCACACACTTAGCCCACCGATCCTTCCACTGCTGGGAACACCGCTGGAAGTCTTCTTTTGGAATGTTGTTCAGCTCCGTCGTCGTGTTCCGCATTATGTCTTGTCTACTCTCAAAACGGGATCCCTTCAGAGGCGTCTTCAATTTTGGAAACAATCAGAAGTCACAAGGAGTCAGGTCTGGAGAGTAGGGAGGTTGGCGAACGGTTGTAATTCCATGTTTGGCTAAGAACGTGTGGATCAATTGGGATGAATGTGCTGGGGCGTTGTCATGATGGACGTGCCAGTTGTTCGCTGTCCACATGTCTGGTCTTTTGCGCCGGACTGCGTCACGGAGTCACCTGAGAACATCTTGATAGTACTCCTTTGTCACTGTTTGTCCTTCCGGTGCGTATTCGTGATGCACAATTCCACGGGCATCGAAGAAAACAGTTAGCAACACATTGATTTTGCTTCGCACCTGCCGCGCTTTCTTCGGCCTTGGAGAATCGGGATGCTTCCATTGAGACGATTGTTGTTTTGTTTCTGGGTCGTACCCGTACACTCATGACTCATCTCCAGTTATCACGGAATTCAGATACCCAGGATCAGAGTTGGTGGTGTCCAGAAGGTCCTGTGCAACGTCAAAACGGGTGTCTTTTTGTTCCTGAGACAACAACTTGGGTACAAATTTAGCAGCCACTCGTTTCATGTTCAAATCGTCACGCAAAATTGCATGTGCAGAATCTTTACTCACTCCAACATCTTCTGCAATCTCCCGCACTGTCAAACGGCGATCTGCCATCACCAAATTTCGCACCCGCTCAACAACAGCTGCATTCCGAGCAGTTTGGGGCCTGCCGCTACGCTGCTCACTCTCGACTGATGTGCGGCCATCTTTGAATCGGTTGAGCCATTGTTTAATTTGTGTTACACCCATCGCATCTTCTCCAAACACCTGCTGAATCTTACGAATTGTTTGGCTTTGAGAATCGCCCAGCCTTTGACAGAATTTGATGCAGTATCTTTGCTCAATTCGTTCAGTCATCTTGTGAGAAACACTAAATCCGACGAACACTACCAACAGCACCTCACTTCGCGACCACCAGCTCACGACTGGCACACGCGAACGCGGTGAAAAAATTCAAGCATGCGCATTAAGGTTCCTCCTTCCACTGTGCACAGTGGCGCCGCCTGAGAATCACTACTTTGCGTGGAAAAAATTAAGGTCGGATACTTTTTAGACAGGCCTCGTATATAAAGTAGCTTTAGTAAACCGATTTTAAGCAGCACGGTGGCTCAGTGGTAGAACGCATATCTCTGGTTCTATCTCCAGTTAGGTACATTTGTGCTTGACAACATCGTATCCGTTAGTTTTCTCGAAGTACTCCCGTTTCCTTCCACATTCTCATCCCACTAATTATTCCGTCATCATTCACTTTCCTTAATCATCCGTCTTTCTTAACCTAAAGAACTTATAGATCAGACATTTTCATATAATTTATTATAATGTAATAAAGGCAGAAGAGAGCACAGAAATGTATCATGCCGGTCTATATTATTCTAATAAGATGAACTGACAGTTTGGCTTTCAAAGCAGTTATTTCAAAGTAAGAATCAAAAAGTTTCATTATATTTCTGAACACCGTTTGATTACTCTGTTTAAACTTTTTTTTGGAGATTTCTTTAATTTTTTAAACAATAAACCTAGTTTATTGTGGGATTTCACATGCGCTGATGCATACGCTCATTCAAGTCTCGCTCTGTCACTAATGTACGCTGGAGCTGTTGCTAATCGCAGAGAAGCTGAAAAGCAAAGAAAATACAACCACCCTCTCGGAAGTTCTGTTTTCACTACAATCGCTATTGAAACCAGTGGTGCTTGGGGTGTAAGAAGTCCTGAATTCATTAGGGAGGTAGGAAGACACATTTCTTGTATTTCCGGCGAAGTTCGCTCCACATCTTATCTAATACAGCGCATATCTGTTTCTATCCAACGTGGTGAAGTTTCGTCGGTCCTTGGCACTCTACCTCCTGGAAAGGAACTGGATGAGGTGTTTATACTCTGATAAGAATAGTTTTATATATATTAGTCCCGGGACAATAGTTTTTCTTTGACCTTATAATTATATATTTAAATTGTAATCTCTATGAATGCAATGTAATTATGTCATTTCGGTTAATAAGTTTTAGTTATCATATCATTATTTCTATTATAGATGTAGGATAACAAAATGTTAAATATGTATGTTAATATCGTTATATTTTGATGATTACTTCCATGATTAATCTGGTATGAAAAAGAGTTAAATATGTAAAATGCAATGTAGTAATATTACTTCCTATTACACATTTATCGAATTTGCCATTCTGTAAAAGTAATTGTATGATTACGACAGTTGCAGAATAATCAAAGTAACTAAATAATTGTTTTGATTGTTGAAATGTATTTTCATACTGAAACACGAAATGTTTAGTTTGATTACATAAACCTAGTATATAAACAATACTATATATATAAATTAACATGTCGTATTATTTTTCACTTCGTAATTCAGATTTGTTACACTTTTAAAAGTATTTTAAATAAAGACTAAAAGTTTTGTTTGCTCATCCTGAATGGCATATCAAACATTCAAACATTTCAATATTCCGTTATTTGCCAGAAAAAGAAAGAAAAGCAAAATTGAAAGAAGAAGGGAAAACCGAAAAGCAAAATAAATAAAGTGAATTTGGTGTGATTGACAATTCATGAAGCAAGCAATGTTTGAGGAAGCTTGTAAATCTAGCGAACAAGTTTTAAATTGCAGTTGATTTTAATTACGTTCAGTGTTTGATTATCATGTTTGCTAAAACAGAAAACCAATTTCTGTAACTAGAGAGGCAATACAACCTTGAATCGAAGGATAGAGTTTTCCTCTTTTATGTACTTACAATGTAAATTGAAATATTTTGATGTAGTACAAACGTACCTTTTAAATATAGATAGACTAAACAAACAATATAATAATAATAATAATCAAAGGAAGGGATAATGTTTATTTCTATAATGTTATTAAAGATGAACGAAAACATATGTCCAAAAATGAGACATATACCTATCAAAAGAACTTAATGAATGAAAAAAGTCATATGTATGAGTCTGAAATCTCATGCGTGGTTTTCCAGAAAATGGAGGAATATGATTTTTTTTCGCAAACCTAAAAATTAATGCAGTATGATAACAGACTAACAAGTAATGCAAGATTACAATGAGGTAAACAAAATGGGGTATTTTGAAGCTCGTCCGATTTAAAAAAAAAAAATCCTTCACTTTAGATTTAAAACATCATATTTGGAGGCAGTTTCCCCTCTTACATTTTCTTATAACTCTGATAATAACAGAGTTACACTGTCAGGGGACTTTTAAGACACCCTGTATATATATTCTTAAGCGTTGTAATAAAATTATTACCGTATATTTTGCAGAAAAAGACTGATTACTTATTTTTCTACTATGTAAAAAAAATAGTGAATAAAAAGTTCGGAAAAAGACTCACAAAATACTTTGTGTGGAATTTTCTGGTTATTCTTGCCTTAATCAACCTTACAATATCAATTCCTTTTATTAATATCGTATGAACTTCTCCTTTAAAACTTCCTACATTCCTGTTCACTCCTCATATACAATAACATTGTACTTTTCTGGATACTCTTTATTTCACTGTTCACAATAAACATATCTTATTCTCTAAACATCGTCACAACTCTTGACTTAATTACATCTACTTCTCCAACTTTACTCTGTTTAAAAATTATTACATATTATTCTGGACAAACTCTGAACTATCAACAACCAACTTATTATCTCTCAAACTCCGTAAACAACTACTTTTAACTTCCTTTTTCCTTTCCTTAACCTCTTTCGAGGCGTTTAGTTTTGAGGCACAAATCCATCATCCTAGTTTGCTTATGTCCTGCGATTGAGATTAATAATTCTTGGTGACCAGTTCTTTGTTGAATAAATTGAGGGCGAACATTAGATTCTTCTTGTAACTGAAATGTAATGTATCAGACACAAAATCAACTATGAAATCTTGTAGGATAAATGTATTTCACTTTTTTAAAAAAAGAAATTATTTGAGGAGAAATCTCGAAATCCAGTATTCTTTAAAAACTTCCATCAAACTATTTGAAGAATCTGATATTAAATATTTTTTTCTTTTTATATATTTAAGTAGTTTTGATGCAGAAACTGTATAAAGATATGTAACAACTCTTGATTTGTGGTCGTTAAAAGTAAGTTAACATTGACTGGTAAAGTATGGACATATTTCAGAATTTATTCCAGAAGCTTATTTCGATTTTTGTTAAAATAATTCACATTGAAATATAGTGATTTTCTAGGAGTTACGGTAGTCTGTACTACTAATCTGACAAGGGAACATCTTATATTGATAGTATCATTGCCTAATCAAACAATGTGCAATCGATAGAGGAGTGAAGGAAAGTGAGAAATCCGAAGTTTTACGGGCCGACACCCAAAAACACAGGAGATACAGAGGAAAGAAGAATCCAGAATCATGTGAAGATAGTAATGCAAAAAACACACTGACACAAAAAGAATTTCAAAATGATATCTACACAACACTATAGTAAGCAACATTGTACCCACAGACATGCAATCATATGAAACGCAGTGTTGCCAACTGAGAACAAAATGAAGTTTTGTTAAATGGTATGGAACACAAATTATGACATGTAGAAAATCTAATTATGAGTAGAACCATTGAAGTCATGATGTACAGTGTTACCAACACTTGAAGATAGGCCTATATGAATTCCTACATGAATCTCGGACGTAGAAGAGTGCATACAGTACCAACACACTGCGGAGCTCTTTATCAACAGTAACACTGAAAAATTAACTCGCAATAATGTGTGAGGTGATACAATATTACATACATCAGAAAAGTGAGCTGCTAATCAATCCAAGAGTATGCATCATTTCAGTTTTGTGTGTTGTGTTTGATACTATTCTGATTTTTCACTTGGGTAAACCTGCTTCGACACTGTGCTTCGTCCCTTATTTTCGTACTTCAGTGATTATATTCTTGTTTGTGGTCTCATATTTTGGTTTTAACTAGTTTGAATCGTGTACTGTACATTCTCTTCTATATCCGAGATTCATATAGGAATTCATATAGGCCTATCTTCAAACGTTGACAACACTGTACATCATGACTTCACAGGTATGATTCTACACATAATTAGATTTTCTACATGTTATAATTTGTGTTCCGTGCCATTTAATAAAACTTCATTTTGTGCTCAGCTGGCAACACTGCATTATATATAATGTTATTGAGCATGTCTGTGGGTACAATATTTGTTTACTATAGTGTTGTATAAATGTCACTTTGTTTACTTTAATCATTTTGAAGTTCTTTCTGTGTCAGTGTATCTTTGGCATTACTATCTTCACATGATTCTGGATTCTTCTTTCCTATGTATTTCCTATGTATCGTAAAACTTCGGATTTCTCACTTTTCTTCACTCCTCTATCGATTGCACATTGTTTGATTAGGCAATGCTACTATCAAAATAAGATATTTCCTTGTGAGTATTAATATAGTTTTCGATCTGGACCAGGATCCTGATTGAAATTGAGCGTGTGTGACATTCCGTAATGTCCCAATATTTCTGACCTGGACCAGATTTGCTCTTCTTTTTCCATGATGAAATTTGTTTAATATGGTAATCCTTGATTAAGTATTTAAAATTATGATATGGTAGTTTTATGTTAGTTTGTATTCGTGACGTAACTGCTTTCCGTGATAAGTCACTCACATACTTATTAAAGTTTATTCCAACATGTGTTTTAGTATAAAATAGAGTTATTTGATAGCTTTTAATTCTTAAAGTATCAAAGCAGGCTTTAATTAACATAATATTCCATGACGTTGTGGTTGTCCATTTGGGATGGTTGAGTGTAGATATTACACTTAGGATATCAGTACAAATGCAAGCTTTCTTTATCCTTAATTGTTTTATTAAACGTTTTACAGCTTGTCTTATCCAGAACGCTTCGGCTTCAAAGATGGAGGTATTCTTAGGTAATTTATATTGTCGTTCTATTAAGAGGTGAGGGATGGTAACTGGTACACCTACTGGTAAATGTTTTGACCTATCTGTGAATATTAGAATGCAGTTGTTAGTAAGTTGTTCTTTGCAATAACTAATATATTATTATGGATATTTGGTATTTTTTCTTTGTTATTAAATTGAATATAATTTGGAATTATGGCTGGGATCTTGAGTAAGTTGATGTGGTATTGAAAAAGATACGACGTGATTGAAGGAACTTTATATATACACTTGTCAATAGGTCTATATACTCTATATAAGTGATATATCCATGGTAATCCATCCAGATATGGTAGTTTCTTTTTGGTATTGATTTTAAATAACTTCTCTAATGCTTGAGATATGATAGAAGACAATTTATCCATTCTAGATAGTAAATAATTTGCTGTTAGTCTCGAAATTTGAAATTCTATGGGATAATTAGAAGTAGTACCCAAAAGAGTAATTTTGGGACAGTAAGACGGCTGAGAAAGTATAATTTTAGTTGCTTGATATTGTAATTGTTGCATTTTATTATAAAAGTAAGTTAAATTTTGATTATAAAACATACTTCCATATAAAATTATTGCTATTAAAGTTTTATTCAGAATTTTATTTAAAAGAAACTTATTTGAAAGCATTCATTAATTATCCGTCTCCTTTAGACTATAGAGAATGTTCATAGGACATAAAACTCATGGTTTTCATTTCATTTCTAATTTTCTTGATTCTTTTTTATATATATTCTTGAGTCTTATAATAAAATTATTATAGTAGGAATTATATTACGTTGTAAGTATTGAACAAAGGAAACCAGCGAACGTAAACATAGAATGCAAAATATTTTCGGAATTGACAGCACTATATCTAAAGATACGGATATGATGCGTTACGCATATCTCTGATACTTAAATTTAGTATAAATACGAAACTCTAGTAAATACTAACTGATCCAGAAATGTCATTTGCAAGATGTGGATCGACTCTTGGCTCGAAATACTGAATTTTACATCCGAACAGATTAACGTTTTGTAATATTATATAGTATATCGTAATATTATCGTGTTATAATTCATTGTGTCATCGTATTATAATTTTTCCACAAATGCTGTAACAAATATTTTTTGTTGCTGACTTTTATATATTATAACATATAAAAGTCAGCAACAAAAAATATTTGTTACAGCATTTGTGGAAAAATTATAATACGATGACACAATGAATTATAACACGATAATATTACGATATACTATATCGTAATAACAAATTTAAACTTTTTGTTTGTTATATGAGAAAAATTACCTGATCTTAAAGGAACTTTTTGCGCTGAATTCGAATATGCACTCGGTTTCTCTTCATCACGTACAGTTTTCCCGTAACAGAGGGATTTTTGGGAAATTCCCTCAAAAATTTCCCTTTTTCAGATATTTTATTCCCCTAGCTCCTGTCCCCTTACATATAGTAACACAGAAATTATACCTAAGTATACCTTGATTTATATTTAATAGACCCTAAAAGTTTCGTAAAAATCCCTTTGTTCTTTCTAGAGAAATAAATATATTTGTATGTATACTGTGTGCACTGTTTATTGCACCTGATAGTAATGCTTTCAGATCTCCTGAGTTGGGGTAAAAACGATTTGCTTTATTACTACAAACACAGGCATAAAAATGATTATTTACAATAGTCAACAACACACTTGTATTGCTCTCTGTAAATTAGAAACGTGTATAAAAATAGAATGTACTTCCAACGTGTATTTTTTTAAACGTACAGTATATGTATATCTTAATACATATATATACAATTCTCCAAGTTTTTTCGTTTTGTTCATGAAATGGTTATCAATATTTGTTATCAAATGTAACAGAATGCAAAAGAAAGAAAGAAGCTGATGACAAACATTATGAAGTGAAGGAATGAGAACCTAGAGTGAATTACGTACCTGGAGAATGCAACGTCAAATACGCTCCTTTGGTAGATCCTAATAAGATATTACTACCGCCACTTCATATCAAGTTAGGACTTATGAAAAACTTTGTCAAAGCCATGGACACATCTGGTGAAGGTTTCAAGTATTTGCGAGATAAGTTCCCTAACCTGAGTGATGCTAAGATTTCAGCGGGAGTGTTTATTGGTCCCCAAATTAGGAAATTAATGTTTGATGATAGCTTTGACAGCAAGTTAAACAGTGCTGAGCTAGCTGCCTGGACAGCATTTAAGTGTGTTGTGCGCAACTTTCTGGGCAATAACAAAGCTGAGAGTTACACAGAAATCGTACAGGACATGATACAGAAATACAAAGAGTTGGGTTGTAGGATGTCTTTAAAAATCCACTTTTTGCACTCCCACCTCAGCTTCTTTCCTGCTAACCTAGGTGCTCTCAGCGACGAACAGGGGGAAAGATTCCACCAAGATATAATGGCAATGGAGAAAAGGTACCAGGGACGATGGGATCCTTCAATGATGGGGGACTATTGTTGGGGTCTTGTTAGAGAATGCAACATTTCTTACAAAAGAAGGAAGTAGTGTACGTTTTTGTAACCCAATGGAAGTTTCATATATTGTGATAGTTTTGATTGTCTTTTCATGACCTTTTGGTACATTTGTATTATTGTTTATTGTAAATTGTCACACTTGTAAATTATATTGTATTATATTTTATATATGTGTTTGTGGTAATAAAGCAAAACGTTTTACCTCAACTTAAGAGATCTGAAAGCATTACTATAAGGTGCAATAAACAGTACACACAGTATACATACAAACATATTTATTTCTCTAGAAAGAATAAAGCGATTATTACGAAACTTGGAGGGTTTGTTAAATATGAATCAAAGTATACTTAGGTATAATTTCTATGTTAGTATATGCAAGGGGACAAGATCTTGGGGTGTAAAATAAACGAAAAGGGGGATTTTTGAGGGATTTTCCCGAAAATCCCTCTGTTACGGGAAAATCGTACGTGATGGAGATAAACCGAGTGCATATTCGAGTTCAGCGCAAAAAGTTCCTTTAAGAACAGGTATTTCCTTTTATGTAACAAAACCTTTGTTAACTAGTGTTATATGCAATAATTGTTAATTGCGTGGTGATGATGGTTACTAATATAGCACGCGGTGTTCGAAGTAAGACAAGAAAAGTACTCATTGTTAGATACAGCTGTAGCCCATTTCTTTTCAGACCAGGTTACAATTCTACAGTATTGGAAAGCAGAATCCAAACTGTAACTTTAAAAAATAGGGGAATATCGTTTCTCCACGTCAAATATTTACCACGTGAACGTTAGGCCTATAGTGTACCTGAATGATGGAGGTGCATGCCAGTTTAAAGCCTTAAAACGATGCAAACGTCTTTACCATTTGTAAGGAACTCGAATTGTAGTATTAGTTCGGAGGGAAACATGTGGCTTTATGTATTGTAAACACCAAGTGATCTTACATATGCAAGTGATCTGCCATATCTTGGAGGGCAGTTGCCCCCACCGCCCTCACAGTGGATCCGCCACTGCTACTAAACATTTAAGGCTTCTACGCTGAATCTTAGCTTACTTTCTAACGTGGTAGCACATTTATATATACAGGTTATCCGAATGTTATACCATCTTAGCTTTTATTTGCAGGCCTACCCCCATCACTCGTATTCTTTGGAAGTCAGCTTCTGGTATTTTCCACTCAAGTGAAATCAAACCAATGTCATACGCGAACTCTAAACCTCCACTAATATCTTAGTTTCAACGAAGATCTAGCCTCTACTATGTTGTCCACTAATGCTTACTGTGCGTTGAGTTTCGCTATTGGTTGATTAATTCCCAGCTTATGCATGATTAAGAAAGCTATGATAACCTGTTCCGACTCCCTTTTAAGCACAACTTCAAATATTCTTCATTAAAATTGTTTGTTTTTTACGGTAAAGGAAACATAAATTTTCACTATTTGAAAAAGCACTAAGAACCTACACTGTATAACATATTTTTCAACGAATTCTTTACTAAATTCTCTCTCTCTCTCTCTCTCTGTGTGTGTGTGTGTGTGTCTGCCTGTTATTTGCGATTTTTTTTCAATTTTGGGCGCTCCATTCGATGGAGCATCAAATTTTGCGCCATTCTTACCATTCCTGACATATTGGCTTAAAAAAAGTTCCGATTTCGGGAGATTAAAAGAACCATATTTCGGGAACCGTAAGTCATAAAGACATGATATTGGTGTTGATCAATACTAAAATTGATTTAATTATTATTGCGTCATTAGTTATTGATTCAATAATTTTTGTGTCATTAGTTGATCAAATAAATTTAATATACAATTTCACATTTCGGAAAAACTTAAATCTTTTTAAGTTCGTTCTGACAATGCTCTTGGAGCATTCTCAACTGGTTCAAATCTAAATTTTTTCTCACGTCTCAGCTTTTAACAAATATTGAGAGAAAATGTTTCGTGAATCAAACAATCTTGGAAAGTAAATTGGTATTAAAACACTGCGAGTATACTCCATTTTCCAAAGAATAAGAAGAAAAAGAAAACCATGGATATTCTTTATTTGTCAAGGAAAGAAGATTAAAATGAAAGATCTGACGAAAGACTCAATCTTCAAAATGGACGTCGTCCATCTTTGTTTCTAATGTGCTTCTTCGTTTATATCCCTCTAACTACAGAATACACAGAAGTTTTCTTGCTTTCAGACGGCTTTCTGGCCCAATTCTTCACAAATCGATGTGTTTAGGGAACTTTTAACTCATAAGAAGGAATTGGTTTTCTTCAATCAGTATTACCAACTCATAGGCATGAAGATTTTTTTTTCTGATACGTTAGTCGATTATATTTAGACGGTCTAATTTACTTCTTTAATTAAGTTACGAATTTTATTCCCAGTTGGATTTCAATCTCACAGTGTGAACTTCACAAGATTGAAGGGAAAACTTAATTGTACAGTATTGTTAGAGTATAACGCAAAAAAAAAAAAAAAAAAAAAAAATACATAGCCAAAAATCGGACTTATTCCAATTGATAATCCTATTGAGGTGAAGAAAGTTATACGCGATGAGTGAGTGTAAACCCTCATGGACAGAAGCATAATTTCAAATGTTCCCAAGAGAAGGAGGCAAGACCGCCAACCGACATAAGAGTTTCACGTTTTTTCTTAGTATATTAGTATACAATTTATTTTCAAACTCAGGGGGAGGCAATAACGTCGCTGCCCTCCTCAAATTACGCCCTTACTCATGCGTAGTTCTCGAGAAAACCTAACAAACCTATTTTCTGTAGACAAAAATTAAAGCTGCGCGATAACCACGGCAACTTTATCAAATTTATCTCACAATTAGCTATCATGTTAGCCCTACTAAAATGTCATTCCTGGGAGAGAAAGTAAAACACGCGGGCTTACGTAATTTCCAAACATCATTTGAATTGTTATACGAAATTCACTTGTGCCTCTAACTTCCGAATCTAAGAAAAATATAACTGCAAATCTCAAGATCCACTTGTGGTCCGCGGAAGACAGTTAGAGAAACGATAATATGAACTACACTAAATATATTTGTTATTCGTCAATATTGACAGCTTAGTGCTTAATAACAATAAAAATGAACTACTTCCGTTAAGTTTCCACATTATTTGCGTAGAAATATATATGCCACGTGTGAGTGTCTTATTTTGAAGAACGGAATAGATAAAAAATTAGATAGAGATAGCTTACACTAAGGACTAACAGGAAATGCGTGCGGAAGCAATAATAAGGTAGAGGATATAATAGAAACTAGAAGGCTCTATCCAGCTCAGCACAGCGGGGACAAACAAATTGAGATGAACTTGTCGGAAGAGCGACGAGATATAATCTCTCCTTTCTCTCTTTCTCTCTGTCAGGAGATCATGCGCATAAGCGACCCTCCACTGATGCTGTCGCATGGTGTTCCCTCTCGTTAGGCGGGAAGTTAACTCACGGCATCTCAGTTTCCCACCTGATCGTGTGGTGGATGCTGTTACACACAACCCGTACCTACACACGCTCTCTGCCAGGTAGTGTTTGAGTTGTTGTTGTTGGGATTTCGAGAGTGAATGTGACGACGCTACGGTCCACAGTGGCGAACAACGAAAATAATGACGACGAGGGTCACGTGCTGGAAGAACCAGATGGCAATGTCGCTAGCTGTAGCCGTGACATGGGCAAGTATTCAGATATTATATGAAATGTTTATTTTACTTTTAAAAAATACCGTCGCGTTGCATAAACTTTAAATTCAAATCTATTCCAATTATATTATTATTAGTTTTTAAAGTTATTACAACTTTTTTTTAATACTTCGGTTTTTTTTTTTTTTTTTTTTTTACATTTTCTTTTATATTCAGTATCTAGAAGAACAAGCTTGGCTCAATGGATGAAACAAGAATTTTTATGCCGCTATCAGAAAGTCTACTTAATCTGAGTTTTCGCAAAGTCGGTTTGTATGATGCTCTATGTTTGTTGAAGTTTAGAGCTACTTTTCTGCATTCCGTTTCAGCACGGAGGCTATATAAAACATGGACTTGGAACCATCCTAATATGTTGAGTGTTCTCCATCCGGGAAACGAAGTCAAGATTACACACACAAATGCACACTGTTAGCTCTGTTCCACTGTTAGGGACAAGAATGGAGAACCTTAATTTAGATATTTCTCAAAGTCAAGAATCACTTTCATGCATCCAAAACGAGTAAACTATTTTCGTTTCATGAAAATCTGTCTTCTAAGATAAAATTTACAAATAAATAAATAATTGTGCTTTCAAAGAGAGGGAAATAGTTTTCAGAGAGAGACACATAGTTTTCAGAGAGTGGAAAATAGTTTTTAGAGAGATGAAAATAGTTTTCAGAGAGAAAAAGGAGACTAGTTTCCAGAAAGGAAGAAGTAGTTTTCAGAGAGAAGAAAATAGTTCTTAGAAAGAAGAAAATATTTTTCAGAGAGAAGAAAATATTTTTCAGAAGAGGGAAATAGTTTTCAGAGACTGGGAAATAGTTTTCAGAGAGAAGAAAAGAGATTTTAGGAAGAAAGAGGAGACTAGTTTCTAGAAAGAACGAAGTAGTTTTCAGAGAGAGAGAAATTGAAATAGTTTTCAGAGACAGAGAAAGATAAATAGTTTTTAGAGAGAGAGTCTTAGTTTTCAGAGAGTGGGAAATAGTTTTCAGAGAGAAGAAAATAGTTTTCAGAGATTGGGACATAGTTTCAGAGACTGGAAAATAGTTTTCAGAGAGAAGAAAATAGATTTTAGAAAGAGGACACCTGTTTTCAAAAAGAACAAAGTAGTTTTCAGACAGAGAGAAATAGTTTTTAGAAAGGGACACATAGTTTTCAGAAGGGAAAAATAGTTTTCAGAGAGAGAAGACTAGTTTTCAGAAAGGAGGAAGTAGTTTTCAGAGAGAGGAATATAGTTTTTAGAAAGAAGAAAATAGTTTTCAGAGAGAAGAAAATAGTTTTCAGTAGAGGGAAATAGTTTTCAGAGAGATGGATATAGTTTTCAGAGAGTGAGAAATAGTTTCCAGAAAGAAGAAAATAGTTTTTACAAAGAGGGAAATAGTTTTCAGAGAGAAGAGAATCGTTATCAGAGAGAGAGAGAGAGAGAGTATTTTCAGAGACAAGGAAATACTTGTCAGAGAGAAGGAAAGAATTTAACTTTTCAAAAATATAGTTCTTTAATTTACTTAACAACTTGTTCCTAAAATTATACACAACTCATTTTAAACTTTGAAATTTAATCTTAGTCACTCAACAATGATTCTTTAAAATTTGTTCTTACGGGGCCGCGGTGGCTCAGTGGTCCCGCGTTCGATCCCAGCCCTCGCCAAGTGAACTTTGTGGTGGACAAACACTGTGTGCGTGGGTTTTCTCGGGGTTATCCCGTTTCCTCCCACTTTCTTCATTCCACCGTTTCATTCATTACTCATCATCACCGTCTCCTTTAGCCTAGCCGGCATAACCGTGGGACGTAAAACTCAAAGATTTCATTTCATTTCATATAAAATTTGTTCTTGAGACTTAAATTCTGAATGTTGCACACTTTATTAATGAAAATGTTCCTATTTTATGAGGAATATGAATATGTCGTCGTTGTTTCCATGAACTGGCGAATTTAGTTGTTCCAAGGTATCATGAACTGGCGAATGTACAAAAATATGGCTTTGAAAAAATCAAACTTAAAAAATGGATAATTTTATTCACTATCGAATCTATATTTTAAAAAATACATAAATGAAAAATATTAATAGAGATTAATGAATGATATCTTAAATTACAGTTTATCACACATTTGCTTTACTATTGACATTGTAAGCTGATATTTATTGCTTTGAATCTATTCGCCGGTTCGTGAAAATCTTTTTTTTACAAATTCGCCAGTTCATCGCTCGTTTGATTAACACGGTTTTCATAATAGACAATAGCGAATTCATATTCTCCGCAATTCGAAGGACACTAGTGACGTAAATTTCGAATAGCTCAACAACAATTACTTCAATTCAAGTGCCTACGCTACTACAGTACAGAGTGATCACAAAGTCCCGGACCCTCCAACTCGTGTCCACATATTCATGGATGGTCGCATTGTATTAATGTGGGATCATGCCAGAGCACAACTTTGAGGTAGTCTGACAATTCTTTACTATTTCTTCCTGAGTGGTTGTGTGTACACAATCATTTCCACAACAGAGTACGATTCTCCTTGTACGATGTGAAATTATCCTCAACATTGGTGGCATGATGGCAGTAAATGTACGTCGCGCAACATCCTTCGTTCGTCAACCGTCTCATAACATGCTGCAGCAATCTTTTGTTTAATGGATCCCCATAATGCATTGTCGCAAGATCATAGATTATGACTTCGGCGTGGCCAGATCAGAACTGCAATATATTGCACACTCGTCCGAGAAACACATTTTCCCTCTTGAAGGAAGAGTTGTAAAGACATCGAGCATTCGCCCACATGCCTGCTGATATATTGGTACGTCACTATCACTCAAAACAAAGGTTTAAATGTCTTTAACTGCAAATCTTTCGTCATATGTTTTTGTAATGTCAAGTATGGAACACCCAATTCCTGTGGTCGGTTACGACTGAGCTTTTTTAAGCGAACGTTCGACAGACGCTGTAGCCTCCACTCACGTTCCCAGTCGTGTTGGTGATATCCTGAGCGGGGCTTATCTTTTATGCAACCAGTTGCAAAGAGCTAATATTATTGGTTTTGGAAGGCAAAGTGTCTGAATCCTTACAGTTAAATCATACTGAATATCTCTCATTGATTTTCCTGTATGGGGTCGTTTGCGAGCTCACGTCCTCACTACTATCCATTCATCCATGGTGGAAGTGGAATCATCAGCCATGATTTACATGTATATCAGCACCTAATAATAAAAATAATAATACAATAACATCCATGTAATACATAGGGGATAACAAGACTTTGTGATCATTCTGTATATTATAATTCCGTAAAAATATTATTATGATATTTATTGCTATTAATGTATACAAGCACGTTTTGCTAATACTAAGCAGCATTGTTGACATCAAAAGGTGAAAATACTTGATACATTTATTGAAAGTTGTATACACACCAATATTTTAGGTTTCGTGAAGCAATCTTAAAATTGAAAACTAATTTATGATTGCACACACATTCACAACGGAAATAAAGATATTTACTTACATCCATTGAAACCAATATGGAAGATTACAGTACAGCCATCTGTAAATAAATGCAATCTCACAGGGACACTCGGTCGAAAAAGTGTAAACGTTTTTCCTGGGTTTTCTCATTTACACCAGGCAAATACCGGAATGGTACCTCACATATAGGCCCCAGGCCGTTTCATTCCTTGCTCAATTCTTTCTTCCTTCCCTATCCTCGGACAGTGTGCTCGCCGAGGGACGTCATCCCTCATATGTGACGCTTAACATGGCCATAGATGCCGAAAACTCAGAAATCTAATTCCTAACCTAACCTAAAACATCGTAAGTTAGTAGCGATTTCCTTCGGACCTTGTTTTGCTAATCTATGTTCCAAATAAAACAGTGATTTCCATCCTTACTAGCAAGTTCATAGATTCTGAAATTGCAGGTTGATAGCTTTCGCTTATAATACAATTACCTGTTCCATATTAAAGCAAGCAGCGACGATCTTTGATTCATTTGAGTCACACTGTAGTTTAAAAATTTTAAGTTCTCTTATCCTAGTCTTTTCTTGAATGTGTTTGTTAAACTTATCTGTCATTAGCTGAACTTCGTTTAAGGTCTCCTTTGTAAATTGTTTACATTCGCCAGTTCGTGAAATTATGGTTTTCATTTTCTCAGTTTTTGCCAATATATTGCAAATATCTCACAAGATTTCGGTTCTAAGCAGTGATGAAAATTTTCTGGAAAATTTTCCAATTCATAAAAACATACTCCACTTATTCCTACATCGTTGTTTAACCGTGATGTAAGGTGGAAAATTTTCTTCTACATTTTTCCGGAAAATTTTCCGTTCTTAACAAATATCAGCGATCAAGTAGCAATTCCTCAGTATTCATAAAATTGATTGAATTCATGTATAGACATGTCAAAAAGTGAAATATCGTTTAAAGAATATGAAAATTTTCATGGCTGAGACAATTTTCAGTACTATATAGGAACAAGCGGAACAATTTTTCATGAATCGAAAAATTGTCTGTCCTGTACAGTGATGAAAATTTTCCGGAAAATTTTGAAACTGAAAATTTTCCGATTCATAAAAATATACTCCACTTTTTCCTACATCGTTGTTTAGCCGTGATGTGAGGTGGAAAATTTTCTGCTACATTTTTCCGGAAAATTTTCCGTTCTTAACATATATCAGTGATCAAGTAACAGTTCCTAAGCAATCATAAAATTGATTGAAATCATGTATAGAAATGTTAAAAACTGAAATATTGTTTAAAGAATCTCAAAATTTTCATGACTCAGACAATTTTCAGTGTTATGTAGCAACAAGTTAAACAATTTTTCATGAATCGAAATATTTTGTGTCTTGCATGTAAAAATTTAAGAACTTTTTATAAGTCGGAAAATTTTCATCATTTTGAAGCAAAAAGTAAAACAACTTTTTGTGAATCGGAAAGTTTTATTGCTCTGTGGAAAAAAGTGAAAGGAATTTTCATGAATCGGAAAATTTTCATCACAATGTAGAAACAAGTGAAATTTTTTTTCAAATTCCGGACAATTTTGGATATTATGTATAGTGATGTTAGGTGGAAAAATTTCCACTATATTTAACTGCACATTCAGCTATAAAATTCAATTTGTGTAGAGGAAAGTTAGACAGCAACAAATTATCATTTTCGAATTAGCTTTCGGAAACCAGAAAATTTTCTAATATTTCAAGTTGCGAAGTAAAAATATACAGTGTTTCTCTCTCTCTCTCTCTCTCTCTTTCTCTTTCTCTTTCTCTTTCTCTCTCTCTCTCTCTCTCTCTCTCTCTCTCTCTGTGTGTATGTGTAAAGTGCAGGGAACATACATCGAGTTCGTAGAAAACAAATATCCCATTCCAATATTTAAAATGTAACAAGAAATTGAAAAAAAAACTGTGAATTTATCAATTTCAGAAACAGGAAATTCCACTATTTCTTCACAGGCCGGCCTATGTAATGAAATAACTACATAAAAGTTCCTTATGAAGATTATTTTTGTAACAGAAAATAAGAAAAAATGATTTTATACTCCACTCATAAATCATAATTTCAATATTGGAGTTTTGTATAATCAACATCTTAGAGCAGATATTTGTATTGTAAAACTGCCATTATTATGTATAAAAATGTATTAGAAATAATGACGATTCGATAGAGCAAGTGTGTATATATATAAGAGAAATATGTTTTTTATTTCGTAAATTAAAATGAAATTACTTGTTGCTTTTAGAACGCAGCGTTAATAGTGCAGCTTTTTATGTTTTTTTATTATTTTATTGGAAGAACAACTCCACAAATCTGCTTCCTTATTAGTTATATTTCACTTTCTCTTCTGAATTAATATATGATTAAGTAAATGTTTCTTTCCAGAAAATGGCCAGTGTTTGCTTTCATGAGTTACTTAAACTCGAATTTAGGTAGTCAAAAATTTACAGTAGGTACTTTATATTATATCTACTTATTTGTAAATGTTGCAGTAGACCTATGTAAATCTATAAAATTAGTAAAGCTATGAGAAAACCGTCTTATGCGTATTAAACTGACGAAATCTAATATTGTAAGATCAAAGGTGGATTCTGAGGAAAGAAAGCATTGAAGTTTTTGAAACATTTTTGAAATGAAGAATCGTTAGAGTTTCACTTCATGAAACTTTTTAACTCAATATTTATTACCAATAAATTTTAGGGCTAAACAACGATATAGGAATAAGTGGAGTATGCTTTTATGAATCGGAAAATATTCATGACTTTTAATAAATTAAAACTTTAATTAACAGAATGGGATATTTGTACTCTACGAACTCGATGTATGTTCTCTGCACTTTGCATACATACATACATACACACACACACACACACACACAGAGAGAGAGAGAGAGAGAGAGAGAGAGGGAGTTGTATTAAGTTGATTTTAAGTTTAACGTCCCTTTCAGCAGCGAGACTATATACGATGGGAGCAACTGATTAACGTGGAATCCGAACTACATGAGCTCCCGCTCGAAATCGAACCGTATGCTAACCGCTTAGCAACGAAGGAGCTCGAAGAAGAAGAAGAAGAGAGAGAAACACTGTGTAAAATTTTATTTCCCAACTTGAAATATTAGAAAATTTTCCGGTTCCCGAAAGCTAATTGGAAAATTATAATTTGTTGCTGACTAACTTTCCTCTACAGAAATTCAATTTTGTAACTCTATGTGCAGTTAAATATAGCGGAAAATTTTCCACCTAACATCACTATACATAATATCCAAAATTATGAAAAGTTTTTTCCACTTGTTTCTACATCGTGATGAAAATTTTCCGATTCATGAAAATTCCTTTCACTTTTTTCTACAGAGCAATAAAACTTTCCGATTCACAAAAAGTTGTTTTACTTTTTGCTTCAAAATGATGAAAATTTTCCGACTCATAAAAAGTTCTTCAATTTCTCCATATAAGACAGAAAATATTTTGATTCATGAAAAAATGTTTAACTTGTTCCTACATAGTACTGAAAATTGTCTGAGCCATGAAAATTTTGAGATTCTTTAAACGATATTTCACTTTTTAACATTTCTATACATTAATTCAATCAATTTTATGATTGTTGAGGAATTGTTACTTGATTACTGATATTTGTTTTTAGAACGGAAATTCTTTTCCGGAAAATTATAGCGGAAAATTTTCCACCTCACATCACTAGTTCTAAGTTTTCCTACACTAATAGTACACATGTACCTAACAGTTTTCGTAACATAAACTAATAAAAGTGCATTTTTTTCACATTCGCCGGTTCGTAATATCTTGGAACAACTAAATTCGCCAGTTCGTGAAAACAACGACCATATTATATATATCATTCGAATATGAAAAGTTTTGAGCAATTGTTTTACACATAGAGACAATCAGCTTCATTGGTTCAGCAGTACGCACAGCATGACAGCTAAACCAAAGGAATTCTTCCAGAATTTCGAGCGTTTAATAGTTATCTTCATTTGTTTACTTGTTTGCGGCTTAGCGTTTCCTCTTAGCATCGTGGACTTGTGGCTCAATGCAGAATGTGAATCACGTGACTACGTACTGGTAATCGAATTCATGCCTTAAGCATAAAAGACAAAAACTAACTATTTTACCTTGATGAATTCTACAGTTACCCACGAAAATTAATACGTAAAAGCAGAGTAAGATATTGAGGATTATTATAAAATATTATCATTATTTTACGTGCTTTTATCTCAGAACATTGATGAGGAGTAATAAAATGAAAGTAACTCAACGTAACGTTTGTAAGAAATGAAATTTTTGAGTTTTACGTCCCACGATTATGCCGGTTAGGCTCAAGGAGACGGTGATGATGAGAAATGAGTAAAATGGTGGAATGAAAAATGTGGGAGAATCCCGAGGAAACCCACGCACACGGTGCTTGTCTACCACAAAGTTCACTTGGTGCGAGTAGGGTTTGAACCCGGAACCCCACGCACCAGAGGTGAACGCTCTACCACTGAGCCACCGCGGCTCCTAACGTAACTTTTTTGTTTGATAATTACAAAACAATAAAAACAATAAACTGATATTTTTTCAGTATATTTTTCGATACACTTTGGTATGTACAGCTCATGAAGTGCAAAATCTCATGAAAACAGTGAATTGAGGTAATACTGTAGAATGCTGTAAATACTGAAAATGTTATGTTGCAATTTGTTCATTATTTTTCAGTAATTTGAGAGATGCTAAAATACATTGTAAAATTTCGCGATGAGTTTACAGAAGTATACATTTCTTTTTTCCCGAAAAACATATGTGTTCCATACGCACCTTTTGGACTTCAAGCATTTTCATCGCATTTACGTGATACTTATATTTCCCTGTCTCATAAGCATAATACAATACATCTGACAAAATATTTCTTATACTTTTCCTCATTTACTGTTTGTTGACCGGAATTCAGCGTCTCTTCCAGCATTGAGGCTATATGAGACGTGGGGCTACTATTTAACTTAAGATTTGAACCATATGATCCCTCACAGACAATGAACTCGGATTTCCAGCTCTGAAAACGCAGGCATTAACCCAGGGGCGTCATTTCAGCCTTCACTTGAGGGGGATAAGAGCACCACTGACATAAGACTTTTACGTTTTGTACTAGTATATTAGCAGACAATCAACTAAAGTATATGTATTCCTCAAACTCTTGGGGGGGACAATTGCCCCTCCTTCCCCCCATAAATGACGCTCCTGCATTAACCATGTAACTACAAGGGAGCTCTACTTTTTCCTCAAAATACAGTGGTCGAAGTGAGATGGTATGCGGTGGTATGCCATACCTCCTCAGGTTTTTCAGTGATGAAGGCATACCTCCTCTGGTTTTTCAATGATGAAGGCATACCTCCTCTGGTTTTTCAATGATGAAGGCATACTACCTCTGGTTTTTCAGTGATGAAGGCATACCTCCTCTGGTTTTTCAATGATGAAGGCATACTACCTCTGGTTTTTCAGTGATGAAGGCATACCTCCTCTGGTTTTTCAATGATGAAGGCATACCACCTCTGGTTTTTCAATGATGAAGGCATACTACCTCTGGTTTTTCAATGATGAAGGCATACCTCCTCTGGTTTTTCAATGATGAAGGCATACTACCTCTGGTTTTTCAATGATGAAGGCATACCTCCTCTGGTTTTTCAATGATGAAGGCATACCTCCTCTGGCTTTTCAATGATGAAGGCATACCTCCTCTGGTTTTTCAATGATGAAGGCATACCTCCTCTGGTTTTTCAATGATGAAGGCATACTACCTCTGGTTTTTCAATGATGAAGGCATACCTCCTCTGGTTTTTCAATGATGAAGGCATACCTCCTCTGGTTTTTCAATGATGAAGGCATACTACCTCTGGTTTTTCAATGATGAAGGCATACCTCCTCTGGTTTTTCAATGATGAAGGCATACTACCTCTGGTTTTTCAGTGATCATACCGTCACTGAAGAGTAGATGTTTATAAATCCATTTTATACAGAGTAATTGACGAATAGCTTTGCACGTAAAAATATTTTATTTCTTATGTAGAAATAATTTTCAAGTTGACAACACCGATGTTTTTATTATTCATCTAGTTTATATTTCGATGTACAGTATGTGTGTGTGTGTGTTCTTGCCTTAATGCATATAAATATTGTGTTTTGAGCATGGGCTAATTTAAGGGTTGTCTGCTATGGGGTGAATCTAACAGAGGTCTGGAATACCCCTCAGTCGAGTTTTTCCGCAGTCCGGGAGTTTTATAAATTGTTAATTTAAAAAAAACTTGGTTTTTGAGCATTTTCGTGTATAATTCCCTATAATACAACATAAGGGGATATTTTTATTTCTTTTTCAGAAAGTGGTTGGCTGGGTATCAAGGTCTCTCCATGCCCCCCCTCCCCCATTATTACCGTCATGTTTTTCAATGGTTTTGAGTCATTATGCAAATAAAAATGCAATCTTTTAGGCAACATACCCTCATTGTATTTCAACATTTAGATAGCATCTATGTCGAATCAAAATCGTAATAAAACATACCGCCTCTGCTTTTTTCCCAAGATGAAGAGAGATGGAACACTAAACGATCAGAGAAATATAGGAGCAGTAAAAAAAAGAAAAGAATAAAGAAGACAACGGAGACATTACCGAAAGGGACGAAGTACGTCAGAAGATGACAGCGACCTTACTTTTTCATAACTACAAAGAATCAATTGAGGAGCAAGAAGAGGGGCATATTTTACAGACACCCTCTCCAGGGAGGAACATATACTCAACCTGAGGAATACCAAGCGACACGATGGAACTATGAAGATGCGACGATGGAGAATTTATGGCGCTGCCGAAGGACACAATTATAGAGTCATAAGAAGAGACTACCACTGAGATACGGCTGAATGATACATATTCAATAAAAGGTTTCCGGAAGAAAAAGAAGATGAAGATTTTTTTTAAGAGAGTGGGAAGCTTAGAGGTCCTGATACACATAAGAAAACTAAAATAATAATAATAATAATAAGAAGAAGAAGTGAAAATAGATGGAATTTAAAGAGAAAGTAAGTGGAAATCGCCACGAAAAATGGAACATGCTTTGGAGGAAGAACTGCGAATTTGGTGTTAGAAAATGCATATTGTATTTTTATTTATCTTGTTTATATCATGTTTATGAAATTCGGACACGGTAGTTTATATGTTGAATCCCTAATGTATAAATTAATAATCGAGGGTATTCTCAGTGTCAGAAGTGGTAAAGAGGCTAGTAAGTTGAATATTCGAGAAGTTGGATGGTATATGGTGCTATTTGTAATATTACCAAGGAAGGTAATAAAGAATGTTGCCAGACGAAAATTTTGCGTTAGGCTTATCACTTTGGATCAGTGTTAGTGAACCAAATGTTAACTACTTGTCCTATAAATTAGTATTGCAGATTGAAACGGCATAGTCTCAAAAATAATGAGAAACAACACGGAACACAAATATCCTTTCTCCATTGGGAGTAGTTACTGTTTCAAACTTATTTTATTACCTAATATTTATTGATGTTAGCAATTTTATTTATTGGGTTGATCAGAAAACAAATTACCAATTACAGAATGTTTATACAGGTATTTAAATTAATATAATTACGAGCAATAGCGCAAAAACTAAATGAAAGGTCATAAAATGAATTATTAATTAATTAGTAACGGATATGATATTGAAAAAATAAATGTTGTGCTCAATTATTCACAATATTATAGATAATTAAACAAATTAAAAGTATGCAATCAGACACCAGCATACAGAAATTTTGTATTTCCGCCAGATAAAATAAAATAATTTTAAATATTTAAAAGTTTAATCACATCTAGTACCTTCATATTAAGCACATATATACACATACGCATATATGTATTTATATAAAAAAATTTTAAAAATAATCTAACATTTTTTTAAATAAATAATGAATGACAATATACGTGTAAAAATAAGAAGCACACTTACTACATTGAAACATAAAATAGACATATATAAGCAAAATGTAAATTACAAAACACAGTAGAAACCCTCTAATCCGTCACCTCTGGGACTGGGGGTATGGGCGAAACGCAAAAAAAAGGTCGGATTATCAGAAAGTACAGAAAAATACGGACTTACAGCAAAATAAACAATCTCGGAAGTCAAAAATGACTGTATTCTTCTCTACAGTAAAAACATTGCAAAAAAACGCACAAAAGCTGTTATTATTATTGTAAAGAGTAATACGTACTATATATATATAGTATTTACTAGGTAAGCCTATAGTAAAAAAAATAACATTTTATAAACAGATGTCGACTTCGCTTATTCTACGTAGTATGGGCTTGAGTCAGTGACTGAATCCCTTTCTCTATGGAGAATTATATTTGTTTTATATGTTAGTGGCAATAGCTATTGATTAAGTGTCCTTCGGTTGGTAGACCTGCAACATCTGGAACATGGCAAAAAAAAAAAAGTCTTAACACAGTTTTGTGTTTTAAGAAAGAGCAAAATATAACAACTAAATAAAATTACATTCATACAAGGCTTCGTCTATAATTTACATGCAAGAAGGGCTTCAGTCCCCAGCGGTTTTTTTTTATTATTTTTTTTTACCATGGCAATGATCATAAAAATGGTTTTCCTATACAGCATTCGATTAATGTAATTTTTATTTACACAAGAAAAGGATTCAATTTGATTTGGTAGATTCAAAATTGTTATGTTTTTCTTTTTTTTTTCTCAAAATAGAGTGTTTGATTGAAGCACTTTTTGCATTAACTGATTCATTCGTGCAGAAGGCTGACAATATTCAGTTTACTAAACAGATATTAGAGTTGTAATGCAATCGGTGTAAAAAAAATATAGTATATACTCACTACCGTGTGTCCTCGTTCTTCCATAAATTTAGGGTGAGAACACTCTGAACTACAAGAATATTAGGTGGGTGTACGTTGTACACGCCCTATTGCATCTGACAGCTATGTACAGGAACGCACGCACGGGGTGGGTCCTGAGGATCCATACCCACTTCCTCCCGAAATCTCGACCTTTCTATAAATTTAGTGTAATTTTAGGGCTTATTTTTTACAAATTTCAATATAATTTATCCTGATATTAAACCTGAACTCCCCCCCCCCCCGGGGAAAGGTTTGGACCTCTGCCGAAACGCATGCCAGCATACGTGTCCGGATATGTAGATATACGCAGAGAAGTTCTCAGAATTTGAAAAATTTTTGGTCCACTTTGTAGTACAGAAACGCTTTGAAATGCTTATGTAAGTCAGTTGTCTTTAACTCTGTTACTCGAATTTGATTTTTCCCAGACTCTTAAGGCTCTTTCCTAAGCTCATCCCACTTTTAAAAAAGAAATTAGTGAATAACTTAAAAACAGTAAAGAATATAAGAAAGTAGAAAATGAGCCAGGTAATATCTATAAAACACTACTATATGAAGTAATAATTGTTTTTAAGGCTCTCTGTATAGTGAATAAATTTGGGTGTCCAAGAATGATGACGTCATAAACTGCACACCCAAATTTCTAGTCTAAAAGGTTTGGTGTCGATTATTAGTTTATTTTAATAGCATTTTGTAGATGCTACCTGGCCCACTTTCGATACTGTTTATACTATTCATTGCCTTTTTCAGCTATTAACTAAAATTCAGAAGAAGTAGGGATGAGATTAGCTTAGAGCCTTAAATACAATTTTCATTGAATGTATGTTTGGAAATTTTCTACGTTCTCAAATAGGAAACCATACCGTTTACATGAGTTTTTTTCTTTTTCTTCTGGGGGCACGGTAGTTCAGTGGTAGAGCGCTTGCCTACTTCTGGTATGTGGAGTCCTTGGTTTGATTCCGAGCCAAGTAAGTTTGTGGTGGACAAAATTGTGTTCGTAGGTTTCCTCAGGATACACTCGCTTACTTCCACATTCTCATTCCACCTATTCTCCACCCATCATCATTCGCTTGCCTTAAGGGTCTTCACTACAGCGAAATTAAACTACCGCTAATTTCAGAGTTTTTCTGTAATATCTTCAAAACAAATAAAAATATTCAAAAAGCAGAAACGTAGTGAAATATACAATACGATTTTGCATGCGATACTGTTATCACAACTCATCTATCTGTTTTCGATTTGCAACTGTAGATAGATTTAGCATTTTTTGCGGGTTCTGTAAATAGTGGTGTACCAAAAGCAGATAGATGAATTGTGCTAAAGGTATCACATGCAAAATCGTATTGTCTACTTCACTACGTTTCTGCTTTTTGAATATTTTTATTTGTTTTGAAGATATTGCAGAAAAACTCTAAAATTAGCGGTAGTTTAATTTCGCTGTTGTGAAGATCCTTTATCATTCGTCTCACCTTAGTCTAAAGTGCATAATCGAGGATGTTCAACTGAAAGATTTTTATTTTTTTCATTTTTTTTAAAAGCTATATTTACTATTTTGTTATTAGGAGATTGGTACAAGAGAAATAAAGATCAAAATAGATCACCTGGTGGAAGATGTGTAGATATTCTATTACTTAGGGAGTAAAATAACGAGCGATAACAGGTGCAAACAAAAACATGTAAGATCCAATATATTTCAGGCGAAAAAGGTATTTGGAGAAGGAACAAGAAACTTCTAACCGGAAGCATCAGTATAGAACTCAAGAAAAGATCGGTGAAAGCATATGTGTCGAGTGTGGCATTGTATGAATGCGAGACATGAACACTAGGACAAGAGAAGAAATGAAGAATAAAAGCCTTTAAAATGTGGTGCCATAGAAGAATGATGAAAATTAGATGAACGAACAAGATATTAAATGAGAGAGTATTGAAAATAGTAGAAGTAAAAACTGAATATATTGAAGAATATTTCAAAAACACGAGGTTGGATGATTGGACACATTATGAGACATGGAGAAATCACGTTAGTAGCTATGGATGGAATTGCAAAAGAAAAAGTACCTGCAGGAAGGCCACGATTAAAATATACGGACCAAATAATAGAAGATATAGGGAAGAAAAACTACAAAGAAATGAAAAGTCTAGCCCAGGATAAGGATGGAGGAAAGTTGCGTCAAAGAGAGATCGCGGACTTGACATGATGTTGAAAAATGTATCCCATGTATAACTTACGATTAATGTTACCCAACAGCATATAGGCTTACGTACACTTTTTAAAACTAACGAACCTGTAGTATTAATATCAGAGATTTATAGTTTGATGATATATAAAGCATTTCATTCCCATCCGTAGATGGGCGGGCTGTAGAAGGTTATGCCTTCTCTTTGGCCAGAGGAGTAAAAGACTCAAGCTATGAGTAAAGATAGAAGGAAATAAGGATGCAGTTTATTCTAGATGTAAATTGTATTTAGCCTTTATAGTCAGTGTATTGTTGATGATGATAGGAATTGCGAAAAGTTTGATGATATCAACAATTTATTTATTTTAATGAATAACATATTTTATTTTGCAAATGCATTTGATACAACAATATTTTAAATGTTATCTTCCCAGTTTTCATTATTTCTGACGTCCGGTTAGATATTGCAAGTTTTCTTTAGATTGCTGTCTTAATGTTTGGATTAAAATCTTATACATAATTAAGCTATGCGTTCGTGGTCTTTTATGTAAATGCAGTGCAGTGCAATCTGTTAACCTTTTACTGCGATAGTTCTATAAAATTAGTCCTTTTATATCACTTATTTTAGAAGTTCAAAAATTTATATAAAACCTTAAACACACACACACATTTTGTTTTATGTTTAAAAACGCAGAATTAAGTATAAACTAACAAAATAACCACTAGAGGCACAATTGGCGCTGCAAACGCGTTGTTCTTTCAACCGAATTCGTGTACGGCAAAAGGGCACTTGCAATGTGTTTTATGAATGACGTTTGTTTGAAGGTTTTAAATTTCAATTTCTTGTGCGGCTTATCGCTAAAGAGAGAAATTTAATACAGAAAATAATATACCGTTTCACGCTTAACTTACACATAACTTATCTTTAGATATCGGAAAATTATTTATCTGTAAAAGTTTTGTAATTTATAAAATCAAGGCTATTGTCGTGGCCCACTTACAGTTTCCTTGAACTGCAGCGATGATGCTGAATAGCCTTAAAAGCTAAATTTCGTATTATTTTAATCATGTATGAGGGAAAGTTTATAATTCTCTAGAAAACTTCAAAGCAATTGACAATTTATCTACTGATGATTAGTTACAATCTGGGACGTACGCAGGTTTTGGGGGATTGAACCACTTCCAGTTTTTGCAGTGTTCGGGACAGTCATGGTCAAGGGCGGCCATTAGGGTGGCAAGGTGGGGCACTTGTCCCTCCCTAAGAGGAAATTGTACTTGGGAATATCGAAAACCCAATAGAATTTTTACATTAGTTACAGCAAAATTTGAAACTGTATTTGAAACGTCGCTTGTACTTGCCCCCCCCCCCCTTGGAAACCACAACATGGGCGCCCTTGGTCATGGTACGTTGCCTTGAGATGCTGAATCGTTTGCGAAAAAACACTTCACGTTATCTATTACCGTTTTCGTTCTTTGGCGATAAATGTTGAAACCGGAAATTACTAATTTAAACCACTTTCGGTTTGAATAGAGGGTTATCGAAGGAGATGAAACCTGTCTTTGAGACGTTGAATCGATTGCAAAAAACTACATTTCGATATCTTAACTGTTTTTGCTCTGATACCTATCGATAGACGAACGGACGGACAAAGTCGTTCTATAAAACTTTCGACACTTATGCATAGCAAATTTTTGGGAGTCTAATAAAACTACTAGTAACACATTTTGAAAGCAAATGACGTTTCAATAGCCCATGGTTCTGTACGTATTTTCCTCCGTCTAGGTTCAGTTAGGTGGAGTGTATTACAGACGTTTGCGTATTTGAAAGTGGAGAAATTAACTTTTACAATACATAGTAACTATTAATGACACATATTCTTTCTTTGTTCTACGCACTACCACGTACTAGTCGCTTGCTGATAAGCTCTGGTTCCTTTGTGAAAATATTTTTCGTGTGTTTGTGTTTCTCAGAATGTATTTGTGATTAAAATAGGAAGAGAAAAACACTATATATTTGCTGAAGACTGTACTGGAAATTTCGAAAAGGCAAGTCCAAATTTGAACCACTCAGTGGAGAGTTAAGATGAGTATAGGAATACTGAAATAATTTTGTTTTGCATATTTTCGTATTACTAAGTATTGATACAATGTCCAGAGAAATTTATTCAACTTCAAAGCTGAAGATGTATATTCGGACGATGATTTAACACCTCGAGACACAGGTCTTTGGCACTAATCGGGTCTAAAAACTCATGGTTTTTAGGTATAATTTAAACCACTTTTAGGATGAATGTAATGACTTCAGATAAAAATACTTGTTGTATTCTGAAAGTAGGTTTCTTAACGATATCTTAACAAATATGAAATAAATTTTTACATCGATATTTGTAATTTTTCCACCATCACTCGAATATAGCTCCGCCTTAGTTTCAATGACTTAACATCGATTATGTATTGTTTGCAAGCTTTTTTTATTTTCTTTGTAATTTCCCAAATATATGAAGTTACAATTAATTAAAATACTGCACGTTTTCTTGACCAATAGCGGGAATCTTGTGATATTTTCAAATCATATTTAAGTGGATTTGCTCATGAATCTGGTGGAATTTTGAATGATCTCGTTGGCAACAGTCCCAGTGATAATAAAACATGTCGTTATAGTGTTGTGGAAGGAAAACAAGAGAGAGAAAGAAATAGACTGCAGTTGATAGATGATAGTACAGTTAATAATTTCTATCGAGGTGAAAACGTTAGGGATGCGGTGGCTCAGTTGTACAGCGCTCATCCTTGGTTATTGGGATCCTAGTTCAAGCCAAGCGAACTTTGTGGTGATTAAACATAGTGTGCTTTGCATTTTCCCGAGGTTCTCCCGTTTCCTCCCGCTTTCTTCATACCTTCAATTTCCTCATTGTTATTCACCAGTAGCGACTCCATTAGGCTCCTTAGCGTAATCATGAAACATAAAACTCAAAGATCAAGATTTCGTTTCATTTTTACGGATACGTTGTCTGAAGACCAGAGTGCATGAAAGTTCTCAAATTTGGAGCAGTAAAATATGAACATTTATGATAATGATTATAATATTAAAAAAAAAAAGTACATGCACACTCACATACGGTATAGGTCAAAAATAAAACAGTGTTATAAACTCACAAAGTGAAAACGGTATGGGATGCTTGCGACCAAATTCCAATTCTAAATTTGTACTCGAAATTGTTGAGGTTTATCATTCGTACAGGAAAAATGAAGTTAGGTGAAAACCGATATTCGATTCATGTTTTAGGAGACTTTCTAACTTTCAATTACTATTGATTCCAACTCAGGGCCGTGCTGGGATACTAATGAGGGCGGTGGACAAGTCTACTAAAAGGGCGCCCGTACCGACACGAATATATATATATATATATATATATATATATATATATATATATATATATATATATATATATATATATATATATATAGAGAGAGAGAGAGAGAGAGAGAGAGAGAGAGAGACTTTGAAAGAAAGTAGTATGGGTGCCATTTTATATCAAAATCACCACCAAATTTGTTTTAGTGTTAACGTAAATAGCTAACCTCGAATCGAAATCCTCTTTACTACAGAAAAACTTTTTAGTTCCTGTAATAACATTCTTGTCAACTAAAAAGAAGCTAAATGTATCAACAACTTAATATAGCACGCCTATGGACGCAGGAGGTTCATTGCCGCGTTTGCAAAAGCTCTCCATTGATTTCTGTCCTTAGCCAACTGAACCCAGTTTCTACTTTATATTTTAGTCTCTGCGAGAACCATTTTAATATTGTCCTCCCATCTGCGCCTCGGTCTTCCTAACGGTCATTTTCGTATTTGGATTTCCAGTGATAACTTCGAAAGCGTTTCTAATTTCTTCCATTCTGGCTACATAACCTGACCATTTGAGCCTCCTAGAATTGATGACCCTAACAATGTTTGGTAAACGGTATAAAATTATGTAGTTCCTCCTTATGAGGTTTCCGCCTTTCCCCATTCTTGTTCCTTTTGGAGTTCGAATATTGGTTTAAGAATCTTGTTTTCAAATACTTTCAGTCTGCGATTTTCCCTCAGAGTCAGTGACCATGTATGGTTGCAAAACATGGTCACTGACTCTGAGGGAAAATCGCAGACAATAGGTATAATTATCGTTTTATATTTTGAGCTACAAATTCCTCAACAGAATTAGCGACAACAAAAAGGTTTTTAACTGAATAATATCAAGAAATCCCCGCTTTCAGTTGACATCGAATTGATTATGGTTTTAGTCATTATGGTTTTGGTGTGTTAATAATGATCCTAGATATTTGAAAGTATCCACTTTGTCGAAAGAAAATATTATTTGGTATTTTAACGCATCCATAAAATGAAGTATTACGATCCCGACAAACTTCCTTAATTTAGTTTTCTCTGCATTAACTTTTAAGCCTATATCCCTGCAAGCGTTAATTAAGATTTCTGCATTCCTTTCTATTATTCTATCATTCCCTATTAAATTTACATCATCAGCATAAGCCATAACCTGGCAAATACAATTCAGCTCTAGGACCTGATTGCTATCTTTGATTTTCCTTATAGTGTTCTCCAGAACAAAGTTAAAATAATAATGACGACAACGCATCTCCTTGTTTCAGGTCATTCTCAACATGAAAGCTCGTTAACAAGAATTTCTCTACTCGAACCTTACTTTGGTATTCATTTAAACATATCTTAATTAATCTACCTTTTTCGGTATTGCAAATTCTGTAAGCATGTCGTACAATGTTTCCCTCCTACCACAGTCTAAAGTCAATAATTGATGTATTCTCTCATTTCTTTTCAAGTATTAGTCGAATGGTAAATATCTGTTCGATAGTTGATCGATTTTACCTAAATCCGGGCTGATAATCTCCAATAATTTCATCTGCGTATGGAGTCAATCTTGCTAATACAATGTTTAAGAGGATTTATTGGATGTTGACAGAAGAGAGATGCCTCGATAATTGTTAAATCTGTTTTGTTGCTTTTCTTCTGAACTGGAACAATAATTGATTCTCTTCACTCTTGTGGTAATTCCTCATTGTTCCAGATAAGGAGAATTAGTTTGTGTATCTTGCTCTACAATTTTTCCCAACCACCTAAAATTAAGTCAACCAGAATTTCGTCTACACCCGGAGATGTGTGTTTAATTTTTTTTTTAAATAGCGATTTCTATTTCTGTCTGGTTAGGTTCTGGAATATACGGTTATGCTGCATGCATTTCACTTTCTCCACGCCCATTAGTTTTTGGCTATGTGTTAAGCAAATCGTCAAAGAAATCTGTCCATCTATTTAAGATGCTATCTGTATCAGTGCGAACTGCTCCTTTAGGTTTCTTTAATATATAAGCACGAAGTTGATAGCCTTTCTAAAGTTCGTTCATGCATTTATACATGTCCCGAATGTTTTTGTTTTCACTATTATCTTCAAGTTAATTAATTTTAACTTTCAAAAGTCGCATTTCTTTGTTCTAAAAGTTTTAGAAGTTTTCTGCCAGATGACAATGAAATTTTATGTAGTTATCTCGTTCGGATTTTGTAGCCAACGCTGTTTCTTCTGTTTTCTCTTCTCTGCTACTTTAGTACATTCCTGGTTGAACCATGGTTTGTTCCTACGTATTTCTGCATGACCCAATATTTCTTTTGCTGAAATTTTAATGTTATCTCTCATTTCAACCAAGTATCTTGAACACTGTTGCACTCTGAACCTTCTAAAACCGAGAATCTATTCGACACTTCAATCTGGCTCCCCTCTCACCTGATTCTTCTCTATTAAAAATAAAATAAAATAAAATAAAATAAAATAAACCGCTCCGTTTTCAGATATTGAATATTTCCTTTATTCAACGATAGTCTCCCTCTTACTATCACAATCAACTCCTCTGAACGGCCGAACATCGGTTATGCTAGACTGTTCTTTTCTGTCTACTAAAACATGATCAGTTTGAATATGTGTTTTTCCATCTGATGAAGTCCAAGTATATTTATGAATTTCGCGATGTTGGAATTTTGTAATCATCGCGATAAGTTTTCTGGATATTGCACAGTTCACGAGTCTAACGCCGTTGTCACAACCTTCCTTATGCAAACATTTATTCCCTATAATCGGTTTGAAAATACCCTCGCGTCCTACCTTCGCATTGAAACCGCCTAACAGAATTTTCATATGGTATTGCAGGAGATGATCAAATACCCGTTCTATTCTTTCGTAAAAACTGTTTTTTTTATCGCCATCCTTATTTTCTGTTGGGGCATGTGCATTTAAAACAATAATATTACACCACCGACCCTTAAGAGAAGTAAAAGAAAATCTATCATTAACAAATTCAACCTATGTAATTGCCTATTGTGAACGGAAAGCTCTGTTTCTAGTTGGTAATTTTTAATTTGTTCCCCGTAAAACCACATAAAATTTCCCGACTTGACTCCTCCATTTCCTTCTCATCTATCTTCGTGATATCCCACTAGGTCCAACCTCTATTTGTAAACTAATTTCTTACAGATTTTAACGCGTCTGTCCTATAGGAACTTCTTATACTTCATGTTCCAGATCTCATGTCGATTTTACTTTGCTGAGTTCGTGCCGAGTTATCAGTTCTGATCAGAGGTTTCTGCGAACTTATCTCAACAATCCTTTTTTACATGGTGAGGTTGTTAGCCTCCCACCAAATTCTCAAGCTGGATTATCACCCCTTGTCTGTCCGCGACTGCTTACTCTGTATATTCGCAGCTAACTTCTATATCCCAGAGGCCTTCTCCTCGATCCACAACCTGAGGACGCGCCGTGCCGTGGTGACAGGAAGACCACATTTTACGGAAATTAATACAGCTATATTTCAGAAATATAACAGGTACTGATTATCCGAACACTGCTTTAAAACACACAGGAACAATCAATATGCTCGGATATATGGATGCATATTAAGACTGTGAAAGCTTCGAAGCCGTAAAAATCGTAAATTAGAGACTAGTGTCAGTGTAGTATTACATAAATGCATCGTACGTTTGACTATCCGAAATATTCTTGATGTATCACACTGTTTCGTTTTATAGATATATAACTTTATAATATTTTTGTAAGTGATTATACTCTTTACTTATTCTCTGCCAATAGCAACTGTATGAATTCATAATACAAAACTGAAATACAGAAGAATAAAACAAAAAATAATAATGTGATATTTCGCAGGGCATCTTATGTAAAAGGCGCCTTGTATTCTTCACAGGTTCTGTACTACCAGTCAGTATTTGAATTTATTATACAAAGCTCGTATACAGGATAACTAAAACCACTTATCTATAATGTGATGTTTCGTAGGGCGCCTTATGTAAAGGGCGCACTGTACCTTTCACGGGTTCTTCGCCAACAGTAACTGTGTATATTAATTGAACAGAACTGTGCTATACAGAAGAGTAAATAAAATCGTTCATCTTTGATGTGGTCTCGGAAGGGCGCCTAATGTAAATGGCGCACTGCACCTTTCATGGGTTCTTTACCAATAAAACTGTAAGAATTTATTACTAAAAACTTGTACCTTTATTTATACTGTGATATCTCGGAGGGAGCACCGGGACACGTCCCGGTGTCCCGGTGGGCCAGCACGGGCCTGTTCCAACTACTTAATATTCCAATTAATTTAATTACCTACTAATCCAATAAATTGTTACATCCAGTGGCGTATTTAGGGGGGTGGCTTCCGGGCTTAAGCCCCCCTGAAATCTTACTTAGTATAGTAAAGTAAATGAAATTTCTTGCAGAATTTTCACATTTCCAGGCAAAGCCCCTCCCCCCCGAAAGTTAGCAAAGCCCCTCCCGAAACAAAATCGTAAATACGCCACTGGTTACATCTAATAACTTTTCAAGAGAAAGCGAACGCTTATTGTCTCTAATACTCTTTACTAAACGCATGTGTTACAAAACTAATAAAAAATACACGTTGTTTCATCCCACAACTTAATCCAGAGCATTATAGATTTCTAACGATATTTTTCTACCAGTCTGTTTCAAGATAACTCTCGTAAAATTTGTCCAATTTTAATAAATCAAAGAATGTTCCTTCCTCCAACCTCAGGAATTAAGCCTGTTCTTTAATGGGTAAAAATCCGTGAAGAAGATGGGGCTAGAAGGAAGTAAAATTCACGTCGTGTTGCAAATTTATACACATAAGTAATGTGATATACATTTCCAGTACATATTGGAGAGCAAATAACGCGCGTACTTTCTATGTACGTGATCCTGGCTTCGATTCCTGGTTTGGTTCACTTGCCTCAGATAAGAATTTGAGTAATTGTTCCAGTGTCACCCTCAACTATAAATCCATATTTCATATACTCTCAGTATCCAAAAGGGGCTCTAAACTTAATTAATTATAAACATTATTTTAGAGTAACTTACCATTGATAACTGAGTCATTGAGAATTATGAAATAATCAAGATTCATCTAAAAGAGTCCTCAGGTCCTTGCAAATCGCTGGGTCAAAAGAAGGTAATTTTTTTTTGAAATCTGGACTTTTTTCTTTTGTAAAGAGTGAAATTCAATAGAAAGAAAAGTTAACTTTCCGAATCACACGAATGTACCCAATCCATGATCCTAATATGATAATAAAAAACTAATGACTACAGATCGATGCCTAAAGAGAAGGTACAATCCTCTATAGTTCCTGTTCAGTTATTTTTTGAATGAAATATCCTGTTTCAAAAGTAACTTTCTTGTTCTTTTTGTTGTTCTTTCTTTAAACATATATTTCAGGAAGTATGTCGTGAGTTTCTTTGTGCTCAAAGATTACTCCTGTTATTTGAGATTCAAAACGGTTAAGGGTAACATGGTAAAATTCCACAACTTAACACCAAGAATCGTTTGCTTGTACAGCGCATGGCACCACTAAAATTTTATTTATTTCACATTTTTAGATCACAAAATCGTGAACACAGACACACACACACCAAAACCATTCCGCAGTTACTAGAAAATCAATTTGATCTTGATTTTTTTCTTACTTTTCTGTAGCCATTTTTTTTTTAATTATATTTATGAAATGAGTTTCTCAGTTTATATTGATGTGAAGACTTACAGAATAGTATGGTGTATTTGAAAGGTAATATGAAGAATAGTTTGCAGAAACTGCTACTTTGGACTTCGATGCTCGTGCTCGCAGACGCTAAAATTCCGCTTAAAGGAAAGAGAATCAGTTTGTGTTTTCCGTGAGCATCTTTAAGAAAATAAAGTCCCGAACATACTGCAAATATTCCTCCAAGGCACACTTTGGCAACAGTTTCAACATCTTCCAGTGAATCTGAAACGATGCCCTCTCAGATATACCTTAAACTAACTTCATTCACACTGCATCTACTGTTTTTTTCTGCCGTGATGCAGGGGTAAAAGTGGATGTGCGAAGGTAGGGGGACGCATAACGTCACGCCGTCCCTCGTGCCTATCTTTGCTCATTCTAATTTTTTTTAGAAAGTGGGGGGACGGTACAGATATTTTCTGGAAGTGAGAGGACAACGTACCTCCGCATTCCCCCGCACTTTTATCCCTGCCGTGATGTTCACCAGGATAGCAGAACTGCCACTCACACAATTTAACCCTCGCAAATATGTGGACTCACGACTGCTTCAGAGTCGTTATTTTTGAGGTTGATACTAAAAGGAAGTAATTTAGAGATGACGAAGGTATGTGCGATGATATGTTAAAAGTGTGTTGATGAAACTGTTGCAATAGCATATGCATGGTGAACATAGAAACCTTTTCTTTTATTTAAAACAAACTTAGTCAGTGAAGTTAATTCAGTTAGGAATTATTCTCTTGAGATAGTTACAATTTGCGACGCTACTCTTTGTCTAAAATATACATCACTGTTTAGTACTGTGTGCTGTTTTTATTTTGTTTATGATATGAAATGTAAATATCTTTTTTAATATTGTTGATACTCTATCATAGTTCCTAAAGGACACATAAACAGACCACACTACAACATTTATTTTTTAAAGAACGTTTATATACATATAATTTTGTACATTTAAATAAATCTACATGGTTTACAAATCTCTCTCTTCCATCTCTCCTCTATATACTTTTACATTAATCTTTTTCTTTCTCTGGGGGAGTTGGTTTCATAAAAAAACACGAGAAACAAGTCATGGATGAGAAAGTGACTACTTTATTTTCCCTGAAGGATGGATGAGGTTACTCGTTCACTGGAAGATGTCCGCTTGGATGACCACAACACAAGGACACTTCTTTACACTACACTGAACCCGTTGTCTCCCACTTCGAACGAAGAGACATCCTCACACGAAAAAAAAAAAGAAAGAAAGAAAAGAAATATATGTATGAAATTTTCGCTTTTAGCAACAAGTAACTTTGAATAGAGATGAGATGTTACAACGTCTGTTAACACAAAATATTAAACAGAAGTAGTGGAGTTCCAGCCACGAAGATCTCTGAACTAGATAGTTTTATTCACTATGAGATATGTAGACAGCGAAAAATATTGTAATAGTGGACATCGGTAATTGAATCACACTCATCCGATTGGGGTAAATAATACCTTATCATAAATTAAGCTGCCTCATGGTACAGGTCATGATGTGATACGCCCGCCCACTGTTGATGTTTCGTTGATTGTGATCAGGACTTTGGCACTCATCGCTATCAATTATGGCTCTCAATTCCCTCACTATACTAGTTCAACATATATGTCAGCAATGTCATTTCAGCTTTTGCTTAAAAGAGTCGAACTGAGAAAAATCCGTTTCCCTGACAGCGATATATTGTACAAATATACGGAATCCACATGTTTACTATGTACGGAGCATACCTTATCCATATGCTACATATGTACAGCCTCTTTCCTGCTTAGATGTTACATCACGCCGCTGCAAGTTGTCTGACATCTAACAGTCTTCCGTATAATTATTAGTCTAGATACGTATGTTCAATACGTCAGCTATATGTTATATACGTCCATCTGTATGTGAAATCCTTACCGCCTATATACAGTCCTTCATTTCATACGGAAAGTACGTATAAAACATACGTTTTCAGTTATACATTTGCTCCAGAATGTTACATATAATGGTACGTTAAGTCCAAAAACTGCAGGATTTACGCATGTAACACACGTTTTTACGTACGCCACATATGTTTCTCTTTTCTATGTACAAGATTGTCCGATATAAGTAGAATTTTCATTCTTTATTACTGTATTATAATCTTTATATATATATATATATTCCTAACTAGAGGGGGAAATTGCCCACCACGGATCTCCAAATGACGCACCGAAAAAGAAGCGTCGAATGTCTATGCTTCCACTGCGAATCGAACGTAAGAACACATGCGTCTACTCATTTGGTTACACGCTAGCACAATACGGAAAGAAACATTCTATTTTTCTGGTAAACCAAATAATTTGTATATTGAATCCCAGTGAAAAGTTGCTTAAACTCTTAAAGAGAAACTTAGTCTGGATATGTGCCTGAAAGAATGTCCAAGAGATTTATATTACTATTATATTGAAGTTCTCAGTGATTAATCTTCAAAACTATAGAAGTGAGTAATAAGTTCACATATCTTGAATACTTTTTAAATTAAGATATTGTTTGTTAGATGATAAACATGTCCTTACAGCTAACAGTTATATGAATTGTCGTGCAATTCACATAATGTGTTTACTTTTTCGAGCACAGTGCAATTCACATAATGTGTTTACTTTTTCGAGAATCGATCTGAAATCACGTACACTAATCACACAGTTGCACTTAAGCTCTTGTAGGGTGCAGACAACAACTATATTTATAAAGGAAAGCAGCAAGAAATCAAAATGTCTAATTTGTTTTAGGAACACTCGTGACAAAACTCAGTAAACTTGAAACTTTTAGAAGCTTTTACAAATGAAATGTGAGTCAAAGAATACCAGGGCAGTCAAAATATTCCCAGAATTTTGTTGCAGCTCTAAGTAAACATTTATTTAATCGCCTTCAAAATAGGCTTCTTCGGAACACACACACACACACTTTTTTCACTGCTCCTGGCATTGTTGGAAACAGACCAAAGTTCTCTTTTGGTATCGTATCTTCCGTGGTTCAGCCGTTACGTTGGTTTTGATCATCTACGGTGGGGAAACGGGGACCTTTGAGGCCAATTCACTATAAACTGTTTTAAGGTTTGTCACAGTCTCTGAAGTAAATTTCCCCGATTTGCACATGAACTTGATGTTTGCGCGTTGCTTAAACTACGACATTCCGCCAACTGATCACTATGCAGCACGCACTCCTCCGTCCTGCTACACTACTCGTATACTGCCTGTTATGACGTGTTCAAACTTGTCAAACTCATAATTAGGCAACCTAAGGACTCTGCTGTACAAGAGTCATTGTGATTGTTTCACAAATGCCAAAACTCCAAATCCCTCGTGGCTAAGTGGTTAGCGTATGCGCCTTTGGCGTGGGAGACCCGGGTTCGATTCCCGGCGGGAGCTCATGTGGTTCGAATTTCACGTTAGTCAGTAGGTCCACGTCTCATATAGCCTCGCTCCCAAAATCAACTCAACAATATTCCGGGGACTTTTTCGCTGCCCTGCTGTGCGAGTCACTATTACGAAACGGTGAACAACAACGGTGAACGAAACGGTGAATAAATTGCCGAAGATAGTAAAGTGATTCCGTGTGGTGGATATTCGCAGGATAAATTTTACAGTAAGAAAAGCTGCATATCCTTTCATTATAGGCAACCAAAAAGTCTTTGCTACTGTGGCTGTTGCATATAATCTAGGGAAATGTTATAGATTTTAAACGGAATAGGAATAGGCACGTTTAAAATCGCCATATACCATTGAAGATGTAAACGGATTGACTCAATGAAACAAGTTAGGCGTAGTATTCACTTGTTATCTATTGCGAAAAAAAAAATAAAATTTAAAAAATCGATTTCGTTTAAGAGTTATCGTATGAAGTAACGGAAGCACGACTTACATACAATCATTACTATTTTATAAAGCCCAGTAATGTGACCCTACTAATTTCTTCCAGCAAAGAAAAAGCTGTTAATTATAATTGTTATATTATTATTGGAAACAATAATGTATTTTCTTTTCGCAACAAAAATTCGTTTTTTCCTATTATTTTTCGAAAACTACCCAAGACAATTTATCCCAAAATATGTTATATTGTTCAGCTCAATGTATTCTATCGACTAATATATGTATTGTCTTTGGATAATATTTTAGTTAAGCTGAAATGATGTTGTGTTGATGATAATTTTAGGCTGTACCTCGTTACCCATTGTCGTATTTACTGTAGTCCTGCTATTCTCATAATAAAGACCATAATGAAAGCATGCACTTTAGAGAAATATCATGTTTCCATGACATGATTGCCCTACAGGAAGACATAAATTGTCTTGTAGACTGGTGTGAAATGTGGCAATTGAAACTTAACAGTAAGAAATGTGACAGTATTACAATTACTTTTAAAATGTCTCCTATTCCCTCCATATACCACATTAACGATTCTTCTATAACACATTCCACTAGTCATAATGATCTTTGTGCCATCTTTGATTTGATACTCTCGTTCTCTGACCACATCTCAATAGTTAAGAAATCAATGCGTATGCCGGGGCTTCTTTACCGATTTACTGGACTACGCACTGTGGCATCATTAGCAACATTCTATAAAACTCAAATAGCACCCAAGATCGAATACTACTCTCCCATATATATAGTACGTTTTCGTGTTCCCGCACTTCGAATATTACCTAAGGAAGAAATTTTGCGATATCTTAATATCCAGACGCCGGGAGTACGCAGAAATAACTCTGACTTGAAGTCTCTTCATAAGATAGTTAATGGGAACCTAAGATCACAAACCCTACTTCAACAACTATCCATACGTGTTCCTTCCCGCAAAATCCGGAATACCTACCTTTCCATCTTGCACGCCCTAGGTTGACAATTACACAGAGGTCTCTTTTTCACAGAGCACAGAACTATTATAATAATCTAACTAGTGATGCTAATTATGCTGTACCCGGGAATTTGTTCAATAAATAAATAAATACTAGGTTACACCTCAAAAAGTTCCATCCTTCTCTTATAGCGTTAAGTTTTAGGTTTACAAAAGAAACTCATTTTCTTGGAAACTACGCATGAACCTTTTACACTCAGGGTAGGGAACGTTCGCAGGGGATCAGGACTCCTCCCCACGAAATTCCAACTTTTCTGTATATTTGCTCGAATTTTAGGGGTGATTTTTACAAATTTTAATATAATTTATGCTCAATTGAATTTAGACCCCCCAAAGGCTTTGAATTCCTCTCGAGATAAATTTCTGCGTACGTAACTGTCACGGATATAAATAATTTTGTCCAGCTGAATATAAGATCTACCGATTGGTACATGTCTCATGTTTGGACAAAATAATACTATTAATATTGTATAATTTGGTATATTTAAAAAAAAAACAAGAATTCCAGTGGCGTATTCGATAAGATGTCTCCGTACCAACCGAATGGGTTCGATCTCCAGTAGGGGTAGGATAATTTACTCGTTTCGATACGGCTCGGCAATTCACTCCGACTAAAAAAAAGGTGGATAGTAGCAGAAATCTGTAAATTAAAGGCAGCCGAATCGTAGTAGTGGTTACATTATGTACGATTTTCAACCTATTTCATACTGCGACCCTTCTTTTATCACATCCTCTTACTAGCGACCTCTATCAGTAATTTCCGGTCAGTAGTAAAGTTATTTTTGTTTTTGTTTTTGTTTTTGTTATTGCTGCTTATAGTTGAGAGTTGAACATGTGTGTAAGCTTTATATACAACTAGAAATAGGAATAACAGTTTGACAAAATAAGTATGGATTAGAAAATAAGTTTATCAAAATAAGAAATTGAGAATAAATCCTAATTTCATTTATCCTTTTCACCTTTCTCCGCGACCTCCATGTATTCTTGCGACCTCACTAGGGGTTCCGAGCTCAGGAGCTCTATTCTAGCCGTGAGCCTCCTATGGATGTTCTGAATCGGAAGCACTCTTTACCTTACTTTAATATCTTAAAAAATCCATATATTCTTATTTAAAATTTAAACGTGGAGAATTTACAAATTTAATGAGTTCCGTAACGCTATTCGTGAACAAACGTTATTTTTTTTTCCCATTGAAATTATGTATATACAGCTAATCCTCTATTCTAGCCACAGAAACAGGTTACTTTTTCGTTCTACATTTTAAAGTGCATTTTCCCCCTTTGATGAAGAAGAAAATGGTGAAAATAATATTATCCTTTATAAAGAAAAATAAGCAACACTAAAGTAAACAAAACAGTATGAGGTATAAAAAAACACAAAAAGTGAAAAACAGAGAACAAAAAGTACTTTTCTGATCTAGCACTCTGACAGTGACGGATATAGAAAGTAAAAACTGGGGGGGGGGCAGTCAGAACCCAGACTATGATAGGTATAGCTATCATGAGTTTATGCTAATTATTTTATATCACCTTCATGTACATCTCCCAACTTAACTGTTCTTGGAGCAGTTGAATAATGCCACCAGGTGAAGTTAGTAAAAGAAAAGCTAATCTACTGTATGAATGTATCTCAAATAATATTTTTTAAATGTCTGGGTTTTTGAATCAGCTCTTCAATTTAAAAGCTTTCTTTTAATACTGTAAAACGTTTTGCGGGAACCACACAGAGAAGTGACTATTTCGTGAATATGGGGTACATGAATATTAATTTTATATGAATACTCTCTTTTTGCGCTTACAAATAATATGTACGAGGGTCATTTAACTCGAACTGGTAACACTGCTACAATTGAAGTGTCGTGTGAGCTGGAGGCAAATGACAAACGTAGTGTATTCTGTGGATGTGTACGAGTCAGTTCAACGCTGCTACCGTCCCATATTACGAGGGCGAAATGCTAGGACGGTTCACAGAGGATTAATAGAGTCCTATGGTGACGCTACTCTACCGTATCGGACAGTGGCGAGATGGGTTGCAGCATTTCAGGCGAGACGACAATCAACAGACAAAATGCACGGTGGAGGACATATGCGAACGGTTACGGACGAAATTCATCTTGCAAGACTACGGACACTGCTTGACGGTGATCGGCGCTGAACTTGTAGTGAATTGGCGCAGGAGCTGAACATTTCTTCCGGATCAGTGTTCCGCATGCCAACACAAGATCTTAGCATGAGGAAAATTGCAGCCAGATGGGTACCCCATGCTCTGACCGAGGTTAAAAAGTAGCATAGGTGGGAGTGTGCGCACATACAGCTTCAACGTTACAATGAGGGAGGTGATGACTTCTTGCACCGCATTATTGCAAGTGACGAAACGTGGGAAGATCCTATGAGCCTAAATTGAAACGTCAGTCGAGTGAATGGCACCACCCAGAATCTCCACGGCCGAAAAAGTTTAGGCAAGAGCCAGCAAACGTAAAGCTGATGATGATAATGTCATACGACCACGAAGGCATTACCCTGTCACATCAAGTTCCACGGCGTTATCGTCAATGCTGCATACTATGCTTCATACCTCAGTCACCATTTGCAACCAGCATTGCAGCGCAAACGTCCACACCTCTTGGAGTCTGGACCAATTCTCCTACACGACAATGCCAGATGCCATACAGCCAATCCAATACAGACTGTTACGACGATCAGGTCGGGAGGTACTGGAGCATCCGCCATACTCCGCGGATATGAGCCCCTGCGATTTTGATCTTTTCCCAAAAATGAAAAAAAAAAACTTCTTAGGGGCAAACGTTTCAGAGACATTTCTAGCATTGTTCGTGCCTTAGGGCACACTGTCAACACCCTCTCACAAAGTGGGGCTTTGACAGGTATTCAACAGATACCAGACATCTGGCAAAGGGTTCCACAGGCTGGCGGAGACTACATCGAAGAACTGTAAGCTTCTTGAAGTGAGTGATTCACTACATTCCATGTCACAACTGTGTTGCCACTTCGGTTAAATGATCCTCACATTATTCAGCAAAACTTTGAAAGGAATAGCAAAAAGTTACATTAATTAATTTTTGCTTTTCGTGTAAAATTAGAGAAAGCACACATCTTTTGTTGCTTTTTGTCTTAATTTTCTTATATTTTCTTATATTTTATTACCTGCACACAGTGACACAACACATAATCATGATCCATTCAAGAACTAATTCGTCGATTGCCTGTGTTTGGAAATTGATTCACAGTTTTCCATGGGTCCTGTAGATGTTTCCAACTTAACTTTCTCCCGATGAATATTACAACTAGTCTGGACGTTAACATTGTAGACCTTAAGTATTGTTTTACACCTTGCACAACAGAAAAATTGCAACTGAAATTATATCTAATGTTTCAAAAATTTTCCAATCAAGAATAAAAAGCAACGCTTACTATAAACTTTTAAAAATATATAAATAATAGCTTCATTTATTTTTGTCACTCAAACAAAAAGGAGGGCCTAGGCCCATCGGCCCCAGGCTAGATGCACCACTGCACTCTGACAGATAATACTTATGCCAAACCCGTAAAACTACCACTAGGCGCGTAGAAATGTGGGTACACGTTTGTCTGTATGCAGGCACGTACCCAGGATTTCGTGAAGAAGGGGGGGGAGGGGGTCCGAGACATAAAATACTGTGGTCATCACACAAGAGGCTCGATCATTCTAAACTATTTTACTGCAACATATATTGGTTTGTTTAACCAGGATTTCGTAACGGGGGGAGGGGGGAGGGCGTAACATGAAATTCTGGAGGACCAGGAGCTCTATCAATCTAAACTACTTTACTGTCAACATATATTAGTTTGTTAGGACATTGAAATGAGGATATGTTGGTAAGTATTTTAATAACAAACTATGAAGAAATCTCAAAATAAAAATTAAAATAATTAAAAATGTATTGAAAAAGATTTTACAAAATTTTCGTCCTTCCTCTGTTCTTTCAAATATAACTATTTTCCTTTCATTGTGATCTCAATTATTATTAAAAAAAAATACATATTCACTATTATAAAAAGTAGGAACTCAATAATGTCATGAAAAATATTTTACAATATCTGCGTTCCTCTCTCTGTTGAATCAAATGTTAACAGAGCTTTCTTTCCACATAAATTTTTGTTTTTATTATTTCATCAACTACTGTCTGTTCCAAATGATAGCCTAAAGGAGCAGTAGATAGTTGTTTTTGAAATAACAGATTTGGTATTGGAAGGATGCGATGACGAAAATTATGCTAAAAAATGTCCACGGTGTTACACAAAGGCACAATGATTTTGGAAGCTTGAAATCTCAATGACTAGTAGCAGAAATTTTGAAAATTTCGTAACTTTTCTAGAAATTTCAAATTCCCTGACTCTTCCAGGATATCTCACTCACCTTGGCACCATGTATTGCAAGTAACACAAATCTCCTCATAAGAAAGAGTAACCAAAAGCTTCCCGTAGTTTATTTTTAACGCTGATCCCTTTTTCTCATTTAATTTTGTTTCATATTTCCTTAATTTTTTTCATTTCTGGTCTCGAAGGGTTGGTTCGGACCCTCCCCCTTGGCTACGTGCCTCCTGTATGTATTTGCTTCCCAAAATATTATTCGTAATCTGCGGGGGAGAAACCTTCAGAAAACTTCTTAATAAACTGACTAGTTTGTGAACCGACGGGTTCATAATCCGTTGTCCTCTGTACTTAATTAATAGTTCCAAAATTTTTTAAGACAGCCTAAATCGTGTACCCATAAAGTGGACTTTAAATCGAATACCCATTAAATTAAATGAACAAGAGATTATCAAAAACAAAGTTAAGTAATTTTTATGAACTATTAGAGAAAATATCTGTTCTTCGAACGGGAGATTAGGTTTGTACAAAGGATTTGAACCCCTTCACCCTCTTAGGATGCGCATTATAATAAAAGTACCCCCTCCTACACCTCAACCCCTTAAATCCCTCTATTCTTTAGCATACGCATTACAATGGAAGTTCAATGATAAGATATCCGTAATGTAAATCCCCTCTTTCCAACCCTACCCGTTATCTTCCATGTCGATGGGGGGAGGGCGAAATTTGGACTTAAACTGCATCGAAATTGTCACTATTCATCTCAGTGACCCCGAAAATAATGAATTGAACACCAATGTAAGTTGTTTTTGATTATTTCTCATGTTACCACTCTAGTTTGTCGCGTAAATTATGATCTCCTTCTTACCCCTTAGGATATCTATTTCAATCGATTTAATATCATAATATCCTTGGAAGGTCTAAGGTTGATAATCATCCTAAGTATAATTTTAATTGGTTCAGTAATTAATGCGTGATGCGATCAGAGAGAAACACTTTCGTTTTTAATAGATATAGTAATAATTATTATAAAATGAAGTGAAAAAGACATTTATATAAAAATATGCCTGTACATTATTGAAATATGATAGAACTTTGAAACACTCGTACAATAAACGAACATATTGCTGTAACATAATGTTACATAAAAGAAACATAGCAGGAATTACAAAATAGGACAGTTGTGTTGTCGTGATTGACCATGAATCATAGAAACAAATACCCGTGCGTGATCCATTAACTTTTAGGCTCTTGTTATACACATTATATAATATATGCAGATGTCTCTGTGTAGCAGTCATTAAAAATATCCGTCGAGAAGATGCATCCTTTACATATTCGCATGTCTATGAATTTCATGCCCAGAAAAAAAAAGGAAATGAAATCTTTCAGTTTAACATCCCACAATTATACGCAATGGGAAGTGGGAAAGTTGACTCCGATAAAAACCTGAGTTTTGTGTAATAAATTCTGAGCTATATAAATTTAATACTAGAATTGATGTTAAGATATAAATGACCATTTAGATTCACAGCCTGCTTGGGATATTCTTCTAATTTTTCAGGCCTAGAAGATCATCGATGTCTGCGGATGATATGTGATTGATGTAGAGACAAGCAGAGCATTTTATTGGGAATATAGATTGCTTTTAGAACTCTTTTTTTTTTTTTTTTTTAATGGATTTCAGTCAAAATTGGGTGGGCTTTAAAAGATTATGCCTTTCCTAAGCTAGTTCTGTGCAGGTATCTGGAGACTTAATGAAGTCATTAAATGATGTTGGTCAAGTTCGTAGATAAGAGTGGCCAGTACGAACGTATGAATGTAAGGTGAATTTTCCTCCCTCAACACACACTCCCATCCCAAGATTGTCTAGTTCTACCAACAGGCTTGACATAAGTGGATTCAACCTCAACAAAGAATAAAGATATTTATTTATTTATTTATTTATTTATTTATTTATTTATTTATTTATTTATTTATTTGCTTCAGTTTTACAGACGGTTACACCTCTCTTCAGTACTGAATGTTTTTGATATACTTCATTGGTTAAATCTTATTCACCTGAGTTATTAGTATTATTATTATTATTTCGCAAAATTGCCAAGGATTTCTATGTAATTTAATGCGAGAAATCTATTGGTGCAGAACCTAATTACTGGAGGGCCAAAGAGATAAAAAGCTCTCAATTAGAATTTTCTCAATTAGCTCACATGGACTTTCCACCAGGGTTGTGAAAAAAAAAAAAACAGTTTTTTTAACGCCAAGCCCAGTGGGTTTTATTGGGTAATATTGGGTTTTATTAAATTTTGCACACATATTTAAATCCATATTCCTATTTAAATTACCATATGAGCATTCATGTTCTATTGAACAAAAGAAACTGAAATTCCTCGTGGGGCCGCAGTGATTCACCTCTGGCGCGGGTTCCTAGTTCGGTCTCAGCTTCCGCCAAGTGCGTTTTGTAGTGGACAAATATCGTGTGCATGTGTTTTCTAGGGGATCTCCCGTTTCCTCCCACTTTCATTACGTCACCATTATTATCCATCTCATCATCACAATCTCCTTAGCCCTGGTGCATAATCATAAGAAATTGAACTAAACTTTAAAACAAGAAAGAAAGAAAAATGTCGCGAAATCCGTGAAGCCCATCCGTCTTTCGTGGGACACACCTTGCACCACCGACACTCGCTTTTATTTCCAGGTGGGGACACTCCTTCGAAAGTGTGAAAGCCTTTTTAGGCCAGCTATCCTGAGATAGATTTTCCTCATTCATACCAGGCAAATGCCGGGATAATACCTTACATACACGTTCCAGGCCGACCCCAATCCTTTCTTCCTTCCCTTTCCTCGGATATTGTAATCGGCTAGGGGCGCCACCCTCACATATGACGGGTTAACATGGCCATAGATGCCAAAAACCTAGAAATCTTATTCCTAACCTAACTCACTTATATTTCGATTTCTAGAAAGAAAGAAGTAAACAATTTTCTAGAGTAACAAAGTAATGGATAACTTTATGTAACACAAAATAGAAAAAAAAAACCTCTTAAACTCAGGATTCAAGTCCTTGAGTTAGCCGTCCTGACTAAAGATTCTTTAGTTTCCCTCAAAGCAAGCCAGGCAAGTTGGCCTGGGATAGTAGGCCTTTCTGAAGTTCAGGAACCAGAGATACAAATGGCTCTATTGAATGGGTGTTGTGTTTCTAAAACAAATAAAAAAGTATTATTTTTAAAGAACTGAAATGTTGGAAATGATTTTTTCCCCCTAATTTTCAGTTGCCAATTTGCTTTCTTATAATAATAGATTTTACGATTATAACGAAATACTTTAGTTTGTATAATATTTACCTGTACCGTGGGCAAAAAGTGCTCATAAATATGTACTATACTTAGTAGAATGTTCATTTTAAATTAACAGAAAAGAAGAATGTTTTTAATATATGTAAGAGATTATTATGGGATAGTTGTGGCTATGTACATGTTATGTGTTGACCTAGTCAAGTGAATTTATGTATTTTACGGTCTTAAAAATAATATTTAAGACATATCAAGCAATAAAGTTGAGACTAATAATCTTTGAATATCTGAGTTGATTTTTGCATAAAGAAAAGTAATTATCGCTTCGTAACTTATATTTTACAAGACGAACCAGGTTGACGACGCTTTTCTATAGAGTCGTTATAAAAATTTGGTTTACCAAACCCGGGACTTTTGAAAATTCAGTTCCCGAAGAAGGAAAGTAGGGCTGAATTTACTTGGATATTACCATTTATGAATACGAACTTAACCGTATTACGAAGCGGTAAGGTCATCAAAAGAAAAATGGATAGTGAAATAGTGCAACAGGAATCTAATACCAGTAATCCAGGTGAAATTAGTGCAACACCAAGTTTGTCATCTGAGGATCGACTTTTGTTAGCTGTGCAGCGACAAATTATGCAAATGACGACTGAGATAAAACAAACCATGGAACAGAAGCTCAATGAATCTAACACAAACATGGAACAGAAGTTCTATGAAGCTAACAAGACCATGGAACAGAAGTTCTATGAAGCTAACCAGACCATGGAACAGAAGATAGAACTGAAGTTCTATGAAGCTAACCAGACCATGGAAAAGAAGATAGAACTGAAATTTAACGAAGCTAGCAAGCAGTATGAAGAATTAAGTAAACGAATAGAACGGATAGAACTGAAATCAGACGATACGAAACAAACAATCGTCCAGGTGATGAACGACATATCCTCGCAGTTTGAAGAGAAGTTAAAAAGGATAGCCGATGAGTGTCAAGAAAAGCACGATCATCAAAATCATGAAATCTGTGCTGTAAAAAAGGATTTAACGTTAATAGAATCTTCCGTTAAACATCAAAAGATCCAGTTGGCTACTATGCAGGAAGAAATTAAAACGTTACAGGCTAGGGGTTAAATTCCAAAGTTGGGCGTCCGTTTCTAGCAAAATTTATAAAATTTACAGGTAAGATATGAATAATTTTATCGTTTGTGTGCTTGATAATATATAAGGATGTAGAAAAATATCTTTATTTGTTATATATAATCGTTTACAAACATGGGACTATTCGGCGAGCGGAGGGAACTAGTTGGCGCAAGGTAACATAATAGTTGCATTGTGGGAAAGTAACCAGCATTTATGTTATCAACATGGCGTCGAATATTCCAAATTTATGTACTGGATGTGAACTAACTGTGATCAATTTCGTAAAGCAGCACATTGATAACGAGGAAAATCTTCTAAAACTGTGCGAAAAACATGGATTAATGAACCTTAAAACAAATTGTAGAAAGTGTGGGAAGGATGTGAAAGCCAAGAAACGGGGAGAAAGTTATAGTTTTCAGTGTAATGGGAAGTCAAATGGAGAACGATGCTGCTGGAAAAAGGCAGCAACAAAGGGAACATTTTTTGAGAATGCTCACTTACCTCTGGAGAAAGTTTTATATTTCGTAGTTTTGTGGTGTTATTTGAAACGTGACAAACAACATTTCTTGCAGAATGAATTAAAGTGTTCAAGTGAAACGGTTGTGGATTGGTCAAATTATTGCAGAGAAGTATGCGTAAATTGGGCAATAAGAAATACAACAGCGGTAGGTGGACAAGGAAAAATTGTTGAGGTAGATGAATCAAAACTTGGTAAAAGAAAATATAACCAAGGCAGAAGAGTGGAAGGGCAATGGATCTTTGGAGGTGTGGAACGTGGAGTGAACGGGAAATTTTTTGTTGTCACTGTACCCAAACGCGACAAAGAAACTTTAATTAATATAATAAAAGAGCGAGTGCTACCTGGAACAACAATTATATCAGACTGCTTCAAGCCGTACGATACTCTAAACGATGAGGGATTTAAACACCTCCGTGTTAACCATAGTGTTGAGTTTCTCTGTACAGAAAATAGTGGAGAGGTGCATACGAAAAATCTTGAAGTTTTAGATGGTGAGTACGTGCCGGTGCACACGCAAGGAATTGAAAGTCGTTGGCGATGCATAAAATATTCTCTCCCTGTGATGGGCAAAAAGTCGGAACACTTTGAAGGATATCTTGCTGAATACCTCTTTAAAGAAAGAAGACCGTTAGCAAGAATCGTCCACGATTTTCTGATGGAGGTAGGGGAGTTGTACAAACCAAAGTACTAAGGTAGTGGGAAAAAAAAACTACATTAATTAAAGGTTAATTAAGACTAAAAACAACGTGCCCTGCGGGGCTCTAACCCGCCTACTTTTCCCTGTGTTGTATATGCAAATCGAACCTAACCTCACCTAACCTAAACTCCTCTACCTAACGATTAGTCAGTTGTTGTACAAACCAAAGTACTAAGGTAAGTGGGAAAAGAAAACTACATTAATTAAAGGTTAATTAAGACTAAAAACAACGTGCCCTGCGGGGCTCTAACCCGCCTACTTTCCCCTCTTTTGTATATGCAAATCGAACCTAACCTCACCTAACCTAAACTCCTCTACCTAACGATTAGTCAGTTGAACCCTAAAGTCAGTTAAGAACGCAGGAATTTAAAAAATTATGAATTTTAATAGCTTTTATCAAGATTTTGCAAGAAAAGTATCGGACGCCCAACTTCGGAATATATGCCCAGGCTAGAGATAACATTTATCGCAATAATCTGGGCAGTGATCGCTTCGAGTTTCCCCAATCACCGGATATAAATACGCCTTCGCCGGAATCTGAGGAGGATATTATATTAGAGGAAAATTGTCCGAAGATCACTGATGAACGAAATATAAATGGTATCATGACACAACACGCTACGGACCGGAACAATCACACCACAAGAACAAGGAGTGAGAAAAGAAAGGTAAAGTTAAGTGTCAAGATGAGCGAAATCAAAGCCATGAGTAAATTTAGTGGTAAGTGCAATGAAAATGCTAGTTCTTTCTTAGAGAAGTTCCAAGACGAATGCAATATAATGTCTATCGACCGATCACAATACATGAAATTAATACCCCATGTATTACTCCCACCTTGTTCCTTATGGTTTAAGGCAATACGTGATCACATTAGTACATATGAGGAATTTAAAGCGGCATTGATCGCGAATTACGAAAATGACTTTTTGCTGGCAAACAGAGATGCCACTCTTAGAAATCAACATTTCAATCCTCGATTGCACAAATCTATTGTAGAGTTTGTTGTAAATGTCTATAATGAATTAAAGGTTGTTAATCCCTTGCAATCGGAATCAAGAATAATTGCATCGATTCGCAATTTGCTTCCATTTAAATTACAGCAGATCTTATTTTCCACACAGTGTATGAGTTTCAGTCATTTATTAATGCTTGTACAATGCTACGAAACTCAATATCATGCTATGAATCTAACACAACCAGGAATGAGTAAAAATAAGAATAATTCAGATCATTTGGTCCCTGTTCGGAATTTGAATATCCGAAGTGTGAATAATAATGAACCGAACCTAAGACGAGTCTACTCTAGCAATCAAAATGAACAAAATAGACAAGGCTATGTAGGGAATCCGCCTAACCTAATCAACCGAAGTAGACACAAAAATAATAGAAATACATGTCGAAATCCTAGAGATGCTACCAATCCTATGTATAGACATAATCATTGTTCACGAGATGGTACTTCGTATCCAAATTCAAATCACGATGAAAGACATGTACAACCTAATGTAGAACCTAACCACGATTGTGCGGTACAGTGCACTTTATTAGATTCATATGCCAGTGCGAATGTAACATGATTACCGTTAACGAAATTAGGTTAAACCCATGTTGGTTATAGATTCTTGTGAATTTTCGTTTTAAAGTTTGTGTTAATATTAATAATGAAAACGATGGTTATAAATATTTGAAATGCATCTAGTTAAAGAGTTAGTAGCACCCAACATTCTTGATCAAATAAATAAGAATGAAAAATAATAATAATAATGAAAAATGTGTTTATTTAATAACAAAAAGGTGTCTTTTGTTTCTGTAAAATAAATTTATTTACTTCCATTTGATTATTCAAACGTAGGTTATGTTTAATTTTTATTCTTTCTTATTAATGTGAAGAATCATAATTCAATTTATAATTAGTTAAAGGCAAAAATTATTTTATATCAGATTGATTTGTGTTTAATTATCAAAGATTATGTTAAGAATAAGATCCATTCTATAAAATCAATTATTCAATGACTACCTTGAGTGAAATTCTTCTTTATTTTGGACATCTTAGTGCTACTATGTATACATTACAATTGCAACATCTAACTTATTTGTTATACAATGCGCCCGAAAAGAACAAATATTATTTGTCACATCATCGTTTGTAATAATGATCGAAACTAGTAATCTTGATAATTTGTGTTTCACCCTCGTTAATTATATTTCTAAGCGACGATGTTTTTAATGATAAAGAATAAATAATAATGTAATAAAAGAGAAATATCAATGAAATCAAAGATTTATTGTAAATGTATTTATGTGAATGATAATAACTAATATTTTATATATATATGAGGGTTAACCAAAAAGTAATGAAGATATATACGAGGTGTGATCAAAATATAAAGAACATATGTAATGTACTAACATTAATCTAATCAGACCAGTGGTTCTTGAATATAAAAGCCAAGCCCACTCATGACTTTTATATTCAGTCCCTTTGTCGGGCGACATTTTCTATAACGAAATACTTTAGTTTGTATAATATTTACCTGTACCGTGGGCAAAAAGTGCTCATAAATATGTACTATACTTAGTAGAATGTTCATTTTAAATTAACAGAAAAGAAGAATGTTTTTAATATATGTAAGAGATTATTATGGGATAGTTGTGGCTATGTACATGTTATGTGTTGACCTAGTCAAGTGAATTTATGTATTTTACGGTCTTAAAAATAATATTTAAGACATATCAAGCAATAAAGGTGAGACTAATAATCTTTGAATATCTGAGTTGATTTTTGCATAAAGAAAAGTAATTATCGCTTCGTAACTTATATTTTACAAGACGAACCAGGTTGACGACGCTTTTCTATAGAGTCGTTATACGATTGAGGGGCTTTTGTGTACTTCACATACTCCAGCAGATAAGCAAGAAGAACTAGGGAGTTTCACTATCTGATTGCCGTTAGTGTTGAGAAGATAGTAATTTCCTTTTTAAACTGAAATGTTCACGAAATGTTTGTAATTAACTGTTATGGAGGAAGACATTTTATTATCTGTTTATATTAATACACAGGTATATACTACAAAAACAAAGGAAATGTAGTCGCATTTACTTCTTATTCCACACTAGCTGAAATGCTCATTCTTTGCACGCGGAGAGTTTAGTTCATGGAAAATATTTGACCCTTACGATACGCATATCAATGAAAGTATTATAATAAAAACTTTTTAAGATTCTTTTCGGCATGAATTTTAAACCCCTTTTCTTCCCTAGGATACGCTCTTTAACTGCTTAACTTATAATTTTTTTCGCAAAAGTCGTTCCAAATTTTATATTTTTTATTGGCTATTTTTGTTGTACGTTGAAGGTAAAGGTACGTGAAGCAAACATTACTAAAACTGTCTAAAATTTAGGCCCGAATTATGCACTTGAAAATCATAGATTTTAAAACCACGAGTATATTCGTTCGTAATAAAAGCAGATGTATCTAATTGCTGGTCTCCAAAGCTCATGTGGGCCCCCCTAGTGTATTTAAGAATATACAATATTTGGCATAATTTGAATGCAATTTGTCTTAATATCCTCATATATACACCTTCCGCGTCTGAGTGGGCCCCCCAAATTTACAGAGTAATCGGCGCCCTTGATCTTACCCACATCTATCGGACACCCATATACTCAGCCGCATATGGCGAACGTAAGGAATCGCCATTTAAATTTGTATTCAGATCTTTCTTCTTTGCGCGAATATATTCGTGATCATAATTTTAGGGAAAAAAACTTAATAATTCGTGGTTTTAAGTTAAGCTGTTAAGGAAAGTTACATAATAAAATCCCAGCTTGAGATACCGGTAGGCACTAACTATGTTGAAAAACTCATTTCAAACTGTTCAACCATTTCCCAGTGAAGCAATCACAAACAGGAATCGTCATTTGAAATGTGAAGAAAGAAATTATAGAAAACGCTCTCTTCTTTCCTTCAAAAACAGGAGCTGACATACCCCCTTTATTTTTAATGAGGTGTTTATATATCGAATTTCATTTTCTAACATGACTACTCTTGACATACTGTAGTTTTGGTTGAAATTTAGAACCCTCTCTACTTTCACTACCATACACCCTTTACGCAAAATGACCCAATAAATATATAAATGGTAATAACTTATGTTCCATAATTCATTTCAAATTGTTCAAACGTTTCCCCGTGATGCGATCACAAACAACATGCAACATTGCTTTCAATGTGAACAAATGAATTATGGAAAATTCCCCCTCCCTTTAAAATGAAAATTCTCGAAATCATTGGAACACACGCCTACTTATTTTTAATGAGGAGTTTACGTACCGAGTTTAATTTTTCTAACTTGGCGGGTTCGTGACATATTGTATTTCTTTTACATGATTTTAAACCCCCTCTACCTCCTTCTCCTAGGACAACCCCCTTGAATAAAAGTAATGTGATAAAAACCCAGCTCAGGCTAGATACTAACTACTGTATGTTCAAAAGTAAGTTTCAAACTGCTTAACCGTTTCTCCGTGATATGATCAGAAACAACAGGCAACATCATTTTCAAATTATAGAAAGTGCTCCCCTTTCCCCACTTAAAATGAAAATTCTCAATAACGCTGAGACACGGATAAACTTATTTTTAATGAGTTTGTATAAAAAGTTTAATCTTCCTAACTTGAAAAGATTGTGAGATACTAAGTTCTTTACATAGATTTTGAGCCCCCGCTCCCTCGTAGAACATGATTAAAAACCCAGTTCGAGGTACGTGGTAACTCCATCAGAAAATTCATTCCAAACTGTTGAACCGTTTCTCCGTGACGTGAGCATAAACAAGACTATTTTCATTTTTACATAATAGATTACAGTTGAACACTGTTACAGCGTATTTGATCGAGTGTGAACAAAATTTCAGATGCATGATTCCCAAACCTTTTTTGTTTTCAATGGTACCCTGTTCTGGTGATAAACACACATTTTAAGCTAATTCTGAGACTAGGTACATATTAATAAGTACCAGTACGATTAAAGACCGTAATTATGATTACATTAAGGATATTATTTCAATTCATGTTTTGAAGTATACGTATTTTTGAGATGGGGTTTTTGGGTTTTATTGTGGTTTTTTTTATGTAGGTTTCACCCAAAAAAAAATCCACTGGGAAGTTTGGGCTGGGGAAAATTCCAACAACCCTGCGTCCCGCTAACCCCGCGCTCTCCAAACTATTATTCTTATGTGGAAATAAAACATGTTGCGTGTTAGTTTTCAATTTCTACGTGATTTATTAGTATATTTCGATCTTCTACATACACAAAGTAGTTTGTGAGTAACTATTTTCCTTAATCGTGAACAAGTATATTTTATTATGTTGTCAGAAATGCAGTCCACATCTTTGTATCATGACCTTATACTGAGCCGAATGATACTAGAAAAGTTTTGTTCCCCGCGCATTTCGTGTTTCTTGTTTTATTTTTTACTTTCTTTCATCCATTCTTTCATTGTATTTTTTTATTCTTTCTTCAAGTAACATATCTCAAATTTCGTTTCTTCGTACTTGATTTTTAAGTCACATATAATTAAGCTACTCCTGACTTGCATGGATTTCGCCGATGACAAAGAAAAGGCTTCAGTCTAAAAGTTAATAATACTGACAAGATTATTGATGACTCATGAGGTCTACTTCCCGCTCGCAGAGAATTCCGTTGACGTGGATTATACATATAGCGAAAAATCCTATATTTGTTTCCAATTTGGACGAAAATTCGCTTTATTCCATTGCGAATTTGGCATCACTCCCCCAAAGTCCATTAAAACCAAACCCAAAGAACATATAGCTATAGTCGGTGGCCAAACTAAGCTTTCAGTGACGTAGCTAATTTCACCCAGATAGCAAAAGTGACTTGCAACAAACTTGCAGCAGATTTGCAATTCAAGTCTCGCAAACTTGCAGCAGACTTGTGATGCAAGTCTGCAAGTTAGATGCAAGTTTAATGCAAACTTCCTAGTTGACGCTCTTCGAACTTGCAGCACGCCTGCAGTGCAAGTGTATGGTAAGTTTGCAAAGCAAGTTTCTGCAAGGGGTTTACTTGCAGAGCAAGCCTACTGCAAGTTTCCACTTGCACTGCAAGAGCACAGCTAGTCGGCAGCAAATTTGTGTAGATTGAAAGCAAGTCTCTGCAAGGATACCACTTGCACTGCAAGTCCCTAGCAAGTCGACAGATAGTTTGTAGTAAGTCTTCTGCAAATATATGCTTGCATTGCAAAGCTACAGCAGGTCTTCATCAAGTGAGTGTAGTAAGTCTTCTGCAGATATATACTTGCATTGCAAGTCTACATTTTTTTACGCATATAAAGACATATTCTGCTGTAGAAATTGATTAATTTTGTATGCCTTTTACAAACCGAACATTTACTGTATACGAATATACACACAGTATATATTTCTCAACAACTTTGTCAAACAATACACGTTTAAAATATAAATTATCTCTACGTACTGGGTAATGATCCAGTTGTTTTAATGCTTCACACGCTTCGCACCTACTACAAATGGCGGCCTGGCGTGATTTCTAAGATTATACTTTTGTGCCACCTGTTGGTAGAAACTAGAACTGACATACTTGCTACAAAGTTGTAGCAAGCCCCCGAGGCAAGTAAAATCTAGCAAGTGAAAATCAAAATACATTTGCGGGTAACTCTTTCAAAAAGCCTGCAGCAGGTGTACAGTGCACGGAAAGTCTAGCAAGTTAAAATCAAATATAGAGAAAGACTTGCTGCAAGCCAACATGCTATTAGGGCAGTAGCTCCAAATCACTAACCATGAGCAATTCCAAGTAATGTTGGAGCTGCATCATTATGAAAGATTTTGCTACTACAGAACATCATTTTTCACATTTACCTGCAGCTAATTAAAATTATTAGTACTTTGAAATAACAAATAGTTAATATATACATATGCATGCTCGCAAAGACGCAATCAATGATCTTAAGTAATAGATACGAACACAAGGCTGAAACACTTTCTGTAACAAGCAATGCGGTTTGTTGATGCGTGCAAACAAATAATCCCACGTTTTAAAGAAGATTACCCTTTATGTAGAACAAATTGTGCAGTTATGATTTCATAAAAGATCTACCATATATCTGTGAAGTACAATAATTCATATATATATGTATGAAATAGCTTGTTTTCTGCTGTACAGGTGTAATATGGTGTCCTGTGCAAGGGAAAATCAGTCTGTTCAGCTGCGTATACATAGAGTTGGCAGTCCGTTAAATAGCCAAGCAAGGCAAATTGTTCGAAACGTGTATTCATATATACGACGTGCCGATCCCTGTAAGAGTATGAGTGATGTTGTTAGCCTCCAATTTTAATAAGAGGTGATTTTTTCGTCTTGGATTCTTGGAAGAGAGGAAAGTGTCAACACTCGTAAAGACAAGAAGCGGGGTGATAAATAAAGATACGCGATTGGAAAAATGGACGATTTTACAAAGCGTCATCCGTCAGAAAGTGCATTAATTTTGGTACAATGGAAGCAACAAGGCTCGCACGGTGAAGGAAATTTCAGTTGAAATCAATAGTGATACTGATTTAGAAACCAAAAATTAAAAGAAAAGGGGGTTTTAAGCTTTAGAATACAATTTGTATCGCCTCTTTTCACTGAACGACATAAATAATATAAAACCTATGCAAGTTCTTGAGCGTCCTTGGTTATATGGTAAGCGTACGCGCTTTCAGTGCAGGAGACCAACTTTCGATTCCCTCTGGCAACCTATGTTAAGCTATACGTCCACACATCATTTACCCTGTGTTTAAACGAACTCTCATACAACCAAACAACTACACATTTTTAAATAAAGATACAGCAGAAGCACAAGGAATAGCACAATGTACTTTATTGAGATCCAATTTTCCATTATAATTCGTATCGTTAAATTTTCCCTATTTACCACGAGGCTTCTCATAATGTATCAAAGACAGAGGCTTTCATCGTACAATTTGCTGATCTCAACGCAACGTAAAAAGCAATGAGCAATTATAACTGATACGCTTATTATCGCAAATTAAGATGCAATTGTTGCGTTGCGTTGACGAAAAGTCTACTGAATAAGGCCCAGAGTGACAGCGAAGGATTTTTTTTTCTTTCTTTAAGATCTGAGATTTGTAAGCACTTTCATTCTCTTCCATTCTACATTGGGGCGCTTATTTCTGATTCGGGTCAGAAAATGTATAATATATATATATATATATATATATATACGGATGTTTCTTTGGTTGCTATATGATTGTCAATCGAAAGCTCTGTCTCGACTCCTACGCATCGCTACACACTCTGGCTGCCGGCTGTAGAAAACTCTCCTAATGCGCCATGAATACAATACTTTTTCCCTGATTGTGAATGGGCCAGTGCATACGTCACTGTAAGCTTAGATTGACCATAACTTTGTGAGACTGTCTTTTTACTCACTCTGCTGTTTATTGAATCTATAAAACAATACAAACAATCAAACAATGAGAGAGTCTGATTTGGGACTTGAAATTTAGCATTATCAGCTCTAAAAAATACTTAACAATAATGGAGTCTTGAAAGAAAATTAATAACAATTTATTGCGAAAAGTTTGTGAAAATAAGCGAGCTTGTTGGTCCAAGCCCTTTAACAAAATTACTTTTATTATCTGTAGCCATCTACTGGCACTTTTTATGAAGAACAAAAATGAGATGTAAAACACTACAAGGACGAAATCAGGAATAAACTAGAACTGTCTTATGACACTCTTCGAATTTGTCAAAAATATCTTCTGCTGGTGAAGTAAATATTTCCTGTTTCTGTTGTATTAGTATATTTTATTGCATTAAATATGTCTGCTCTGAAACTTTATTTCAATTACCTACAACTCACTCCAGCATATGAAGCTAGGAAAAAAAAAAAAAAACTTGTAAATGCAGATCGTTATCAAAACTGAAACTTTTGAACAAAATACGCTTGAGATCAACCCTCAGAATCTAGAATAGTCGTGGCATTGAGGCATATGTGTCATGAATTATTCCCAAAAGAATACAACGAGTCATGAATGATTGCCAAAACAATACATTGTGACATGAATGATTCCCAAAACAATATATTGTGTCATGATTGATTTTCAAAAGAATATATTCTGTCATGAGTGATTCCCGAAAGAATACATTGTATCATTCTCCATGCTATACAATACTCAGTTCCATCATCGAGGATAAACAAGGATCCTTCCGGAGTCTGAGCCCCAGTACTATCCATAAGTCTTCAATAAAGTTGAAGTCTGGGAATTGAGTGGGCCAGAATAGAACTTGTAGTTACCTCAACAGGTCCAGAGTCGGATGTGATGTACTGCCATCTTGGAAAACTGCATCATTGGCCGGAAACAACATCTGAAACATAGGATGTATATAATAATCTAAAATGACCACATTCCATCGTCAATAACACGTCCTATGAAAGTAATCATAAGACCCACGGCATACTAAGAAATTGTGGCTTATAGCATCACCAAGTCGCCACCACATTTCACAGTAGTGAGAAAACAGTTCGGAGCATAAGCATATTTAGGCGTCCGCCACACATAAACATGGTCATCTGTTCGAAATTAATTTAAAATAATTAAGTAGTCGAACCTTATTATGCGTTTAAATTATCAGTGATCTACTTTGCATGTTCGCGCACCATTTTGGCCTTTTAGCATCTATGAAGTTTTTGTGCAATTCAGATTATTTTAATTTAATTTTGTACTTAATTAATAACATGTTATTTATGTTAATTTAAGTGACTCAACTTTAATAAAGTTCAATTCGACTGTGTATGTTTAGGTCGCATCTGACTGTGACTGTCACACCTAGACTGTTCTAGGTACTGATTAAGTTCCGCAATCGCTTTTTTCCGTATTCGCTCTATGGTTCTTGGTGACAATCCTTTTCAATGCTCAGTGATCTCTGTCTCTAAAGCTTCTTTTCCGTCCTTTATTACTCTATGCCGACGTCTTCCCATGAGTTCTTTTGTCCGTCATGACGTTAATCACTACTCTTTTTGACGCATCTAACACAATGGCGACCTTAAATACACTTACGCCATCTAACGACTCATCCTCAATTTGACCTCTTTGAGAGTCAGAAAGTCTCTCATTTTGAATTTTTGTAGTTATATTTCAGTGCAATATTTAGACCATAGAGACGCACACTACAAGCGAGCTTTAGTGAGAACATAGAGGGAGAGAAGAGAATCGTATTTGTTAGAATCACATTGCAGCATCACATATATACCTCATGCATACTACGATGTTTCGCCGTCTACGATGTTACACCGTGTTTGTCCGGGTAATACCGGGTCACTTCGGGTTAGAAGTCTGTCCGGGACAGAATGGGTCATTCCAGATCAAGAGTCACTCCAGCTCATACTAAATCACCCCGGGTCACAGATCTGCCCTGGTCATAGGTATGGACCGCGTCTGACTGCGGTCATGGGCTGTGAACTTCATAATCCATTCTACAACTTGTATGAATACATTTTAACGGTGAGTTAACCCTTTAAATTAAATATACCATTGCTTACTTTATGCCCATGAACTTGGCAGGCCACATTTTCGATTTCATACATCGTTAGTGCCGCAAACCCATCGTTATTGCTACAAAAATAACGTCTCCATTTTTAAGAGTTATCACTGGCCCGCTAACTTCATACTAATAGACCAAGGACAAAATCCACGGCAGACCACAATTTTTATTACACCCCATCATTAGTGCTCGTTAGTGCTGCATATCTCATCGTTAATGCTCCACAAATAACGCCTCATTTCTAAAACATCCATTTCCCTCTCCTAATTTCATGCCAACACGTCACGCACGAAACCTACAGCAGACCACACTTTTGATTTTATCTATCATTAGTGCTTCGTTAGTACTCATTAATGCTGTATATCATATCGTTAGTGCTCAACACATAACGGCTATATTTTTTAGAAACCATTATTTGTCTGCTAACTTCGTTACAATAGACCAGGGACGAAACCTGCGGCTAATCAATTTCATTTACAGCCGTCGTTAGTGCTTCGTTAGTGCTTGTTAGTGCAGCATATTGGATCGTTATTGCTCCACAGATAACGACTACGGCTAGGTCGTTACTGCTTTGATATGGCACATACACCATCATTAGTACTCACATATAATGCCTATATTTTTTTAAAACCCATTATTGGCCTTCTAACTTCCTGGCAACAGACCTTTCATGACACCTACTTCAAACCATAATAGGTGAAGCACTAACGATGGAATTTGTGACACTAAGAAGCAGTAACCAAATATTAACGAAGTGTAAAATCAAAAATATCCGATGTAGGTAGAATGTCAGACCCGTCAGCAGGCCAATAAGGGTTTCTTCAAACATGTAATTTATAGAGCACTATATTTATAGAGCACTAACGATGGGAGATGCGAACTAAAGAGCACTAACGATGTAATAATGATGGGAGAATTGAGATTGTGGTCTTCTGTAATTAGGGTGCGGCGGCGTGTTGACATGAAGTTAGATGGGGAAAATTATTTTTTTTAAATATATATATGTTGTCTTTAGAGCACTAACGATATGATATGAGGCACTAACGACCACTAAGGAGTTCTTTCGTGGCTAAGCGGTTAGCGTACTCGCCTTTGGCGTGGGAGAAAAGGATTCTATTCGCGGCGGGAGCTTATGTGGTTCGGATTCCACTTAATCAGTAGGTCCCGTCTCATATAGCCTCGTTGCTGAAAGGGACCTTAAACTCAAACTCAACTGAACTCAACTCAACTAACGAGCACTAACGAAGCACTAACGACATATGAGGTCGAAATTGTGCTGTGTCATAGGTGGCCTGCCAGCTTCATAAAATGGATCCATTTGATACCCTAAAAACTGTATATATAGAAGCACTAACGTTAATCTTCATGGCACTAACGAGCACTAACGCTGCTCGAACTGGCAATTTCATTTATGGAGTGATTTTGGTATGTTGGCCTATTGGCATGAAGTTAGCAGGCCAATGGTGACTCTCAAAATTGAGACGTTATTTTGTAGCACTAACGATGGGGTTTGTGGCACTAACGAGCACTAACGAAGCACTAAACATGTGTGAAATCGAAATTGTGGCCTGCCAGCTTCATAAAACGGACCTATTTTGTTACCCTAAAAACTGTATGTATAGAAGCACTAACGTTAATGTTCATGACACTAACGCTGCTCGAACCGGCAATATCATTTGTGGGGAGATTTTGATATGTTGGCCTGTTGGCATGAAGTTAGCGGGCCAATGTTGACTTAAAGATTAAGACGACGTTATTTTTGTAGCACTAACGATGGGGTTTGCGGCACTAATGAGCACTAACGATGTGTGAAATCGAAATTGTGGCCTGCCATGTTCATTGATATGCTTACTTTATAGCTAGCACGTTATATCTATCAGGAACATTCGACTCATATGTATGCTTTTTCTTGAAAGACCACTTCATATAGTGGTCCATCGCCATCGGAATAGAGGAAGAACTGAGAGGGCGACCTCATTTATCATGCATTTAACACCTTGTTTCATAATTATGCTGTCGCATACCCTCTCAATCTCTAATGCCGCTTTGGAGCATTGTCTCAGTGGTAGAGCGCTTACCTGTGGTCCGTGGTTTCCTGGTTCGATCCCTGACCAACTAAGTTTGTGGTGGATATCATCGTGTCTGTGGTTTTTCTCTGGGTTCTTCAGTTTCCTCCCACTTTTTCATTCCACTACTTCCTCCATCATTATTCACTTTCCTTAATCACCGTCTCTCTTGGCCTAAAAGGTATAATTGTGGGACTTTAAGGTGGATCACCACCCAGAAGTCAGTACATATTTTTGCTCATTCCCTTAACTACTGCGCAATGGAACGTTACATATTATAAATATTTTACTATAAGATAGAGTAATGTTTCAGCTACAACACAAGGCACTGATTCATTTGGTTGTGTCATCTGATATCGAAAAAAAATAACAAATAAAAGAAAATATTTGATTCGTTTTACAATGAGTACACAAGATGGCACTTGCTGCTATATCTCACCAGAAGTGCTTAATTTTATGAAATGTTTATTTGAATGTGTAAAGTACTTTAAAGTAATGATCTTCTTACGAAATTGATATATTGTTTAAACGTTTTTCGTGTCATGTTTCACATTTTATTTATATATTAATTTACATTTAAAAAAATAGATTTTGAGAAGAAATTTGCGCAGAACGCCATAATGCGTTGTTGCCAAATTTGTACGTTTAATTCCTGGATTCTAGCGTTGCAGTTCGAGAAGCGGAACTTAGCTGTGAATTGCGGTAAGGGTCGAAAGCTAATTTCTCCAGTAAGTATCCAAGCAGAATTCCATGATTACTTCCTTTATTATCCGCACTAGTGTTTAGCACAGCACCGACAACACCTAGTGATCTACCTTAAACTGAAACATTTCATTTCATTTCATTTCGAATACCACTACCTCACTCTTTATATGGTGGAAGACTTGATAGAGGATGGACACCATACATGCACCATTCCCTACTAGCTTTCGTGTGAGTCCAGTGTTTTGTTTAGTTTTGTATAGAGTCCTTTTCGTTAGTCAGGGATGATCTTTCCGATCATCTTCAAACTATATCTAATAACATCCCCCTTTTTGGTGATGATTGCAAACTCTTCAAAGATATTTCCACACATCAAGATTCCATTAACCTTCAAAATGAACTCATGACTTACTCTTAGTGCGAAACTTAGCATTTGAATTTAAATCCTAATAAATACACTTCTCTTTCGGTTTCTCTTAGTAAAAATCGTATTAAACGAGACTATTCTATTAGCGATATAAATTGTTTGAAATGTAGAGTCTACTGGTGCATAATGATTTTGGTGTTATGTTGAATTAGGAGCTTTCTTTAAGTGAAAATATTACTACTACTACTACTACAAAAAATCTATGCAAGTGTTAGGAATATTGTGCAGATTTACAAAAACTCAAAATTTGATGCCGCTAGCTACTTATTACAAGGCTTTGATTTCTCCTGCAGTGCAATACTATTCGCCCATTTGGTCTATGGCTTATTCCATACAACTTTCCAGGCTAGGCACTGTCTTCAATTTCTTTTTAACCATTCTTTGTCACAGGGTTCCCGAGCCACGTAGGTCAAGTAATGAAACCAGCATGAGAACATTCAATATATCATCGTGCAAAAGAGCTGTTAATTTGTTTCTATATAAAATAGCAAAAGAAAATTGAACTGTCATTCTCTACTTTCGAGAATTAATGTCAGAGTACCCATTCTCCAATACTAACTACAAATATATTCTATGTTCCAGAACCTAAATTTGCAATAGATCAAAGGTCACTCATAAAGCCTGCAGGCTTCCCATTGATCCAACGGACTTCCAACTACAATAGATATCTTTACCTCTGAGAGAAGTTTCCGATCTGTATTGTGTAAAATCATGTTGTAAATATTGTCATGAATTTATTTTCTTCTTGATATTGATTTTTTTTACATTAGTGTCTACATGTTTCTTGTTGAATTTTTTTTTCAAGCTGTTGTTGCATGTTTCAATGTAAAATGTATCTGGAAGCACACACAAAGATAAAATAGATATAAATAAAAACCTAGAAAATGTATTTAAAAAATATAAAATGTTTAAAAAATTAGCATCATTTTGTTTGTTACTTGTTTTAAGCTTGTAAATGTTCTGTTTGGTTAATTAATAATTTTATTGCTTTCTGTCTTCTTCTTCTTCTTCTTCTTCTTCTTCTTCTTCTTATTATTATTATTATTATTATTATTATTATTATTATTATTATTATTATTATTATTATTATTATTATTATTATTATTATTAAGTAATGTGTTTTGTAGATGATGAAGGCATTTTGATACACTTTTCATTCTACTTGACCATGTTGGCTCCAGGGTAATTCGATGGGTATCTGCACAAAGGTGATATGTCTATTTTTCTTCGAAAGTCAGGTTTTGGCTGATGTGGATAATGCCCGAAGTATTTTTGCAATTGGTGCACATTACATTAAAACAAAAGAACCTCCAGTAAATATTCCATTAATAAAAACAAAGTTTTGCATGAACCTCTCATTTGTGAGATGCATTGAATGTTGTCACCTGCAAAAATTACGGCATGGACATATCACCTTTGTCCGTATACCCATCGAGTGGGGGCCTGCCCAAGCGATTATTAGGTTTGTGGCGCATGTTTTCCCTGTAAGCGCCCCAAATGTTCATTATCACCACATTTTATGGGTAAACAAACATTAAATACGGGTCCGAGGTCACCCTCTCGTAAGAAGTTCAAACCAAACGAGAGTCAGATAAGAACTCCCCAAGTAGATAATGTTGAAAAGACAAGTATCGTGATTCCTGTAGTTGTATATCGTGTTATAAAGACTTAAGATTTTTCTAATGCCAATAGAGAAACTACCCATCCAAGTCGTATTAAAGGTTTGTCCCCTTTCGTCATTAATGAAGTTATTTTCTATAGCGCCGGACAGATTAATATTGCTATTTTTGAATTACTTTCTTATTATGTTTCATGTTTAGTTCTAGTAGTCTTTTTACGACCTTTGTTTTATTTTTAGTTTCTTTCTATTTAAATGTCTCATTTTTTTTTTTTTTAACATTTTGATTTCAACTACACTTTCTGTCAAAATAAGTTTAATTTGAACTTTCAATGTGCAGCTTTTTCGGTCTTTGGTCTTATCGTGATTAGGCCAATAGCTTCGCTGTTAACGCCCCCATTAAATCATAATGATAATCATTTATTCATTAATTCATGTGTTTTCTCCTGTGACGTATTCTCAATATGCTGCACGTGCATCATCTCGAAAACCTAAACACTTTTAATAAAGTATTATGACTTGATATTAGATTAAAGAATTTTAAGAACAAAGGAATTTTAAAACAAACAAATTTGATTTAAATTATTTTAAAACAAAAGAAATTAAAGAAAATCTGAGACATGATGCCATGGGCATCTATTTGAAATTATGAGATTTTCAGTGAAGTGGCCCATACAGAATCTAACATATACAAATCTTTAAAACGATTATTTAAAATTTTCAAAATGATCTGTTGAAGTGAACTGTGCTGGATCGAGACGTGGTAATCCTGTTGTTTATATAAAGTGTTCCGAAATCCTGTTGTGTTCTGAAATCTCTTCGTTGCTCTCTGATCGTAAAAGATGTGCTCTGCACTATCTTTTGCACAGATATGATACATTGGACACTAACTATGATTTTATATAAAGTGTTATATGACTTTTTATAAAACGGGATTTTTTACGAATTCCGGGACGTTTGCGAAATCGGATTTGTTTTTGGAATTCTGGAATCTTTTTGAAATCTCCATTTTTTCAGATTCGGAAAGTTCCGATTTTTTCAAACTGCTGATTCTCCGAATTACGGAATTTTCTAAAGTCAGAACTTTTCCGAATCGGATAAGTAAACTTAACGGTTTCTGAAAATAAAATTTCCTAATTTCGAACTCCACTATTTTTGGTCCATCTTTAGCTTAAAAATATAACCTACTGATCTCTTTCCACCATTTTTCAATTTTAGTTGTTTCCATTAGCCTAGGCAATAGATTCTTTTCTTAGTGATGGCCATTTTTACCTATCACCAAAAAGGTAAAAGTGAGAAAATTCAGTATAATTTTGGATTTCTGGATAAATTATATATAACATTTTCAAGTGCAAGCTGTTTTGTTAGATGGGAGTAAAATTATTTGTACATTTTTTCCTTTTTTTTTTCTAATGTAAGTGAAGCACACTTAGACTTTAAGACCTCTGTTATTTAACAATTTTTAGATTATGCATAAGAATTAATCTTTCTAGTGGAATGTTGTTGATAAAAACTAAATAACTTAATGATTCTTAGCTTTTCTTGGAAGCCTATTGGAAAGTCTCTGTTATAAATAATGTAACTATTAAGTAATACGTAACAGTTCTAATGGCTATTAGCCACCAAACGATAACATTTTAATGTGCTCTACACAGTGGCGGAGCTAAAATATAAAAACGGGTGGGGTGGGGGCAGCCAGAATCCCGACTATGATAGGTAAATCGCGATTTTACAATTTTTCATGTCCTGCAGAAATTTCCAAGTTAACTCTCTCCCGGTGGATATTATGGCTAGGTTGGAGATTGGCATTGTGGATCTCAAGTTTTGTTTTACATATTGCATAAATGAAAAGGCTATATCTAATGCTTAAAAAAAATCCAATAAACAATAAAATGCAACACTTACTATAAAGCTTCAAAAATATACAAATAATAGCTTCAATTATTTTTGTCACTCAAAAAACTGGGGTGGGAGCTAGACCCCCTGGCTCAGGGCTGGATCCATCACTGGCTCTACATTGAAAACTACTGGATCTGTAGCTCAAGCGGTTCGAGAACTTACATACGAACTACTTAGTACACGTTGTGTTTCAATATCCATGTTCATAACCATGGCGTACAATATGTGCAATGCATTTCACAAATGTACGACTGATATTAACAGAATATCCAGCGATCATTTAACTTACCTTTTGTACCGAAATCCGTTGTGTACCTAAACAATTTTCTTCAACAAACATAAATAATTAAATAGAACGTGTACTAGTAATTTCTATAATATTTTGAATTGTTTGAACCTACGTACCGCGGTCTCATTCTTTTCAAAAGCTAAGAGTTTAAAAGTCACAATTAAAAGTCGAGGAAATGAAGAAAATAAACTTTAAAGCTACATAGTTTAAGAACAAGGTTACCTGCCGTAATCACTTCAAGGAATTTCTAGATGTGCGCTCTATCTAAATGAATCCGTGTTTCAGAATCCTGTGGTACCTAAGTGACAAGCGTCCAGCAGTGATGCTAACCTGACTAGGAGCGCTAGAAGACAATTTTCTAGGGGGGGGGCATCTCCATATTTGCTATATTACGTTACGTTTTGTATTTCTGGTATTTAATATACACGGTTTGCTATATTACGTATACATTTTCGTGAGCCAAGAGGGGGGAGGGCACCCTGCCCTCTCCTTCGGGCGCCCATGAATCTGACTCATTGTAAAATCCCATCTCGAGAGGCAAAAATTCTCATTTTTTCTTTAAATATCCACGTTATACTAATTACAAAATTAAAATTTAATATATATATATATATATATATATATATATATATATATATATATATATATATATATATATATAATGAAATTATTGTCGCACATCTTCAATGAGTAAACTACTCGAAAAATTTCGATCTTCTGCGTTTACCAAGTAGTTGATGAATAACCGTTTTTCTTAATTGAAAGAAACAGTTGAAAATGTTGGCGAAAACAAATACGTTTTGTCGTTAGGATTTATTATTTACATAATTTGTGTGTGTGATCATATTGTAATGAACATAAGGGTATTCAAAAAACTTTATTTTCCGAGTCGTTTTGTGTAGAACAGTTTCGAAGTTGGTTGTTCCTAATTTTGCACTTTATTTTTTTCCGTTAATTCTTTGTATTTAAAAAAGTACCAGAGCACAATTTACCTTTCTTGGAACCTGTTTTTTGAGAATAACAAGTTACTTCTGCACTAGTATATATTTTCCGGTAACATAACAAAATTGGACGATTCACACTGATTTCAAAATTATTGAGCAGTCATTTGTCTGCTTTGTGCCCTTAAACAATTTTGCTGCAGTCGATGAAAAATCCCATATTTGTTGCCACTTGCGATGCAAGTTCCCTTTATCCCTTTTCGAGAAATTAATGTAAAAAAATCCCACAAAATGGAATTTTTCTCACAGGTTCGCAATCACTGGCTCAGTAATTGCCTGCAAGCTGCAACATCCCTTATCGCCATGTAGAAGGCAGCGCAGCTAGGTAAACTAGTCTGACTGAACTAAGATGTTTTGCTGATATGATAAGAATTAAAAAAAAAAAAAAAAAACTATACTCCGAGTCACCCGAATTGGCGTATGGTATCAGCCAATAAGTTCACAGTACGCTGTTACTAAACCTTCAGGGACTAATCGAATCATTTCATAATTGATTTTGTTCTTATTTGTGGACAATTATGAATGATTAGATTCCTCCCTGAAGGTTTTGTAACAGCACACTGCTAGCTTATTGGCTGATGCTTCACGACAATTCGGGGACCCGGAGTATAAACATTTATCATACAAGTTACTCTTAAATGTTTTGAAGTTTGCCCGTTAGTGTTACTTATAGACTGATATCTTTGAGCTTTTTATTAAGAATTGCGAAATTTGGTAAGGAAATTCTTCCTAAAGTCATCGTCTTCTTCTTTTGAAACTCATTACTATTTAGAAACAAGCTGTAATGCGTGCGAACTGAATATCTAATTGGAGTAAGAGGACGATCAGAATTTAAAGGTGTTTTCTCTCTGTACAGATACACACACACACACACACACACACACACACACACACATATATATATATATATATATATATATATATATATATATATATATATATATATATATAGAGAGAGAGAGAGAGAGAGAGAGAGAGAGAGAGAGAGAGAGAGAGAGAGAAGAAGCGTGTTTAAATTCTGGGTGCCCTCTTTACGTGTTATACTTTTAATTTATTTGTCTTCGCCCAATACCTTATTTACAACTTCAAAACACGTTTCGGAAGCTTAAGAAATCTATTACAAAAATCAATATCTAGTATCTTTTCCTTCTCTTCTTTTTTTGGTATGTGAAAAGTACAGTAAGTATTATGGTTCAAGTTTACGAGAAGAAACACAAAACTTCTTATAAGAGTTCTCTTTGATTGAGAGAGGTTCACTTAGAATTTATGTTCGTTGTGGAAAATGGTTTCTCTGATCAATACATTCTTAAAATGTTCCTCAGCTGTTTACTAGCGCGTCCAGTCTTAACTCTTTCTTTCTTTCTTTCTTTTTTTTTAATAAAGAACTTTTTCGACGACGCAAGCAAGCCTAGAGAAAGTACAGTTTGAGCAAAATGTCTTATAAGCACGGTCAATTACAACTATCAAATAATGCTTTCATATTACCGTTGTTAGTTATACAATTCAATTGATTATGACAATGACTCCTTGCTCCTAAACATTATTTTTTGATTATTACTTTAATACAGGATGGGGCGTACAAGAAGTAGACCGAAATGAAATGAAATGAAATCTTTGAGTTTTACGTCCTACGGTTATGCCGGCTAGACTAAAGGAGACGGTGATGATAAGAAATGAATGAAATGGTGGAATGAAGAAAGTGAGAGGAAACGGGAGAGCTCCGAGGAAACCCATGCACATGGTGTTTCTCCACCACAAAGTTCACTTGACGGGAGCTAGGATTGGACCCATGCAACAGAGGTGAACGCTCTACCATTGAGCCATCGCGGCCCCAAAAAGTAAAACCGAGATTGTATTATTGGTACTATGACAATGAAGATTTGGTAAATAGCTACATAAGTTATAAGAGAAGTTGAAACTTATCTCCGTTCATTTTAATGCCTTTCTAGGTACTTGTACGAGTATCATGTTGATTAATATGGTCTGTAGTTTATTCAACAGTGAAGCTCAGGGTGTGTTTGTAATGTTTATTTAAATTAATGGTGTGCGAGTTATGGTCGTATACTTTCCCATTTAAATTTTCCCAGGCTGCACACTATAAGGGCAGGAGTCCGCCATGCCCATAGCCTCTTGCTGACAGTTCATGATTCTGAAAACATTTCCTGAATCTATGCCAGACTAGCCTGAGATGTGACATGTTGATCTATCTCACGAGAAAATTAAATTCTTGATTTGTTTTGGTGGTAATTGTCTCAGTCATATCAAAATATAGTTATGTACTTACAGTTGATTTGAAGAAGATTGACTCAATGTTCGGTTTCCCTATACATGTGCAACAAACACTTATATACGTATTGGTCGTGTAGTAGTCTCTTCATGAAAGAGGTGAGAATTTTCAGAAGATCAATGCCTAATATAATCTGCTCATTCACATAACCGGGCAAGTGGAACCAGGCATCTTTTGTTATAAAGTGCGCCAAAGGTTTCAAGAGTTCTTTAGTAACCATGTACAGGAACCATAATTGTTTGTTGTTGCACATAGAACGCCATCTTTTTAATGAGAATACCAGGGATATAGAATAAAAGACAAGCATATTTACGATGTGAAACGTAGCTTCGCTCCGTTGAAAACAATCCGAGTTATATTTGGAAGAAGGGATCCAGAAGTACGTAAAAAATTCAAAATTTACAGGAGAAATGGATGATGCAAGTACTTAGACCTAATACAACGTAACCAAGTCTAACCTAAAGGATTTCTACAAAGTAGTTGTAAGAATTTCTACAAAGTAGTTAAACTAAAATATGCTGTTCCTGGGTATAACTGGTTAAATTTTACTGTTATGTCTGAGTACAACAAACGGTTCTGCGAACTAGAAATATTTTAACAAGCGGTTATAGCGAACCAGTGCGAATCGGCTGAATAGCACAACTGTGCTTAACCCATTTTTCCACAAAATTTGTTTTAAAAGTGTATAAATACTGTTTTATTTTTGCAGTGTAACTTTTGTGGTGGGAAGGGCAGTGGCGAAGCATACTATGAGACTCTGAGGCCTGGCCTACCCTGTTTTATACCGTATATTTTCTTTACATTCGGTTTCTTATAAAATAAAGTCAATACTCCAACATTTCGTTCCTTTTTTCTTTTCTTTTTCCCTTTTCTTTCTTTTTTTGGCAGCAAAATCGTAGGTTAGAAACACTTGGAGTCCCTTCCGTCTGAGCCTCGCCAGCTCGCTAAACAGGTTTACGGACTATGCTGCTCAGGGAGCGAAGCTATTTTCGCTTGGGATTACAATCATCGTTGGGAAGCTGCGAAGGCTCGCCTCTGGGAGTTTAAACGCTGAAAGCATCTTTCAATGCTACTATGTTATAAAATGATTTCCTTAACACAGAGTAAGAAATTTCTGTGTAGAATTATGTATTTCTGTTAGTGATAACTTGTTTAATTTAGGTGTCTACTTTCAGGAGTTATTCAGAGTAGATGTTTTTTCCTACATGGGGCTTGGTTCATAATAGTATATAGAATATAAGTCTGATACATTAAACACACGTATAAATTTACAAACGCTACCCTACAGGATAATTTCTGTGTAAAATTATGTATTTCTGTTAGTGATAACTTGTTTAATTTAGGTGTGTACTCTCAGGAGTTATTCAGAATAGATGTTTTTTCCTACATGGGGCTTGGTTCATAATAGCATATAGAATATAAGTCTGATACATTAAACACACGTATAAATTTACAAACGCTACCCTACAGGATAAAATAAGTATATTTGTGTGTAATTTTAGTTGAGTTTTCCATTTCATAGAATCAGTGGAGTATTTACGATTTTGTTTCGAGGGACTTTGCTTCTTTCGGAAGGAGCTTTGCTCACTCTATTCCTAGAAATGTGAAAATTCTGTAATATGTATGAAACAATAAAAAGTTGCGATAAAATTTCGGTGAGCGTTTAAGCCCGGAAGCCACCGCATTAATATGCAAATCTATAGAATACAATATTAAATATCTTGCATTGATTCAAATATGGTTCCTTCTAGTGAAGTCATCACGAGATGCATTAATTAAATGCAGTATTGTAATTACTTTAAAGTGCGAGATGCAACAAACGCTTATCCAAGAAATTCGACAGCTAACAGAAAGAATGTACTTTCTTTTTCTCTCCCTCCATTTTCAAATATGCAGGAAATGAAAACAGCAACTAAAAAGGAAATTCCCCTCATTCCCCTGCAAATCCCAGACAGAAGAAAGTATGAATTGCACTTCAAAATGTTTGTAGTGGAGCTAAATGAGAATATTCCATTAATACTTATTGTGTGTTTTCCTCGTGTAAATATTTGTTGAATAATAATAATAATAATAATAATAATAATAATAATAATAATAATAATAATAATAATAATAATAATAATATAGGCTACTTTCTGTCTACTTTTGTTTATATATTCATTCTTTCTTGTTAAACAACAACAAAACTACTATACATGCAGATAAATTCAACTCTAAACAGTATTAGAAATACAGCTAAGCAAGTTCTTTAAAATAAATAGACAAAAAGGAAAATAGAGTGTAATTTTAAACATTTTATGACACATTAAATGTTACTTGTGTTATTAGTTTGTAGGGCCTCCCCTACTTGTGGGATTACGCTTCGCCACTGGGGAAGGGATGTTGAACTATGACTTCCCTGTCTGTATCTATGTTTTTATACTATTTATAACTGCATTAGTATTGGTAGTTGTTATCCCCAGGCCTCCAATTCGTCAGACCTCCGCTTAGCTTATTGGCTACCACGCTTGTCTTTGATGTGCGTGGTCTCGGGTCCGATTCCCGGTGGGGGTAAAGCTGAACGAAAAGTTGTTCGGACTTCACTATAAGCAGTAGCTTCAAGTCTCCCTTCGCCGCCCAGGCATAATCGTGGGACGTTAAACTCAAACAAAGCCTAAAACAACTCATCCATAACTTGCCTGTAGGCTAGCGTCAGGCAACACAGAGAGCAACACCTATTAACCTATGAATTATCAGAAATTAGCGTGACTGACATACTGAGACATATTACTATTGCAGGGGAAGAATTAAACATATCTAACTAAGCAACTCATAGGCTACCTTTTCAAATGTTTTGAGGTTTACATATCACCGTGACTGACACACTTTGATGTATTGCTATTACAATAAGGATTCATTGATTTTGAGTTTTACGTCCCGTTCAGCAGCGAGGCTATATGAGGCGTGGACCTACTGATTAACGTGGAATCCGAACCATATGAGTTCTCGCCGGGAATCGAACCCGGGTTTCTCGCGCCAAAGGCATATGTTTAAGTCTAGTTAACTAAATTTATTGCAGCTCGGCCAAATAAAGGCGTAACCCTTTGCTAAGTTTTTTTTTTTTTGATAATGTTTAAGACAGAAATTCCCATCATCCACTATTTTCCATTAGCGAAAACAAAGAAAATGTTGTAATTTGAAGATAATGTATTATATGATATATTAATGGTAATAATTCTTTACACTGTGTTCTGTTTATATGACAATATTAAGAATATCCTCTCCTTGCATTCTATACTCACTGGTTGAATGTTCGTATTTGTAGACAAGGACGTGATTCCCCTTGAGATTTAGCCAAGAACTTCATAGTATATTGTCTCATTAATTCAATGACTAGCAAAATCTTGGTTAATCACCTAACGTCAAACTCAGTGATAAATAATTGGATTTTAATTAATCCGTTATTAGTTTCCTTCAAAAGATGATGGGATCAGCAACTCAGTTATAAGGACAGATAATTACTTGTCAGCTTTTGAGAGACTACGAAACTCTTTAAGAAGAAATTTAAAAGCCGCTGCACGAAAGCTTACAGAATAACGAGGTGTTTCAACAAAAAAGAGGTTATTTAAAACGTTGGTATTAGAAAACATTAGTGGAGTACAAATTTTATCTTTGAATAGTACTTAATCTAAGTCATAATTAAACAACTCATAATATGTAATTGTTGTAATTGTCATTCTGATAGCTATAGAAAAAATAGAACATCCATTTATAGAATATATTGTCTTATTACTATGTGCAGAGTGTTGCTCAGCTTATATTTGACCAAATAGAAACATAAAAGCCAGCCGCGTTATTAATGTGCCGTCTTATCAGCTTGCAAGTATTGGGCGTACTTTGTCGGTGCTACTCAAATATTGTTGAAAGTGAACCGATATTGGCTGTATGTGTATTAGGTTATTGAATTGGAAGGAGATAAACTGAATCCCAACAGGAAATGAAGGTCTGAAGATGCAATAATTCAAATTGAAGCATGATATCCTCTCCTACCCCCTACTCCCGCTCTTGAACAAATACAGATATGATTATCTGACAACAGTAACTGACAAGAAACTTACTAAATAAATAACTTAGAAATAATATCTAAATTAACTATATGGCCTAAATCACCGAGATACTCGCACTAACCTTGCACAATGTTTGAATATTGGATTGAAAATATCTATATATTATGCGTGTGAAGTTGACCCCTCATCTTCAAATTTCGATTTAAAATCAAGACCAATTGTTTGCTTCTCGTTCATAATTGATTATTTTGACGAAAAAATAATTTGTTCCACAAAACATTGTGTTATTTACAAAATAAAGTTCAAGGAGCCAACTTCACTATGCCCCCTCCCCCCACTTTCAAATATTGATTCAATACCCAAGTTATAGTTTGTTGTTAGTTCGTTATAAGGGGAAAAATTGTTTTGAAAAATATACAAAACTGATATTTACAAAATAAAGGTAGGGGGAGGAACTTCACTTTCGACAACCTCAATTTCATTTTTTTTTTAAATTCAAAATTCAAACCAACTGTTTGCTTTTCGTTTGTTATAGATTATTCAAGAAAATAAATTTATTTGAAGAAAACATAAACAGATATTTACGAAATAAAGTAGGGGCAGGGCAACTTCACACTGGCCCTCCTATATTCAAATTTTAATTTAACACCGAAGTCAAATCGTTTGCTCTTTTCTTTGTTATGGGTTGTTCTGGAGAAAAAATCGTGTGATTACTAAAACATAAAGAGATATTTACAAAATAAAGTTGAGATGTAGCAAAATTGACAGTAGTTCCTCCACTTTCAAATTTCGGTTGGAAACCAAATCAATCGTTTGATATTTGTTTGTTGTTGATTGTTTTAAAAATAAAAACCATTTGTTTCAAAACTGTAAAGATATTTTCACGAAATAAAATTTGCGGTGAACTTAACGTTCCCTCCACCTTTAAGTTTCAACTTAAAACCCAACTCAATTGTTTCCTTTTGTTTGTTTTTAATTATTTAGAAGAAAAGAACATTTGTTTGTAAAAATATACAGATATATTTACAAAATAAAGTTTGGGGAGGTAAACTTTACATCGGTCCCTCAAATTTCAAATCTTGATTCAAAACCAAAAAATCAATTGTTTGTGTTAAACGATTTTAGTTTAACGTATCATGAGCACGTAATTCAAACTAAGGAGAACGGATGATTAATAAAAGTGAATTATTATGAAATTATTTTTTGTGCTCTCTGACCAGGATACGAACCCGGGGCCGCGTACACCAAAGGCGCATGCGCTAGCAACTACACCAGCGAAAAGGGCTTGGAAATGTCTAAGTACTTCTTCAGGGAAAATATGCTATCGGTAAATGTGAGCAAGAAATAAGTAAATAATGAATAAGTTACTGTTTCTATTATGGACCTGTTCTCAATGGCGATCTAACGAATCTAGGTCCATAAGATAAATACAGGCCAAGCCAAATTGCAAAAGAAATTTCAAATTCTAGTACAAAATCTAGAGTGTAATATTAAGTTAATAGTTTCGTTGTATGTACTAGAGCTCTCGGAAGATGTGTGAAACATACTTCGGCCCCAATCCCTCGCCTTCTTGCGGAGGAGATCTTCCCTTTGCTTTGGGGGAACAAATGAATGACCTCGGTTGTGTTGCCATTCAGTCGTTTCGTCTTGGGAAGTGAAGATTGTAAGCTACTTAGAATGGCTAACAATACAGTGCACAGCGAAACCCAGGAAATAATTTGAAATGGTTACCCTGTCCGCATCCAACTATTGAGGATCTCGACCATAGCAACTTGTCCCTCCTCTTTTGAGGAAGGTACGGGAAAACACACATCGACAGCAGCGCCAGCAGGGGTACATTTGAAACAGAAAGGCTCTACCTGCCAAATATTAGCTCCGTAAATTAATTTTCAAAAGAGAAGGAAAACGTTAATTTTTCTCATTTTTTAATTTGTTGTTGGATAGATCACCATTGAGCCAGGTCCGCAATTTAAAACACACCTTTCAAGTCAAAATTTTATACTACGTAAAATAAAACTTTCGAGAAGCGATCGTAGTATTAACATGAAATTAACACGAAAATATGTACCTCCTTCTTAAGTCTAGTCTTACATTTGCATTTGCATCCTTTAAAAGAAAAATAACAAATCACAAAAATGATCCTCATTCATAAATGATACTGGACATGGTCATAAAGGGTAGGATAATTTTATGTAGAAACATTACATCCTTTTAAAGTACACATCCTTTTCCCCAGGAAACTTCAATCTTCAATTCGCTCTTCTGAAAAGTTGTTGATTTTTAGTTACGTTAATTTTCTACTAAAGAACTTCACATGGAATAATTGTATCTTTTTTTATATGTAAGCAGAAAGTGTAAATCTGTCTCAATTGAGTCACAAAAAAATCTATAGAATCCAAGACTGAGACAACTATGAATGATTGTACAGTAGGCAATGACTACATGACAATGGCAATGCTAATTGGTCATTGATTATATTTATAATTATAGGCCTATATGATTATATTTAATGAATTTGTTCAGGGATATAGGCCTACAATTGTGAAAACAAAATAAACCTATGTGAGAATAGGAGTATTCTAATTGACTTGTTAAAGTAAATACAAAAAATATGTTTGGGAATGTGCACAAAAGGTATTCGAGCTGATCTGCTAAAGTAAATATAGAAAAGAAGTCGATGTGAGAAAAAGTGTATTTCAACTGACTAGTTAAGGCAAGTACGAAAAGGATTCGAATTGATCTGTTAAAGTATGTTCAGAAAAGTTGCTTTTTTTAAAAAAACAATCAATAATAAACGAAAAACAAACAATTCGTTTTCGTTTTGATTCGAAATTTGAAAGTGAGGGAACAACTTCACACTTGTTCTTACATTGTATGTGTAAAATGTAACACGTCTGCAAATCCGTGACTTAATTATACGCAGCTAATATCACATGGACATCCGAATTCATTTCCGGCGATGAACGGAACAGTTTGCCGATCGATTGCATGCGAAACTATAGTATAGATATAATAAAGCAGTTAAACTGGGTGACGGCGAAAACATGGTCAAATATGTGGTAGCTATGAGTGTAATATTAGAAGCTAAAAGTGAATAGTTTACGTCTTTTATTTCAGTACAGCTTGCAGATCAAAATTACATGAAAAGATAGAAACCCGTTGAATTTGACAATATACTCAAACTTTTTGTCACTACTTGGTTTGGGGGGAAGAAGAAGCATCCCCAGCAAGGATAGTTCAGTTACTTTCTTTGGGGGATCAAAATGTGATTGAGGTGAAAAATTCTTTTCGTTACCCCTGGTAATTTGTACTCTGGTTATTGGAAAGCGTATATCATGCGTCTTTTCCACGTAAATTTTTTATACAACCGAATAGTGAAACAATGTTTGTAAAACTTTTAGCAATCGGAGTAAATACAGCGAAATATATCGTGGCCAAGTCGATATATGCCCACGGGCCCTATGTAGAAACAGTAGCCATCAAAAGGAGAACATTCGAGGTTACCAGAGAATGTGACTAAGCACTTCGTGGAATTTGTCGAGGGACAGTCGAGGGGATCCCACTATCCAAGGTGACATTGTCCAGGTATTAAATATGACGCAATCGACTGTCGGATACAACCTCCGCGGGTTCACAACCTTCTCAGATGCAACATTGCTTAGCACAAAACAAACTGCTGCAAACCGTAGGAAAGACAATTGGGGGAGGGTCTAAATGAAATTTAGTGTCATATCAGATAATGCCTACACCTTTAATGGTAGCATTTAATGTCACGCTTAATGGTAGCATTCGTTCAATTATGTAACGTGACTTCTCTGGCAAGGAACGTTCCGAGTTTCAGCGCTAGTGCAGTGAATGTTTCACGAAAGTAATCGCGATTGCCATTGGATACGGTTGTCAGGGGAAGTTGAAGGTACGTAAAATGGATTAAAATGTAAAGGTGAATGCTGCTTACTTTCAAGGAACCAACATGGTCCCAACCTATCGAACATACATACTTTGTTTGTACAAAGTCAACAAAAACCAGATGTGGACGCACATGACAAAGTGACTACCAATGCCCTTGAGTTTTAACATGACAAACGGGAAACGGGAATCCGTGTTATTCCCTTTCATGATGTTTCTGTCAAAAGCCCTGACGTCAGCCCGTTGGACTGTTAAAACGACATCTACAACATCGCCATCACTGTGTGACGACATGGATTGTTACAAATATGGTAATGAGGATTTGGGTGATGTATGTATATATAATAAGGTAACTTACAATTATGGATTTATTAGGAAGTAGATGGCGCCATCTTTTATTTTATGGAGACATACGACCTTATTCTCCCTTTGCCCTTTCCATCCTACGTTTCTGGTCTCAATCAGGTGTGTAATGATTTGAGAAAATATATTCGAAGATCTGGTACCAGCTGGTAATGTAAAATGACGAGGCCCTCGTGATCTAAAATCCGGATTGTGATTGGTTGGTTTCGAACCCGGAATGGAAGCCATGGATCAACTGACGTCGATCGTCAGTTGATCACTGTTTAAGGTACGTAGCGTTTGTTTCTTTACACTTTGTTAAATTATTATTATTATTACTATTATTATTATTATTATTATTATTATTATTATTATTATTATTATTATTATTATTATTATTATTATTATTATTATTATTATTATTATTATTTTGTGGAAAATGGTGAAAAATTTGTCAGTGGAATTTCCATGAGTATACTCAATGTATTTGAAAAACGATTATTTAAGGATTGACATATTTAGACACGAGCAAGTGTATAATTTTGCTAATTAAAAATTTGACTACTTAAAGACGAGAAAATTAGAGGTTGCTGTAGACCTTCTTGGAATGGCGCTTTTGAGAAAAAAATGTATTCTAGGTTGTTTTCCATCAGGAATTGTAGGATTTTTTATTATTATTATCCAATTGTTAATATTTTGTGTACTATTAGTTTTTTTTACTTTTTATTTTTTCTTTATTTATAATAAATTGTTTATTCTTGTTAATTTGAAATAGTAGGGTTGTCATTGCTAAGTAACTTCCTTAAACATTTTTTTTTTTTTTTTTTTTTTTTTTGCTTAAGTTTTGTATATTAAAAGTGAGAGTTATACATTTTCATTATCTGGGTGCGCTACGCGGCCTTTTAATACAGTACTGGCGAAAACTCTCCCCACTTTTTTTCAGGATTATTTCTCCGGTGGACAAGTCTGTATTTTAAGGTTAAATATGTGCTGTTCTCTTATTTTTTCAAGCACGAATTTTGGCCCGGGGGGAAAGAAAGGGAATTAAGAGTGTTTCGTTACAACTGCTTATGGAAAATCTGCAAGGAGAAATGGAATGGAATGTCTATGTCTTGGTCCAAGGTAGCTTGTTGAAGTGGAAATTGAGCTGCCGGGGTGTTAGAAGTTTAAATACAACAACCGAACAATCTTCTGATACATGGTTCGAAATCATTTTTCGTGAGATGACTATTCATTGCCTGCAGAAAGTTGCAATTATAACGGATTTTCTTAAATGAACAACAAAGCCATAAAGATAGCTATCACACACACACACACACACACACACACATATATATATATATATATATATATATATATATATATATATATATATATACTAGCAGCGTTCACCCCGCTTCGCTGGGGTCACCCCGGAACGCAATAAACTTTGTTACTTAGATAATTTTTACTTTTTCGCTTTCAAGTGATATGATAAAAACCATAGAAGATTGGAGTAAATGTTAACATTATATCGCCTGTCATTTATGTTAACCCGCCGAGTGACACGGTCATGTGGGTTGCATATAAATACGGTTAGATTTAGCTATGATGAGCTAACAAAGGATTTGTACGTTATGGACACTTGAATGGTCAATTATCTCAAGACACTGGTAATTGAAAATTAAAGTGATATGATAAAAACCATCTAGGGTCCAAATCTTAATAACCCCCCAAAAATGAAAGAAATTGGTTCAGCCGTATTAGCGTGATGAGCTAACAAAGGATTTGTACGTTCTCTTTTATATATAAGATATATATATATATACAGGCCCGGATCCAAGGGGATTATCTGGGCTATATCCCTCTTGACGCTCAGGTATACACTGGATAAAATGGGTTTCAATCCTGCTTTGTACTGGATAAAGCTGCAAACTATGGTTTAACCCCTCCCTTGATCATATCCTGAATCCGCCACAAAATTTGATGTAGGCCTATAGTCGTTTTACAGTGAATCCATGTGAGTTTTCTACAATTACACTCAATGAGTCATCTTCTGAATCAGAAATTATTTTTAAAAAGTGCAACAAAATCCAATGCTAATGTAAGAAGATATATATGTGGTTGGATATCTCCCTTTTTTACACATGGACTTAACGAGTTTATAGAATAACAGGCCTCATTCAATATATTATCTTTCTTAAAGAAAGAAATCATTCAGCCGAGATTTCAAAAAAATCAGAAAACTCGTTTCTGTATACAAGAAGTAGTAGTATTCCTATATGTATGTGTATTATGTGGCAAAATTCAATATTTTTTCTCACATCTTAATATTCTTCATTGCCTCGTTCCTTCATATATTGATCGTTCTATTTTTTAAAGATTTTTTTTACAGGATCCTTTGTAATCCTTTTTCCCGAAACGGAGTACCTGATGGTATAGCTGACGAAGCACTTGTATATAGGAATGTTAGAAAAGGCATTGAGTATCTCTCTATTTAAATATCAGTCGCTGATTACGCAAGGATATCTTTTCACAATTGCATTAAGAGCTATATGAAGATATATTTGTATTGAATCGAAACCTTTCCACTCTTGAATACAACTTATACGGTCTTCGCTATTCTCTAATATGAGATGATGAGCATATTCTTGAATGCCCTAATTGTGGAGAGCACTAATTAGCATTCCACTAAACGCCCACATCTGAAATACATTTTATTTTTCATAATAATATTTCCAAGAACATTTGCTGATGTTACTCATTTTTCACATAGTCTCCTTTAACACTTCACTTCGAATGCACTTATTCTCACATAGATTATTTTTTTGTATTTTCTTTAACAAGTCAGTTCAAATACATTTTCTATTATCAGAGATTTCCTTTACTGCGGTGATTTTAGCAGATTTTTGAGCTCCCAAAACTTTAACAAATACAGGGGTGGCACTGTGTATATATACTAATATTTTTATATGATATAAGGAATCTACATATTTCTAGTGGCTAGTCAAAACTTGAGTGAAATTTTTATTCCATATTTTTCCATGAAATTCTCTTCTTCATTTAAGGTGCATATAAGAATGGACTATTTATTTTCTAAATATGATATATATGTGGATAACACTGTAAGTTTTCTTAAAAATATCAATACATTCTCCTCTATATAAAGCTATATACTGTATCTCTAGTGCCAAGTCAAAACTTAACATAATTGTCATTTTATAATCTTCTACCAGACCCCATCTTTCATTTATAATGTATATAAAAGTGAGCTGTTTATTGTCAAAGTACGACATATATGATGTTTTCAAGATATGTCAAAGTACGATGTTCATTTTTTCATGTTTTCGGCAACCTATAACTCCGAAAGGAAGCATTTGTGCACCCAGGTTGGTCTATAATTTTTGCTTTATCTCGGTGTCAGGAATCACCTTCCAAATGTTGTTGGTGTTGTTTTGGAACACCCTGTATATATATATAGCAGGATTTAGGGGGTGCAAAGGTGCACGTGCACCCCCTTCAGTTATACCTTCAGTTATAAATATACACTACCTAAAGTGAGAAGCTAGCAGTGAAAATAGCAACATTTTCAGAAAATTTCTGCTGTCGTGTTTCTGTTTGGGCTTAAAACAAAGGGAAGTTTTGCAAAATCGATAGTTTAAGTCAAGTTGGAAGAAAAGGATTCAGCGAGGGCAGACATTTAGCTTTTACAGGGCATTTCCTCATTCACATCACAGATACCTAAAGGCACTTGTGCACTCCCTTCAGAAAATCCTGGATCCGACCCTATATATATATATATATATATATATATACAGGGTGGTAGGTAACTCCACCGACAAACTTTGGGAGGTGATTCCTTATATGAAATGAAAGAAAAAAGTTCTTATAAACATAGGTCGAAAAACATCTCATTTCAGATTTATGAACCGCCGAAAATTCGAAAAATTATGTTTCGAAACGCCCTGCCTTAGAAACTATAGGACTTTATAACAAGCGGTTTAAGGAATTACACAGGAACTAGTATGCGAATTATCTAAGTATTCATGTTTTACCATTCTCCTTTATCGGCGAAACGAACGCGTTATTAGTACTTAAAGGAGTATTCCTATACCTCAATTTCCTTTTTACAGTTCGTTTCGCCGATAACGGAGGATAGTAAAACATGGATATTTAGATGCTTCGCATACTAGTTCCTTTGTAATTCCTTAAACAGCTTGGGATCGGTCCTGTAGTTTCTAAGGCAGAGCGTTTCGAAACGTGAATTTTCGGCGGTTCATAACTCTGAAAGGAGACGTTTTTCGTCCCATGTTTATTAGAACTTTTTTCTTTCATTTCATATAAGGAATCACCTCCCAAAGTTTGTCGATGGAGTTACCTATCACCCTGTATATATAGTCCTAGGTTCAAACATAACAAAGGTATCTTTTTGTGTTTAACAACTTGGTCCACTCTTTTGTTTAAGATGCGTATTAAAGTGGTTGGTTATTCTCTAAGTAAGATATGTACAAGGCCAAGTAATTACTCAAAATATTATCAATCAATTTTCTTTCATACAATGCTATATATGCATACCTATCTGGTTCCAATTCAAGAAAATTGTCATTTTGTATTCTTCTTCGAGATCCGCTTTTTAATTATATATATATATATATATATATATATATATATATATATATATATATATATATATATATAAGAGAGAGAGAGTCGTCTATTCTCTATGGATGGTATGTACAAAGCTAGGACGGTATTTTTTCAAAATATTATCAATGCATTTTCGCTATTCGTGGTACACTACAAATATTTTATGATATTCTTTGTAAATTTTTTGAAGTTAAAATATCAACTTTGACTCTAATATTACTGTAAACTTATTTCTTCATCAATTGAGAACATCGCCTTTTTACACTAAGAATCTGTAATGCACTTGGTGTGTCGTTGAGTTTCTACTTCGAAAACCCTGGTCATCCTGGTGGTATGCGGTTTTATCATATTTACTAAGAAGCACACTAGATGAATATCGAAATTCTAACTCTAGACCCAACGTAACTCAGTTCCTGCGCTCTTACAGCTATCCTATCATGCTTAAAGATGCTTAAAATCAAAAATACAATTGAATAACATTTAGAGTTATTTTTACTCCAAAGGATGACAATTACCGTAAAAGTGCGCTTGGCGACCATAAAAATACATTTTTTTGAGTCGATTATTTGCTTTTCCTATTTCTCACTTTAGGCATTAAAGAGGACAATTACCTTCTCCCTGTCCCTAAATTCTCCTTGTTGCTCTGCAGAGTTGTTTATTATCGAAATCATTTTCGGATAAGTTATGCTATCTATTCAGGATATCAATAAATTTGATTCCAGATAACGAATACAGCCTATGACTAATCCCCACAAACTAAGTGGAATCTAAAATAAAGTCTGTTGTAGAATGTATTTCAAAACGAGCAGCGTAATAAATATTTTTACTGTTGTACTATATTAGTTGTCACATCGGAACCTGTTGAATCTAGGTAAAATATTTTCTGGTTATATTGCCCTGAAATAGTACAAAAGAAAAAATCCGTAAGTAGCATTGAAGTAGTTCTATAAGTTATGAAGGTTGTATGTAAAATATTAGCGTATAACGACAATCTACGCATTTTTTTACAAGGTATGGTTCATTAAAACGTATAGTCTGTTTTTAAATTTAATAATTATGAAATAGTTCCTGAGATGTTAAAAATGAAATATCATTACGTGTAAGAATTTTTAGGTTATAAAATAAAGGGCTTCAGTCCCCAGCGTATATATATATATATATATATATATATATATATATATATATATATATATAACGTTTTGTAAGTGATATCGCATGATAGTTTGCTACACAAAATCACATCAGAAAATACAATGCATCTATGATCATATATATATATATATATATATATATATATATATATATATATATTACTTAAATTATCTATTTTTGCAGTAAAAATACCATGACAGAGTCTCTTTCATGAAAGAATTGTTTTTTTGATCTCGTATATAGTTGTGGTAATTCTCCCCTCAAAAATACAACATTATCTTTTCAGGATCCTCTTTGGTTCTCAATACCGGTCGACTATAAACTAACTAACTCTATGGCCTATGGAACCCGGAGGTCCAATGCCGCGTTCACAAAAGCTCTCCACTGACTTCTATCCTTAGCCAATTGGATCCAGTTTCTACTTTGTATTCCTATCTCTGCGAGATCCATCTTAATATTCTCCTCGCATCTGCGCCTAGGTCTTCCTAAGGGTCGTTTTCTGATTGGTCTTCCAGTCAAGACTTTGAAAGCGTTTCTACTTTCTTCCATCCTAGCTACATGACCTGCCCGCCTAAGCCTCCTAGACTTGACGATCCTAACAATGTTGGGTAAACCGTATAAAATATGTAGTTCCTCGTTATGAAGTTTTCGCCATTCCCCATTCCAGTTCCTCTTGGGTCCGAATATTTGTCTCAGGGTCTTGTTCTCAAATACTTTTAGCCTGTGTTCTTCTTTCAGAGTAAGCGACCATGTTTCGCAACCATACCGAACAACAGGCATGATTATCGTTTTATATATTTTAAGCTTCACATTCCTTGACAGAATTCGCGAGGAGAAGAGATTTTGAACCGAATAGTAACACGAATTCCCCGCTTTTAGTCGAAATTTAATTTCTTCGTGAATATGATTTTCATCTGTTAATATTGATCCTAAATATTTGAAAGTATCCACTTTATCAAAAGTATTATTTAATATTTTAACGCATCCATAGTTTGCCGTATTACGGTCCCGATGCACTTCCATGTGTTTAGTTTCTTCTGCATTTACTTCTAAACCCATGTCTCTACAAGCATTTAATAAGATCTCTGCATTTCTTTCTATTGTTCTCCTATCATCACCTATTAAATTTACATCATCAGCATATGCCATAAACCGGTGAACATCGTTCAACTCTAGGCCCTGGTTGCTATCTTTGATTTTCCTTGTAGCACATTCCGGTACAAAGTTAAATAATAATGGCGACAACGCATCTCCTTATTCAGGCCGTTCTTTTCGTGAAAGCTCGTGGACAAAAAGTTTCTTACCCGGACTTTAATATGGGATTCATTTAAACATATCTTAATAAATCTAATTAGCTTTCTCGGTATTCCAAGTTCTGTAAGGATGTTGTATAATGTTTCTCTCCTAACCGAGTCGTAAGTCTTTCTAAAATCAATAAATAGTTGATGTACCGGGGTATTCTATTCCCACTTTTTTTCGAGTATTTGGCGAATGGTAAATATTTGGTCGATAGTTGATCGATTTCGTCTAAATCCGCACTGATAATCTCCAATAATTTCATCTGCGTGTGGGGTCAATCTTGCTGATAGAATATTTGAAAGGATTTTATAGGATGTTGACAGAAGAAAAATACCTCGATAATTATTAGTCAGTTTTGTCGCCTTTCTTGTGAATTGGAACAATGATTGATTCTTTCCACTGTTGTCGCAATTCTTCTTTGTTCCAGATAAGGAGAATGAGTTTCTGTATCTTGTTTCACAATTCTTCGCTTCCAGCTAAAATTAACTCAGCCGGAATGTCATTTACACCCGGAGATTTGTGTTTCTTTAATTTGTTTGTAGCGATTTCTACTTCTATTCGGTTGGGTTCTGGAATATACGGTTCTGCGGTGTGTATCTCCTTCTCTCCACGCACATTAGTTTTTGACTGCGTGTTAAGCAAATCGTCAAAGAAATCTTTCCATCTATTTAAGATGCTATCCGTATCAGTGAGAACTGTTCCGTGAGCTTTCTTTAATATATAAGCACGAGGTTGATAGCTTTTCTTAAATTCGCTGACCCCCTTATACATGCCCCGAATAGTTTTAGTTTTACTATTATCTTCAAGTTCCTTAATTTTAGCTGTAAAAAAATGGCGTTTCTTAGTTCTAAAAGTTTTGGAAGTTTCCCGCCTGATATCTGCGAAATTTTGTGTGGTTATTTCATTCGGATTTTGTAGCCAGCGTAATTTTGCCTGTTTTCTCTTCTCTGCTAGTTTAATGCATTCCTGGTCAAACCATGGTTTGTTCCTACGTATTTCCGCGTGTCTCAATTTTTCTTTTGCTGAACTTTTAATGCTATCTCTAATTTCAATCCAAGTATTCTCAACACTAGTGCACTCCGAATCTTCTAAAACCGATAATCTATTCGAAACTTTAATCTTGTTATTCCTCTCTTGCTTGGCTCTCTTTTAATTTCTTTAAATTAAATCTCTCCGTGTTCGGACATTGAATATTACCTTTATTCAACGATAACCTCTCTCGTTATATCGCTGCTACCAGGTAGTGATCAGTGTCACAGTCAGCCGCTCTAAGCGACCGGGCATCAATTATGCTAGATTGCCTTCTTCTGTCTACTAAAACGTGATCAATTTGACGGTAAACACCGGTCGACTATAGACTAAAGAATGTATTACTTGAGAGTAGCTATAGAATCCATGACAAAGAAACAACGTGCACTTCGACATTTCATAACATGAAAATGAAGCGCTGCAAAATCTTTCGAAATTGCAAAATCTCAGCTTCCCTTTAGGAAATTAGTTAACAAGTGGAAACCGATAACCTTAGCAACATTTTTTTTTTTTTTTTTTTTGCCTGTTGCTTAAAGCTCTGGTAAGTAATGCATAAATGGCAATTATGTATAGTTATTTCATAATATTGACCCAAAAACATTACTTTTCTACTAAATTCTTCTTATTTTTTTTTTCATTGAAATGACAAAAGAAAAGTAATTTTCCGTTTACAACTTCTAAAAAAAATGAAAGAATGCACTGAATCCGGCTATCATTTGGTTGCAATTTGAGTTAACAAGTTAACACTTGTATGAATTAAATTATTGTGTTCTTGCGATAAAAATGAAGGTGATTCACTTTGTGGGTTACGTACGTAATGCGAATGCTTCGTTACTTAACATTACGGATTCAGAAAATGACTTCCATTCCATTGGAGACATTCTAAATCAGCTACCACCTTAGGTTAATTGTAGACATGCTCGCAACCAGAGGGGGGCTAGGGGCCTGACCCCATAAACTTTTCGTGGCCCCTCCAGACCTCAATACAAAAACATAATTTAGATATTTGTAAGAGAATTTTTGATGACTTAGCCCCCCCCTAATATATTCATGGCCTCCCAAACATCTGTCACTGGTTTCGGGCCTGACTGTAGATGACAAAGTTAGTACTATCCTCACCGATACAACCACGAGAATCGTCTTCTAGGAGCTCACGAACATTCTTGAGACCATTCGAACACTTTGCTTCGACTAAGAAAATCTCATGTTCATACGCGTTCAGCACCATTCTGTATCTTTTAGTTGCGGTTTTTTACCGCATTTAACACAACACTTGATTCTAGTGCTTGCTCCATTCTCCCAACACTGAAAATGAATACAGAAACACGACGAATAAAGAGTGAAATGGCGGTGCTGAACTCCATTCCGGACTTTCTTCAGAGCCCCGACAACCGGTCCCGCTACTGTGTGGCGCTGAAGGAGAAGTACGTAGTAACTAACATAGCACTATTTCTACTATCGTTAACTTTTTTTTTTTTCGAAGTAGTCTTTTTGTACTGTTGATCGTTCAGTTGGACTTTAGAATCCCATTCAGAAGCAAGACTATAGAAGATGTGGACCTACAGCTTAACGATTGATTCGACCGATATAAGCTCCCGTCGGTCTATACAGCCACGAGAAAGCACCCGAGCCCAGGATTCAAATTTCAAGGATGTCCCTCCGGTAATAAAACCCAGAACCCCATAGATTAAAGGTGCACGCGCTAACTACTAGAACAGCGGAGATCGTGTAATAATGTTTTCTGTACTAATAAAAATGTAAAAATGTATCCTACTTCGTCACTTTACTATTTCATATCATTTAATCATGTCATCAGGTTTCGTTTCTTTCTTCTATTAATTACTAATATACATTTATTACTATTATTTAGCCTAAAGTAAATAAACCCTCTGGTTCTAAATATAAGATCATATATTTTCGAACCAATGAAAACAAAATTTGCTAATAAAAAGACAGAAGATTTAAGCACTAACTTCATCTGCTCTCCATACTGCCTAAATAAAGAAACTGCGCCTAAGTGTACTGAATAAGTAGCTTCCATTCTAGATGGTTAGTTGAACCTTCAAAAGTAATTAATTATAATTTTAGTATTTAAAAGAAAATCGAATTAAAATTGTGCAGTTATGTAAAGAGAGAGATTGACAAGAAATAAAAAAAAAGACTTTCTGAGTATCTTCTCTTTCAATAAGTGTCGAAATTAAGGTTTAATGAAAGACAGATGTTGAAAATTGAAGAGGCTGCCATTTTAGCTGCATTCGCTAAAAAAAAAGAAAAAGAAAAAGAAAAGAAAAAGAAAAAAAGAAATCTTATTCAAGCTGAAGTATGCTTAAATGATAGATGGGTAGAAACCTTAAAGGGGAAACTACTTTCTCTGGGTTCTAAGAAAATTGACACTAAGCATATTGGATGTAAATATAGTAAACTTGGTATGTAAATCTGTAATTGGAGTCAGTATTATGTTAAAACTTAACTATGTCATCATATAATATTATTTTAAACGCATTGTTTCATTTCATTCGCCTTTGAAATCCAAAACTAGAAGCTAGTAACCAAGGATATGATTTCTCTCTCTCTCTCTCTCTCTCTCTCTCTCTATATATATATATATATATATATATATATATATATATATATATATATATATATATATATATATATATATATATATATAATGATTTTTTTTTTCAAAATTAGGATCACGTTAGTGGCTCTTACGATATTGTAATGTTAATACGTACCTTCGTTCGTTACTCCACACTGCAACTCTTGAACGAAAGCCAATTTTTGAATTCTGCTTTTGTGCAATAGATAGGTAAGACAATTATCTCTGCCAATGGAGTCAATTTGTTAATATCTTCACGGTTGACGGTGATGTTAACGATCACTATTCTTACTGACCGCTTCAACTACAAGCACTGACGACGTTAGATGGGGACAAGAGGAGCAAATGCTTCCCCAATGACATTGTCCGCTCCCTTTCATTGGGAGCACCCCTTCTTCTTGAGGGTCTACTATATATATAGGGGGTTTCAAAACAAAACCGACAACGTTTGGGAGGTGATACCTGACACCAAGATAAGACGGCTTCCTTTCGAGGTTATAGAATGCCAAAAACATTTAAAAAAATGAAATTTAAAGGTCCATAGCTCCAAAACTGTGGGACCTACTGTAGTCGGGTCAATACTTCACTTAGGAACTAATATATACTCTATCAAAATTACATGTTTCAGAATCCTAAGGTACTCACGCAACCATATTTATGGAGGGAGTTTGGCTACGTTCATATAATTTGAAGTACTCGCTAACTACCTCTATAAAAATTGTTGCGGAAATATCCCAGGATTTTGAAACATGGATATTTGGATAGGACACATATTAGTTCCTAAATAAAGTCTTGTCCTGACTCCTGTAGGTCCCATAGTACTGGAGCTATGGTCCTTTAAAGTTCAGTTTTTTATGTTTTCAGCAGCCTATTACTGCGAAGAGCATTTGCGCACCCAGGTTGGTCTATACTTTTCGTCTTATCTTGGTGTCAGGAATCACCTCCTAAACGTTGTCGGTGTTGTTTTGAAACACCTTGTATTCCCTAAGATGGTAATTAGTTTAGAATGTGAATATATTCATATGGAGTTTTATATATTTATTTATTAGCTGAATCCATAATATCGTAAAGAAACGGAAAGTTGGCATTACATAGCCCTCAAAGTATGAGTTTCTTAACTCATACTGTAGACAATGCTACTCGGGTTAAATTCATTCTTCTATTATTTAAAACTTGTAAACCAAATACTACTATTCTTTCGCCATTTCATTGTAAATCAATACGAAGTAGCAAAGGAACACTTCCGGATCTACACTATGAAATAATTATGTATCAGTTTCGGATTACTTACCAGAGCTTCAATAACAGACAGAAAAGGAGTACTGATCAAGTTTCCTGTTTTCGCTAGTCATCTAATTTCCAAAAAGAAAGCTGAAGTCTTGCATTTTGAAAGACCATTGAGGTGCTTATTTTCATTATGTTATAAAATGTCGAAATGTACGACAGGGTATCAAAAATTTCATGCAATTACCCAGAAGAAATTCACTCGGGAGAACTATGATATCAGGGTGGGGTTAGTTCTTCTCTACATATTCACCGTGCCTAGCGATATATTTTTGCCAGCAATCTTTACTTTCTGTAAGCCCGTTTTGTAAAAGTCTACAGTTTGGCTTTGAAACCACAGCTCAATTTCAGAAATGATATTAACTCCACTGTCAAAATGACGTCCTCTGAGTGGACGCTTCATTTCTGGGAAGAGGAAGAAGTCGCTTGGTGCTAGGTCTGATGAGTATAAGAGTGGCTTGGAACAATATTTAATATCCTAATTCCACTGCCTTCATCAAGGATGCAGGGGCGGACTGAGCTAGTGCATTGTCTGCCAACAGCAGCACCCCTTTTGTGAAAAATCCACAACGTTTCTTCTTCTGTTCTCACGTAACTTAGTCAGGAGATGAGAATAATAAGTACTAATGATAGTTTGCCTCTGTGGTAGGTAATCTGTCGTGACGACGCTTTCAGAATTTCAGAAAACAGAAAGCATCACCTTAGCAGCAGACTTCTGCACTCGTACATATTATGGGTGAGGAGAAAGAAATCTTCATTGTTTGTTCATTTCCTTTGTTTCTGGGTCATGAAGATAAACCCAACTTGCACTCATAGTCAATAGTTTGCCCAAAAAGGCCTCTTTATCCACCTTACAGTGATGCAACATTTCTCTTGCAGCGTCATCACGATTTCTCTTCTGGGAACAGTCGTGGCACCCACCGTGCTGACGCTTTCTGAAGATGCAGCTGGTTGTGAATGATATTCCAGGCAGACCCATAACTCATACCTATTGCACACATAATTATTTTCAATGGTTATGCCTCATGCCTTCCATTATGATCTTAATTTTCTCATCAGTGAAACTCTCACCAGCTAAGGCGGCATCTTCAGTGAAAGATGGTCTTCTAGATCTAGAAGCATCCCCGGTGTCATGTGTCTAGTTTGAAATTGCCGTTTCCACTTGGATACCATCTCATAGATGGACTTTCATCCCCATAGACTTCTTTAATCTCTTCGTGAATCTGTTTTGCTGATACCCCCTGAAGATGGAGGATCTTAATGGCGATCCGTGCTTCAAGCTTGTCAATCATCGCACCTCAGTGATTTACCTGCAAAAATAAAAAAAGAAAGAAGTTGCTATAACGAGTATAGAATGTGCATGGCTAACATACACGGACCTAACTATAAAATGCATGTTTGATGGAATTCGTAGTTCGTCACCTTCTAGGTAATTTCAAGAAGTTTTTGATATCTCCTCAGACATTGTTTCCTGGGCATCAACTTTACAACTCGTTTTAAGCAACATGGACTTTAATCCATAGTGCGTTGGTACGTGTTAGAGAGACACAAAAAGGAACTTAAAGGAAAACGTCGCATTTTCGAGGGGAGAATTGCAACAAATATATGTGATATAAAAATAATACACTTTTTGTCACGGAGGAAAAATTATGGTAAGCTGTCTTCATTGTAAAAAAAAATACTTCACTTCGTTAGTAAATTATGATCATAGATGCATCGCACCATGGACGATGCAACTTTTTGTTTGTATTGGACTCTGATATTTATCTATTTACGGTATATATATACATGCTTAGGGCAGTCGAAAACTTCTATCTTTTATGTTGTCAATACCTCGTGAATTAGGGTTAGAGTATTTTATTTCAAATTAAACAACTGAAAATATGCATAGTTATCTAACATGGTACGATAAAAAAATTAAGAAAAACAAGCGTTTTCTTTTGAGCTTCTGTAGCACAAGAAGTAATAGAAGCCATGCTCATTGAGAGGTCTCTATCTATACTTGTTTGAAAAAAAATATTCAACAGACTCGTAAGTCATATTTCACTTCCCACAAACCTTCTATAGTTGTAATCGTTGAGAGAATTTTCAACATTTGTCAACAAAGAGCTCTGTATCTAAAATGCTTGAGTGTTGTTTTTCGAATTCCAATAGCACAAAGTTGAATTTTCTATCGTGAAGCATTGACTTTCTTCGTTGTGTAAGAACTCTTTTAAGCCAAGAAAATGTATTCTCACATCTTGCAGTTCAAGCACCAATTGTTACAATTCCTACATATCGAAAAGACTTTTATACAGATACAACATATCTAAGATTCTTAAAATATTACTATCGCTCTTGTTGTTGGATAAAAGATTTACTTTAACAACTTCAACTTCTAACTCAAAAGCTTGTTAATTGGTTAAACTTAGGAGATTTAATAGTGGCAACACTTTCGGAACTGTTCAAAAATGTTTCTGACTGTGCAGACAATCAAGAGATTTCAAATACTGTTCATTATTACCTGTTAATTTGAATTGTTCAATTTCTTTTCTTGTCGGTACAAAAATGTACAAAAATTGAACAAAATTCTGAGGTAATTAAAATTCTAATTTGAAGATGTCGCATTACAGGTCACGGAAGTGGCCAAATTTTGAAATGACCCTCCCTCGTTTAATTGGATGGTACATTTGTTTTGTTGGTGGTACAAGAATGTACAAAAATTGAACAAAATTATAATCTTGTTAAAATTCAAATTTGAAAATGTGCAAGTAAAGGTGATCGATGTGGCCAAAATATCAAATGACCCTACCTTGTTTATTTCAATGGCACAACAGTTTTCTTGGTGGTACAAAAATGTACAAAAATTGGACAAAATTGTGAATTAATTAAAATTTGAATTTGAAGATGTTGCACTACAGGTGATCGAAGTGGCCAAATTTTCAAGTGGTCCTCCTTCGTTTATTTGAGTGGATCAGGTCCATTTTTCTTGGTTGAACAAAAATGGACAAAAAATTACAAAATTCTGAGCTAGTTAAATTTCATACTTTTAGATGTCGCACTACAGGTGGTAGAAGTAGGCAAATTTTGAAATGGCCGTTCCTCGTTTATTTGAATGGTACATTTTTTTTCTTGGGTGAACAAAAACGGACAAAAAATGGACAAGATTCTGATCTAGTTAAATTTGGAATTTGAAGATGTCACACTACAGGCGATGAAAGTTGCGAAATTTTGACATGGCCCTCCCTCGTTTATTGAATGGTGCAAAAAATTTTCTTGGGCAGATAAACATGGAGAAAAATTGAACAAAAATTCTAAGCTAGTTAAAATTCAAATTTAAAGATGTCGCAGTACAACTAAATGGACCCAGTCTTTTCCGAGATGTAAGGAGTGTATCAAAAAGTAGTTAGCAACATTGGGGATGTCGGTGTGCACTTGCGAGGCTGCATAGACGGCAAAACGTGGAAGCACCTGGTCAGTTGAAGTCTTGTAAACGGATAGCTGCGTGCTTGTTGCTGTGTTCCGAGTTGAATAGGAAATGTGGCGTGTGAAACGGGAAGTGAAGTGGGAAATCCTGCACAATTGGTGCACCGTCAAAGGCATAACATACAATCAGATAGGAAAAAAGTGTGGGGTTCATCATACAACTTTGAAATCGGTCATTGAGAAATTCGGTTAACATTACAGCTTTGAAGAAATGCCAAGATCCGGGCGAAAAAAGGGTCCCAGAAACCCTGGACTCCACCGTGAAGTTGTGCGGTTGATACACCAAAATCCATCAATGTCTGTGCGGGATTTGGCTACCAAAGCGAGAACGTCCATAGGAATGATTCAGCGTATCAAGGCCAGACATAATTTGAAGATCTATAAGAAGCAAAAACGTGCGAAACAAACACCAAAGCACAGATAAACGGCACAAACAAGAGCCCGCAAGCTGCATGACAACATCATAAAGTCACCAGAGCGATGTGTGTTGATGGACGATGAAACGTACGTAAAAAAGGAATCAAAAACACTTCCGGGACCCCAATATTATACTGCATGCAATGCTGAGGATGTATGTGCTGCACAGAGGTACGTTGACGTGGAAAAATTTAGGAAAAAAGTACTGCTATGGCAGGCAATCTGCTCCTGTGGTTTGCGCTCCGGTATTTTTTATGCAGAATCCACCATAAACGCAGAAATGTACCGAAAGGAATGTCTGCAAAATAGACTGCTGCCATTGTATAAAAGGCATGCAATCCGTTCCTTGTTTTGGCCCGACTTAGCAACACCACACTATGCTAAGACGACAGTACGGTGGCTCAATGAATAGAAAATCGAGTTTGTAGGGAAACGTATGAATCCACCAAATTGCCCACATCTCCGTCCAATCGAAAGATATTGGGCAATTGTCAAACGCAACTTCCGAAAGAAAGATAAACCAGTGCGCAACATGGCGGACTTCAAGAGAAACTAGGCTGCAGCATCGAGGAAATGCACCGTCGAGACTGTGCAACGGTTAATGGCTAGAATTAAACAGAAACTACGTTCATATGTACGACGGGACATGTAAGTTGTATTTTCTTCATCATGTAGATACATAGAGGTTCTCTATTAATAAAAATGTGGGTTTGCTTAACTTTTTATCTTTTCTTCTGACTTTCCTGACATATGCAATGTTGCTAACTACTTTTCGATACACTCCTTATTTCTCTGTCTCGTAATGCACTGTTTGCTGGCTCAAATGTTGATAGGATTTATAACATAAGAGGGTAATGAAACAGAATTCCATTGTGTAACACGTTCTTAAAAGATCCGTAGCTGCAATAGATAACTCAGTATCTACCTGATCTAATTTTCTTTGATGAAAAACTCCAAAACAGATAATATATCATCAAAATTCTCTTCAATGATTTTCACTGTTTCCAAGAGTCCAGTCCATCGACGATTCATCAACCTCTTAAACTTTTGATCTTTGTATATCTGTAACATGCGATGTTTCCTGGTAAGACCGTACAGTAAATTGGCTAATTTCCAATATTCTTTCCCATTATGGATCGCTGAACAAGTATGAATCACTATAATATGGAATTGATGATTAGAACAATGAATATAAGCGATTGATTTTTGAAGTTCTTTTTGCAATAGTTTTTGAACACCTACCTTACATCCTGCAAGCACTGACAAATTATTTCTTTTTTTCAAAATCTTGCCTTGGAAAGAATTACAAAGATTTTTTTCCACTATCGCTTTAGATTATAAATCCAATAATTGAAAAAGACCCAATAAATTTTCAAGCACCTTCCCCTCTATCATAAATCACACAACCACTGACAAATTTTCCACAGCAGAAGACTTTCTTGTTTCACATGCTTCAAAACAAAGAAACCGCAATTGACTTTAATCATGTTGTGTTCTTGTTTTCTTTAGTACCATCTCTGCCGAGACACGTGCCATCTCTATTGCGTTCTGAACTTCATATTGAGCGTTCTAAAGAATATGTACAACTTTGGACTGCAATTTGGAATCTTTTTTCCATTGTGAATGTGCTCTAAAAATTCTAGTAGAACTTCATTCATAAGGATTTAACACTTGCTGGTCTTTGAGTCCACGTCCTCAATTTCCATTAGAACTAGTATTAATTTGGTTTATAGCTGTCATTACAATGTCGATATCGGCATCTTATTTCGCTATTATCACCTTCAACTCACGAGTTTGAAATTCTGATCCCAGAGCTAGCATTCATTTCTCTTTATTAGCTTTGTTACCTAAGAATTGCTGTATTATGAACGGTGTTTCTCTCCAACGCGATATCGCCTGAATCGCAATATAAGGATATAGATTTAAAAACCCATTCATCTATTTTTTGTCTTGTAGTAGATAATCCCATTATATCTACTTCGTTCACAAATTACCTAAGAAACTATTCTAAATTCTTAGTACAATAGATCTAAATCACATATCATGTTATTGGTTAGTGACCGTAAAATTGATGACGAAGAGAACACATGAGAACTTTCACATTTTCATTGCATTTGGAAAAGGTTCTCAATGGGCTTTCGAGAGGCAGAATTCCAACCTACCTTAGGAAATTGTATCACGAACAAAAATACAAGATTTTAACAACAACACCTTTTCTTTCCTTCCATCCCTTTATTATTCTATTCAATTTCCACTCTATTTTTTTAAAAAAGAAATAGAAAAGAAAATTTGATCCGAGTAAGTATAGCTACAATATGAATTAACAAATTAGCATTTACATGAAATTAAGTCAATGTGATTTTGTCACAAAAATGAAGGTTTACTTTGTAGATTGTGTAATTCCAATTCCCCCGGCATTACAGATGCAGCATTCAATACAACGTTTCATATTCATAAAACGTGTCATAAAATGTATATATAGTATGTTCTTCTTTATATACTTTGTCCAACTCTTATAAATATTGCTACCAAAACATTTAAGATTTCCCGTCCTTGCTGTAATTCTAAAATAATTTCCACAGCCGACGGAATGGTAATTAACAAAATGAATTGACTGTAGTATGCAAAAACTATTTTTGTCACCGTTGGAACTTCTGAGTCAACAAGATCTTAATTTCGTTTCGTCAAATTCGAACTTTTTCTAAATTTCACTAATTTCATTAGACAAAATATGCCAGAGAAGTTTGTTTGTTTGTTTGTTTGTTTGTTTGTTGGAAAAGAAACTTTTTTTTAAAAAAGTCATCCCTTTAAAAAAAAAGAGACGGTTTGACGTGAATTTAATTTATTTTAGAGAGAGACTAGAAGTTCCAGCGCTAATTAAATCTGTAATTTTTAGCTTTATTGAAATGAACTTCATGACTAGTTCAATATTAGACAACTTACGGACTACTTGCTATGATATATTGTTATTTTTTTTATAATTTGATTAGTTTTTCTATCCTTTTTACGTTAGTTTACCTAGGCACATGGTGATACATTTACCTTGATATGCCATTCTAACTTTTAAGCTAATCGAAACAAAACGCTGAAATTTCGTACCATTGTTTCACGTACTTTGCAATACGACTAGATTAGCAGTGTTGCCAACTTAACATTTTTTAAATAGCACTATGCCAGTTGATTACATACTTTCAACGAACTTAAGAAGTTCATTACTGAGTTTTCCATGTCTCTCTCTCTCTGTGTGTGTGTGTGTGTGTATTATTTGCGAATTTTTCAATTTTGAGCCCGCCATTCGATAGAACATCAAAAACTGTCTGAGAAAGTGATGGAATTTTTCGCGTCACTTTTACCGTTTCCGAGATATTGGCCAAAAAAAAAAAAATCCGATTTCAGTAGGTCTCGGGACCGTACGTCATAGATAAATGATATTTTGCGAACTTTTCAATTTTGAGCTCTCCAATTTGAGTATGTATCTTCGTAAAATAAAATATCGTAGAACGTTTTAACAGAACTCTTAAACAAAACATGTGGAAAAAATTTAGTACTCAAGAAAATTACAAGAATTCTTTAACGAGTTTAGTAATAAAGTACATAGAACAATTGGTATAAAGCCTGTAGAAGTTAATAAGATTAAAATTAATTATTTTTAAATTCGTTCTGGCAATGCTGTTGGAGCATTCTCAACTGGCTTAAATATGTATACAAAACAATTTACAATACTATATTTATTATGCAGTATTGCAAACTAAGGGCATTATTGTATCACAAACATCACGAAAAATAACCAAATTTTGGAGGGCTCTACAACAGTAAGAATGCAAGTAACACAAACGGGATAATACACATCGAAAATACTGTAGTATCGAGTACTACGATCATCACATGTCTTGTTTTGAACAAGCAGGAAGAAAGCTAAAGGAATTTAAAAATTGACGTTTTTCAAAGGACTTTACTTCGAAAAACTCTTTCAGGAAGTATCATATGCAATTCCGTGAATGTTCTTCCATAGACATAAAATATCAACACCATTTAGAGCAATTTGAAATCTCAAATCACTACGGAAATATGAAAAAAATGGTTAAGTTTGATATATTGTCTAAAATGGAGTATTAATGGGAACGTTTTTAAGACACTTTCTGATTTATTTTGCTTTTGTGACATTACAATACTTTTGGTAGATATAATTATAACAAGTTATCGAACTTACATAATTTTGAGCAGTGTTACAAACTTTACCAAGCTCCAGAACGGTTAAGGTAATATTTATCGAACTGCTATATACGGGATTATAACCTTACCTATTGAAAGCCATGCATGCAATTGGATGAGATACATATGTAAACAGTTTTTTCGAAATAAACACTTTGGAAAAAGTGACATTTTCAATCCCTTATATCTTTGTCCCTATTTATTCGACATCCATGATACCATTACATCCACAGTCAGAAACATTTAGGAACAGTTCAGAAGTATTGCCACTATTAAATCTCCTCGGCTGCAATAAACAAACTTTCAAATTAGAAGTTGAAGTAGTTAAAATAAATCTTTTATCCAACAACAAGAGCGACAGTAATGTTTTAAGGATCTTAGATATGTTGTATCTGTATTAGTGCTGTTGAATTTTTGTGACATTTGCGGTTTTCGGTTTTTGAGAAAACCGGTTTTCAAAACCGAAACCGCAAAAGCGGTTTTCAAAACCGAAACCGCAGATGCGGTTTTGGAAACCGAAACCGCAAATGCGGTTTTGGAAACCGAAACCGCAAATGCGGTTTTCAAAACCGAAACCGCAAAAGCGGTTTTCAAAACCGAAACCGCAGATGCGGTTTTGGAAACCGAAACCGCAAATGCGTTTTTCAAAACGGAAATCAGTGTTTTTAATTACACCTTTTAACAATTGTGAAAGCATCTATCGATCGAGACAATTGTATTGATTTATGTCTGTGTTTCAACTGTTTTTATTTGCTCCCGTTTCCTCCCACTTTCTTACGGTTTAGAACTCCGTAAGTACTGATGTGAACTTGTGTGTTACAAATACTGACCTGGGATCATTTGCACTTTTTTTTTTAGTTACTTCTTTGATGACACTTCCAAGGTACTTTTCGGTTGTAGGGAAGCAACCTGGACCCCACCTGATTTTTATATATTTTGTAAAGTAGAGCACGAGGAACACGAATCTTAAGGAATTTTGACATTCCGACTTCCCGAACTCGAGATACTAGAACTTATACAGTAGTTTTACATAGTATGTATAAAATTAACGAAGAAAGTTCTGTCGCTTTTTGACCTATCACCTTAGAACATCGATATGTCACCTAAGACCAGGGGTGTAGCCAGCAGGTTTCTGTAGGAGGGGCCCGTCGTTTTTGAAGGGGGGAGCTACAATCTAAAAAAAAAATGTGTTACAGCTAGTGTTTTTGAAGCCTGAAAAAAACTGGAAAATTTTGGTTTCCTTCCGGAAAACTAAAAACACTGTTTTAGCTTATTATTATTATTATTATTATTATTATTATTATTATTATTATTAATAATAATAATAATAATAATAATAATTTCATAAATTATATTACAGATAGTTTGTATTATGTTTAACCAAGAACTACTGCCCCCGACCAAACATTATACCTTTGTGCATAACTATTTCAATACACAGAACCGATCTATATAGGTAAACAAGAAAGTTCTATCGCTTTCTCACCCACCACCTCCGGACATTCATGTGTCACCTAACACGTATCTGGAAGATCAAGAATAGATCGACAACCTTCTGCAAACGTTCTGGAAGGCCATTTATCCCATCGCGGTAGAGGTTGGTGTTCCGTGAAGTGAAGAAGTTATCAAGTGCATTTTGCACCTCTACTTGGGATTTGAGCTGGCATCCTTTAAAGTGATTGTCCAAGGAAGGGAACAGATGATAATCGGACGGTGCAATGTCCAGGGAGTATGGCGGATGCAATAGTGTTTCCTATCCAAGGCGTAAAATGGTGTCCCGGGTCATCCTAACCACGAGGGGCTTAGCGTTGTCCTGTAACATAAGGACCCCTTTGGGATTCAGAAGTGCTGGCTCCAGAGTTTTGAGTTTCTCTTGAACACGGCTCAACTGCTGACAGTACACAGTTAGATTGATGCGATGACCAACTGGTAGCAGTTCCCGATGCACGATGCCACGAGCAGTTCATCAACACACAGGAGGACTTTCTTCTGGTGTAGTACTGGTTTCGGCTGTCTTGGAACCGTTTATGGGATGCTAACCAATTATGACGGCGCCGTGGAACTTCGTACAGGACCCATTTCTCATCACATGACAACACCTTGTCCAGAAATGGCTCCTTCCTCAGACGAGACAGCAAAGAAACACAGGTGTCTGCTTGCGTTGCCTTTTGACCCGGAATCAAGTTATGTGGGACCCATCGACCCAACTTCTAGTGTTTCCTCAGTTGATGAAGGTGCTGCTGAATGGTTTCGCCACTCACACTGAATTGTCCCCATGCCGTAAGCGTCGGTAAACCACAAATGGGCAATTAGCGACATCACGCCAAACATTGGCGGCGCCGCAGCGACGATGCCCGGTGGCCCCTCTATCGTTTTGAAAATTATGCCACCAGCGGCAGAGATGCGACAAAACGCCAATGAACCACAAAATTACTCCCCCAAAATGTTAAATCGGCTATATGTGTGATTTAGTTACATTAAGGTGAGTCTAGAAAACACTTTTAAAAAGTACAAAAAAATTACCCCGAAGGGGACTCAAACCACCAACCTTATGATTACTAGGCAAGTGTTCTTCCTACTTCGCTACGATGGCGATGAAGGATACGTCGCTTGTAAAGGGATAAATTGTTAAGATCTTTTTAATTTGGTCAATCACAGTGCTCCTTTAACCGTGTATATTCGACGATAACTGTTTGGAATTAGATAAAATGTGTTCGCCATGTCATTTTGTAACAAAATGACGCGTGTCTATTTACTTTATTTCATAGTTCTCGCATACTCACTTTCTAATGATCGACGACAGTTGTCATCTAAATTCATACAATTATCGCACTTATCTCAAGATTTTTCACGTCATGATGTTGAGGCAGAGGTTATTCTTGGCCCTCGGAACTCACTTTAGGAACAATTCGTCAGCAAAAAATAATATATAATAATAACCGCATGCACATGACTGGCGACAGTTCGTGTTGGTCCCTTCACGATTCTCCGCGAAGAATCTAAGAAGTGCGGACCAAGACGAAGTTCTCGCTGGTCGCTGCTACGCGGTGGTACTTCAACACCCCGACGCGAGATATATGTTTCGACTCGACGAAACCCGGCCGCCAGTGAGGGCCAACTATCGCAGACCTACGCAAAAAGCGACAGAACTTTCTTGGTTAATTTTATACATAAGGCTGATCTTCTTTGAAATTGCACTTAATTTATTTTAAGATTTTCTGAAAAAAATGTTTATTTATTATTCGTGACTAAAAAGACGTAATTATTTTATTAACAGCTATATCTCACTTCCTGTTTTACAAGAAATAGCATTTTAAAAAGCGAATGAAATTCAAACTGAAAAACTGAATAAAAACGTTGCTTTTCACCAAATTTTCCATCTGATAAAAAGTTTTCTTGAAACACTAATTACAGCATATAAATAATATAATGTACTTACGATTTAGTATAGTACCATTGTTTTATGATAGAATTTATAGTGGGGGGCGCGGTGGCTCAGGGGTCCCTGGTTCGATCCCAGCTCGCGTCGTGTGGACTTTGTGGTGGACAAACACCGTGCTCATGGGTTTTCTCGGGGTTCCGTTTCCTCCCACTTTCTTCATTCCACCATTTCATTCATTTCTCATAATCACCGTCTCCTTTGGCCTAACCGGCATAGGCGTGGGACGTTAAACTCAAAGATTTCATTTCATTTCATAGAATTTATAGTACCTTGTCAAAACGTTTGTCTTCAAACTGTCAAATACAAATCGCCGTAATTTTGTGTAATCTACTGTCACAAAAAGTATATCATACTATTTTCGGATCGCTATAAGGAAGAAATACCATACTATTTTGTGATCGGTATGGTAAAATACTATTTTTCCGTACTATTTTACCGTAAATTATTAATTATATGTAAACATTGTTATTTTTAAATGACTGAAGCGAAGTAATCTCACGATGATGTTTTAACATCTGGTCATTAGGGGGGGCAGGAAATCATTTGGGGAGCCTGGCACCGATGGGCCCCCGTGGCTACACCCCTGCCTAAGACGTACCTGGAAGATCAAAAATAGTACCCATCAGTATCAACGACCTTCTGAAAAATGTTCGGGATGGGCATGGATTCCTTCGCGGTAGAACTTGGTTTGCCGTGAAGCAAAGAAGGTATCAAGTGCATTTTGCACCTTTACTACGGAGTTGAACTTCAGTTCTCTAATGTGAGTGTCCAAGAAATGGTTCAGGGATAATCGGACGGTGCACTGTCCAGGGAGTATGGCGGTTGCAATAGTGTTTCCCATTTAAGGCGTAGGATGGTGTCCCGGGTCACTCTAATCATGTGGGGCTTAGCCCTTAGCGTAACGGGAGAACCCCTTAGCGATTGAGAAGTGCTGGCTCCAGGGTTTTGAGTTTTTCTTGAACACGGCTCAACTGCTGACAGTAGACAGTTGCATTAATGTTCTGCTCTGACCAGCCGGTAGCAGTTCCCGATGCACGATGTCGCGAGCAGTCCACCAAACACACAGCAGGACTTTCTACTGCATTACTGGTTTCAGCTGTTTTGGAACCAGTTCATGGGATTTTAACGAATGATGACGACGCCATGGAGCTTCTCATCACATGTCAACATCCTGTCCAGAAATGGCTTCTTCCTCAGACGAGACAGCAAAAAAACACAGGTGTCTGCACGCGTAGTCTTCTGGCCCGGAGTTAATTCATGTGGGACCAATAGACTCAAATTGTAGTGTTTCCCAAGTCGATGGAGGTGCTGCCGGATGGTTTCTCCACTCACATTGAATGTTAGCCCCAGTTCCTCACAGGTCTCTCCACTGTTCGCCTCAATTGCTACCTGAAGATCTTCATTTTGTAAATGTGTTGGTCTTCCGGCACGTGGTGCGTCTTTCGTGAGTGTTTTGTCACCGTCCTTAAACTTTCTAAACCACCCTTGCACTGTCTGCGTAATCACGACACCCTCACGAAAGGCCTGAGATATCTTCCGCCCCACTGCAGTGGCGTTTGATCCAAGTTTGAACTCGTACAGCATACACACCCTTATGACGCTCTGTGGAGGTTCCATATTCACTCTGTCCTTACACAAGTTCACGTTGTAACTGAACTGCCACAAGCAGGTAGAATGTTGGATATACCCACACCAACATCTAACCTTCACCTTTTCTCCATTCGCATTCAACTCACGGTGTAAGGATCAATTGAACACAGACCTCCACAAAAAGCGACAGAACTTTCTTGGTTACCTTTATATATCTCACAGGACATAATATGTTTCGTATAAAGAATATATCTATATTAAACTTAGTTTTAATATCTCGAGCTCCGGAAGTCGGAATGTCAAAACTCCAGATTCGTGTTCCTCGTGATCTAGTTTACAAAATATATAAAAATCAGGTGGGGTCCACTTTGCTTCCCTGCAGCCTACTTTTCAAACGAAACTAAGTTTTCCAGAGTGTACATTTTGCTTCAAACTGAGTTCTGCCCTGGCTAACATACGTAAATTCGCTTCTATAAGTGTCGTTAAAGTTACACTTGAAATTGTCGTTCGGCATTCTTGTAGCTTATGAAGGCATGAATAATTCAAGTATGTTTGTCACAACATCTACAAAAGAATATTCATTCGTATAGAACCTCCAATACATTACATTAAAAACACATGAATTACACAAAGAAAACTATTGTGCATTAGAGCAGATCTCTTATTAGCGAATGGCCCTACACCCGCGCACTGCTCAGATAGCTCACAGCCTGAGCCTGAGCGCAATTCCAAATTTAACTCAATAGCGATTAAGATTGTCAAAGGTGTAGCGGTTTACGTTGAATATACCAACACTTTATTCACTAAGTCGTCTTAGATTTTTCTCCAATCCCAAAGAACAGGTGGTTTTTCGTGATTAAGATAGCGAGGGACGAATATAGAACCTGACAATTGGGTGGTACCCGCAAAAATCGGGTAATATGACAACACTAAGCTAAATAGAAAATAAGGTATATCCCTATTTAAGATCACTACACCTGCAACTCATGACATTCAATTTGAAATCTCATCCACTTAGACTGAGATCTTTTATATTATCATTACTCTTTCACTTTGTTTCTAAATAGTACTGCCACTCTTTCTCTTCTTAACAAAAAAACACCACCTCCCTTTCTTAGAAAAAAGAAAAGAAAAAAATTTAGATCGCAATTCACAATTTTATTGTTGATTTGTTGCCACTCCGATAAATGTGAATGTTGTGGTTTTGCATGTGTTGACTGGTTTCTTATCGCAAGTCCCAGACACCTGCAATAGTTCATACTTGAAGGGAACACCGATCATATTTTATTCTATATCTTTTTACTTCCCAATAACGATAGCCGTACCTCTTTGTGAGAAACTGCAACTTATTTTTTTTTTTTTTATTCTGCCAATTGTAAAAGAATACTAAACAAGAATTTCCCTACACGTTAAGACATTTTAAGAAAAAATATCTTCTTTCACCTCTGCAAATTTTGAGCATTTTTTTCCCTACGCCGGGGAAAATTTCCCTCCATCTGGCAACTGAGAGCCGAAGATGGGAAAGATTCTTTGGGGTTTCCTCGTCGTTACTTGATATTAGTGCTGTCGAATTTTTGTGACTTCTGCAGTTTTCGGTTTTTGAGAAAATCGGTTTTCAAAACCGAAACCGCAGATGCGGTTTTCAAAACCGAAACCGCAAATGCGGTTTTTAAAACCGAAACCGCAAATGCGGTTTTCAAAACCGAAACCGCAAAAGCGGTTTTCGAAACCGAAACCGCAAATGCTGTTTTCAAAACCGAACCGCAAATGCGGTTTTCAAAACCGACATTTCGGTTTTATGAAATTTCACTTTTTTCAAAAACCGGTTTTCGGTTTTTTCAAAAACCGATTTCGACAGCACTAATCTGTATACGACTACTTTTCGAAATGCAAGAGTTGTAACAACTCGTGCTTGAACTACAAGATGTGAGAATACATTTTCTTGGCTTAAAAGAGTTCTTACACAACAAAGAAAATCAATGCTTCACGATAGAAAATTCAACTTTGTGCTATTGGAATTCGAAAAACAACACTCGAGCATTTTAAACACAGAGATCTTTGTTGACAAATGTTGAAAATTCTCTCAACGATTACAACTATAGAAGGTTTGTGGGAAGTGAAATATGACTTACGAGTCTGTTGAATATTCTTTTCAAACAAGTATACATAGAGACCTCTCAATGAGCATGGCTTCTATTACTTCTTGTGCTATAGAGGCTCATAAGGAAACGCTTGGTTCTTTTATTTTCTATCGTACAGTGTTAGGTAACAATGCATATTTTCAGTTGTTTAATTTGAAATAAAATACTCTAATCCTAGTTTAGGAGGAGGTTGTAGTTCACGAGTTCCTAGTTCAAATGTTGAAAACTCTCTCAACGATTACTACTATAGAAGGTTTGTAGGAAGTGAAATGTACCTCATGAGCCTTTTGAATGTTTTTTTTTAAACAAGTATACATAAATACCTCTCAAAAAACATGACTTCAATTACTCTTTGTGCTAGGCCTATATTAGCTCAAAAGAAAATGCTTATTTTTCTTAGTTTTCATCGTAGCCTGTTAGCTAAATATGAAAATTTCAATTGTTTAATTTGAGATAAAATAGCCTAATCCTATTTTACTAGGTATTCACAACACATACACACACACAGAGAGAGAGAGAGAGAGAGAAAAAAGTTATTGACTGTCCTATTGTTCTGAATGTTTATAGTTTATAAGTTTATACATTGTTGAAGTGTGTGGTTAGTGTGAGAGTGCCCAACCGAGAGCTCGGCTTTTTTTTTTTTTATTATTATTCAAATAATATAGGGTTAAATAATGTTTCTTGACTTTTTTCTCTCTCTCACTCACACACACTGTCCGATACCAACAAAAAATAAATTGCATCGGAAAATGCGATGCATGTATGATCATAACTTACTAACGAAGTGCGGTTTTCTTTACAACGGGGACAGCATACCATACCCTTTCCTGCATGAGAAAAGTTTCTTTTTTTTTTTCACATCACATGTACTTATAGTAATTCTACCCTGGAAAGTGCATACACAAACCAATTATAATTGCTACCCCTATTGCCGCAAGATGGCACGGTGTTTCAGTTTTAGAGCTCTTACCTCTAGTGCGTGGAGGTCCTAGTTCGATCTCCGGACAAGTAAGTTTGTGGTGGACACAATCGTGTCCGTGAGTTTTCTCGGGTATTCCTATTTCCTGCTACATTATCATTCCACCAATTTTTTCATCATCATTCACTTGCCTTAATCATCTCCTCCCCTAGCCTAACAACCATAAAAGTAGGACGTTAAACTGAAATATTTCATTTCGTATCCTATTAACGAACACAAACGCAGGTTTTGCGTTGTTGAGTTGACGCAAATCATTACGGAATGTGACCTTTTGTCAATCTTCGTGTTAAGTCTTCTAAGCAAAAATACTGCAGAAGTCCTTTTAAGATCGGTTTTAAGGCGGCTGTGGAATTCCAAGCACATTCGTCATAACACACATTTGTTTCCAACACTATTCGCTTGCTAGCCCTTATCGATCATGCAACTTTAATAGCTAATAAAATTCATTTTAAAATTCCTCTCTCTATATAACTCTCTATATAAGTTATAAGAAAGGAAACTGCAATATTTAACACTTGAAAGAAAATCATTAAAATTAAATGTTAGATAATCACTTTTTATGCTTCCTTCATTAAATCACCGCTGACAGAGATAGATTTAGCATAAACACTTTTAAGATTGAGAATATTTTGAAGATAAAAATCAGTATGTGGTAATAACCATTTAAAATAGCATACTATATATATTCAGTAAACATTTTCAATCAGTAATTATTAATTTCTGATACAAACTTGGTTCTATTATATTTAGATTATAAGGGATTCAATTAATGTATTTCGTGCAACATTTTGTGGGAGGGAAGGAGAGGATACTCGATGACTCAGTGCTAAGCACTCATTTATTCTGGAAGAGATGATTGGTTTGATCCTAGGTCATGTTAGGTTATGAATAACATCGTCCGTGGGTTTTATAAGATCTCCTCTTTCCTTCCATGTTCTTGTTCCACCAATGCTTTCATAATCATTTACTTATATGACTAGACGTCTCCTTTACCCTCAAGCTATATTTTTTACGCTTTTTCTTTTATCAGTGCTTTATTCAATTGACTTTCTTTTTAAATCACATTCTCTGACAAATTTCTCGTATTCTATCATCTGAAATACGAAAAGTATGATGCAGTCATATGTCACGAAAAGTATGGGGTAGTCATATTTCACAAAAGGAATGGAACAGTCATATTTCACGAAAGCTATGGAACAGTCATATTTCAACAAAGTACGGAGCAGTCATATTGCAAAAGAAAGTATAGAGTAGTCATATTTCACGAAAGGAATGGAGCAGTCATATTTCACGAAAGGAATGGAGCAGCCATGTTTCAAGAAAGGTGTGGAGCAGTCATATTTAAAGAAAGGTATGGAGCAGTCATATTTAAAGAAAGGTATGGCGCAATCATATTTCTAACTGGATGATACGTGACGTAGGACCACAGTTTTGCAATCAAAGGAAGAATTGTGAGAAATGGTTGGAACACAGGAGGGGAAAGTTCGAGGTGTAGGCGAATGGAATAGAACAAATGTTAGATGCGATTACAAAGACATCGATGTTCTTATCTGCCTATCACCACTGTCTTTAATGAACGCCTGGTTTCCTCCAACTTCTTCTCCTGTCCGTGTATTTTACTGAGAAGAGAAACAAATAAACTATAACGTCATAGAGCATTCAATTGGAAATTAGAGTGGTGTTGAGCTCATTTTAACGACTTTATTTCTGTATGTGTACATTTTTGTCAATATGTATGGTAAAATCTCAGATATCTTCTTATTTATTATGATTACGCTCGTGGTGCTTATAAGATTGTCACATTAATACGTGAATTACACCACATGATAACTCTTGAACAAAGCGACCGCTTTTCTTGTTTCGTTTTTTTTTTTTTTTTTTTTTTTTTTATCTCGGCTGAGAACGTTTGTGGAATCAACTTTAAATTCAGTCTTAAATTCAGATTTCTTTTTTCAAATTTTGACATTGTGAGTCTTAAGAGCAAAGTTGCTCTACTGTAGCCATCTCTGTTTTGTTGTTTGCACACTTTCCTGCAGGCTCTGTGACAAGTTTGACGCATCTTTAAACTTTCTGAGTAGTTGGCATGAAAAATTTGAGAAATCAAACTCAAGAGCAGATTTGTCATGCATAAGTGATAAGATAGTTTCTGTTGTCTAGCTTTCGAACACTGGAGGGCGCTGGGGAAGCTTACATTTTCCCCAATCTGTCAGCTCATTGTAGCTTGTGGCATCAAAATTTATTGAAGATGACATAAAAGTTCTAACAGAGGAATTCAGACAGGACAATGTTCTCCAGATGTGGCTATAAGAGTTACTGGACCTCTCAATCACTCCCGATGGCTGACATGTGCAAACCGGGTCTTAGGATTGTACATTTCTCAAACAAATCCTACTAACTAACTAAAAGTGCTTGTAAACTACATTATAAAGACACATGCCCCTGTCTAGTTTGACATAAAGAGATATCAATCAGTGTAATATGAACCTAAAAATATTTTGAAGGTAGTTTAAAACAACAAGACATTTGCCAAGGAACATTAAAAAAAAACATCGATCTTGTGAATGATAGAAACTAGTTCTCTTGCCATCCAGAGAACATATTATTGGCTATGACAGTGGATGAGAGACATACGAGAGTTGGGTTACAAGACAAAAAGTACGATATATATAAAGTACGAGGCAAAAATAAATGACTAAAAGCACGATTAAAACTAATGATGATTTTGGTCGTTTATATTTGTTCCGTACTTTATACAAGTATATATATATATAGGGTTAATATTTTGAATAGGATGAACTAGAGAGAACGCTGAAATTTTGCAGAATGGAAATACCGATACGGGGACATCGTATGATATACCTGCAATATATAAAGTTACGAGGACGTATCAATATAAATGTTTCATCCTGTATATATATATATATATATATATATATATATATATATATATATAAAAATCAATATTATAATAACATTGTAACGGAGACGTGAACTTCTACGTACATTGGAGAGTCTCGCTCCCTCCGCTCCTAAGCCAAACCTGAAATATTGTTGCTGATTTGACATTTTTCTTAATTCCGAAGATACAAAAATAAACAAGTTAATAATGAACATCATCATCATAATCATAGATATTCTGACATTGTTCGCAAGTCACTTGCTGCAACTAAGAAGCAAGAAGCATCTATGCTCCACGGTCCTCCGCTATCCTCTTCGTCTTTATGTAAGATTTTCCTGTTTTGATATCGTCCATTAATTATAGTTTTCTTCGCCCCCTTCCATACCCTCTAGCATGTCTTTCATGTTACAGTTCCTTGTAAGCCAATGTCCCAACCAGTTTCTCTTCCTCTTCTTAATAATATCTAAAATTGTACTTTTCTCCCTCACCACTTCTAACATCCTCTCATTTGTTTTCCGCTCGACCCAGTTAATTCTCTCCATTCTTCTCCACACCCTCATTTTGAAAGCTTCCAGTCTTGTTTCATCATTTTTCGTAATGTTCATGTTTCTGACCCATTCAGCACAGAAGTCCACACCAAACATTTTATGAATCTTTTCCTCAACATTTTATTCAACACCCTACAATATAGTATTTTCCTCCTCCTAAAGGCTTGTTTCGCCATTCCTATTCTTGCTTTCATTTCAAGTTTATATTTCATATCATTACTAATAATACTACCTAGGTATCGGAAACTAGTCGTCTGTTCTATTTTCTCCCCTCCTACTTCCATATTTGACACCGACCCCTTTGTTTCAATCACCATGTATTTTGTGTTTCTTACATTTATTTTCATCCCACATTCTCTACAGCCCTTCCAGGCCGGTAGCCAGGCCAAAAATGTAGGGGGGGCCCGGCTGAAGTTAGGAGAGGGGCCGACCCAAAAATATGATAGTTCATCACCATATTATAGTTCATTGGCAAGCCTACTGTGAAAATTTTAGGGGAGCCCGCAAAAATTTAGGGGGGCGACCCCCCTAGATCCCCCTGGATACGGGCCTGAGCCCTTCCTCAAGTTTTCTAACTTCTTATTGATTTTCTGTTCAGATTCTTCAACAAACGTAATAGCTATACACGTCCTACTAAAATGCCGTCTTCAGTTTATAGGCTGTTTTTCATTAGGGGCCTATCTCTTCTAGATAGATATTAAATCATGTATTCGAGAGAATATGAACATAGACTCCTGAAAAAGTTTGGGTTACATAAAGAAAAAAAAAGTGTAATCAAATGCTTGACAAATTCATAAGGGAAGGAGAGTGAATAACTTTAATAAAACAGAGAGGTAAAGAAATATAAACTAAAACACATTAAGATAAGTAAAGAAAGAACTACTGAAGAACATTACGTTAATTAGACAAGTATAGTAAATTTTGTAGACTCTTTTTTTATTATTGCATTAAGTTGTTGATCTAAAATAATTCCTAAATTCGAAGAAAGGTGGTCTATAAAGAAAAATCTTATGGTGGAACACACATTTACTTAACGGAAGTTTCCTCCTGAAACCTAAAGAGTGATGAGGCGTCTAAATCAGGTCGACCGCACTAGCGTCATCTGGGTTCCCACTGCATACTCCTCACCACTAACACCTCAGGATCTCGTTGTTTTCTTGAAAGTGGTTTTTCGTGGGGGAAAAAAAATGAAATCTTTACTAGACCAAGGAAGCTCCGGTCGTTTTTCAGGTAAATACACCAAACTCACTAATCCGGCTTCTCCTTAATCCGCTCGTCTTTTTTTACGTTTAAAAAAATCGCTATGACGTGAAAGATTGTGTGACAAAGCATTTTGCGACAAGCATCTACACTAAAACCAAAGATAAACAAGTAACAGTGTCACATGTACACCACATGGAGAAGTTTGGTTTGTCACAGTGTTTCCATCGTGAAAATTGAAGTTTGAATTATTGTATTTCCCCTCACCCTTTATTCACCACTCAAACACTTTGGTAAGATGAGTGGATATTTGAAAATATTTTAAGTATATAAAATTTGTCGAGTTTAAACTCATTTAGTTTCATTTTACGCATTCTGTTCTACTTACAGATTAGTAATTTGCATCCTGAGCCATCACACTATCTCACAAATCTTAACAACACTATGTGAGCAATCTATCAGGCAAGGATGATAACATTAATTACTCCCATAGGAATATATGGGAAACCGATTTTTGATTTCCTATATCTTGGGATCAATTGGATGGATTACGTACATCAACAAATTCAATTTTTAACTTTTGACCCATACACCCTGACCAAATTTGAAGGCGAGTCAACAAATAGCTCTTGAGATTTTGTGTAGACCAATAAAGGAGTTTTTTGGTAAACCAAACTTCTTAGTTAGTACCATGCTTCAAAACGCCCATTTTGGATAACAAATTCCAAATGTTCTATACAATATTATACACAGCTCTTATGTTCAGTTTCCATTATTGTATATGACTAAAAATCTGTTGCAGTGTCAATTGTAAATTATACTTGCAGTATAATGTGAATTGAAGACAATATAAATAAAATAAATAAATAAATAAATAAATGAGCGTTCTCTGTAATCCGACACTTGCTAATTCGGCACCCTTCTGTGCAAGAAATGGCGTAGTTAGCAGCAGTTTAGTGTAACTGTTTGTAACGTTACAATTTCTCAAGATATCTCAAACTGTTCAATATGAATTTGATACATTTTTTAAGATTTTGGACCTTTATAATACATTGCGTTACTTCTCCAAATTGTCAGTCGAACACGATTGTTATGTCTAAGTTTTTAACAGTCAAAATTTCATTGATTTTTGTACAAGAATTAAGTATTAAGTGCAATTTCATTTCATATAACTATTTATTTTTTCAAGTAAATTTCTTTATAAATTCGATTTATAAATGCGTAATAGATAAGTACTAGGTATCTATTAGAATTTGCAACACCAATTCTAATTTTAGCTCTCATTGTTAATCTAGTTACTAGTACCGCGCACGTTTCCGTGCATGAATTTCCGCGTCCAATTCCTTGTGTGATGGCCTAGAGATTTGAAGGCAATTCAGTAGATCGGATTGCACCTTAAACTCTAGATCTACATGTCGTATATCCTCAATGTTGAAAAGGAATGCTAAACTTCAATTAACCACAAATCTGAGTCACATGAATATAGGAACTCTTACCTTAATTTGAGTTTAAGAAGAGTTCCATAAGCTCCTTCCCTAGAAAATGCAGAGGTAATGATGTTAGGTGAAGGCAAAATCACCCAAATAATCTCTAGCATACATTACTAAATATGACTGAGAAATATTTAAATAGAAAAATGTTGACATCTGAGATTTTCATTTTAAAGGTAAGTAGCTATAGTCTCGTTTTGCTCACTTTACCGTTAAAATATAAAGATTATTATGATATTCGAGCCAATTGGTGGTTATTATTACTATTATTTTCGCTAGTAGGCCTAAATAAATTTCCTTAAAAGGGGGCAGACTACTAAAAATGATACAAATGCTAACCATTTTTATTTGCCTGTTTTTCGTAAGTGAAAAGAGATAGTGATATGCAACTTACCATAATAATAGATCACGTTATTCTACACCCGAACCTATGAATAGGAAGAATTTTCAGTGTTGCCATCCATAGAAATTACAGTGTGGCCAGAATATGAATTACCCCAAATTCTAGGTTAAAGCAGCGACTAGAAAAATGAACTCAACGGTAATTGATGAATTATCGTATTATCTTGACTCCTTATTAACTACTGTTTAAATAATATTTGTATTTATTTTGTAATAGACAGAAAGATTAAAATTATACTTTCTGTCTATTACAATTAGAGAGATTAGAGTGAAGATAGACTATATTCTTGGGACGCTTAAATGATGGTAGAAAATTGTTTCTCTGTGTCTATTACTCTATAAAAATCACCGTTAAAACCGAAAATGGTTTATTTTCTACTACTTCTGGATTTAATGGAGAAATTAGAGTGGAAATGAAACATAACCTTGAAACGCGTAATTGATTACAGAAAACCCTTTTCGCTTTCTGTTAACCGTTTTACCCTCTGACAATCAATATTGAAACCGAAAGTTGTAGTGGATTTCTACCACTTCCGGTTTCAGTTGAGAACTAAGGATGGAGACGAAATGTATTTTTGAGACGCTTAATCAATTGTAGAAAACCCTTTCTTCCCATCTATTACCGATTTTGCTCTATAGTGATCAACGTAAAATCTGGAAACCGTTGATAACAACCATTTTCGGTTTGAATATCACCTCCAGAATCGAAGTCAGTACCTAACGTTTGGTCCTCTGCATTCTGATCGAGTTTGGTGATGATCTATCAAATTCTTTGAGTTTTGCCTCCCTTGTTTTGTAGTTAACTCTAGTGTCTGTGAAGTAGACAACACAACTGTTCTTCATGCCATTCAGGTTGCATACATTTCAGGGACAACACTGAAAATTTTGCTTATAATATCTATTTTACACATTTTTTTTTTATTTCCAAAGATTTTGCATGAACATTATTCTGTCTATAGATAGAACGAGTATTTCTGCTAGTATATTATAAAATCGTTCCTTTGAAAGCTGTTTGCTAAACAAAACAATACATATGCAATATAAACGAAACATTGGATAGTAAAATGCAATGCTTCTATGATCATAATTTACTACCGAAATAAGCCGCTTTTGCGCACAAAAAGGAAATATCATATAGTTGCCTTTCCTTTTCCTCATGACACAATGTGACTCTCTTTCGATTTCACATATAGCTGAAGTTCAGTGATAAATATCCCATCGAAAACCAAATGTTTCCATTCTGAAACATTTTAGGTTCTCTGTGGAATGATCTAATACACTATGGACAACGCTCTATGTCACCAAAGACGCTGTAGAATAGACGAGACGGAGCCTATATGCAGTTCCACATTTTATAGCGTCTGGAAATAAAGCGCCTCAATGGGTTTTGGATATGCAAAACCCCACCTTACTCTTCAGAAACCAAATCAGTAGCAAAACCGAGAGGAATTTAGTAGTACCCTCTCTTCTGCTCTTATATCTTTTCACAGTTATTGCAAGCTTTGATAAGGAATTGAAAAACCACACACTTAGTTCCTTCATTGCATTGACTCAGAAATATCCTTTTTGCTACGGCCACTTGTTTCTCACTGAAATATCGAAAAGAAAATGTTATTCGATTTAGACTGATTGAAACATGGAAAGCGTACTGGATGGAAATTGTATTTATTTTAGTTTGGCATTCCGTTCGGCACCGAGGCTATATGAGACACGAACCTACAGCTTAACGTGTTATCCATTGAGCTTCTGCCAAGAATCGAACCCAGAATACGAGTTAGGAAATCGAACATTTGTATTAAATTGACTTATTATGTTTTCGTCATAAAAATGATAAGTTCACTTCCTAGACTGTGTAATTTCAACTACCCGTGTTCTGACGGCATTACGGGCTTCAGGACTTACTACCTATCGATATATCCAAAACCAGGTACAAGCTTAAACAAACAGAAGAATGAGAGTATTATAATATTTTGTAAACATTGTATGTCGTAACATTTTACTTACTTTGGTTCTCATCATCTTATTCGCTAAGGACTTGAGTTAGGGCTCCAATGTTTTACTGCGGTCATTTTGACAAGCTGAAAAGTGTTGTGCAAGAATTTGACTCTTGTGATGTGACAGTCATTCAGCAGAGAAAAGAGTTTATCATTGCCAAGACGTTAAGAGAAATCTGATAATGATATAAATTAATTTTAAGATCGTATCAACAACAATTCAGAAACTAGAGACGCGAGGGATACTGGTCAATGAACGCTTATCTCTATATTATAATGTTCAGCACTAGCTTTGGTCAGTTCCAGGTGAATTTTGAAGCATTGTGAAAAAGTAATTAATGGTTGTTCTTGCCAGAAATTCTGATTACAAAACAATTGGAGCCATGGGAAAATTACCTTCAAGCGTTAGATTTCAACTTGCTAGAAAATATAGGTACTAAACTTGATCAATATTGTTCGGTAACATATGTTAATGTTGAGAGGGCATTATCTGCATGTAAACTTATTCTAAGCGACAAATATCAGAAATTGTCACCACAAAATGTAAAGAAGCGTATCGTGACATACTCTAAGGCTAATTATGAGAAGTAAATTCTTAAAAGCACTTTTTTCCGTACAGTAGGAACATATAGAAATGGGGTTTGTATTATTTCGTGTAAAGTAAATGCACTGAAAAATACAGTTGTGAAGAACTTGACAATTTGTTCTCATATTACTTTGTTAATTGAAGCTCATAATCTATTTGTATTTTTAAAAGCTTTAGGAGTACATAAACTGTAAGAATCACAACAATAACTTCTGGAGAGGGATCTCTGAAAGTTAAAGTACACTTTTGATGTTATATTTCACCTGCAGAACTTCTGTCACAATTTTGCTCCATGTTTAAAAATTTTTGTGTTATAGTATTGTTAATACATATTTTAATACATTTAACAGCATATTTCATTTTATGCTGCATGCATATTTCATTACTTTTAAGTGTATAAAAATCCTACGTCTATTTCAATACAGTTTATTAACTCCTTGTGTATATACAGTATATAAATGTCCTTATATATATATATATATATATATATATATATATATATATATATATATATATATATATATATATATATATATATATATAAGGACATTTGAAAAGCAAATGCGACCTCATTTTAAAATTATTCCATTATAGAACAAATAAGGAAAACAGAATATTAACTGTAAATCCTCAGGGAATTTTTCCTTTTTACATTTTATGATAATAATGAAAATTTTAAACTTCATGTGACAAGGCATTTAAAAAATAAACAAATAAAAGTATGTTGGAAAAAGACTGCCTAAGGTGTATAGTAAAATCGATACACAAAGCACGTTTCTGAAGCCGCAGACATGTTATTCTGTATAAAACTGAAGGATTTAGTACGCGAAACGTTTGAAAAATACATATACTCAAGTATCAACATTAACTGAAAATGTGTCGCAAAAATACCCTTTGCTACATTTTTCTACAAGATTCGTTTTAGTAAGAAGAGTAGATAAATAGATACTCATAGGCGTAGCTAGAAACTTTTTAAATGAGGTGCATAGAAATACAGTGTAGTCTCGTTAATTCGAACTTGGATAATTCGAAATATTGGATAATTCGAACAGAAGTCCATTCCCCTTGAAAACTGTATTGAAAACAATAGTAAACAATCGTGGATAAAACGAACTTTTGAACCTATGTTTTGGATAATTCGAAGTAAATACAGTTGAAATTTTTTTATGTTGGACAGATGTAAACAGAGAAATACAGTTTTAACGTGTTTTCAGTTATCTAGATGCAGCCGTAGGGAAAAGTAACACAAAAGATAAATCGAAAATCTATGTAATTATAAAAGTGAAGGTGAGTTGAGGAAGAAGTAAAGATAGAGAACGTGTGCCAATCTCATCTTGTTTCAGAATTGGTTGAAAATTTTAAGATGAATTATTGATAAAGTCAACCAAATGTTATTAATATCGTATTCCACGCAATACATGAAATTCAAGATTTATTGACCGTACAAAAACAATCAAATTTAAGCAAATTAGGTTTACGACTTCTTAAAAGTGAGGATAGAATATTCAAATTGTTACTGGTATTTAATTGTTTGGGCTATTCAATGTATGTTGTAGTGTTGTACCTAAATATATTTTCCATTGTACACGTAGTTTGAATTATGTGGAGTCAATGTCGTTTGTTAGTTTGCGGTATTTGATCACACAAATAATAAGCTGTTTTAAAGCTAAAGTCTACATCATATGAATATGTTTTTGATGCACAGTGCTTTGGATTGTTTGTTATATATGTGAAAATAAATGTTGTTGGATAATTCAAATTTTGGATAATTCAAAGTTTTTTCGTGTCCCCTTGGACTTCGAATTAACAAGAGTCCACTGTAATTAAATCCGAACTCATATGGGTATGCACAACATAATTAATGCTGGCTGACTCTCTTACTGGAACACTTCCACATGCCCACTTTATTGTGTTTTAAGTGTATAAAATGTTACTTCAATGAATCGAAGAATAATTTTTTTAGAATAAATAAAAAGAAGAATCAAAGTATTCTATAACCCGTTGCTACACTTATATACACTAGTGTAAATCGATTTAGTAACATAGTACGCCTAGTCAAGAATAGAAACTTAAATTTAAAACAAAACTCTTTTCAGATTAGAGTTGAAATATTTTTTTCCTTGCCCCCCCCAAAAAAAAATGTTATGGAAGACTCTTCAGTGTTACAGTCCATGAATTGCTATGGCCGACCAGTAAGCTTTTAGTTGAGACATGTGTGATCAGCACATTGACTCTCGTATTCTTGGTTTTCTAAACTGGAATTTACCTCTCCTTAATTCATATAGCTCTTCAATTGTCTCGAAATGTTGGATTAACTTCTAAAATTCTGTACCTCCCCACGAAAATGCGTTTCAAGCAAATGATACATCATCATAGGTATTATGCCAAAATTGCAAAACATTTCCCACAGACTAAAGACCTTTAATACATCACAGTCTACACCTAACCGTTTCATCTTCGAAAATGAAGTCTTACGAAGGGAAATTGAACATAACGATACGAGGTAATACAAAATCATGATAATGATAAAAATAAGAAGCTATAGGAAGAAGAAATATACCAGCAGGTAATTGACACTGAATTAATTAGCATATATTGGTTTTATTTATTTCATAACAGACTTTATGCCTTAGGTCTCTAAAAAAAAACTAACATTTTTCCCTAATTCTTAACAATTTACAGTCTTGTTAGAAACATATTTGGCAGCTTATCTCTCTGTTTTAAAAGTCAGAATCCACATTTTACGTAATTTTTAATACTTTTTTGATATAAGGAAGTGAGACCAGGTTTATTATAAAAATTTTACAACATATAACAAAAATATCTAACTGTGAAACACAGAAAATATATATATATATATATATATATATATATATATATATATATATATATATATATATATATATCATGTGCAACTTGGATAACATGTTCAAACTAAACTTTTGAAGTGGTTACAACTCTGTCACAGCTGTACGAACCGCAGAGCGTGATGCATATGTATATATCGTCAACATAACAACAAAGTTTCGTTTATTAAAAAAAATTGTCACAAAGAGACACATTGTCCACATTACAGTGCAATGTGGTGTATATGACATGAATAATTCTCTAACGGACAATAGGCTATGGTATTCGTTTATTATTACTAGTTTTCCATCTTCAGGTCGTTGTACACTATACAATATACTATAAGTTGTACAATATTTAAATCATATTTAATTAAAAATTTTAATTGTTTTCATTTAACTTCTTTTTTGGGGGGGAGGTTGTTCACCAACTAATTTGCCATTTCATAAAAATCTCAAATCTAAATGTGATATGGTCCTTATCTTACTAATAAACAACAAAGCACGGCAATAAAATGAAAATGAAATGAAATGAAATATTTGAGTTTAACGTCCCACTTTTATGTTCATTAGGCTACGAGAGACAATGATTAAGGTAAGTAAACAGTTATGAAAGAATTGGTGGAATAAGAAAACGGGGGGGGGGGGGAAAGTACGATCATGTTCAGTACTATCTATTTTAAAAAGTTATATTGAAACAATATAGTTTAATCTGCAATTAAACCGTCACAATATATTATCTTAGAAATACACAAATATTAATTCTCAGATCTAAATATAGTTACCCCATTTGTCCTATTATGAAGTTAAAGTAAAACGCCGGCGCCATCTATTGGCGTCAGGTAGGCACCGCAGGTAGCGACACCTAGTAGCAAATGAATGCTATTAGCAGTGTTTGTAGTTTGAGGGAAATTTCTTAGGTAAATTTAGCAAACAGGAAAAAGGGAAATTTTCCAGAAAACGTGAAAATCCAGGGAAATTTTCGCTCTGACTGAGTGACCAATATAAATGCTTAAATGTTTGTTCTTCAGAAATAAACTAATGCAATAGCAATAGTTTGTGTGTGGGGGGGGGTCTGTTCAAAGTAGCATAATTTGCACCGATTGGTTGCTGGTAGTGTTTGTATTTTTCTGTAAAAGAAAAGAAAAGCTAAGGGAAAAGTAAAAAAAATAATGAATAAGCAAGAAGCAAATGAATAAAATAAATGTGACTGATACTTCCTTTAACATAGGTAAATTTATCTTACGACGTAACTTCTGTCTTAGGAATTGAATGCTCAACAAGTTAGGGAAAAAGTGATAAGAATAGGGACAATTGTATGTCAGTCGAGGGAAATTTTCTTGAGGAAACCTACAAACATTGGCTATTAGGAATTACGTTACTCAAAAGCTGAGACGTTTCCTTTTTATAATAAGGAATATCTACTGCAATTATTTTGTATTTATAATTTGCAAAGAAGAAACAGTGTTTATAACTTTCAAAACGACAACTAGCGAGTTTTCCTATATGGATGAAAAAAAAAAAAAAGATTTTGACTTTTAGTAAATATTTATTATAAAACTCACTGCGTTTACAGACCAATCAACATGTAAGTATTTCTCAATAGTGGTAGATAAATATGTACATCTTCCCCCTTGGGTTGAATTTTGGTGGACAATATTCACGAGAAATTGAAAGTTTCCCTTAATAAATAAGCTTTGCCATCATTCGGACTGTCTTCAAGAGAGAGGAAAAGGTTAACGTTTTAATAAGTTTATTTCTTTATTGATTTATTTTTTGTCAAAAATTTGAGTAAGACCAAAGCCCTCACCAGCAGTGATAGTTCATAACATGAGAACCAAAGATCTTCTTCATCGTTCGAAAGTCATAGTTTAGTCAAGATCGAAAGAATTGTGTAAATAGCGTACAACATATACTGCCCCTGTAATTGATTATTATTTGTTTTAAAAAATTCAAATGTAGAATGTAAATGTATTTTTATTTTCAGCGTTGTTTCCATGTTATCCGTTCACCTGGGCATCACCGTTTTGTTATACCTTAATTTAAGTTCATATCTAAAGATTTTATTTTTTGTCAGTTGCTTCTGACATAAGTATAATGGAAACTGCAGTTTCTAATATTCTAAATAGTGTTTTGAAATAGTGTTTACATTCTTAGAACGTTAAAGGATACTAGTTACTGTAAATATGAGCATGTGTTATGTATTTTAAACGTATAAATGTTCAAAATAACCTCCATTGGCAGGAATACATCGTCTGCAACACTGTAGAACTGATTGATAAACAGTAGCTATGGCTCTCAGATAATGGAAAATACAGATAATGGCGGCTGTAGGGAGAAATCACATCGGTAACGATTAGAATTTTATCGCTGCCAAGTATGTTCCTTTTAGGCATACTCTCACGGATGCTTTACCCTTCAAAGTTGGCGAACTGCCCCCTCCCACTGAAACTATGGGAAATTAAACTGCTATATTGCCAACATACCAAAATAGAGTCCCAGTACAGCCTCTTTATGTTTTGACGCAATAGAAGTTCGATGTAAGTTCTCTCAATGGCCGCGACTTAACTCAGGTAGTCTCCATCGCCTGTCTTATGTCATCCAGTATCTATGGCTTTGTGCTGCACATAATGTTCTTTAGGGTTCCCCCAGGTAGAAATCAAATCCTTATTCTAAAAGCAGGACGTCCCAGTATGTCGGTCACGGTAATTTCTAATGGTTAATTTCATCTTATGAGGACGAACGATGTTAAGTATTGGGAGCATCGAAAGGAAATTTACATGAGAAAAATAAAATGTAATAAAATTTATGATATTGTATTGAAAAATAGTCGAGTGAAGATACGTGAGATAGCTAAGACAAATAGTAAAGTAAACATCTCAGTCGAATTTAATATTTCTCATTTTCATTATTATTTTCTGATTCTTCATGACTACTTAGCTCTGATGAAGCTGTCGGCAAAATGAATGCCGCGATCGCTCGTGTTGATCAAAAGTGGAGTAGTATGAACACTTCGAAACGATGTATGGACCAGCGACGCAACTACGCTGGTTGTTGCCCGGGCCAAGAACTCGCCTTAGCGCCCCCCTGACCAACCAAACCAAAACTTTCCACCAAGTATTTTCCCAATTTTGCGCCCTTTCACTCCAGCGCCCGGGGCCTACAAGCCCCATTTGCCCCCTAGATACGTCTCTGGTATGGACTGTAGAAGAAAAACTCAAGTGAGTTTTTTTTTTTTTTTTTTTTTTTTAGCTTTATGTCACTTCTGATGAAATTTTAATATATTACTATGAATCAGAAAGCAAACAACAGCCAAAATAGTTTATTTTAGCACGATGACGAACTACGAATTTCATAGCAACATTTTTTGTGAATTTCAATGGCATCGTTTACCTTACCTCGAAAATGGCATCGTTTACCTGGAAAAGGGTAAAACTATTACAGGCCATTACTATGCTTCCCTATTAGAGAGTTTTCAGAAAGAACTGATTAAAAATTTGGCCCATTTAGTGAAGGAAAAATCTCATCATGACAATGTATTGACTCACGTCTCTGCAATTACCTGGTTAAAGATCTCAGATTAAACTAACGAACTTTTCCAACATTCACCATGTATTCTTTAATATTTACCCCTTTCGACGTTTTCCTCTTGAGGGACAGACCTGAAACATGGCTCGATGGAAGAAAATTTACACCTGATAAGGAGATTATGCTCAACACAAACAAATCTTTTGTAATATTTGATAAACATTCTTTTTGGAAGGCCTATTAAGTGTTGGTCAAACTGTATTGGACTAAAAGAAGATAATGTCGAAGAATAATATATATCTTCTGTACGAAATATATATCTTTCACTTGAGAATCCCAGACTTATCAAACGACCCTCGTAAATGTTATTATTATTATTGTTATTCCACTAGCTATCGCTGAAGAGAATAACGTTTCGGTGATGATTGTAATAGAAATAACACTTATTTTAGTGTTTAAAGTAACACAAGTTTGTCCATAGTTTTTACTTCGTCTTTTGAAGACTCGCTACAGCTGTCTTTGGAAACAGAGTCAAATACAATTTTATGATATTGTGCTCATTAGTTTTAAACAAGGCAGAAACGCGGCGTATTTGCAATTCGAAATACATATACATATTAATATATTTATATACCGTATGATATGATAAACATTATTTTGTCACACAAACTAGGGTTTGATTCATTGTTTTCCTTCTTTGTTTTAGAAAAAAACGCCAAAAATATTTTTCGTTCTCTCTGCGTTCATATTTTTTAATAAATCTGTCAAACTGTATCTGTGTTGGTTGTTTTGGGACAAAAGAGAACACACAAAGATACACAAACGCATACTAAAAAAAACTATGTAGATAGACATTTTTCACTTTAAATGTGGACAGGCAAACGACCGGCGCCTGAAAGACAATTGACAACCACGATGCGCAAAAGAATTCTGGGTAGAGAACTGTCCAATTGGATTTATGGGGCAATCTGGATGACGTTAATGGAAAATTGCGAGGTCATAAAGAGGGATAGAGAAAAAAAAAAAGATCGCTATGGAGAATGAAAAAAGAAAAAAAAGAGGTCAGGTTTCAGGCGTATACTCGTAATACAGCAATTTGATTCCCAGTTACAGACGTGAATGCCCTTCTGTAATGAGAAGAAAAATACGTCAGTACGGGAAGTCTTTTATTTATATGTTAGGATGGAATATACAATTTTGTAACATCTTTTATTTAAAAATTAAAAAAAAAATTATGTACGTTGAGAAGCAAGAGAACTTATAATTTGTCTCATTCTGAAATGTGATTACTGAACACAGAAGCATACTTACGTGGTTTAAATCTAGTTTTCTCTCTTTTTTCTTTTGTTGTCTTGTTTATATTTAGGAAAACGCAACAACTACTAGAATTTTGCTAAAATTATTATTATTATTATTATTATTATTATTATTATTATTATTATTATTATTATTATTATTATTATTATTATTATTATTATTATTAAGTTTTCGTATGGCATATAACTAACTACCTCTATGGCCTATGGAACCCAGCGGTTCAATGTCGGATTCACAAAAGCTCTCCACTGACTTCTATCCTTAGCCAACTGGATCAAGTTTCTACTTTGTATTCCTATTTCTGCGAAACACATCTTTTAATATTGTCCTCCCTCTGCGCCTAGGTCTTCCTAATGGTCATTTTCCGATTGGTCTTCCAGTTAAAGCTTTGAAAGCGCTCCTACTTTCTTCCATCCTGGTTACATGACCTGTCCACCTGAGTCTCCTAGATTTGATGATCTTAACAATGTTTGGTAAACGGTGTAAATTTTGTAGGTTCCCGTTATGAAGTTTCCGCCATTCCCCATTCCCGTTCCTCTTGGGTCCGTATATTCGTCTCTGGATATAATTCTCGAATACTTTCAGTCTACTTTCTTCCCTCAGAGTAAGCGACCATGTTTCGCAACCATACAGAATAACAGGCATAATTATTATGTTGAATCATAATTCGGCATAATTTTCCACTTAGCGTATATATAGCGATCTTTAGGCAAAATATTTGTCACTATGATGTTTGTAGATTTTGAATCACGCTAAAGCTCATTCAAGTTAACGTTGTTTACCCTAATAACAAAAGGCAAACGCTTCAGTCTATTAGTCTGTGCATCACGCTAATAGATGTCTCTATCTGCACTGTCTCTTTCCTGAGCACGTGTGGGATCTTTGATGGGCAAACTCAAAATTCAAAATAAATAAATAAACATTTTGATAGATGTAAAAACAAGAAATTAAAGTTTCTAATTAAACACAATTTTTACTTTACAGTGTAAGCGTGCCGAAGACTAAGGTGGTTCAACTAGCATGGTATAACTCCCGTCAATTGGGCGTTGTGGTGCACAAATACCGTATACGTTGGTTTTCTTAGTGTTGTCACGTTTGCTCCAACTTTCACTATTCATCTCACTATCAGCATCACCGTTTCCCTTAGCCTTGCTGTATAATCGCAGGATGTTAAACTAAAATAAACTAGATTGTTATTAAACTGGGATTTTGCAAAACTTTAATGGAGCGTGTAAGTTGAATCTAACAACTCTACATTAATTTCCCAATGGCGTACACAGAATTAAGCACTCAAATTTATTACATTTTAGAACAATGTGATTTTCGAATATATATAGTTTATTTTTTCATATTATCTTGCTCAAGGGGTAGTTTATTCCCCGAAATTCAACTTTATGTACGTTACTTATTGAGACTTTATTATTTGACAGACCTTATAGAAATTGTAATTCTAGTTAGCTTCTGAATCTAAACAAGATATTAATAATAAGTGGCTAAATTCCTATGAAGGTTTCTTGGTTTGTGTACAGGGTTGCTATGGCTACGCGTGACGTATTAAATGTTTTAACGATTGCTTTCTATAGTAAGAAACACTGTTTTCTATGATTGCTACGTTTGTGTATTTTACAATGTAATACAGGTTAATCTTCATACATCTGCATTAAGCATATAGCAAACATGACGGATTGATAACAGGTTTTTAAAAGAAGTCGAATTCTTCTCCTGCTGTCAGGTGCACTATGGAAATACTCAGCTGTTAATTCGATAACCAAGTATGAAAACTTTACACAGGAAGGGGAAAAGGAACTTTTGAAGGTGAGAGCCTCCCACACATTATCAATGTTGCACTGGATACAATTGAAGTTGAAGTAATTTTCAAGCCTCTGTGATAGTTGTTTCTAAACAACAAACTTCTTCCCTGTATTATGTAGACTATAGAGAGCGACCGTTGAAACAATGTATACGTATTTTAATAAATTATATTTTTAGAGCTTTTTTCTTAAATTCCGATTCTTAATTCGGAACAACGATTAAAAGAAAGGAAAATGTCCTTACTCCATTCCCAGTCTTCATCCCCTGCTGCTATATAAGCCCGCACAATCAAGAGGTAATGTTGGGCTGCATACACACACGGCGTTATCAAAAACCACGAGAAACGTGCTTAGCTTTTCGCATACATTTTCACTCCCCAACTCCCTCCCCGAGAGAAAAAAACTTCTTTCTAGTAAATATCTGGTGAAACTGTATCTATGTACAAAATTTGGTAGTTCTACATCACTAATTTCAATGCCAAAAGCTTATGACAGACAGACAGATATACACACATTATTTTATTATATTAGTATAGATAGGCATAATAGTTTTCCTAGTTTTTTCATCAAGTCTTCTTCGTAGCCATGTTTATATCCTCGGAGTAAGGGAGTCTAAATCCTTAGATCTAAAGCATTGTAGAGAGGTAATGTTAACAATGTATTTTAAAAATAAGAAGCTCAAAAACGTGCAAAAACATTACATGAGATATTTGTCTCTTGCCTCCCCACTATTCTATATGTAAGTCTCTCTATCTTCTTTACTTGCATTATCTAGCAGTGATATTCCTAAAACTGTTAGTATAAGTTTTGTAAAATTTATATTTGATAAATATACCATATATTTATGTCCTTCCCTGTTAATATTAGAAAAGTCCTGGCATCGACAAAAAAAAAAAAAAAACTATAAAATACACTCTCTTATTATTTTCACTGTAAATAATCCATACTCATGATAGAATATGGTTGTTTTGTAAGGATGTTGTGTTAAATTCAAGCTGTGTCCAAAATTGACTCACAGCAACCCTCCACTTAATGAATGCTATCACGTCTGAAACCATAGGTCTGTGGGAAGAAATTCCTCCGAACAGATCTGTCTCTGGAATGTAATTAGCATTTCCTCTTCCATTCTTCTTTCGGATGCAAATTAAATTCCATGGACTAGTCATTGACGGCTGTGTGCTAAAGGAACTCAGTGGTTAACAATAGTAGAAAGGAATACTAACGTTATTTTCTTTGTATTTAATATAAAGATTCAATAACAAAAAGGAACTTTTTAAAAAAAATGATTGGGTAGATTGGTTTATGAGAATTACGTACTATATAGTAAGAATTTTCTTTCAAATGTAGTAAACAATGTCTTTAGCCAGCACATGAACATCATCATATCTCCGAAAAAGACACTTTTGTAAAATGTGTAAAGACACATAGTGAATCACTGAGAGGTATAATTACATTTAATCACTGACATATATAGTTAGAATGAATCATTGTCAGATATAATTAGAATGGATCATTAACAAAAACAAACACAAGAAATCCTTGAGAGATTTAATTAGAATTAATAATTGGTAGATATAATTACAGTGAATCACTGGTAAATATAACTAGAATGGACCACTAGAAAATATAATTACAAGAAATAACTTTAAAATATATAAATTCAATGAATCAGTGACATTTTTAAACTACTATGGATTAATGGCACATCTAATTAGAATGAATCACTACCAGATATAATTACAAATAATCATTGTAAAATATGTTGCTCTACAATGAAGCCTACTATCATTGACTTTATTAATTGTGACCTACTGCTTAAAGTGGGATTCACTACTCGGGTTTGTATGCGAGGCGAGTATTCTTTGAGCCACAAGTACATTAAAGCACTGTTCAGAAAGGAGAACAAGTCTAATGTGAGAAATGCTCTTCATATCAGAAATATTCAGTGGTTGATCACTATTATTATTGATGTTCATTTTAAGATCAAACATCACGTTTTTACAGGATTATGATTAGAGCGATGTGAGAGGTTACTTCGCAATAATATGCATCAATTTCAATTGATAACTTGAAATTAAGTAATCTTCTAGAAATTGAGAATTTATGAAGTAGTCATTGCATTTGTAGGCGTATGAACGTTGATACAAAGAGGAAATTCTCTTTCTAATATTTTGTCATATTATTGAATAATACGAGAAACAGATTGAATATCTTTTTTAGGTAAAATGGCTCAGCTTCTGTACATGAAACACGCCCATAATGCAATTGAAATCTCTCCTCTTAACTTACGCAAATCTTTAATTATTTCTCTATGATTAAAGGATTTTGAAAGAAGTAGGGTTATTGTAAAATTTATATTGTTTTGTTCGAGTGTGTATATGTTAGATTCTGTCTAATTTCTACAAGTGTTAAGAACATATCCAGAAAAAATATACATTATGTGCGTGGATTTTCTCTGGGTTCTTCTGTTTCTTCTCCCTTTCTTAATTTTTCCATTTCATTCATTATCACCATCACCATCTCCGTTAGCTTTGGTGCACAATTGCAAGATGCTAGTCTGGAAATTTAATTTCATTCGTTTTATAGGTAGTATACGAGAGTCAATCGAAAGGCTAATTGCAATCACGTAATAAAGAAAATGCGTTCAACATGTTTAACAACTATATTGTATTTCCATGAAAGTATACCAAATTTTCGATATAATAATAAAGTTTGTTTAAATATGCTGTTAAAATAAAAAAAAGTTATTTGCAATTATATTTAATAAAAAATACACACATTAACTGATCTCTGAATTTACATTTTAAAATATAATTTCATAAGCAGAACTGCTACTTCATAAAAATCCTCACAAACATAGACTATAAAAATATAGTATAAATATTGTTTATGTTAATACTGTCTCTGGCTTTCTCGCATTACACTTGCAGCCAGCCTCGCTATTTTCTATCCCCAACAAAATGTTTGTTATAACATTGGGCAAGTTCTCAATAGTTTCTTAACAGAACTTCCGTTCACTATTCTACATTCATTGTCGCGTCGCTTTATGAATGCGATGAGGTGTTGCATACTTCTGTGTAAAATAACTAACACTACCATCCACTGTGATTCATCTGTTTCTATGAATCAGTTCTTGAACATGTTTATCGCTATCATGAGTTGAGTACAGATCATGGTCCGCCCGACCTTTAGCCGTCCTCACGTTTACTATTTAGGACTGATAACATTTCTGCTGACATTAGCTATAGTTATTCCGAAAAAAAAGCATCGAGGTCAAGTTTACTTTACAATTGTTACTTGAGAACTATTGATCTGTAACTCAATACTTTCACCATCAAATTTGAAAATAATATCCTCGATTTTCCCACTCTGTTTAGTTTAATATTTTCTGTCGATTTTGGGGAGGGCTTGATAAATCTTTGTCGGGGCTTAAGCCACTTTTCTGGGCGACGTCACTGTGTAGAGAGAATTTGGAAATTCGCCTACTTGTATGAAACCGAAGAGCTTTGAGGAAAAATCGAAGTGAAAATTAATGGATATAGAACAGGCCTTCGATACTCTACGGGTGGGTGATATTTTTCAAACTTGTTTGCAATACAATACTTCCCTGGCATAACGCTCTCAGAATGCTTGTTTTCCTCTCCAAGAATAATCAGGTTACTATTTTCGGTATAGCAACTAAAAATAACAAGATTTTTTTCTTTTCAAAAAATTATTAGCTTCAGGTGAAGGTCATAAATTAACAAACGAGAAGGTAGGCTATAAAATCGTTGGTTATATGACGTAACACGTGGGAAAGTTTAGCCAGCTGTGAAGGAAGAGCAAATTCTAACGCGTTGGCAGGTACCCAATAGCAGGAAGTACCATTGATTCTTTTATTTTTGTTCACTCCCTCTCAATCTATGTTTCCATTTCAGTGAATTTTGTCTCCCGTTTCTAAAGAAGAGAGAGATATGTGTGTGGATTCATTCCGTTATCGAATTGCCTGCATCAAAGATAGAAACAAAAGTGGAAAAAGATGAAGTAATTTTTAGAGTAAGGAAAACATTTATCAATACTGACTTGTATTGGCGAAGATACGAAATGGAACATAAGAACAAGGATCGGGTCGAGCGAAAGAAGGTTTTAGAAAGAATGAAAAATTTATTATAGAGTCCACGAATATAGAGTTTAAAAAGAGAGAAAGAGAGAGAGAGAGAGAGAGAGAGAGAAAGATTTATTAAACATTAGCAGAATATCCATTGTTCGCACGGGAAGGATACGTTTCAGTTTGGACATAAAGGGATCAATTTGGATGCATCGGAAGTATCACTGTTCCTCTTAGCGACCCGAAAACTATGGATTCGACACTAATATTGGTTATTTTCGATCATTTGTATATATCTTCCCCCTCTCTTCCCCCAATTTGCGGTGCTGAATTTGGATTTAAACGGCATCAGAAGTGTCACTGTTCATGTCAGCGATTGCGAAAACAGGATTTGACACTAATACCGGTCATTTTCGATCATTTTTAAATATCACCCCCTTCCGTCCCTTAAGTTGCACTGTGAAAGTGAAATGATAAAATGCCCGAACCTCATATATGTTGAAAGTTTGATCGAGATTGGCCGGGTGGTTCAAGAGTTATTAAGTTACAAACATAATCACTTTCATTTTTATATATATGCATATATTTTATATCGAAGGAGCGGAACCATAAACGCTATATACGAGTAAAAGCAATAAAAAAACACTTGACTTTCGAAATGACGGTATGGAGAAAAATTGAGAAAATTAGTATAGTGAAATTAAAACTAATACAAAAGTGTTAGGAATAATAAAGGAATAACTAAAACTATTGGTAACAGTTCAAAAGAGGAACAGAAAATTGTATTATAAGGGATTTGAAACTAGATATGTTTTAACCCTTTTGTTTCTAAGGGATCACATATGTTCCACAAATTTTGGGTCAATAACATTGGGATTTCTGTCTAGGTTTCTTGTGGGAGCTTATATCCCTTTAATGTTTTCATGTACCTGGTATGGTAGATTCTTATATATCTACGTTTTGTATATTTTCAATTAAAGAAAGCTTACGTAATTGATACTATTAACTCTGTAAGGGTTTACTCTTTCAGAAACTCAGAAAAGAAAAAAAAATAGGAGCGAAAAGATATACGCTTAAGGATAAATAGGAAGAGGTGAAAAGCTACGGTTGATAAACAGCATTAAAGGCTATGGATAAAGAGTAAGTGGGAAAAGACTACAATTAATGAATGGTATTGAAACGGATAATTGTTGCTTCCAGATCAAAAGAACAGTTGACAACCGTCAAACAAGCGATTAGTGAAGGTTATAATAGCAGTCATGAGTAGCAGAGATATGGATTAACTGATCATGCAAATACGGGAAGCTGTGAAGGTGTGACGCAATCTCTGAGCCGAAAGTTGGAGAGGGGAGCAAGGAGTGTATAATACGTAGCATCGTTCCCGTTGCCATTGCCATCGCTTAGAAAGCGGAATAAGGAGTCTAAATTCAAAGCGAAAATGGTAATTTAATATTATACGTTATGTTTAACGTCCCACGATTAGTCACCAAGGTAGATAGTAGTGACCATGATTGAAGTAGTGAAATGAAAAACAGTGTGAGGAAACGGGAAACTTGTGATTGGTGCAAGCTGGAATCGAACCAGAGGTGATCGTTTTACCACTTTTTTTTATTCATTTGTATAGAGTAACAGAAAATTATAACATCTTAGTTCATAGCTATATACCCTATTCATGGTATAGTGTATTCTTAAATAATGAGTAAAATACTTGGTTTCTGTCTGAATAAAAAAAAATGTTGGAAAGCATTTTTCAGACAAGAAAAAAACACATAATCATATGGATTCCTATGCGGATACCCGTCAAAGAAATAAACAAGTAGCAGTGCAACATGTACACCACGTGAAGAAATTATTGAAACCGAGAGTGGTAGTATATTTATACTATTTCCGGTCTTAGTAGAGAGATTATACTCTAGATGGAATATATTCTTGGGACACTTAATCGATTGCAGGAAATCGCATCTCGCTATCTGGTACCGTTTCTATTCTATAACGACCAACGTTAAAACAAGAAGCAGTTGTTTCTGTCTGTCACTTCCGATTTTAGAGGAGAGATTAGCTTCCAGATTGAATATATTTTTGGGATGGAAAATTGATTAAAGAAAACAGCTTTCTTGTACCATTTTCACTCTATAACAATGAGAGATTAGAGTAGAAATACAATATAATCTTTGGATGCCTAATTGACTAAAGAAGACTGCCTTTTCGCTAATTATTATGGTTTTTATTCTATGACGATCAACGTTAAAACTGGAAGTTGTTGATTTCTTTCACTTTTGGTTTGAATAGAGGGTTAATAAAGATGGTGGTACTTATTGTTAGAACGCTAAATCGATTCAAAATAAACTTCTTGTTGTTATCGTTTTTGTTCTATGAATATCTATATTGAAACCGGAAGTTGTTGTGGGTTTGCATGCACTTCCGGTTTTATTACAGAGTAAAAACAATAGAAACGTAACAATAGAATTTTTGAGACACTTAATCGATTGTAGAAAACTATTTCTCTATATCTATTACAATTTTTTATTTATTGTTTTCTGTTTATTATTTTTTTGTTTATTATTTTCTACTTGAGAGGTAATCACTGTATATTGTAGATTAAGTAACTGGGAAACAGGAATGCTCAATAGTTCCATCTTTTGAGCAGTAAAGACCACTGTTGCCACCCTTGGTACAATTGTACCAAATTCAGTCCTTTTTGCCATTCATCGGCCCGTTGGTACCACGCTGGCATTTTCAGCCCCTTTTATGAAAAAGTTGGTACAATTCTACCCAATTCAGCACCATTTAACAAATACTTGTCACATTTTCAAAAGTGTTAGTAAGACTTTTCCTACATCTCACTGTGGACTCTTAAAATGCTGTTGAACATTCATTCAGTAACGTTGCACCGCATACCACTACGAACTTCGTGTGGAAAATTCGTAATTCGAACTATACCGGGAAACAAATGACGCTATATGGGCGCATAAAGGAGACGAGAATGAAGCAGTGTGGTGGAAATTTTAGCTTAAAATCTTATAAAAAAAGAAAACAAGAAAGCGTTGAATCAAGTGTTGAAAATTCTGAAGAAGACCAGCGTGTGCTCAAGTAAGTCTACAATTTATATGTCGTTGCAAAGATTCTACACCAAAAAATAATAGCAACGAAAAAAATACATTGACGTAGTTGCCGGGATAAGTTGTTTACTAGTGACGCCACATTGACGAAGATAAAGACTTCCTTGATTTGTATTCGTTTAAGAAGGGGAGGGGGAGTTTCAGGAACTTTACCTCTTTTAGTTTCGTGTTATAGAGCCATGCATTACACTGGTACAAAATAATGAATTCAGCCCTTTTTGTTTTAATTTGGTACTATTTTTCAGCCCACTCCGGAGCTAGGACTGTGGCAACAGTGGTAGGGACATGGGCAAAGTTCTATCTCTGAAAGAAGGAGTTGTTGGCATTTTGCCAGTGGACAGTTCGGTGAATCACCACAGGATCCTTCTTTACTATGTTCCGGATTGTAACCATTACAGTCAATGGAGTATTTGTATTTATTTTTTTTAATTTCCAATGGATGAAACTGAAAAAAGATGGAAAAAGCAACTAATTAATATTTTAAGTAGTAGTACAATATGGCAATAATTGAATGTAAAATCAACGAGTTCATATTCTCTTTGAAATGTTCCCTCTTGTATCGTACATTTTGTATATGTTTACTCATTCTGAAATTAATTAAAGTGTCATTGTACAAAAGTAATGTACAACTCCGTATAATTTTACATCGGTAATACTAAACCTACAATATAACTTTCATTTAACTCATTTGTATAGAGCAAACATGGCAATCCTCATGATTACAGAGAGAATATAACGACAACCCATTTTAGTTTATATTATAAGCTGCTTGAGGACATAACAATGCATAGCTCAGCTACTGCCAACAGTGATTTTTCAGGTATACCTTCCTTAAATACATATTCCAAGAAGAATATCGAGCATGAAATCCAATAACGTTACATCCTTCATTTGATCAAATTTTATTCGGTTTAATTATGGTGTTTAAGATATAATGATACGACTTTTAATTATTTATAATTTCTGTAAAAAAATCAGATTTAAAAATTTGATTTTTAAAAAATTATGATTCACAAATTTAATTTTATCATATTATTAGTATTATTACAAATACATTTGTTGTATTTTAATCCGTTTTCAACAGCAAAAGTACGAAGGTTGAAGACCAAATACGGGACCTAATCCACATGATCTTCAGCAGGAAATTGAACAAGATATTTCCGCACGATAAAAAACGAATGCTAAGTTAATTTACATATAGCCGTATTTAGGGATTATTACAAATATTGTGTGTGTCACTGTTAGGAGAAGTGAAACAATTAAATATAAAAGCTGCTACTTGACAGTACGTGTATATTGCATATGCAGCACATAAATAATATATTCCAACAGAACAAAATATATCAACTGCTTCAGTCTATCAACAAACTACTAATTTTAACACCATAAATTAAAAAAAAAAACTACGCATAAGGATTTACTCTGAAACAAATATTTTTTCAGTTTGATGCTATCTGTCGATTTATGTATGTCTTATCTCTGGACACTATTATAGTTGCACAATAATTAAAGTTTAAGGGTTAATCATAAATGTTGGACTATAACTCGTTAACCATATTGTATATTGTCATCTTGCTAGTGGCATAACGACAAGCTTGATCAGTATGTATTATATAAGTTTGAACTTAATAGATAGCGTCGATATTCTACAGCATCAATATGTTTACGAAAAATTTGTTTCTCTCTATTTTCTCGAAAACTAAGCATGAGGATTTGAATTCATTCATTTTATTTTATTCTCCTCAGTGAGGTCTATCAATTGGTATATGTCTCATATTTCGATTTTTTTTTCATTAAACTAATAATACTGTAATAACTAACTAACTCTATGGCCTATGGAACCCGGAAATTCGTTGTCGCGTTCACAAAAGTTCTCCATTGACTTCTGTCCTTAACAAACTGAATCCAGTTTCTACTTTGTATTCCTATGTCTGCGAGATTCATCTTAATATTATCCTCTCATCTGCGTCTAGGTCTTCCTAAATGGTAGTTTTCTGATTGAATTTTCAGTTAATTTTTTTCTCAATCTGGCTACATGTCCTGCCAACTCTGAACCTACTGGACTTGATGACCCTAACAATGTTTGGTAAACGGTATAGATTATACAGTTCCTCATTATGAAATTTCCCCATCTCCCATTCCCGGTCCTATTAGATCCGAATATTTGCCTCAGGACTCTATTCATTGTAGAATTCTTGAAAACAATAATTAAAATAATATCGAGAAACTATTGATACAAATTTTAGTTAAACATAAATGTAATATCTTTCGGTTTTATGCAAACAAGTAATTTTAACAAATTGATTTTCTAAGCTGTTACTTGATATTTTGTTCCCTCAAGAATATGTTTCAATCCTACGTTCAGACACGAATCTGCAATGAAGAACGCACCTGGTTGCTCGACGGATTTACTGAGCCTGGTCAGGAGGACCTATCTTTATAACCCACCCACCTTTCCCCACGCCTCTACATCCAACCAAGTATGGAATGTCTTATAATGCCTTGGAGGCCAAATCCTGGAACCAATGGATACACAGGGATACATTTAAACTCGGTGTCATTGACATCTTTACAATACATTAAAATAATATCAGAGAACTGACATTGTGCAATATATATATATATATATATATATATATATATATATATATATATATATATATATGTGTGTGTGTGTGTGTGTGTGTGTGTGTGTGTGTGTGTGTGTGTGTGTGTGTGTGTGTGTGTGTGTGTGTAGAAAGGTCGTAATCTAATGTTTTAATTGATTCAATTAAATCTAATGTTCCTTTTTCATTATCGAAATTATATGAAATGTGGGATATTGCCTAAAGTATATCCGTAATGTGAGGCTTCTTCGAAACCTCTTTACTTGATTAAAAATACACAATTTATTTATATTTCTTATCTAAATGAAAAAAGGTATTTTGTTTTCATTTTTATGGGAACAGAAAGGTAAAAACAATGAAGAAAAAGTTCTTTAGTGTGAAGGAAATAAGTCCAAAACATTTGTGAAACTAAACTTCAATAATTAATTAATTAATATTTAATATCAGGTACGTTCATAGTCTGGTGATTTCTCTATTGCTCTTGTGGAAAGAAACACATGTTAGAAGGGCATGATATACAACTACAGCTAAAAATATTAAATATTTCTGACAAAATAAAACAACTGACCCAAAGGTCAGCTTGGTAATCACTTACAGTCAAAATCAATAACTTTAGATACTATACTTTGTAACATATATCAGTATGGACAGTTCTTTTCCGTGCAGTTAAATTATTTCAGAAGTTTCAAAATAGTACAACACATTTACTTTTCTTAGCTAGTATACTAAAAATGTAAAAAAAAAAATTCAATATTTAATTGTACATGAAATATGTATATATCATATATAAAATCATATATAATGCGAAGAATTCATTATACGTACTACACTGAATTAAATTCTAATTAAACTATCCAACACATTTACTTTCACATTGTAATCACATATATATTAATTACATAATCATTCCTTTACCCTAGTTGCTCAAATAAATATTTCTACATACTAGATAAAATGACATAAGCCACTTTAACTACAAATATCAATATATATTGGTGCTCATCAGAAACCAAAATTAGTTGTTTTATACCGCAAAGAAATAATATACTGTTATGTAGCTGTTAATAGAAATCGCTGAATAAGATTGAATCTGTAATTAGGATCTTGTAAGAAATGATTTAATCTTCTATTCTTTCAGATAATCCATAATATAAAATATGTATTTCAAATGTAATGACATACAACATTCATCAATAGATGGTATATTACTGTAAAGTCTGTAATATGGTACTTTTAAAATTTCAAGACCTTGTTTTATGTATGCATACAGATTAAATTATGTAATCGAAGATCTGAATTTCACTGTGAAATTTATTATTTCGAACATATTGCAACTTCTATTAAAAAAGTGTTATATTGAACAAGTATTTCGGCTGTGGATATGGAGAGTGGGAAATGCAAGACCCCTTAGCTGTTCATCCCGATAATGGCAAAACTGTCATAAAAAACTTACAGTAACTTCAAGAGACATGTTCGCAATTGGTACTCTGCTCCAAAATACAAATATCAAGTATATATGAGAACTTGGAAATAAATTACTCCTACTACGAATTTGGTCCAATAATTTGAAACATGGAACTTGCGTCCCAAAAAGAAGCTACAGGCATTATATTTTGGTATTAATATGAAAGAAATCAATAATTATTTTACGAAATTAATCTTCAAATTATCTCTTTAACTTACTTTGATCTTTATATAGTCAGTTGATAGAAGAGTGGCTAAATATTTGCAAAATTCTGTTGTTTTTCTTCTTTTGCTTCAACTTAGCACTTATCCACTTCACAACTGAATAGAGTTCGTCATCCTTCACTAAAATCGTATCCTCTTTCGTTTGTCAGAGAGGCTACATATATACAAACACGCTAACGCCACTTATGTGATTCAAGAAAGAAAATAATTGGACATTTCGCTCGCTTTTAAGTTAATGTAATTGTTTCTTAAGTTGTTAAATTTCTTAAGTTGAAATGATTAAATTGCAGTAAAAATACTCTTTTAAAAACTCGGAATAAATTGTGTTCCTATTCCCTTCCTGCTACTTAGGAATGTAATGTCATCATGACGTATTACTCAAGTAGATATTTTTTTAAAAAAATATATTATACGTACTAAATATGAGGATAAAAAGAAGTGTCATACGCGAAGTCCTACATTAAAAAAAATTAAATATTAATAGGGCCTAATAATGAAACCGGGAGGTGTAAAGGGATTCTACTACATTTAGGTTCAGAAATCGGAATCACTTTTCCCTAAAAGAAGGTGACTTCGGATGTGGAATAAAAATTAATTTTCTGAAATAAGTCGGTTCTGGTTGTGGAATCGAAAGTTATTTTGAAATGAAAGCGAGAACACAGAAAAATGAGCAAGTCGCTGTAAAGGTTGTTCCTTCAACTTATAATTTTAGAGGCTCTCAACACCATTTGGATCTTGTAACGATATTTGCATGTAATAGTGTCAAGATGTATTTCAGTTCTCTTTTAGATACACACTGAAATATAATTTTCAGTTTTGTGAATAAAACCGCTATATCGAAATGTATTTCAGTTGACTTACCGAAACATTCCAATTTATGGTTTTGGTTCCATAAACAGTACCCGGAACCACATGTATTAATTCCCGGACCGGAACCAAAAAGTGTTCAAATTCGTTACTATAACATTTCTTTAAAAAAATGCATATGGTGTACTGCATGTTGCCAATTATACTACTCTAACGAGGGATACATGGAAAAAATATGAAATCTTTCAGTTTTAAATCGAATGATTATGCCGTGTAGAATATGGTGATGATGAGAATAAATGAAATGATGAAATGAAGTGGGAGGAAGCGTGAGAACTACAGAAAACACATGCACAGACGTTTGCTCAACACAAAGCCCACTTGGCGCAAAGTGGGATCGAACTAGGGACCCTACTCACAAGAGGTGAATGCTCTGACGCTTCTGAAGTGCTTTATTGACAGTTCTGTTACAAATGTGATTCAGTTTTAAAAACAATGTTTATTTTACAGAAAATCAAGGTAACTGTTCATCAGTAACGGAAGATTATACAAATAATATTAAGAAAGCAACAAAATAATTAGAGAAGTGCTTTTGCATATAGTGCACAGAAATTTGGCTTGCATAATACTTTAAATTCTAACACATGCATATATTTGTATGAAATGGTGGGTTACGTGGTCGATACATAAAGCTTTTTGTGCACTACAATGAAAATTATACTATCGCTTTTCGTTTTAGTAAAATATTTAAAATCTGGGCATATATTAAAAACTGACATTGAAATGATTCAAAGACAAGCGACAAATTTCAACCAGTATGTTGCTAAAAGACCACCATATATTCTGAATCTGTTTACAAGTCTGTAGGCAATACTCAAGAATATCAACATTATTGTAGGAATCACAAATATTGTAGGACACTATACCAATTTCATATAATCTATCGAGTGTTTCGTGCTTGTTATTGACGATAATATAACAAAGTGATCGCATCTTGCTATTTGAAAAGAGGAACATTGATATTTAGTTAGATGTAAAGTCTATTAAAGTTTGTTTCTTTGAGTTGAATGTGAGGTGTTACGTAATTGTGTGTTCTTATGTAATGTTGATACATCTCTTTGACAGGAAAGATGCCAATTTTTTGGTTCGCAAGTAAAGCATAAGTTATGTTCAGAACTGGGTCATATACATATGGTAATTTAATCACTCACATAAATATATAAACGCACCAAAAAGAAGTCGAAAGAACAACTTGAGCCAAACTGTTTTTGTTACTGGTAAACAAACCAATGCTACGTTTGAGTAGGGACGTCTTTGCTTTAAAAGTGCAGCGGATGTAATGTATTTTATAAAAGCAAAATATATGAACATTGAAGTTAATTTTCTTAATTCTTCACCAAAACTATATTGTTTTCTTTTTCAAAAAAAAATCATCAGAACTGTAAATAATTTTGTGTTTCATGTCTAGTGCATAAAAACACAGGAACGAAGACGAGAAACTTCTTAATCTTCTTTCATACATCTTTTACAACAGAAAACGAATGCTAGAATGAAACTACATTACTCTGTATATGGGACTTCATTAACTGTGAAAAAACATAACAAAACGCAATAGTGTCCATCAAAATGATAACGCATAATTAACATGACGTATTGTTACTTTTTAACTTCATTCAATAAACTTACAATATGTTATCTACGCCGTAGAATGTAAAATACATTTCTCGGAGATACCGTTAATATTGTAAGTGAGAGAAAAAGTGAGCGAACAAAAATTAGATGGTAAAATCTAACCATGACTTGCTTATTTTCAGTATAGCCAGTACCAAAAACATGCTTGTAATCCATCTTTATGATGATCCTATCTTCATTCCATTCTTCAAGAATATGAACTTCCATAACACTTACGTGCAGACATACATGCTGAAATCCTAAACGTCGATGGAAATAAACGGGAAGCAAAAGTTTTTTTTTTTTTAATATATATATCCTAGTAAACGTTTCTTTATAAAATATACAAGATGCTATGCATTAAACATCTTCCAAATGTTCTACAAAAACTCGTTTCGCAGCATTTGGATTGCTAGGTCTACAAGTCTAAATCATGTGACTATCTGCGAGTCCATATCAATTTGTAATCGCTGCTTTTGTTTTCTGACAATATCTTTTCAAACGTTCTTCTGTTATTTCTGAACCTGATGCATCTTGAACAGTAGCATCGGTACCTCCTAGAAGAATCAAATCTTCTCAGTTGGATTAACTAAAATGCTTTCTTTAATGTTTCTTATGTTTCAATAAAAAATAGTGATCTTCTCATTGGTCGCGGTGTTATTTGAAATTTAGGTTTCTCTAAACCAGGACTCTTCTCTGCTTTTGTATATGTTGGTAAATTCTCAGCAACCACAATTTCCTTAACATGAACAGCGAGAATGGGAACATCCTTTACTATCCTGAGAGTTCTTAGATTAAACTTTTCTTCCAAAAGTCGTGCATGATTATTTTTGTTATTCTTCTTCACTTCGGAAGAGATGTTTCTGAATTCATCATAATTATCCAAATCATCATCTCGGTGTTCGTCTTTCTGGGTTTTCCTCTCGTACTATTTCTTCAGTCGCAAAACTGCAATAACTTGTATTGTCCCAAGCCTTGCGTTTTACGTAGCACAAATTTCAGTTCTCCATTCTGTATAATCTCAGGACCAATGTACACTGTGTATTTTCCGCTTAAAGCTCCAGTGTCTCTTCTCTTCATTTTCCCGTCAAAAATTCATAGTTTTTTTTTCCTTCTCGAAACATGGGTTTGAATGTCGTTTCTCCGAGAATATTCGTCGCCATTTTGTGTCTTGCATATAAATTCTCTGATACTTTTTCTAGAATATCTTCCAATTGCTGTAAACTTATCGCAAGGTTTTCATACTGACAAATAATATTCAAAATTGCTTGATGCAATAACTTCAGTTTGTACCCAAAAACAGCCTCAAATGGAGAAATTTGAGATGACAATTTTTTTAATTATATTGTGTGAAAATGCGCTTTTGTTGATAAAATATCTACGCTCTGGCCTAAATCCTTGTTACACGAAGTAAATCTTAACTTTTCTTCAATGTTTCGAATTGTAATACGTGAAATGCCATTACTGTAATGACCTTGAACGTTAACAAAGCGCATTTTAACTTTAATTATGACACATAATTCCTTGAATAATCCACCAGTAAAAGAAATCTATTGATCTAATACAATTTCATAAAAGATATCATACTTTAAGATATGCAGGATGCTAGTAAGTAGGCAATTACTCCTGCCAGTAAGCCTGTTATTGTATATCTAGTGGAACTATCTACGACCATAAGATTTTTATATTTCAGAATTTTATACCTGTTAACATTCAGAGTAATTACCACCTGCAAGAATTAAAACTTTAAAAGGGTGAACGCAGAGAGTAAGTAGGCAAGACTCCTTATGATGACCCAGTCCAACCTCTTTAAATTTGATACTTGATAGCCTTTACATTTTTTTTTTTTTATAAAAATACTTTTTCATGTTCAGTATCTCACAAGTGTGCATAGTTCCTAATGTTTTCAGCTAAACCCGAAATCTCATTCTTTTTTTTTTTTTTTTTCAAGTAAAGTTTGCGTTTTGAAACATTAAAGATTGAAATAGCAGAGTTGACGAAAATTTTCTGACTGAGTTTTAATTCGCTTATTAGGGACAAAAAAGTTTCGAGAGCCTATAAAACAATGAACTTTTTAGCGGAATTATAGTGGAGAAAGTGAGAGGCAAAATCACTGCAACAAGAAATATAGCTTGTAACATATTAACTATGTGATTAGGAATTACTCCAAAAGAGTTTGCTGGCTGAAATAGAACTTGAGGAGGATTGACTAACTTAAACATCAAAAAAAGAAAAAAAGAAGTAAAAGGATTCTCATTTTGACCCAATAAAACTCTGACTCGTTAGGAGATCCTCACCAGCCATCGATGCATAAAGAGAATTATCTATTATTCTGAAACGATGAGTTAACAACTGTCGTACTAGCTCAATTTTGACTAACGAAATTTTGTTTATTTCTAGTGCTTCCCCAGTAACTCATCTGATAATTGTCCGACGCTGCAAAACCTTGCTATCCTTATTTAGCATCTTATCTTACATGATTGAAATGACAGTACCACTGTTAATTAGAAAGAAATATAATTTGTCCCCAATACATCTTTTAAAGTAAGGCAATCTTTGTCATAAAATATTGGGACAGAATAAATATTTTCTTTCGGACTGTTAACGCTCATATTACTTGTATTAGCTGGTTGCTCGATTTGCTTTCAACCTTCCTTGAAACCGCTTATGGCATTGACAATGACTACAATGAGATTCTGAGTGAGAAGAATCTCATTCTTTCACTCCCTTGAAGATTTCTGCCGGCTCTTCGTCTTCATGTATTAAGTAAGGCACTCTTATTCTTTACATAATTATCTTCGTGTGTGTGAGATACTTTCTGATGACTCGCGCTCTCCGATGATTGTTCACTTGATACTTGATACTTGCTAGCTAGTGAGAGATAAACTTGTTTTCTGGTGACAAGGAAACTGGACACTGACTAGAAAGAATGGGAGAGAGTGAAGATTATAATTATACGTCGTTGCAATTAGAGTCTCAGAAGAAAATGAATCAACTGTTTGTGGATTTGAAGAGAATGTTGTTACTTAAACTTTTGAATATATAATGAGAGAGAGAGAGAGAGAGCAAATTCCATCAATGTCTATTCTTTTGTATGTATTTGACAAATGAAACAATACACTATGGCACAATCCCTACATTCTTGTGGCGAAGCAAATAGATTTAATCATTATAAACCTTTTACCACACTACTATACGAGAGTTCACAGGAAAACATTTTCTCCTGTCTTGTAGTCAGCTAAGCATTTAGCTACGGAAGACTAAATTTTATTATGAAACAAAGAGAGACACAGATACTAACGCGACACAAACAGTTGATTCATTTTCTTCTGAGACTCTAATTGCAACGACGTATAATTATAATCTTCACTCTCTCCCATTCTTTCTAGTCAGTGTCCAGTTTCCTTGTCACCAGAAAACAAGTTTATCTCTCACTAGCTAGCAAGTATCAAGTATCAAGTGAACAATCATCGGAGAGCGCGAGTCATCAGAAAGTATCTCACACACACGAAGATAATTATGTAAAGAATAAGAGTGCCTTACTTAATACATGAAGACGAAGAGCCGGCAGAAATCTTCAAGGGAGTGAAAGAATGAGATTCTTCTCACTCAGAATCTCATTGTAGTCATTGTCAATGCCATAAGCGGTTTCAAGGAAGGTTGAAAGCAAATCGAGCAACCAGCTAATACAAGTAATATGAGCGTTAACAGTCCGAAAGAAAATATTTATTCTGTCCCAATATTTTATGACAAAGATTGCCTTACTTTAAAAGATGTATTGGGGACAAATTATATTTCTTTCTAATTAACAGTGGTACTGTCATTTCAATCATGTAAGATAAGATGCTAAATAAGGATAGCAAGGTTTTGCAGCGTCGGACAATTATCAGATGAGTTACTGGGGAAGCACTAGAAATAAACAAAATTTCGTTAGTCAAAATTGAGCTAGTACGACAGTTGTTAACTCATCGTTTCAGAATAATAGATAATTCTCTTTATGCATCGATGGCTGGTGAGGATCTCCTAACGAGTCAGAGTTTTATTGGGTCAAAATGAGAATCCTTTTACTTCTTTTTTTCTTTTTTTGATGTTTAAGTTAGTCAATCCTCCTCAAGTTCTATTTCAGCCAGCAAACTCTTTTGGAGTAATTCCTAATCACATAGTTAATATGTTACAAGCTATATTTCTTGTTGCAGTGATTTTGCCTCTCACTTTCTCCACTATAATTCCGCTAAAAAGTTCATTGTTTTATAGGCTCTCGAAACTTTTTTGTCCCTAATAAGCGAATTAAAACTCAGTCAGAAAATTTTCGTCAACTCTGCTATTTCAATCTTTAATGTTTCAAAACGCAAACTTTACTTGGAAAAAAAAAAAAAAAGAATGAGATTTCGGGTTTAGCTGAAAACATTAGGAACTATGCACACTTGTGAGATACTGAACATGAAAAAGTATTTTTATAAAAAAAAAAAAAAATGTAAAGGCTATCAAGTATCAAATTTAAAGAGGTTGGACTGGGTCATCATAAGGAGTCTTACCTACTTACTCTCTGCGTTCACCCTTTTAAAGTTTTAATTCTTGCAGGTGGTAATTACTCTGAATGTTAACAGGTATAAAATTCTGAAATATAAAAATCTTATGGTCGTAGATAGTTCCACTAGATATACAATAACAGGCTTACTGGCAGGAGTAATTGCCTACTTACTAGCATCCTGCATATCTTAAAGTATGATATCTTTTATGAAATTGTATTAGATCAATAGATTTCTTTTACTGGTGGATTATTCAAGGAATTGCTGAAAGGATATTCTGTTATGCTCATGCAGAGTTTGTAGGATGCGTTTCATCCTAGTCTGAGCAAGTTCTGGATTGTTCTTTTGTAGCCTGGGGTCTAAAGCTGAAAGAGCACGTACTAGTTTGTACTTCAGAGGGATCCTTTCCACAATCTTCTTATAAAAAGCAAAAAATTTCGAAAGTCAAGCCTGAAAGCTAGTTTATCTTTATCTGATGCATTCAGTTCTTTTAGTAGTTTTTCTGTCTTAAAACCGATGTCCATGAAGATGACAAGTCATACTTCGATTTCTGCTTTTACATGATCAATTATCCCCCGTCGCTGTCTCTCACACAAATATACACAGTACCTCACCCCCTAAGCAAGAAATAGCAACACTGCACCACTGTCATCATGGGAATGCTGCATCATTGTGGTCCTCTTCACACGTCAATCTGTACAACTGATAGAGAGGAGACGATGTTAGATTGAAAAAAAGAATGTTACACTTGCACATTTACGTCCCGTGACTTTCCATGACATTTTACGCAAAATGCATGATTTCCTGACATGTTTTCATTTCCCTGACTTTCCCTGATTTTCCAGAATGTGGGTATTGAGAGGTAAAGAACGTGAACCATGTATGAAGCGGTTGATTACGAATAATTTACAATGGATATATAACCTATGATAACAATGTGTGAAAACGATAGTGGTCGAAGCGAGCATCTGCTCCATAGTCTGTGGGAAAGCCACCACTGACGCTCAGTAAGGTTATGCTGTGCGTTTGGTGGGATTGGAAGAGCACTGTGCATCACGAGCTGCTACCACCGAGCACAACAATAGATTCGTACTTGTACTGTCAACAATTAGCGCCAGTGTACCTAGTAAATGAAAAGAAACGTCAGGAATTCTCAACATAAAGTTCTTGTATACCAAGCTGATAACACCAGACCACATATATCTTCAATGACCGGACAGAAATTTAGATACCTTGACTGGGAAATAATGTATACACCAAATAACCCCGACCTCGCCTCACCAGACTGTCATTTGTTTCTGTCTGTGCAGAACACCCTGAATGGTGTTAAGTTAGTTTCAAAAAAATACATGTGAAAACCACTCGTGACAATCTTTTGACCAGAAACCATAGAAGTTATATAGCAATGGGATTATAGTGTTGCCGGAAAGACGGAAAAAGGTCATCGAATAAATTGGTGCACTTGTGGTTTTATAATGTAAATCACGATAAATGCATATTCTCAATTTTGACTAGGGCCGCGGTGGCTCAGTGGTAGAGCGTTCACCTCTGATGCTTAGGGTCCCGGGTTCAATCAAAGCCCCCGCCAAGTGAACTTTGTGGTGAACAAACACCGTGTGCGTGGGTTTTCTCGGGGTTCTCCCGTTTCCTCCCACTGTCTTCATTCTACCATTTCATTCATTGCTCATCATCACCGTCTCCTTTAGCCTAACCGGCATAATCGTGGGACGTAAAACTCAAAGATTTCATTTCATTTCATTTTTCTCAATTTTGACCTCGAAAGACTCAATACTTTTTTGACTACCTTATAGAGGTTAGAATGGAATATTATTTTAAAAATAACTTTACTGTTATTTATTTATTAATATACAAATATTTTTACAAAATTGCTTTGTATTTGCTTTGAATGTTAACAATATTTTTAATAGACACATTCTCTGGTTTGTAAAAGCAAAATTCTCTTGAAGGCATATGTTTGTTTTATATATTACATTTATTTCAATATCACAATAGTTTACCCTTCTGATAAATGTTTACCCTTCTAGGTAAATGTTTACTTAGTAAATATGAAACTAATGCCAAATTTAACGGTATGATTGGCTTTGTTTGGTGACAAAACACAAACAAAGCACAATGTTCAGACTTATGTATATAGTATGTGCGTATTGATCGCCTATTCAACATTGTTCAATACTTTTTATGTGTTCTTCAAGTACTATTGTTTCCTTCGGATATTGTCATTAGACAGGTCCCTATTGTTTTAATCACACGAGGGTAATTCAGAAGGTAATGCTACCAATCAGTGGAAATCTTGCAATGTCAACTACAAATGGTAGCATCATTTTCCAACATAGCCCCCCTTAGGGCAACACACTTGCACCAACACAAAACAAGGTTTTTCATGCAGTCGGCAAAGAATTGTGGTGGCTGCTGGCGATACCATTGCTGAACTTCTGCTTCTACCTGCGCGTCATAACTGTAGCGTTGGCCCTTAAGGTGATCCTTAAGTTTAGGGAAGAGCCAAAAGTCTCAGGGCCCAAACCAGGAGCGTCATTTCAGATTTTGCTTAGGGGGACAAGACCCCTTCATATAAGCAAAATTTCGCATTTTTCACTAACTTTCTACTATTCTATTGATAAAATCTATATAGATCTCAAACTCGGGGGGGGGGGCAATTGCCCCTCCCTGCCCTCCCTAAATGACGCCCCTGGCCCAAACCCCGGACTATAAGCAGGGTGAAGGAGAATGTCAAACCATTTTGCCAGCAGTGGAACAACTTTGATTTTGGGGAAGGGGGTGGAGGAGAGGACGTGTGGTGGTACTTCATCCACTGACGCTTTGTTTTCGGGTCGAAATGATGTATCCATGATTCGAAGACCGGCTATGAATGTTCCTGGGCACAAAGCTCTTGCAATCAGAAATTCAATGACTGCTTGCAGCTTCAACCGGAAGTAACCACTGGATGCCATGGATTGCTCCATTACTCTGGAACGAGAAGAGATGGGAAGGTGAAACAAGTATCTTTTCTATACCTTAAACATCAGTGCATTAATGGTAAACAGCTCAGAATGTTTGCAGTACTATCGGCCACATAGTGGGCTTGGAGGCATTACTTTTTAAATCACCCTCGTGTATATGACTCTTGCTTTTCCTCGTTGTACTCTCGAATGTGTTGTGCTGGAGAGAATAGATACTTAAAGAGAGTTAATTTTAAAAAGAAATGAAAGAAACATAAATTATTGTTTATTAACGAGGAAGCTTTGTTTCATACTGTGAAAGTATGGTAAGCTTCCAAACTATGCAAATTCAATACCGAAACCGGAAATAGTAGATCTATAACTTCTGGTTGCAATAGAAGCAGGGACGTACGCAAGGGATTGGTCCAGGAAGTGGGTAGTTCACCTGACCCGAAATCAGGGCCGGATTTCCCAATAGGCCCGGTAGGCCCGGGCCTATGGGCGCAAGCTCCCAGGGGGCGCACGGCCGAGAGAAAAAAATAAAAAATATCTAGAAATAAAAATAAATAGCCATAACTTAACATATTTTTTGAATTGATTTTTAAAAATCAGGCTAATAAAGCATTCTGATTTTGAAGTTCATTGGAACAAATAATTGTTGGTCAAGTTAAACTATTTTTCAACATTATGCATCAACTTCATTACAACATTGATCTCAAACGCGGGATAACTGGCTGTATGGATGTCGTTGAGCGGTACGCATCGTATTGCCACTGTGGAGTGGTGTTTAAACAATTAACATATAGGCCTGATATAATTTTTTAATAAAGGTTTTTAGGAAAGTAACTTTAACCAGACTAGGGGGCGGAAAAATTATTGGGCTAGGAGCGCCAAAATGCTAAATCCGGCCCTGCCCGAAATCCCGACTTTTCCCTATATTTACTTTAATTTAAGGGGGTGACTTTTTTTTTTTTTTTTTACAAATTTTAATGTAATCTATCTTCATATTGAATTTCAATCCGCATAAATAAAGCTGAAGACCCCTCTGGTAAGAAATTCCTGTGTGCATGACTGAACAGAAGGATAAGATCAGAGATGGAACTCCTTCTTGAATTCATGTGGTACTGAATCCATACTACTGATGGAACTCATATGATACTGAATCCATATAAGGAAACTGCTTTTCGCTATCTATTACCATTTTCCTCATTCAGACGGCCAGTGTTGAAACCAGAAATGCTTAAGTCATTTCTTGTTATCTCTCACCAATCTTGCTCTAGTAATAGTAAAATTTTTACTACTTCCGTTTTTAGAAGAGAGATACAGATAGTATTCTTTTATGAAACGTGGAATCGATTAGAAGAAAAAAACGCTTGTCGCTGTCTATTACTATATTTGTTCTATAGCGGTCAATGTTGAAAACTAGAAATTATTATTAATTTGTACTACTTTCGGTTTCAGTAGAGGATTAAACAGAATAGTTGGAATCCATTCTTGTGACTTTGAATCGATTCCAAAAGACTGCTTATCGCTATATCTTACTGTTTTTACTCTATAACGATCAATGTTGGAAGCGGAAATGGTTAATTTCTATCACTTCTGGTTTGAAAGAGTTCTAATGGAGTAGATGGTAGTTATTGTCGAGACGCTGAGTCAATTCTAAAAAGCCGCTTGTCGCTATCTTTTATTGTAGAGTCCCTAAAACTCGGCATTCGATTACCCGCAGTTCGGATAACTCGGCCACATCCTGGCAGGGCGAAAAAATCCCTGCGCGCAGATGCATTCAAGGTTATTGCCGGGTATTTTTCTTAAATCTGTCTGATCAAGTACTGTACAGTGTGTATTCATTAACTTTCGTTTTCATTTATAGTAAAGGCTCTATGCCTCCATAAAGTAAGTACTCTTCTTTTGTTTAAGGATAATTGGGCAGTTTATTCTCTGTTGTATTTTCAAGCAAACAATACACATAAGTACAGTACTATATTTTCTGAGGAAACACTTGTCCTTATTCTTTTTTTAACCCCATTCCCTAAAACCCAGTATTTTCACAAACTCGGCCACTATTACACCGAGCTTTCCGGACTCTACTGTACTATCTTTTGCACTATAGAGATAAACATTTAAACCTGAAGAAACAGTGAATTTCTACCCCTTTCAGTTTCAGTAGAGAGAGATGCGAACGAAGATAGTATCTTCCCGTGAGATGCTCAATTCATTCCACTTTTGCTTTTCGCTATCATTTACCTTTTACGTTCTTTGGCGATAAAATGTCGAGACCGTAAAATTGTTAGTTTCTACTACTTCCGATGTTCATAGAGGATTAATACAGGTGAGATAGGCACGCTCTTGGGACGCTGGATCGATTCGAAAAAAAAAAATAAAGTAAAAAAATAAACTCTTCTTATATCTCTCATTAATTTTCCTGTTATACCTGTTGGTAGAGAAAGACTGACTGATGGAGGTAGCTTGGTATTGTTAAATGTTAAAAGATGGAGCAAGTCTCGACTTCCTACGACAACCTTGTGCAAAATGGCAGCGGGTCAAAACGTAAACAAAAGCTTAATTGAAAATCTATGGCCACCTTGAATCCAAGATGGCCACTTAAAATCTTTGTCATTCATACCAGCATAAATCTCAATCTCTATTTTTCTTTATTATGCATTTAGAAACAATAGGAACACTAAAGAACAATTGAATTTCGATTCAATTCAACTATTATTTCATTCCGTAAAAACACATGTTTTGTTCCTAATGCACGTTCGTTTCGGTTCTCTCGATATCTTTCAGGTGAATATAACGAACATGCGATGAACACACAACGCTGACTTTCTACTCATAGTGCTAAACAAAAGTTGAATACCTTCGGGTAATTTTTCTAATTTTGTTGTACGTAGTTTACACATAAAGGATTTGCTGCTCCCATCAGGTTGGGGGCTCTATTGTAACGTATTCGTAATGCTAACATTTATATTCGAGACTTGCTCCATTTTCTTTCATTTTACAACAGCTTTCAAATGATGTGCTACTTAACCCCACTTTCATTTGAAAATTTAAAGTTGGCCCCCGTCTGGGACTCTGAGGGAGACCCTGGGGCAAAGTTTCTTACCACAAAACGTGTGTCCTTGAAAATGATAGGATATGTGCTCGCCGAGTTTTCCAACCGAACCGTTACCAAACAAATGACTTAATTCAAACTATTCTGCCAGTATTTATTATTATTATTATTATTATTATTATTATTATTATTATTATTATTATTATTATTATTATTATTGTAGCTTTTACATTACAAAATATGTTGTAACTCACGATATCCCGCCCGGTGTCACGTATAACTTTGGGATTCGTCTAGTTATAACATATCAAATGCGAACACAATTGTCTCGTTCAGATCTCAGCGGAGCCACTTCGTGACCGTCCCTTGTAAGAATAATTGATCACGCTACAATATTGTTCACGAGGCTGTTGGTCAGAGAGGAGAGATCATTGAACATCTAGTCCAACTGAATGTTGTGTGGCGTCAGTTTGCCCCTCTTGTTGCCAACTAACCACACAGAAAGGAGAAGAAACAAGCAGTAAAGCAGGTGTTGAGAAAAGAACAATTTTGACATGCAAAGCAGAATATAGCCTGCGTATTCAGTGGCTTTTACATTCAACCTAGTCGTGAATTCATGACTACGCATACACTGCCAACACATTAAATGGCTTTTACATACATGCTACTCGTGGATTCATGACTACGCATGTATTGCTAACACATTCGATGCTTTTTACATTCATACTATTCATGGATCCATGACTACGCATACATTGCGAGCATTTGCTTATTTCATTCTCCAATTACGTTCTCTCCTCTGTTCTGTTCAGTGTGTTTCTCTTTGGTGTTTTCTGACTGTTAAACCGAGCTCCTACGCCGTACATTGGCCAGTGGGAAATGACTGATCTAGATCTTCTTAATTACTTAAATAACTTGTTTATGAACTAGCTCAGTTTCTCCAAAGGTACTCAACCCAGAATTTCATTTTTATTTAGTCTTATCTTCATATTACTCCATTACCCTTGTTGCTAACCCATCGTTTCTCCGAGAGAAGTCGACTCTGTGTTCTTTCTTTTATCAATGATCGTGTGGAGTTTTCTGTAATTATGAATTTGGCAACATTTCTCTCATCACTGAAGGAGGAATTGATTTACTCATTTCTTATTATCAAAGATGTAAGTGTTTCGTAGTAACCAGCATTTCGTTTGTTGTGTTAATCTGTCTTACTGGACCCTGCTCCCCTTACTCTAACTATGCCACTATCAGAGGCCAATCGGTTTCTGAACATTGAATGACTTCATGTTTTATTATTTAACTGCTCAAGCCGGTTCTACGTATACTTGTACTTACCCTCATAGTGCTTCTTGAGGCAGTTCGACGTACAAGTATACGTCTTGTGTAGTAGTGAAAAAATTATGCATATTTTACCATTTGTTGTTTTCTCACATGAACGAAAAGACATGTCACTCAAGAGTAGACTGCATTTCCTGCCATCTGATAATTTTTATTCTTATATCATGAAATTACGTTTAATTTTAGTGATATGCGAAAATGCCTGTTCTGGTGATTTAAAATTACCGCCTTTCGCAGCGACTGATGAGTATTTCACTCCCGGCTTTGAGAGATTAAAGGAATTTGTTAGAAGGCAGGTCCGGAGTGACAGTATTTTGAAACAGAAAGTAAAATATTTATTTTAACGTTTCAGTCTATTAAGTTAGAAACTGTTGAACAATCGAAAAGTTGATGTTGATGAAAGAATTGACGTGTTCCTCTCCCTCCGCGGACATTTTTCACATAGGCCCTACATAATTTCTTTATCATCTACCTATTATCTTTTTTTCTTTTACTTTCTTTTTTTTAAAGAAGTTCGTAAGTTTCACCAACTTGCAATTTTGGTTGAAGTGAAAATAGAAGAATATATTCACACACGCTGCATAAATATACGTTAGTGTGTGTCACAGAAAAGACTGATTAAAAAAGAAAAAAATATGAAAACAGAATATGACAGTGAGAAAGAGAAAACGTAGTTTTACATTTTCTTCCTATAATTGTATAAAGAAGAAAATAAGGATGGAGCAAACAAACTTTACAGGAAATCTTAGTAGAAAATAAATTGAAAATTTTTCAGCTTGTTGAAGTCTTTCATGATCGTATTTGCATAGGACGGAAAGTAAATTGGCTCTGGGTTGTATACTTCAAAGAGATGTTTTTTGAAAAAAGAGATACTTCTTCACAAAGTAAAAGAGCAAGGAACGGTAAGGAGAGAAAAATAAAAATAAAGTAAAATAAACTATCAACCAAACTCAACTCCTAATTGGACACGCTCAACGAGAATAAACCACAAAATGCTCTAACGAGAAAAACTCTCAATTTTTCTTATAATAAAGCTGAGAAAGAGACTGATAAAAAAAAAACCGAGGAAGTTACACAATTGACTAGTTGTACTTCATCATAAATTAATATTTTTTTAAATATGTTTATTTTGGCCTTTATACTAATACTGTGAGGAAATCAGTGCATTATATATATATATATATATATATATATATATATATATATATATATATATATATATATATATATATATATATATATATATAGTAATGTACTTCGACGGGCAAGTTATTTTATAATGAATTCGTAAGGAAATAAATATGTTCAATAAGTATATATCTTTTTAAATTTGGAAATAAAGTTAATAAAAAGCAGGTAAGAAAAGAGTAGAATACATTGGTTTAAAAGAATATATAGTGTGGATCGATCATGGATCCAAACGCACGAAGGAACAGAGAAAACCAGGGATAATATAATATTCAACGAAGTGCTATTTCAGGAAACGAAAATTTTACACTTGAATGACGTTCTGGGCGAAATAAGCTTTTTATTTCTTTCGTTTTGTGACAATGCGAAATCATTTTTCTTTTTACTTTATAAAAATGTATTAATTATATCAATTTCTTCGCAATCGAAGTACTAGTATAAGTTCATCCTAATGTATAGAAGTCATTCCTGTGAACAGGGACGTATGCAGGAATTTATTTTGAGGGATTCAAATTAATATGTTGATTAATTACGGTATATTAAAATTTGTAAAATTATCCCTAAAATTAGATTTCATTTACAGAAAAGTTGGGATTTCGGGGGGGGGGGGAGAGTCCGGACCCCCAAGGACCCAATTCCGTGCGTACATCCCTACCTGTGAACATTTAGTACGTTGAATTCTTGATTCGTGTGATTTTCACCACTTTGAACTCGTAAGAGAGTTTCTCAAAGGTCAACATTTCGACACTGATGAAGTGAAGCAGGTTGTTTTCACGTAGATTATTCAGACAAACTAACAAAAATTTCTACGCAGGAGGTTACCATACGTTAAATTGTGGAATAAGTGTATAAATTATATTATGGAAATATATCGAAGAATAGGCAAATTTATTTCTTTATGGTATAAACTCAAAAGTATCTGTTTACTTGAACGTCCCTTGTATTAGAATTACAGCAGACATAATGGTTCAATGGTAAAACGTTTACTTGTAGTGTGTGGATTCCCTGGTTCGGTCCACCACCAACCAAGTTTGTGGTGGCCAACATCGTGTCCTTGGGTTTTCTCGGGGTACTCCCATACAGGCCCGTAGCCAGCCCAAAAATGTAGGGGGGGCCGGCAGAATTTAGGGGGGGGGCGACCCAACCATATTATAGTTCATCACCATATTATAGTTCATTTGCAAGCCTACCATGAAAATTTTTGGGGGCCATTGAAAATTTAAGGGGGGGCGGCCCACCTTAGCCCCCCGTGGATACGGGCCTGCTCCCATATCATATCACTAATTCCATCCTTCTCTTACCTGAATCATCCGTTTCCCTTAGCCTAAAGGACATAATCGTGGGACGTTAAACTGAAAAATTTCGTTTTTATTATGATTATGTCACTTACAAAATTGATGTATTCTGTCGAGAAATATATTTTTTATAAACGCAATATATTTCACAGTGCCATTAAAACGAAAATAATAATAGATTTCGTTTCACCCAGAACGTTGTTCAAGCTTAAAATTTTCATTTTCTTAGATAGCACTTCCACATTACTATATTTTTTTTCTTACTTTCTTTAATTTGAATCCAGCACCTCTGGTTGTATTTCTTTACTTTCTGACTAACAAAGGTTGAGTAAGAATATCCTCAAAGATGTACAAGTTGGAAAGTTGTTTTTTGAGTCTTCAACCGAAGTTCGTGTTAATTGATTCAAGAAACGTTCGCTCTTGGCAGTGCTTTACATTTGCATTGGTTTCCATTTGATTAAATATGGTTTTACTTGCCTTTTATGTATGCAGTGAGACACATTGCCATATTTTACTTCTATGATGAAATATATATATTCTTTTCATTACTGATCCACACTAATTGAGTAAAACTTTAAGAATAGAAGCTTCTTTTCGTGTTTTGTGGTTAATTAGCATGCAGAAGGTATTAGCAGAGAGAAAATGTGTTATCGTTCCATTGTAAAGTCAAAACGTGTTTTGGAAATGTCTTTTAATGACTTGTGTAAACTTCTTTCAAAAGTTTTATCACTAAAGATATTGAAATTTTAACAATAAAGATCAACGAAAATATCAAGTTGTACGAACTTTGGTACGTTTTTGTAGTTGTAGTATATATATTGCCAAGTATACGGTTTACTATTCATCTGGAGATCTAAATCTCTAACTTCCTTTAAGTAAATAGTTTTAAGTAGTCTGCAGTCTGCACACACTATTCCCAATGGTCCCTTCTTTAGTGGAAATATTTCATGAAGTTAATTTTCAGAAAATTAAATTCAACGTCATGTTCCACATGTCTTCTTGGGACTCATGTCGGTCCCTTCTCAATTAGAAATTTTCAGCTTAATTGGAATTGAGAAACGGTAAAAAGTAAATAAAACAACATTAACGCCATCTTAATGTTGTTTTCAGCCAACAACTTCCGAATTAGATGCAAAGAATCCACTAGAGCGTTATTGTCATGGAACTGTCAGGTTTTCACGCCATACAGGTGACAAGGAATCTGAAAATAGGAATCTTTGGTTATGTTTTGGCCTTGTGTGCACCACGTAAGGCAGTCAAACAAAATGATCAACAATATTAACTTCGCTGTAGACATAATTTTTCTTTGTGTATTGTACTCTCGCTGAAACTACTGAATCTTCCAGATGATTACCATTTAGGTATCACTAAGCTTTGGTAAAATGTAATGTAATACCACTGTTCAAGTTATCCTGTTATTTCGCGAAAAAAAAAAAAAAAAAAAAACTTCCGATCGTAAACTGTTTCTAGTCCTGAGTGCAGGGGAAAGTATCAGAATAATGTGCTGCACCATCTCACCCATCTGAAGACACTTTCTGTGCTTTACTTGTTTCCCGGAAGGGTAAGGGTAAGATCAGGTTCGGATAATTTCTGAGTAAACCATTATGTTCAGCATGCTCAAATTAAACATACAATTCTAACTTCTGTCCAGGGGTGCACCCACGTGGGGGTCAACCGGGTCCAGATCTCTCCTCCCTCCCCAAAACTCGTAACTCGACCTACATTTATACACTTTCCTCATAAAACTATACCTGTTTAACAGAGAAATGGTTGATGTAGCATAAAGATTTGATCTTACAGTTGATCTATACTCGTTCTTTTCTTATAAAAACAGTCTATTAATATAGATATTAAACTGTAAGCGGCACAACTTAAAAAAATACTTATCGTCTTTTCAGATGTATAAGAACATTGGTTCAATGCTACATAGACGTACTGCCTGTAAATATAGGACCACGTCCCTTCCCAAAACTTTGGAAATCCCCCCCCCAAAAAAAAATCTGGGTGCAGCCCTACTTCTGTCTCTATTGAAAATTTCTCTCTTTAAAGTAGAATTAGTTTTTTTTTTTTTTTTTACTCGTAAATGACGATAATAATATTTTATGTTTAAAAGGAAAATAAATTAATAGGAAAGGAAATTGCATGTAAAACTACATATGATAGTTTTCTTTGCTGCATGACACTTTGAAAAAGTCTTGGTTATTTGGTACCATATTTTTAAATACAAAAACACACTACAGTATGTGCAAATTGAAATTGTTATTGTTATCAAGAATTCAATTTTGCATATAATTTTTGAAAACATGTTTATACACTTTTTATGTCAATTTCGTTTCTGCTATTAAACAGAACATTCTATCAGCTCTTTAATTATTGTGAAAAAAGGAAGTGTAAAAATTATAAAATATTAGTACCGGTACGTAATTACATATAATAGTTTCTGCATATATATTAAGTAATATCTATTTGGAGGATAGCATGTCTTCATGTGGCATGTGTTGATTTTCTTTTTATGCCGTAAGTGCCCCTGGAGTGTAAGAAATTGTATGAAATATATCGAATTAGGACTTGCGCATGTATTTATCATTTACTCGAGAAGAGCGAGCTAGATGTTACTCATTTGAAGAAACATTTTTACTCACTACAAGAAAGGGGACTAATTAGGTTTGTGTTTAAGAAATAATGAATGAAATTATGTGAGATTTTTAGATTTACGACCCACGGTTATGACTTTTACGCTGAAGGAGACGGATTCTTATTTCAAGAGAATGACTATGAAATAATTTGTGAAAGGTGAATATAAAATGAAACGGGAAAATCCAAAGAAAAACCAACGACACGATATTTTCCGTCACAAACTTGCGTTATCGAAGATTGCACCAGTGATCTCTTGGATCAAAGGTGAACGGCTCTACCACTGAGGTACAGTGGTCCTCAAGAAATAATATGTTTATAGCTTCCTCCGATATAATCATAACTACCATAACGCGTATTTTATTATTACCGATAGACATTTGTGGTTTCCTACTAAGTATTCTGTTTTAGTGTAACCATCATTCTCTGAAATATTACATTATTGTGATATCCTTCTTCCTCTTTCCCTATTCATTCGTCACATTTTTTTTCACATTCTCCAAATATTTCAATTCCAAATAATACAAAAAACATGTTTATTAAATTCTTCTTTTGTCACTGTCTCTATCTGTTTCTTCTCTCCATTTTTCCAGAACTTCCTTTTATTTTCTTCTCTCTTTTCCACTCACTTATTTTCTGTGTTCTTCAAATCCTAATATACTGTAGAAGACTTCTCAGTATTTCCTTTCTTTTTGTTTTCATAGGATTCACATCTCTGCTACATACAATACAATACATAACATCAAAATGTTGATAATACCATATTACTTTACTCCTTTTTCATGAAGTAATTTTAAAAAAAGCTTTGTTAATTATTGCATAGAGCTTTCTATACGCTTCGTCTGTAATTCGTTTAGTGCGGTTATCGAATGAAATGTATAAATATACATCACATCCTCAATTATGGTGTCAAAAACATTCCAAAGTTTTCAACTTAATTACATAATTCAATTTGAAGTTTACTTTCATTTCTTTTTTTCTACACAAAATTATTTTACGCTTTATGGACATTTATGCATTTTGACCATCTGTCATTACATATTACTGAATGTTAATCCACTTTACTGTTATTTGAATGGTCTGCTTGTAGTTCGCTCAGTATAACAGGAGCTATTAAGCCATGAGAGCATGGAGTAGGTTAATCACTTTATTTGTTATGTGTTTCAGACAATAATATGCATCGTATACAGTACATGTGAATTTCGTTCCATGTATATATACGAGGTCTGTCCAGTGTATTATTAATATATATATATATACTTAAAAGGGTACACTAAGCTATTTTTCCACATAATCGCGATGAAAATTAAGGCACCTTATCATACTGTGGCACAAGTTTTCAATACCGTCGAGGAAGAAATCTGCCGCCTGCGATTTCAACCACTGGCTCACACCGGCATGCAGTTCGGTGTTAATATCAAAGTGTTGTGTAGCGAGAAATGTCTTCATCGCTGGGAAGAGGTAGTAGTGTCTCGGCGCGAATTACGGGCTATATGGTGGGTGATTGAACACCTCCCATCCAAAACCATCCAAGAGCTGTCGCTGTTTTTTGACGGCGCTTGTTTTGCGATGGATTTCAATTGGTTTGTGTTTTTTGCCAACCAAAACCTAATCACAGACTGCATGTCAGAAGAGATCCGATATTCTATCACAGGCACATTATAACACGTCACAGAAAGCACAGTAAGAGCGTCATAATCCTCCCGCTACCACAGCTGGATGAGTGCTGATTGTGGCAACGCTCTGACACCAAGATGGCGACTCTATCCCTCCCACCTCCGCGATAGGCCAAAACGTCTGGTACTTTCTAGACAGCCCTTGTATATATATATATATATATATATATATAGTTATCAAAATAACGGAAACACCCTAAAATAAAGTGCAACTTGCCAGATTAATATGGCGTTAAGTCAACTTTCGCCCTCAGAACAGCTAAATCTGAACCATATGATGCACATGATTCCCTAAAGTGACGACAAACTTAGGAGCAGCGACACCCCACTTTTAGTCAGTATATTACGACGCCATGTTTCACGATTGATTAGAGACACTGTGGATCATAGCTTTTATGAGCGCCACACATAAACATGAGTCGCGGTTCGAAATAAGATGATCGATGACTCATCTGACCATATCAGACGTTTTCAGTCATCACCTGCCGATGTGTTTGCAGCACCATAGGCGTCATACGAAACTGTTATGGTGCCTTATCAGCGGTTTAGCCCGTGCAACCCGATCCTGTAATGTAACTAACGTCGACTGTGATTGTGGACACAGGCTGTAAGAGGTACTAGTTGAGTTTCTCCGTCACTTGTACCACAGTCGCACGATGATTGTGAGTGACAATCCGCTTTAATAAAGCAAGGGGATGAAGAGTGAGGGGTATGACATAAAAAATATGTTTGACGGTTAACCCCTCTTAGATCAGTGCATCGATTTTGATTAATTTTGATACATGAGTGGGACTAACTTATGTTTTAGTACGTTTTAAAGGCAAGGGGAGGAGAAGCAGTGAAGAAGTGTGTGTAAAAATAATCGAAATCGATCGATATTAATGCCCAATCCATAGTTTCTGACGTTGTTGAGGTTATTAGTAACATTCTCATTGTTGGTGAAGCCCAACTTCAGCCATATCGGTATGAGGCAGGGTGGGAAGAGGATGACATGTAAAAATAATAGAAAATGTTCAACATTAGTGTCCAATCCATGAGATGAATAGTAAAATTCGCGATACCGTTTAAGTTCAAATTCATCCCAGTATTCTAACACAGAAAGAGGTTCGAAGGCTTTACATGAAATTATTCTCATTATTCGTTATCTTTCCTGCCTCGTGATAACTCATATTGAAATCGAAACCATCAGACTCCTACAAGTTCCGGTTTCAATAGAGGGATTAAAGTTGAGATTGAACCTATTTCTGAAACACTAAATTCATATTTAAAAGAGAACCGTTTCTCGCTATCTATTACTGTTTGTGCTGTTAGGGAATCAATATTAAAACAAGAAGTTATCATGGTTTTCTACCATTTTCGGTTTCAGTAGCGAAAAGAGAGAAGATGACATCTGTTCTTCAAGCAATCAAGCACTGTCGAAAACTTTTGTTGTCGTCATCTCTCGTCTATGATTATCAATACTGAAACGCAGAATGGAAGAATTTTGTCACTTCCGGTGTCAATAGAGAACAGAGATTGAACCTATTCTTGGGACACTAAACTGATATCGGAAACCCGTTATTACAGATTTTGTTTTACGGTGATCATTTTTGGTTCCAATAGTGATCACCTAGGCTTCAGTGGATTTTAATAAGTTCCGGTTTCAGCAGAGTGATTAGAATGGTCAAGGAGCTTATTCTTAAGACGCTGAATCCATATCCGAAAACCACTCCCGCTTTCATCTATGAGATCAGCATTGAAACCAGAAATTACATATCTCTAATTTGGAGTTAGATTGCTGGGCTTTCGGCAGCTATGGCCATGTTAGCCGGTCACGTGTGAGGGATGGTGTGCCTTGGTGACTACACTACCCGGATAATAGAAGAGGAAAAGAAAGAAATGGGGAAGGGAGAAAGCAGCCTGGGACCAATATGTTAGGTACCCTCCCTGCATTTGTCTGGTGTGAATGAGGAATAAAGCACTCAGGATGGCTGGCTTGAAAACAAAAAACTTTTACACATTTTAGATCGAGCCTCCCCACCGGAAATCGAACCCCGGACCAGTCACTGGAATAAAGGGGATAAGGTCAATTATGTATTCTATTCTTGGGACGCTTAATCCACACCATGTAATCGTCTCTCGCGTTTTGTTCTAATACCTATTGATAGATAGACAGACGGACATAGTCCTTCTATAAGATTTCTGGTACGCATACCATAATTTGAAAGTCTAAAACAAAATAAAAAAAGAGCAAATCTAATTTTCCCGACTCAAAAACATCATGAGGAATTTCTGTTTATAATTTGTAGTAGATGCTGACAGTGTTCATGTTATTGTACGGTTCAATGAATATCGTTGTTACTACAAACTAGATGCAACATGATCAAATAATTTGTTCTTACCTATCATGTTAAATTCAATGAATAGATTTAACCATAACGAAGAAAGCATGTTATATTCGCCAAACCTTGAGAACACCAAACCTTGACTAATTAAAACAAACGTTCTTCTTCTGTATATCAATAATCCGGAATCTTTTACAAATTACTTTGGATTTTTTTTTTTCATAAATAACATACTGAAAAAGATTCTTCCGTTTCATTTAGTATAAAAGCCATAAAAGTGGGACGTTAGAACAAAAATAAAGCATAGGTATATTTTTTTAAAGAAAAAGTACATATAGTATTTTGGAAGCTTTGCGAGATATATGAGTATATATAAATGACGTTAGACTTCTGTAAATTATTTTGAAAACTGCTAAGGGGCAACGTGTTTTTCAAATAGCCTAATTTCAAAATTTTCCAAATAACTTACCTTAGAAAATTTTGATAATAATATGTTTTGTTGCTTGTGTCATACACGACCCAAACATTTGTTTCTACTTTCTGAAGAATGCCAGGAATTGGAAACAAATAGAATTTTAATGTCCCACGATTATGCCGTTCAATAGGAAATTACACACTATTTCAATTTTCGATTGATCGAAATATGCAATTTTTGGTTACTTGTGATAAGATTGAAACATTAGATTGACGAACTTCTATAGTCAAGTAGACATAACTGTGCAAAAGTGTTATCAGCTAGAGCTAGGCACAGAAAATAGTTGGTTTTCCTTTCCGTATCAGTCATATAAAATAGAAAAAACGAAAGAAATACACAAATACTTTTTTCAAGTTTAGGCTATATTTGAGTTTTCTCAACATTTTAATACAGTTTTATATATATATATATACAGTTCTAACGAGGAACTACATAGTTTATACTGTTTACCCAACATTGTTAGGGTCGTCAAGTCTAGGAGGCTTAGGTGGGCAGGTCATGCAGCTAGAATGGAAAAAAGTAGAAACGCTTTCAAAGTCTTGACTGGTAGACCCATAGGAAAACGACCATAAGGAAGACCAAGGCGCAGATGGGAGGACAATATTAAGATGGATCTCGCAGAGATAGGAATACAAAGTAGAAACTGGATGCAATTAGCTAAGGATAGAAGTCAGTGGAAAGCTTTTGTGAACGCGGCACTGAACCTCCGGGTTCCATAGGCCATAGAGTTATATATATATATATATATATATATATATATATATATATATATATATATATATATATATATATATATATATATATATATATATATATATATATATATATATAACTTCCAATCTTACTTCTTAAGTTATACATCTATTAAAATACATTTCGCATTACCTCTAATAAAGTATAGAGCAAGTTTTCCTTGCTGTCATGTGCAGAAGTGCGTACGTTTTCCTTGAATCAACAGTTACTGTTTCATCTTCAGCGCCATTTTCTTCCGCAGTGTATGGCATTAATCGTCTGCAGTGTTGGCGTGATAGCCTACCATTACCTATATAACGTATTTTTTCTTCCTGTCAAAAGTTCTGAACCTTGTGGCTGCTGTTTTGGTTCTCACAATCCTTCACCGAAAGCTCTTTCTGCATTTATCATGAAGCACCTTCAAAGGAAAACTCCCTCTTAGCAATTCATGAAAGCAGAAGCAGACATCACTCGCTGTCAGTATCAGCATCTACCGGTATCTGCAAGCATAATATGATATGGATGTCAGATAAAATTAAACTGAGCATAACTTCGCTTTTTAAAATTTGTTTTTATATGTTTATAATGTATTTGTGGAGAAGAAATAGTAACATATTGTTAATCTCACAAATATTAATAACATCCTTATGTTGATTTAATGGAAAGACATATTGCATTTTAATGTATTATGTCAAGTTATTTCCAACTTTTCTTTTAAATCGTCGCATGATTATAATTTTATATTTCGACCAGCGTCAACTACCCGCTTCGCTTGGTTAAAATTAAAAAAAAAAAAAAATAGTAATTCCATTATCAGTCATTATATATCTCTCACCTCACCCAAGTTGCGGGGCTGAATTTGGATCAAAACGGCGTAGGAAGTATCACTGTTTACCTCAGCGACCCCGAAAACTATGGATTCGACACCAATATCAGTCATTTCGATCGGTCATTTTTATATATCTTCCCCCTTCCCCTCCCCCTCCCCAAAGTTGTGCTGCCAAAGTGAAACAATAAAACCCATCCTAGGCCCGAACCTCATCTATGTTAAAAATTTGATCGAGATTGGTCGGATGGTTCAAGAGTTATTAAGTCACAAACATAGTCACTTTCATTTTTATTTATATACTATGCTTATTAGATATTAACGGATTGAAATCTATAGTAAATGCAAAACAGCGATAGGCTATGCATAGTTAGTTGTAAAAGAAAAACCTCTTCTAATAATTTGAGAGGAAGTAAGGAACCTAAAATGGAAGCCACATTGCCTCGCTAAACTGCTATGCTGATGTAAGAAAAGCAGTAGCCCGAGCCTACGATCTCTTCTCTACAGCAACCTAGAAGTATGCCAAGCCAGCGGTGTGAATTCCACTTCTAATTTAAAATAGTCTACGATCTCTTTTCTACAATTACCTAAAAATAAAATAAACTAGCGATTTTAGTTCCAATTTTAAATACCTAATGTCTCTTTTCTACAACTATCTAAAAAAATATATCAAGCAAACGCTGTGGCTTCAGGATTTTATATAAATATAATTCTAAATAGCCTATGGTTTCTTCAATACAGTTATCTGAAAGTGTGCCAAAGTAAAGGTCTGAATTCTGATTCTAAATATCCTAGGTCAATTCCTGCAGTGTCTAATAGAATGCCAATTCAACAGTTTGATAGATAGCGTGCCAATATTGTGAATTCAAATTCTAATTCTAAATAGCCCACTGTATCTTCTCTACAGTCACCAAGGAATATGATAATCCAACGATGAGCCATATCCCAATTCGGATTCCAAATATCCTGCTATCTCTTCCTTATAGTTAGCTAAAGCCAATAGTATACCAAGCAAACGGCATAGATTCTAATTTCAAATACTCTATTGTCTTGTCTCTATACTTACCAAGAAGCATGCCAAGCCAAAGGTGTGGATGGTTTCTTCCCTATACTTACTTATATTTATACCATGTCAATGTGAATTCTAATCCTAAATAGACTGCAATCTGTTTCTACAGTCCTAAAAGTATGACAAGCCAAAGGCATGTATTCTAATTCTAAATACCTTACGGTCTGTTCCCTGCATTTACCTAAAATTATACCAAGCCAACGTTGTAGCTTCAGCTTTAGGGGAGACCAGGGTATTCACGAACACTTAAGCTTTGATAATAAATAACTCTTTAGAGATAAAATTAAGATTTCTTGCGTATAGAAAGCTTGGAGTTTTTCCTGTTTACTAAAATGCAGAGGAAAGTCAAAAGTAACATTTTTCAACAAATCAGTGAGATGTCTTAAGAGTGTACCTATGTTCGTGATTGCCCCAGTCGTCGGGCTAATCCCGAACATACTGTTTACTTTAAACTTTCTTTTACAAAAGAAGCGTTATGCATTAAAATGCATTAAAATTATACCGCAATTTAGTATTTAAATCTTTAATTAAGAATTATAATTACAAACATAACTCAAGTTAATGAAAAACATGACCACCTCATCATCTTTGAAACTATTACAAATGAAAGCTAATAGGTTAAACAAAATGTACTCTTATGAAACAAATTCAGAAATAATGGTGCACTGAGTTAAATATCCAATAAAAATGAAAATATTATTTGGAATTGTAGAAATCACAGATATATGCATTAATGTGTTGCTCACAAGGACAGTGTTCTTTGTTAGTGCAATGTTCAAATGCGGTTAATAGCTGAACAAAATTACTAGTGGGCGGTACTAGGCTAAAGAAATTTGTAAAACACTCTATGGATCACACACAACAAAATTTGCAGCATATGATGAAGAATCAGATATCTAAAATAGGGTTATTGACTATAGAATAATGAAGTAGGCTACTAATGGCCTAAAATAATGAATATACGGTGTAGCAAATTATTCTAATTAATAAAGCTAATAACGCTTATTACGAAGATTGATCTACTTCCAAACCACTTTCATTGACTTATTACTTACTTTTCAATAAAAAGAAAACTATTTTTAAAAATTTTGATAATTTATTTCACACCATGGGGCAATCCCAAACACTTCGGCGTAATGGCAAATATTCTGTCTAGCATTTCCCCATGAGATGCCATTTTATTGCTAAAGTCGAAACTAATTGTTGACTGCATACAGGCTAGTAAGATTACAAAGAACTAATGCTCAAATATAGGGGAATAAATAGCCTTACCTGTAACAATATAGGTAACAGCCAACTTACCTTGCCAAGATTGTTGTATCAACGTTGTAAGTGAATCGACAAAAACAACAAAACGTCTTCTTCCTGACAATTCACTCAACTGACTGTCACCAAATTTATGCTACACTTTTCCAAGTCTCTTCGCTAGCATGAGCAAAATCGTCTGTTTTCTAACAAGCTTCCTTGGGCGTACACTTGGGTGTTCGGCATTACCCCAGTGTTCGCGAATATCCCGGTTTCCCCTACATTTAATTCTAATTCTATATAGCCTAAGATTTCTTCCCTACAGTTACTTAAAAATGTGTTAATCCAATTTCGTTGTTAAAAGGATGCCAAACCAACAGGGTTGCAAGCAAATCTAACTGTAATTCTAAATAGTATATGGCATTTTCTCTATAGTTACGAAGAAGTATGCCAAGCGAACAGCCTGGATTGTAATTCGAATTCTAAATAGCCTACGGCCTCTTCCCTACTGTTACCAAGAAATATGATAAGCCAACATCGTGGATTTTAATTCCAATTCTAAATAGACTACAGCTTCTTTTCTTCAGTTATCTAACCCTAAGTCAACATTGTGAATTCTAATTCTAAATAGCCTACACTCTCTTCCCTATATTTATCTAAAAGTACCTCAAGATTACGATATGCATTCTAATTCTAATTATAAATAGACTGTAGTATCTTTCCCATAGTTACCTAGAAATATGCTGGGGGCACGGTGGCTCAGTGGTAGAGCGTTCACCTCCGGTCTTGGGGTCCCTGGTTCGATCCCAGCTCGCGCCGTGTGGACTTTGTGGTGAACAAGCACCGTGCTCGTGGGTTTTCTCGGGGTTCTCCCGTTTAATCGCACTTTCTTCATTCCACCATTTCAGTCATCTCTCATCATCACCGTCTCCTTTAGCCTAACCGGCATAAGCGTGGGACGTAAAACTTAAAGATTTAATTTCATTTAGAACTATGCCAAGAATTGAATCTAGAATTGGAATTGATTCTAATTCCAAATAGAATACCGTCTTTTCCTCACAGTTATCTAGAAATAGCATATCAAGCCTACGGTGTGGATTTGTGTAGCTGACAAACATACATTCAGCTTAAGATTAGTATAACAAAGCTATTACTCATTTTATTATTATCTATATAATAAAAAAGCATTTGTTTAATATTTTCTGGGGAATGGCATTGCTACAGGTATTAGTAAAATTTAGGTGATATCTGTCTATATTTCCCCATTCGGGAAACCTTAATATGGATTATCCACGCCATTCTGGATTTAAGCATTTCTCTTTAGAGATATACATGGCTGTCCTCCCATGGTGATTTATGGGTTTTCGTCCAACAAGACTAGTGTATGGTTGCTGCATGCGTCAGGGTTTATAATAATTGATTAGTTTCCTAGTTGGTAGGCCAATATTCAGTGACAGGCAGGGTGAGATGGGAGTTATCTTTCATATGGATGCAATAGCCCATTATCTTCCTTCCTTCTTTTTCTTCTTTTTTTTCATATCTCGTCTTCAAATCTTGATGCATATGCAATAGCATTATATATATCGTGCACAATATATTCAACTTTCCGTGTCGTGGTTTTTTGAAATATGATCGAGGCATTTTGAAAATCCCACTAGGCTTTTTTTATTATTATTATTTTCATTCGGCTGTATACTGCATTATTATTCAACCTTTTATACGCGATTCAAATTGAGAATTGCAAAACACACACAGGATTTGCCACAATGAAGATCAAAGTTTTAAAGAGATATTTTTCGTATACAGTAAAATATGTTAACTTAGTTATCTATCAAATTTTCTCTCTTGGAACTTGTATTTTCCAAATATACGTACGTCTTTGTTTCAAATATTCTATCTACGACCTTCTTCTTAAAGATATCCATATTATTATTCACAAGCAGAAGTAAATAAAGCAAACATGAATTAGGTATTAAAGACCTTCATTTTAAACCAAAATACTGAGTTAGGTTTTAAAGAACTTCGTTGTAAGCCAAAATACTGAAATAGATGCTAAAGATCTTTAATTCAAGTTAAAATACTGAATTGCGGAGTTAAAGATCTTAATTTCAATCCAAAATGCTTAATTATGTGTTAAAAATCTTTATTTCAAGTTCAAATGTTCTAATTAGGTGTTGAAGATATTTATTTCAAGCCAAAATGCTGAATTAGATGTTAAATATCATGTAAATATGATATCATAATCCTAAATATTATATAATTGTGATGTATGTTAAATATCGTATAATCATGAACGCTGAATGGTAGGCGTCTACCCTTTGTGGATACAAGAAATCAGTTTGTTAGACCATGACTTTGGAGAAATCATTTAGGAGGGGTGAAACTTGGCTAGACGGCTGCGAATTCGACCGTGTTCAATGAGTTACCTGCACCTGAAAGCGTACTTTGTCTAGTGTTTCATAAATCAATATGATAATTTTCACTATAATTTTCTATGTTCATATGTCATTTTAAATAAAATGAATGGCGAAGATTTTTTGAACAACGTCATAGTTACTCTTTCGATTTTTTTTAAAAAAAAATGTTGTACTAGTTTTGTATAAATCATGTTTTCACGTACTCAGTTACAAATTCCTGCTAACAACTTTATAAACAAATATTATGCACGAACATAAAAAAATTTCAGCACATTTTCACTAAATTCAGGTGTTTATTACATAACATACATGATTGTGCAATTCTTAAATTAAATCATATTTTTCTAGTTATTACTGAAGTATCATTCCTGAAATATGGAAAAAAATATAATGGATTTCCTCGGATAATAATTGGTCCAAAGAAAATTTATCCCAAAATCTCCTATGTCGCTTTTCATAAAATTGTCTGTAGAAACTCACCCCAAGAGTATTTCCGCATGTGAATTTTATAAGATTTAACTTATGACATATTGCAGAACTATTCATGAAAATATTAGTTAAGTCTAAAGTCCAGAATGAAAAAAGAAAATAGTATAGCCTCTAGGTCTGCTTACATCACAACGAACAATGGGGCGTGCATCAAGACATCATTTTTTCACATGCATAAGCCATTGTGTAATTCACTTTGATTTTCTCCACGATTATCATACAGTATTTTCTCCTACCACCACTGCTATATTACCTCCTACTCAGTAAAAAAAAAAAAAAAAAAAAAAGTGCTTACAGAGTCCCGTGTACGTATTTCATGTGGATAGCTAGATAAACTACCTCTAAAGATCAAATACGTACATGTCTATATAAACGCTCAAACATACGTACTAAAATAAACACATGCTGTAGTTACGCATATCAAGTAGTTACAAGCACGGTTAATTTTCATGAATTGATACAGAGAGAATCTCAGTTAATGAGGCACGAACCACTCTCCAATTAATTGGGTGCTGCATCAAGTAATGCTGAATATGTTAACGTTAGATAAAATGAGTTCATGCTATCACATCCCACAGAAAGCAACCGTGTAATTACACGCAAAACGAGAATACCATGCGGTGCTGCACATGATTCGATAAGCATTCGCTAAACGTTACTTGAAGCGTGTGTGTATGTGTGTTGTTTGACCTGCTGTGTATGTGTGTGTTATGGTAATGTCACTCTTGTTCATATATGCACGAGTACTCATAAGAAATCACAACTAAATATGAAACAAGATGTTCCAATCTCATAGAAACATCTACGTGTATCAACACTGAGTAAAACAGTAAATAACTTCGAACGTGTATAATAGAGACAAGATGGGTTAGTAAAACTGTATATGGTTTCAAAATAACGTTCTAAAAGTTTTCATAAGCAAATAGCTACAAGACATCTAATGTATGTTTCTTAATCTGAAAATACAGAAATAAGATATCTGTTTTCTTCCTTTAATTTTAAAAATGAAAACTTTCTTTCATTTTCCTTTTGAAGAAAATCATAAAGGGCCATATACTGAATTAACTCTCATTTCCTTTTTCTTATTACAAAGTTTTATATTTTATTTTGGATTTTACATCTTTATACAACATCAAGGATATGAGGAACAAAACCTACTGTTAACGTAGGCTTCAAACAACAACTGGGGCTTGAATATAATACAGTTGATAGATTTACAGACATTATACAAAATCGACTCTCACAGTATAAGTCACCACAGTATCTCGCCTCCAAAAAGAGCTAGATTTCCCTCCCTACTAGTCTAATGGCTAGCAGACTGTCTACGGTGCTCCGGGTCCCAGGTTAGATTCTCGGTGTGAAAGCCTTGAAATTTAGATGCATTACTATGGCTCGTATCCTACTTTACATTGTAGATCCATTTCTGATATAGTCTCAGTGCTGAAAGGGACGCTAACTTCCAATCTAACAAACCAAAGAGAGATGATTTACTGGACCGTGCCATGTATTTCAGCTTATAAAGTTTTCATTAGCTTCATATCTAATGACGCAAATTTCGTGATCTTATTATTCACACACTTTTGATTGTCCTATTGACTTAAAATTTTATAGACATCTGTGTACCTGATAATAATAGAACAGCTAGTTAATTATAACACTATATATGTATAGGATGATGTAATATTACATGAATAAAATTGATATGGTACAAAAACTAAGCTTGTAGGTATGTTCTGAGACAGAACGTAAATCTAATAAGGGCCATGCAATCACTTTGAAATAAGCCATATTCAAATTATTTTTTTTTAATTCACACTATGGGCTGATGCCTCTATATCAGTGTTTCTCAATCTTTTCAAATAATTTGGGACCAGTTTCCAAGAATATTAGATTTACTTTAAGAAGTCCAAATGTATACCTTAAAGAACATTTTTCTAATTAGTCTGGTGTTAAAATTTGGAAACGTAACAGTTTTCACGGCTAATATGATTGTGAAGCTTCGCGCAGTGCTTTCCCCTGTTTTCCCATTCATAAGACAGCTGTGCTCAATGGCGATTAATATGAAAGAGTCTCAGATCTATTTCTATAATATATATACAGGGTGTCCCAAAAGTCCCCTGACAGAATAAGATAACTGTAATTATCAGAAAAAAAATAAATTAAATCTTTAAATTTTAAGTCCAACGATAATGCCGATTAGGCTAAAGGATACGGTGATGATGAGAAATGAATGAAATAGTGGAATGATGAAAGTGGGAGGAAACGGGAGAACCCCGAGGAAACCCACGTACACGGTGTTTGTCCACCACAAAGTTCACTTGGCGCGAGCTGGGATCGAACTATGGATCCGATGCAACAGAAGTGAATGCTCTACACTCAGCCACAGCGGACCCCACTGTTATAATCAGAGTTACAACAAAATGTAAGGAGGGAAACCGTCTCCAAATATGATGTTTTCAATCTAAAGTGAAGGATTTTTTTTTTTTTTTTTCAAATCGGACGAGCCGTTTGGGCTGTACAGTCTTTATGCGTCCAACGTCATTTGAAAATGCAACGTTGCCATTTAACTGGACTCACAACGTAAGTGAACGAGGTTACTCTTTGAAATGAGGGCTAGCCATCGGCACGTTAGCTTAAAAGACAGTAACTTGTTTCACTTATGTTGTGGGTGCAGGTAAATGGCAACTGAGATCGTGGTTTTCGTCGTGGTTAGAATTTACTGTGTAGTGTACGCAACACTCCCTTTTATCTTATTCTCTCTCTACCTAATTTGTTTTCTCTCTTTCACGTTTTTGTTTCTGTCCCAGCCATGCCTCGACGAATCACGAACTCACCCATACCTATATCATCGCCAACTGGGAGCTGGGGAGAGGAAGTCGGGGATATAAGTACCGTATAATAAGAATGTGTACTTGTAATTAAGCATAAGCATGCACAACGAATTAAAAATCAATTTTACATGCCAATAATAAAACCTGATTTAAAGATATATTATGCATATAATAGCATTTAACAATATATATTCCTACATTTAAAATAACATTGAAACTTGAAAAAAAAAAAAAAAAAAAAAGCTTTTACTTTGTAATTATTAGGTCCGTTTTCGATTTTAACTATAAAGGTTTATGGTGGCTTTTTAGTATGTTCAACAATTCATACCAGGTTTCATTCACAATGCTCTTCGACCGGTCAATCAATTCGCTGCTGATGCTGTCCAGGTGTCGAATCTCAACTGGATACAAGGGTCCGTAACAGGTTCCACAGACGAAAATTTAAACTGGTTTGCACTAATCCAATGCCAACTGCCTGATAATCACTTTAGAATTTCACTCGTGGGAAGCCCAAATGATGCGTAACAACTCAGCACATGAAAACATAGACTGGTGTTCTGAGATATGAGAGCAATTTCACATAACGTATATTGTCAACGGAAGAAATTGACTCTGAGTCCTTTTTACATTTAAAGATTATATCTTAATCTTTGATTAACTCAAATTAATGTTTGTGCTCTACCCGAATAAAGGAGAGCTCTCTTAATAAAGCACGGACACAAGTAGTCCAGCTCTCAGTGAGGCAGGCTCGCGAATCACCTTAGGATGGCACACCCGACTTATGATCAGGGGCGACCTACAGAGCAATGATCAACACGGATCGTGCGTCGACCCGAGCAGAAACACCACTGGAGATTCCCTTAGCTAACTATGGCCTTTTTAGATACAGTTTAGCGTAGGTGGAAGGTGAGAATACCGAAAATCAAATATAGAGAGGATCATTGCCCAATCAACTCTCAACTACAACAGTGCGTCGGTGACGGGTGAGAGTCCCGAAAATCAGACACAAAGAAACAGTCACCATAAATGCTGCGATCACGTAATCAGTTCCTCTGCCGCTTAACCATATACGGCCGTAGGGTCGAAGCTAGGCTTATTAACACATATACAAAACATACAAAACTGATTAAAGAAGCTCCGAGATTATTCCTTCATATACGAGGCTCGGTTAATAAAGTTCAAAATTAACAATGTCTTTTCCAATCTCTTTCAAATTTGATAAAATGAGCTTGGGGTCGGTGACTCAACATTGCATTTTCATTTAATATTGGGCGCATAAAGAGTGTACAGCCCAAACGGCTCGTCCGATTTGAAAAAAAAATCCTTCACTTTAGATTGAAAACATTATATTTGGAGATGGTTTCTCCCTTTTACATTTTGTTTAACTCTGATAATAATAGAGTTTCCCTATGTCAGGAGACTTTTGAGACACCCTGTATGATTTTCTGCAGAATTCAGAAACATTGTCTTGTTCCATTCACATTATAGTGCTGAAAAATTACAGGAGCTACCTAATTTCTTGTTCTAAAATTCAACATATTTTTTCTTAGCAACACTAAACTAGCACGCTTTAACACAAAAATCGTTACGCTGGCAATGAGAGTTTAGTCTGATACAAAAACCCCGTTACTCTTTACTTACCTGCAAATATCCCAACAAGTGGTCATGAGAACCTTAGCAGTAGAGAAACGTGTTTTCGCGTTTTATCAATGTGAATCTTAACTACTTAACCTTATGGCTTAAAGATTTAACATGCCCTATTTCTGTATGATACTGTCTACATATTTTTCCTATTTTCTTTTAGGTCTTCCCAAAGCAATCAAAATGGTGGATGCGTAAAATAGCTTTGAAACAAACATTTTATGTAGTCAAAACCACTGCTTTCAACTACGAATTTTCACTTCTATTCAACTACAATTTATGATTACTAATTTCCCTGAATTAAACAAAACAATTCTCGCTGCATGAAATGAAGACTAGTTATTAATTTGGTTGCTTTTTCGGTGAGAATGGTTGGTTCGAAACTACTGCGGCAAGATGAACACCAACGTATTAGCACCGTTGAAAACTGGTCACCATCAATAAAAAAACAACCGTTGACCAGACACTCATTCGGTTACTTGGATCTCATTTCATTAATCAAAGAATTTCCCTCAATATCAAGTTCGTGTGATATCTATCCACTGGCATGCATCGAGTGTGGAATTGTACGTTATGTATCTTCTCCATATTCTACGGGGACGGGTATAAATTTTACACTTCCAAACTGTGCTATGCATAAGTGTCGAAAGTATTACCGAACCGCTACATCCGCTTATCGACAGGCAATAGAGCATAAACGATAAGACATATCGGGAAATGGTTTTCTCGAATCGATTTAGCGTCCCAAGAATAGGTTCCAAGCAGAGCGGATCCAGGGGAGCGATCGGGGCGATTGCCCCCTCCGCAGAGGAGGAAAATTTCGTATTTTGTATATAAATAAAACCCATCCCAGAGTTTTGGAGCTCTTTAAAGTACCTCTAAGTATCAGTATTACAATCCACCGCCCCCCTAGAAGTCCGTCCTGGATAAGCCCCTGGCTCCAAGTTACCTGTCAACTCTCTATTAAAACCGGAAGTACCAAAAATTAACCATTTTTGTTTTCAACATTGATGGTCATAGCACAAAAACGAAAAAAAAAAAGAAAAAACAAATAGCGACAAGCGGTTTCCAAGAATCGAAACAGCGCAGCGTTCACAAAAGATACTATCTCCACAATCATCTCTATATTAAAGATAATTAGTCTAGTAGCTTAGCGACTGGATCATGCAAAATGTGATACCAACATACCACTTTCAGGGTTGATAGACCTATTAATAAGAAGTAAATCCTGATATAGACCCAAATCGGCGGGGGTCTTGTTTTAGGTATATGACGTCATCAATATGGCCGCCAACGAATCTCGACTTAACTGAGTTTAAAAATGTATAACTCCATTACCATTGAAGGTAGAAACTTTCTTTTACGTTTATTTTGCAGAGAATACATTGTACCTTTATTGTCATTATAAATACTTGCCTTATATTGCCGCCATTTTTAAATATGGCGTCTCAAACTGGAAAAATGTTTATTTTCAAAACGATTTTCTATGTTTTATAGCAAATAACTTTGAAACTACTATGATTATGGGAAAATACTTTGATATAATCGTCAAAGGTCATTTCAATAGCTTTCGAACGCGACCAGGATCATTGATGTATCTCAACAAATAACCGAGATAATCAATTTTTTGTAGGACTAAATGTCGAACTTTCGTGAATAATGTTCGAATGTATCCGTAGATGTAGTTATATGGCATTTGTAGTTCCATTGGCCCTTTGATAATAGGAACATAGTACCGCTACCAGAACGTGGAGAATAGCAAATCACAAGTGTTTATCTTTTGTCCGCGCTGAAAACCCTTTATAATGTCATAAATCCAAGATGGCCGCGCGGTTTATCTCCGGTACGAGAAGTGAAAATTTCTCGCCACAGAAAAATAATAGAAACATGCAACAAAAGCCAATCTCTTTCTTTGGATGTGGAAAAATCTTGATATAACATGTGATTGACTCTCCTTTGTGTCTACAAGCCAGTATATGACGTCATAAACACAGTATGGCGCCATGGCTTACATATGGATTATGAAAATTATTTATTTCTCGCATTAGAGAAACGATAGAAACGTGCAACAACCATCAATATCTTTTTTCATATGTAGAATCATAAAGACATAAGTTTTGTCTTTTCTTTCAGGCGAAAGGCGAGTATATGACGTCATAAACCCAAGATTGCCGTCGACTCTTAAATATGTGTAATACATAATATTATATGATTTATTTTTCTCGGCCCAATTCAAATTTTGGTACACGGCCATGAACCTTGAATCATTTCTTTTTTTATTTGCTGGACAATCGATTTTATTCGATCGGTGAAATTCTCCTCCTATTGTAGTGCATTGGATCAGATTTGGTCCTGGATGTTCGCCCTGGATCATATCAATTATGCCCGTTGGATGTCAGTATTCGTAAAGTCTTTGGGAGAATTGAATGTACGAAACCCACAAGTATATGATGAATTTCAGAAAGGTAATTTTGTGGAAAGAAAGACTAACAGTAAATATTCGTACATGTCCCACGACCAGTTACATGAACAATGTAAAAAGGATCTAAAATGTGAAGGAGGTGCCATTGGTCTATTTGATAATGAATGTGCTCTTCTGCGTTGGATGGTTTCGGGTCCAGTGATTGCTGGATTACTAACCGAACTTGAGAAAGAGGCAGAAATAAGTGACGATTCAGATTATCACAGTCATCATGAAGATATAGACGCTTTTTCCTCTAGGTTCAAAAAACATGTGAAAGCTTTAATAAATGCATGTGAAGATGATGACAGAAATACATTTGCTCAAGAAAATGGTGCCCTAATATGCGTTGCCACATATGCTGTTATGGATGAGAAAGCAGCTGAGTGTCTTCAAAGCAGAAGAATTGGGAAAGCAACAGGACAAACATTTGTTCGGAAACGGCTCATCGAATGCCAGACGCCTTTAAGAGAACCGATTAAAAGAAATAAACTTTCGCTTTTTCACACATCGCAAAAAGAAGGAACGAAGAAAGGACTCAAGGAGTCAATTTTAAAGAGTTACTGTAACCTGTTTTCTCGCTTATACATAGCTTGTCAAAGTCGAGGTGGAAACATCAAAGATTTCTTTGCTCACGAAAACCTTTCGTACCCTCCGTCACTCTCTTCAAATGGTGAATTGCGCAAGGGAGCAAAATCAGATATTATTTCTTGCTTAGAACCACTTGGAACATCACAATACGATATACCTAGTGTATCGTGTGTTATATTTGATGAAACAGTATTAGCTCACATGCTGAAGCCTATTCCGGGACAGACGTTTTCTATGTATTACACTAACACATTTCAACCATTTTTAGAAAAGTTTGCAAGTGATGTCGTCAGAATAGACATAGTCTTTGACAATTATGATCCTGACAGTCTGAAAAAAGAAGAACAAGACCAACGAGGAAAAGGATCAAGAATACTTGTGAAAGACTCCACACTGACTCCCAAAAAATGGGCATTGTTTTTGAATAACTCTGAAAACAAAACTAATTTATTTCGACTTCTGTGTAAACCCTCACAGAACATAAGTGATTCTAGTGGTAAGAGAGAGATTGTGTATGCATGTGATGATACCGCAATCAGCAAACTCTAATATGGACGTGATAAGCCTTATGCCCTGCAAATAAGAAGAAGCAGACACACGCATGTTCTTGCATGCATTGCATGCCAGCAACCACGGACATAGGAATATCTCAATTAAAACTGTCGCTTCTGATGTTGTTATTGCCGTTGCTTTATTTTTGAGCTCAATGTATCACACTTGTGGATTGACTATGGGAGTGGTAAAAATAAGAGATATATTCCTGTCCACGAAATTGCAACAAGCCTAGGAAAGTCTCACTCAAAAGCCCTGCTCTTTTGGTACGCATTTGCAGGGTGTGACACAGTGTCCGTTTTTGGTGGTCATGGCAAGAAGACAGCTTGGCAGGTGTGGCAAGAATTTCCTGAAATAACAGATATATTTATCAAACTTTCAGTTACTCCTGCTGAAATTTCAGCTCAGGACTTTGCAGCTCTTCAACGCTTCACCGTACTCCTGTACGATCGCTCTAGTTCTTTGCTAAATGTTAAAGACTGTCGACAAAGATTAATGACGAAAAAGAATTGTTTTTACGAAGGGATCGCACCTACATAGACAGCCTTATTTCAACACTGTCTGCGAGCTGCCCTACAGGCCGGGTATTACTGGTCTCAAACTCTCCAGAAAGTGCCCATAATACCCGAAATTTGTAAAGGGGTTGGAAGAAGGTGGATCGTGGTTATTATCCTCTGTGGTCCTTACTTCCAGAAGTTTCTGCGCACTGTAGAGAACTTATTCCTGTGGTTGCAAGACTCCTTGTCAACATTCTTGCAAGTGTCAAAAACTTGGGGTTAGTGTGCACTTTGTTGTGTACCTGCGATGGACAGTGTGATAGAGTAGACCATTTTATTGTGAGTTGACCTTGTCTAAATAAGAAATGTGATTAACGAAAATTACTTCCCCTAGTTCTCTGAAGTACGTTTCAGATATTAAGTTAATAGTCATACTATCTCACAAATATTTTCTCTTCCAAATTCTTAACATATTTAATTGTATAACTGTTTATTGTGTTTCAAATTTGTCTCTCGCTGATATACTGTTAAATTTATACATTGAGTCTGTTTCATAAACATTTTAATACAAACTCCAAAAATATCAAATTAAGCTGGGCGGTGGTTTGAAAATGTGACGCCTTTTGCCTTGAGCTATTTTGTAAAATAATATGAAAAGCATAATTTTCAGACAATTACATTCTCAATGGACTGATTAAAAATATTTTAAATGTAAAATATGTCTTTCGAAATGCACAGTTCCCATATTCCTTGAAATATTCATTTAGTGCAAATACTAGTGCAAGCCTTATACTTTCATATAGCTCATAATTCTTTGTTTAATAACGAAAAATATTCACTTTCGGACAATTAGTATTAAAGAGAATATATTTCAAATTTATTTTCGAATAATGCATAATTTCAGCTTTGTTAGTTTTTCAGTTTAATGCATAATATAATATTCAAAATACATACAGCGGCTACTTTGTATAACGATGTCATACACTTAAACAAGACAAATACTAACCCTTGGGCAGAGACACGATATACCTTTGTGTTACTTCATGATCCAACTTATTTAAGGAGTAAAAATAGTGGGTTTGCACGTTTCTATCACCTTTCTTAGGTGAGAAAGGCATAGTTTTCTTCATGCATATTTAAGAGTCGACAACAATTTTGGATTTATGACGTCATATACTCGCCTTTCGCCTGAAAGAAAAGACAAAACTTATGTCTTTATGATTCTACATATGAAAAAAGATATTGATGGTTGTTGCACGTTTCTATCGTTTCTCTAATGCGAGAAATAAATAATTTTCATAATCCATATGTAAGCCATGGCGCCATACTGTGTTTATGACGTCATATACTGGCTTGTAGACACAAAGGAGAGTCAATCACATGTTATGTCAAGATTTTTCCACATCCAAAGAAAGAGATTGGCTTTTGTTGCATGTTTCTATTATTTTTCTGTGGCGAGAAATTTTCACTTCTCGTACCGGAGATAAACCGCGCGGCCATCTTGGATTTATGACATTATAAAGGGTTTTCAGCGCGGACAAAAGATAAACACTTGTGATTTGCTATTCTCCACGTTCTGGTAGCGGTACTATGTTCCTATTATCAAAGGGCCAATGGAACTACAAATGCCATATAACTACATCTACGGATACATTCGAACATTATTCACGAAAGTTCGACATTTAGTCCTACAAAAAATTGATTATCTCGGTTATTTGTTGAGATACATCAATGATCCTGGTCGCGTTCGAAAGCTATTGAAATGACCTTTGACGATTATATCAAAGTATTTTCCCATAATTATAGTAGTTTCAAAGTTATTTGCTATAAAACATAGAAAATCGTTTTGTAAATAAACATTTTTCCAGTTTGAGACGCCATATTTAAAAATGGTGGCAATATAAGGCAAGTATTTATAATGACAATAAAGGTACAATGTATTCTCTGCAAAATAAACGTAAAAGGAAGTTTCTACCTTCAATGGTAATGGAGTTATACATTTTTAAACTCAGTTAAGTCGAAATTCGTTGGCGGCCATATTGATGACGTCATATACCTAAAACAAGACCCCCGCCGATTTGGGTCTATATCAGGATTTACTTCTTATTAATAGGTCTATCATCCCTGAAAGTGGTATGTTGGTATCACATTTTGCACAATTCGGCCCTTTTATGCTGCTAAGCTACTAGACTAAATGACAAGTGGTTGATTGGGAATCGATTCAGCGTCTCAAGAATAGATTCCGCCTATTTCGATAACACTTAGTTCAAACCGGAAGTGTTAGAGCTTAACCATTTCCGGTTTCAACGTTGATCGCCACAGAGCAAAATGGAAAGAGAGAGAAATAGGTCTCTGGAAAAAAATTCGGTGTTTTGAAAATATGTTCTATGGCATATGTTAACTCTCTGCTCTAAACTGAAAGTGGTAGAAATAATAATAATAATAATAAACGGATCAACGTTGATTACCATGGAATAAATAGGGTCATCGACAACGAAAAGCGGTTTTTCGAAATCTATTTAGTATCTGAAGGAAATACACTATCTGTATCTGTATCTCTCTACTAAAACCAAAAGTAATAGAGATTTACAGGATTACTTCTACTTTCGGTTTGAATGTTGATGGCCATTGAGCGAAAAGGGGAAAAGGTAGCGACAATTTTTAGTTTATGTTTTATTTACTGTTTAAAAAATCGATTTATCGTCCTCACAATAAGTTTCGTGTCCTTCATTAATACTGTATTCAAACCGGAAGTAAATTATTTACGATTTCAACGTTATTCATCGTAGAATATGAACGATTACATATACATATACATATACATATATATATATATATATATATATATATATATATATATATATATATATATATATATATATATATATATATATATATATATATAAAGGGCCGGATCCAGGATTCTCCGACGGGGGTGCACCAACAACTACCAGTACTTTGAATTAAATTTGAGTTTTTAAAATGCCTTTAGGCATCTGTAATGTGAATGAGGAATTCCTCTGGAAATGCTAAGTGTCTGCTCTCGATGAATTCTTTTCCTTCAACCTTCAGAAAATTGACTTAAACTATTGATTTTGCAAAATTCGCTGCTAGCTTCTCACTTTAGATAGTGTATATTTACAACGAAGGGTTGAGTGCACGTACACCTTTGCACCTCCCTAAATCCGGCCCTGTATATATATATATATATATATATATATATATATATATATATATAGCAAGAAACGGTTTTTTGAAATCGATTCTAGTTTCATAGAGTAGATTGCATTTTTGCCCTAGTAAAACCCGGAAGTGATAGAAATTTACTACTACTTCCGGTTCCAATATTGATCTTCATAGAGCAAAAACGATAAGAGATTGCGATAAACGGTTTTCTGACACCTATTCCTCATTTCAACAGTAAATATTGCTTTTCTGTACAACTACTTAAAATCTCTACACCAAGCTCAAATGATTCTTTTCAACCCTTAATACGCATATTGAATAACATAAATCTTCCTGTTTACTTGAACGGCCGACATAACATTTAACTTAGGGTGACCAACTGTCAGGTAAAAACGAGATTGTCCCGTTTTTTCAGTACCATTCCCGGTGTCCCGAAAAGTTCTCCCGGGACTCCAACATGTCCGGTACTTACGTACATTGGGTACAAAAAACTTTTCGAATCGCTAAAATTCCCTAATTTATATTATTATTTTCTAAAAGAAGTACGTCTGATGTACGTCTGATGAGGATCTTGGCTAGAAGATCGAAACGTCACGTGTAAATGTGTTTTTATATTAAATAAGTGCAGTCTTGTTCAGCAGTGTGTTTATTTTTCTGATTTTATTCGCAAGACGTTGACTATGATTGTGTGTCAGTCTATTGTTTTCTAAGCTATGTGATTATATTGGAATATGTCCAATTACTGAGCAACATTCTTACGACGTTTGCGATATTGGATGTAGTAGCAGCACTGTTTTCCCTCCTAGGGCTCCCCACTCCGCAGACGACAGTGCAAGGGGCTGAAAGTCTTATGAAGAACAATGTAACCTGTTTTTACTCTCTGTTTCGGTCGATGGAGGATTGAGACGCTGTCATCAGTACAGTACAGTACAGTGTTTCCGTGATTTGACTAAGATGTAACACCGAACGAAAGGGGAACAAAGATACAGAACTATGAAAGTAAAAGTAAAAAGAAAACTAGTTGTACGTGAAATAATGTTTAAAAGTAAGAAGATGCAAATAAAATGAGTTGGAATCCGATGCTGAGGGTAATTATAAATCCGGTCGATGACAGATTTGAGCGCTCATATATTTTTAGTAATGTTTTTAAATACTTCATTTTTTTTTTTTGTTAGCTGCTGATAGTTACTTGTTATCTAAGTAATTCCACGAAATTTTCAATAGGTTTCAAACCAAAAAAAATGTAAATTTGCTCTTTTTTGGTGAGAGATACAAAAAGAGACCGAGAGAGAGAACGGAGAGGCTAAAAATATATTTAGGGAAGCAACCTATCCAGAAATAAAAGGTGTCCCGTTTTCTCTAGTTCACGATTTGGTCATCCTAATCTAACTATTCAACAACCGCATGTGCATAAGCAAAACATCACGTCCGACACTGCTCCGCATTTTTATCTTCACAGCAACCATCCGACTGCAACGTTTCCATCATCGCTTTTGTGGACAATTAACAAAGTTCGTGTGTTACGTGTGCGTATGATCTGATGGATAGAGACTGTTTTCCTTTACCAATCATCAGTGAGCTGGAAGATCTATATTACTCATATCTTTGTGGTACAGTGTATTTTTATGAGGTAGTGGCTCTCGAGTAGTCAATCGGTAAAATTCACAATTTATCACTATAATTTGAGGGAAGAAAGCTTACCTAATGTATTAATTAGTAAATTAGTAAGTTTTCTTCCCTTAGGTTGTAGCGATAAAAAAAAAAAACATTATTTTTACCGATATGACTTCCCTCAAGAGCCGCAACTGCTTTCACGACTTCAGGCATGCTTCTGCAGCAGTATAGATAGTTGTGACCTACAAAATTTGTGCAAGCGAAAAGATGTTTGTAATATTTCAGATGTTCAGTATAGAAAATTGTACAGTCACCCACAAAAGTACCTGGACCCTTGACTGTTATAATTCCATTACTTGGGGTCCAGGTACTTAAGTTAGTGACTGTACACTCCTATCTTTTGTTCATACACATTTCGTTTTCTTTTTTTCTTTAATTTCAATTTGACTCTTTCCTTAATTTGTTATTTATATTTTTCATTTAAACTGCTATAGGAGATCATTCTAATTTTTAGCGACTTCTTTTAGGCTGGAAGGAGAATAAAATTGCGTTTACCAGTGGCGTATTTAAGGGAGGCTTCCAGGTTTAAGCCCCCTCCCCGAAATTTGATTTACTATTTTAAAGTAAATTAAATATCTTGCAGAATTTTCACATTTCCAGGAATGAAGTTATCAAATCCCCCGCCCCCCTCCGAAACAAAATCAAAAGTACGCTACACTAATCAGATTTGTAGCCTAAAGAACTGAATAATTTAAGAATGAAGAAATAAATATACTGCACTTCTGTAAGTGGTTATGAAACTTCGTAAATTTTACTGCAGCTAGAATTACACTCAACCACCAAGAAAGAGATGTCTAAAAAGTAGCGAGCCTTTTGAGCATGAGGTGGCGTTAATCTCTCAAATCTTAGGCTATATAAGTTGCAGGAGTTAGGCCTACCGTCATTCCAACGGCTGAGAGTTGAAGCTAGCAGGTATGCAGAAAAATGTTGTAATTCTTATAACCAAACGTAAGGTATTGTGCTGCGGAGGTTAGTGAGCTTTCCACAAAACTGTGCTACATTTGGTTTGGTGCTGATTGCCACAGTCAATTATTGGTACTAATTTCCACGACTGGCGCTTATTGCCGATATCAAGGTGCTGATTGCCACGACGACCTGCTGACTGCCACAAGCCTAAGAGAAATTGTATTTGGAAAGAACGGAATTAATCCCTCATACTAAATTCACTAATCATCATAGTAAATCCAAGTATTAAAAAAACAACTCTTGAAAAGCCTAACAGACCACTGGAATTGACCAAGGACTTGTACTTTAAGAGCGTAACAGTCCAATAGTATTGTAGATAGAGTGTGTTGTCTGAATATTTTTTAACCTTGTTCCAAACATGTTTTCGACATTTTATTTTTATTTTTTTTTTTATTTTTTTTTATTTTTTGTTTCTTCTTTTCAGCTATGTGTGAAAAGAAATAAAATAAGATGTCTAAGAAGAGTGAAAACTGGAAACGACATTGCACCAAGTCTGCTGAGTAATCACACTTGCACATCGGACCTGGGAGCTTGTGATGTAAGAAAACGACTTCTAAATTGTAAGAAAAGGGCCTGAGAGGATGTGCTAACACCTGTGTCTGAAACTTTCAGAGAAGAGATCTCTGTTCATATAAATCAGGAACTGAATCTTGTTACTACAATTCCATTGTATATTCAAAGTCTAGGAGGATAGTTCTTGGCATAAAGCAAAACAATTCCAATTCTAAAGAACTATTTTCCGGAGAATCTTTTTCGCTTCGAACACGGAACTTCCTTTCTGCAGTACGATAGATTAGAACAGAATAAACTGATTTTGTGTTTTGGATATGATGGTCTGAAGTCAGCGCTGAGGGACAGCAGCAGTCTTTTTTTTTTATGTAACTTTCAACAGCTGCACGAAACAATTTGCGCAGCTGTACACAGTTCATGCTGACAGGAAGTTCAAGTGAGAACACGTGAATCGTTCCAATTTTGTACGCAGTGCTAACTGACAAAACTGAAAGTATATACAGAGACCTGTTTACGTTTGCTAGAAGTTGGTCTGAACAAGACGACCCTAGTGTGCTGCAAGTGGGCTTCGAAAGTGCAACTATCAATGCTTTAAATACTATATTTCCTAATTCAGAGGTGTCTGGTTGCAATTTTCACTTTAACCAAAGCATTTGGTGGAAAGTACAGCATATAAGTTTGGTGAGCAACTACCTGCACAATGAAGAAGTGCGCCTACACATCCGTATGTGTGCATCGCTAGCACTTATACCTATTGAATTTGTTGATGATGGTTGGTTGCTCATCATGGAGCAGTGCTCACGTGAAGAAAAAGTTCAAGTCTTCTATGATTACTTCACAAGCAATGGCTAGAGAATCCTACCATTCCTATCAAGACTTGGAACTGCAGCGGCCAGGGGCACCGCACGAACAATGGTGTGGAACGATGACACCATCGGTTAAACAATGCATTTTCCAAGAAGTCCCCACATGTTTTCACGCTACTCAAGAACCTAAAGTAAAACGCAAAATCAAATTATTTTACTTACAGCAAACTTAAATTACAAGTTCCAGCGAAGAAGAGGAAGCTAGCCTACAAAAAAGTTGACGACAGGATCCAAGTAATTCTACAAGATTTGCCAATTCATAGTGACTTGAGAAAATGTCTTCGAAGTTTGGGCTATATACATAAATTAGAGTAATCTAAGTCAGTATATATTAAAAACATTTTTGTAAAGATTTTTATTTTCTTCTTTACTTGGCGACGTATGTACTGAAACAAAATGGGTGGATGACGTGTGTACTGAAGGAAGCTAGTGACAGGATTCCTATCGGAGCCACCTAAAAGTATGGATTAAATGTGGTGTGTTAAGGTCCATCATGTTTCTTTCATGTTTCTTGGCGTCCGATAATGTTACATGTAGCAACTTTCTCTAATGCTCCTGACAGTCAGCACGTCGTCATGGCAATCAGCACCTTGATATTTGCAATCAGCGTCAGTCATGACAATCAGCACCAATAATTGGCTGTGGCAATCAGCAACCGTGGCAATCAGCACCCCACCCTACATTTTACAATTTTATTTTTATAAAGGCACAATCGCTGCCCAGTCCCGTGAAGAAATTTGTGCTTTTCAAATGAAAAGTTTCAGTCAGTTTAGTACTCCAAAATGCTCCTCACAATGGACGACACACAATGGGAGTTCGAATATTTGAGGTTTCCGACAGACCAATCATGCGTACTTTCAAATTAACGTAGCCATTAAGTTGAAACCACACTTCGTCCGTCATTAAGGTGCAGATTGAGAAAACAAATTTCGATTTCCTGCAGTAGCCATGAGCTGTATTGTACACGTCTCGCATGGTATGAGTGCTTAACTCTTGTAAAGCAATGATTTTTATGGCTTCAGGTTAAGATGGCTCCAGGATGCACCAGCATTTATTCGCAATAGTCTCGTCTGCTGCAACAGACACCAAAGTGTGGCTCTACGATACTTACTGGTGAATATCTTCCTTCTGCGCCTCTGTCCTTTTCCAACACAGATTCACATGATCCTTGCGAAGTACGGATACTGTTCGCTCAACATTCTTAATGAGTTCGTGTATGGACGACTTGGTGGTGGATTACTATTGATCATAAGACGAAATGTATCTTGTCTATTAATATCTTCGTCTCCTTCGACTCCGGCATTTCCATGTCTACATTTGTAGTTGGGTTTACCTCGAATGATTTTCCTTCACACCTTTACAGGGTGTTTCCCTCTAGACGTCTTTCATCTTTCTCTCTGTTCAAGATCACTGTGCTTTGTCCACAGGTCACTACGTAGAATACGGAATATTATTGCTCTTGCTACGTTGAATACACCAGCACTTCACAGTTTCTCATCTCCTATGTCCGGTCCGGTTTATTGTGGCCCACTATGTAATATAATCAAATATACGTATGATGTTTAGGTCAATTAGAATAACCCAAACGTTTTGATATTGAAATTAGTATATAATACTGATATAATCATTTATGTATCATATTTGTGTACCAATATTTGCCTGTAGTAATGCAATTATATTTCAAAATTGCTTTTCTAGGCTTTATCTTTCTTTAGCAATAAGCCTGCACTGCTCCTCCTTAAATTATTATCAAGCTGTGTATAGCAATAATTTTTGTTTGCAAGAACAAAATTGGGTGAACGGACGGATCAAAAGCTGTAACATACCTTTACGTTCATAGTTGAAGGGTAAGGGGGGAAACAGAAGGAATGTCACAAAATTGCATTTTCGAGAAAACAGCGTTTTAATATTGAAAACAGCGTAAAAAGAATAGGGTTAATCAAATTGTTTTACCTTTTTACATGAATATTTCTACATCTACGTATGAATGGCATATACAGTCAAATAGTACCAAGAGTCACCAACAGATTCTCGACTATATGTATATTCTGTTTTATTTAAACCAGTGCTTGAGTTCTATATTTGATGCCTTTTCTTTTAGACGTAGAAATTCATAAAAGTTGTTTTTTTTTTTTTTTTTTGTATTGCGTAATGCGGTCATCTTGGCTTAGATTTCTGGTGCTGGGCCGAATTTCCAGTATTGATCCTGTATTTTGAGACAAGCTTGGAGAAAATTGTTGGTTATGAAAACCTGAAATACAGGTGTTTGGAAATACGATAACTAACAGGTTGGGGGATACGATAACTACGAAGTTTTCAATACAACTACGTCATCTTTAGACAAAGATCTTAATGACCTAAATAGGACTATGCTTTATTTATGATTATTACTATTTTAAAATATTAATTCAAAAATATTGATACAACCTCTTAATATTGTACACAACTGCTCAATGTTTTTACCTACGAAAGAAAGAAAATTGTGCAGATCTAAATCAAGTTTAAAAATAAATGTTCTTTCTATTTTGTACCCGAAGTACTTTGGCTCGTGCCAAAAGCGAACGTGCATAAACTTGATTTAGCGATGCACTCCAGTTACCGTTATGCTCATCTGCATTATATGATTTTCACATCAATGCATTTTTGTTCCAATAAGAAGTATATTTATAGCGCTTCATCTCTTTACAGACCTCGACTTAGACTACCTAGAAAAGGGGAAAGATGCCAGAGGCCTTACAAGAGAACTGCAGCCGGAAACGGAAGCTAGTCCAGACTCAATGGATCTTGTTAAGGTGATTCTGCTTGGCGCTCCACGGGTAGGAAAGACATCCATTATTCAGGTGAGAGCATTGTCTTCCATTTATTAACTAAAAACGCATTTCTTACTGGGATATAATTTACTTTGATTTATTCTTAGTTGCTCGCTAGTAAATTCATTTACTTTGAAGGATCATTATAAGAATAAGCGTTTTGTCACTTTTGGTAGGGCTGTTGAGCCAATAGATGGAATAGATGCCCTTCGGTCACGGTTTTTCACTAACCTCGAACATTAGATGAAGCCACGCTTGGTCAGTGGCTAGCACGCTTGACTTCGGTTCGCGTGGTCCCGGGTTCGATTCCCGGTGGAGGTATAGTTGAACGACCAAAGTGATTCGGATTCCACTATAATCAGTAGGTCCCCGTCTCCTTTAGCCTAGCAGACATAACCACGGGACGTTAAACTAGATCAGAATTTACATTATCTAATTTACCCTCAGTCTCCTGCTGAAATTGCTTTAGGGACTGTTGAGCCTCGCATCTGACCAAATCAATTTCAGTAGACGTTTGCTGCCTCAATGTGGTTATTGAGGAAGCAAAGTCCAAACATATGTTGTCGATTTTCTGGGTTAGCACCTCGAATCGAGATTCGGTTTCTCGTTTCGAGGTGTCAAATTTCTCATTTATTTCACGTCTCATCTCTCGGCTATTATTATCTATTTTTTCATTTATTTCGCGGCTATTTTCGTTCATTTCACGTCTCATTTCCTGGCTGTTTTCATTTATTTCGCGTCTCATTTCCTGTAGCATTTGTTGCAACGAAAGGAGGAGAGCGTCATTATTAGACGGCCCAGTCTTCCTTTGCTTCTCTTTGGGTTTATCACCACTTGGATCCCCATCTCTTTCATCATCATCGAGGTCAGATATCTCCACTGGAGATATTTGGCCTCGGTTCTTCGGGGTACTATACCCTCGCTCACCATCCGAATCGGGATGCTCATTTTCTTTTTCAGAGGATAAACTCATGGGTTCACGCGACTGGTGGAGCTTCCCCTCACATTCTTTGCAGTATTTGACTATCTCACCAGCCCGGACCTTTTCTGCATTTTCCGCAGTATCCTCTAAATTACTACAACTGAAATGTATCCATTTCAGCCCACATTCGTGACACCTCACTAGCCTACGCGAGACGCGAGCTCTTTTCTCACTACTTTCTAAAGTACATTGCGTACATGAGACTTCCGCGTTCTCGTGTGATACGACAACTTCTCTATTGGTTGCCATAGCTTCCGTACAAAAAGGACACAATATAAACACACATGCAATTATATACTTATAAACTAACAATACTTATTAATCAGGTACTATTCATAAATTAAGGGACTCCTATCTAATTCCCTCCTTGGGTCAACTTCCAGCATTTTCAAATTTTAGAATTTGACAAATTCCTTCATTTCCCCCTTTCTACAGAGAGAGACAAAGATAGCAGAACAGCCAATGACTATAATTATTTAATCTCACTGTAACTTTTAATTATGCACCTTTTGTGGCCAAGTCAATATGTGCTCGATCCTAAACAGTGTTTAATAAATAATTTCAGATCCGTTACCAGGGAAAACAATTGTTTCCATGGTAACTGTCCGATGTCAACGGTCGCCAATATTGAAAGAAAACTTTTGTCCGTTGCCATAGAAACCGTCGTTTCTAGGGCAACAGATCCTGTCACGGTTAGCCAATATTGAAAGAAAACAAAGATAAAAAAAAAGCTAATGTAGAGTTGGAGAGGATGATTTACGAAACATCACCTACTGATTGAAATCCAGATTATTTTCCAATAGAGTAACTTCCAATAAACCTTTGGTTATTGTTAATTATTCCATATCGGACTCCCGAAGAAAACTCATCGAAACAACTTATTGACCGTGCCAATAGCGACTACTCTCAATCATGACTCCGTTTTCTTTCATTTAGAAATAGGAAAGAAAGAGAAGAAAGTAGAAGGGTAAAAGAAGGAGGTAGGTAAAGAAGAAAGAAAAGAAATAGGGTATTTTAATGAGAAACAGATTACTGGATAATTCCGGAAATATAGTAAAAGGTCGGGAGAGTCGTTGAAAGATGAATCATTCTAAATGTTATTAACAACTAATCAATTTTGGAATGCTTCGGAATAGACACATGTTCCCTCATACCACCCAGACCTAGCTCCAGGCACAACGATCATGGGGTTGCCCAGACCTAGACCTGGAAATGAGAAAAGTGAAATTTAATTCTTTGTAAAGTTATTCCGACCGGTGACTGATAACTATCCAGCATCTGAACTCTGTCCTCTAGGATCGACCACACATATAAATTAGCCGAGGAAAAAAAAAAATCAAACTTATCAACTCAATATAAATTTATGTATCGCATCAATAAAAGTCTCAACTTCCTGGAAGAAAGATGTCGTATTTAGGCTTATCCTGCTATTTTTTGTTTCACTCCTAGAGCCGATTTAAACCATTAGTGACGGTCCTTCATGACCTAGGTTATTTACCTTAACACATATATATTAAAACATGACACATATATTACAGATGTTAATATGACAAATGATATCACTAAAATTACTTATATTAAATCTATCATGCATTCACACGCTCACTCACTCAGGACAGTGTATATATGTTTAAAGGAAACCAACTAACTACAAAGGTACAAATAGTTTATTACATTCATAGTGAAAAAAAAGGACAAAACAAATAATTATGAAGAAAATATTCAAAGCACAAGTTCTTGGTTATATATCAATAGAATACAAAGAGTTATATTTTAGTAAATTTTTATATATTCAATCATATTGACAAATGAAAAAGAAAGAAAAAAAAAATAATTACACGTATCATATCTTAGGCATGCTAAAGCAAAATGATGATTTGAGACATACGCAAAAGAAAAAAAAACTTATTTCACTTAAAAAAAATTGGACAAAGAGGAAAGAAGAAAAAAAAAACTTTTTGGTGTATTAGAACTTATATGAGTCTCTACCTCACGTCGAGATATTAAAATATTAATAATTTCGAGCGTCCAAATCACAACTCACGCACTAGTCGTAGTGTCCAAAACGTTTCGCTCCATTTAACCTAGTTTGTGGTCATTTATATATATCTATATATATATATATATATATATCTATTGGTTTACAAAACCATTCGTCGTCTATATTTGGTTTGTAACTGGTGACAGTTTATATCTGCAATCGCACACTGCTACGTCTATACCCATCTAGGGATTTCGAGAAAATAACTTTCACTAGAGGAAGTTTCTCCTCTTAGACGGTCTATTTCCAAATTTATTAATCGAATAATTTCAAGTTATTTATCCAACACTGGGACACTTCACGAGACCTTTCATTAGGATCACTTTCGTGTATGTTTATATGCATGGTTCGGATTTAATTAAAAGAAAAAAAAACGATCTTCCACAGGTGTACGGAGTATGATGGTTCAAATTGAGGATAAAAAAAAAAACTGGTCAAGTCACAGGATACACATGAAGGTGAGACGGATTCAAGGTGCACTTTCCACAATGGTTTTAGGTTAATTGCTCAGGGATAATATTTGTTATGATGTGGGTTACGTTTAGACCTGCCGATATTTTTTCAATGCATGCCATTATATAAGTACAGAGGTTATCACTTACATTGATTCAGAAGAAAAGGAAAATTATTTAAGTGCACGGCGGTATTCTTAACAAAATCTACATTCTTAAATTCGTCGGAAGACTTCTGGTAAACTATAGCAACCAATACACGTTTTTTTTTTTTAGGGGGACTGACACGAGCGCTCTTACATATATTCATAATACATTTAATATCATACTTTTACTTTAACATCATACTCACATACTAATTACACATACATTTCGAAGTATTTATTTCTCTCTATATATATATATTTATAATAAATGCGCACACATTTAAATTAATCACCCCCAACAATAAAATTTTTCAAGGTTGCAAACATTGTCCAAGAAAACAAATGACTTCCAACATTACATTTAGAAACAAATTAAATTTTATCTGATACCGCGCGTCTATAAATTTTTAACTTTTATATAATCAATTCGTGCTTAAATCATGGAAAGAAAAAAAAAACTTTGGAAGGCAGGCACGTAACACAGAGCATTTCTAGATATAACTAGGTAAATCAAAATACAATTTCTGGGCCCAGGTTAACTACAAAGTAATTGAAAACCAAAACATAAAGGAAAGTGACCAACGGATTAAAAAAAAGAAACTTAAGAGGAACGACGGTGAAAGAACGTAATCGAAGTGTCGTCAAATACTAAGTCTTTGTTCATTTCAGCGATAGGTCAAAATGTGATGGAGGACCCAATCATTATCTACTTTATCCATGAATCGTGTCTTGCAACGTCTCAGCTGGTAATTTCAGATCAGAGTTGTACGTTAAATAAATCGTAAGTAACAAGTTCAAAATCTCGGGGGGGGGGGAGGTTGAAAAATTAAAAAAATCTCGAAGTAAGAAGGAAGAGACATGGGAGAGAAAGCGGCGCCAACGAAAGGAGAAAGATTAAAGTACTACTCACTACACAGAAGAGTGATCGAATTTAAATATATAACAACTCATAGCCAAAAATATTCACATATGCCGAAAGAGGTGGTCTACTCAAATACGCAGACTCAAGGGGCGCCCTGCTGCCAAGGATGCAAGTTCTGTGTCCATCAGATCCCAATCCCACAAGAGTTTGGTTGTAAGATTGAAATCCGATCCCCGTATCCGGCCCAGACCAGCAGGATAAAAGGAGAGGGGGAAGGGGACCAGGTAACTACGTCCCCAATTTTGAAATCTCTAAGTAAGGAAAAAAAAACATTCGACCCCCTCAGAAGAACTAAGGAGGTTCTAGGACAGTAATGAAACTAGAGTAAAAGTATTAGCTAAGATATCCCTAACTAATGATTTGCCAAAAATAAAAAAAAATTAAATAAACTGAATTTCGGATCGGTGATTTCTATTGCCAAACTTCACCGATAGCTACCCCGCGCAGACACGCCACGGTCTGGGATGTCGTTAATTTCCCTCGTCTAATTAAACTAAGAAAAGAAATGAAAATACTTAAAGGGACTAGGGGTCGACATCCGGGTACGCGAAACTAAATTTCAATAACTAATTGTTTTGATTCTGTACCCAGTCAGAGCTGTCGCCTCCATGAACATTGTAAGCTAGCCTGAGTAGGTAACGTGAAGGAAAAAAAAAAATCTCACGGAGTGGTACATTCTATTTTAAAACCGACCAGAAAATATAATTCACTACAGCCCTGTTGTATAACTGCTACTGTCTTTTCATAATTTATTATTCAACATGTCTAGTCTGCGATTATATGATGCTACCCCTTCTATCAGATGGTATTACTATGGTTGATTACTATTATGACACATAAACTACAAAGTATTACCGTAGTCCGACTATATATCGCCCTCCGGTCCGCGTGATATTATGGTGCAGGGGTCAGAACCTGAGATGTTTGTAGTTACACGTATCTATTTAATATCTATATATCAACACGCGGCGAAGTATTCACTGGGCTACTATATATTTAACTATATGGGTGTCCTATATTCTATATTCATTTACTACAATATTCATATACTTATTAATATTCATATTCACATTAATATTCATTTGCCACGACGCTATATTCTACAAACACCCTGTTTCCTCTATCTACGCCCAGCCTATTTACACATTTCATCATAATACTTTAAAATCTATAATCACTACAAACATTTTCCCATTCCGATCACCGCACGATAACCTCACTCGAACCCAAGACTCTTTTACACACACACAATACTATGTAATACTTGGTAGCTTTATTAAGCACGAAAGAAAGAAAAATCCTACGTATGTTCACTGAAAATAGAATTATCTGCGATAATGTCTAATGTTTATAAAATTCTGCATCAACAATGAAATTCTACAGCCACGAAGAAAAATGGACATTTAATATATTTTCAAAGCGAAGAACTAGCATCATATCGCCCGACTTCTGTTAAAAATTTACGTATTGTTTATTTATTTAAATATTTAGATTTCTAGACTATGCAGAATGTTGAAATTTTCAGAATATATTAATTTTGGGTCACTTGACCTAACTGTACATTCATATGGGCTGTGAATTATACCTTCTAGGTTTTATTTCGGAAAGAAAGGTCAATTTCATGAAAACTAAATCACTAAGCACCTCGACGGAAGAATGGCGGTTAGTACTGACTTCTGACACTAGGGCTAGCGACGATATAATGAACCCTTGAACAACTGAATGTGACCTTGTACACGGAATTATTATACTATATTACGTTCACTTAATGACGGAGTAATAAAAATTTATCGCATAGTAAATACTACACTGTCCAACACACTCTTTCATCACTTAATTATCACTATCACTGATACTACATTACCAATATACACATACTACTCGAACTACAAGACACATCATGCCACATTCATACTACACACTACATTAATACATGTTATACTAATAAATATACACAGAAATCATTCCGATTTTACCATGTTAAATCGGCTCTATGAAAGGTAACGAAAGGAAAGAAATGAACAGGGCCAACTGGCCCTTGTATTTACTAAATCATATTCTTTACTCGACCTATTTAATCGATGCCCTGAGGGGACATATCGGAGTATTAGCTAGCAATAGGACTCCTGCCCTGAAGGGGCAGGAACCCGGAACAAACTGAATGTTCAACTCATCCCGCTGGAAGCCGTACTCCCAATTTGGGAGTCAGATAGGAGCCCTTACTGAAATTTACACGTGCATTGTGATTACTGGACTGACTACCACAAAATTAAATACCGCCATGTTACTAATAAATAAATACAAAAAGAAATCACATCCACTACATACACGAACACAAACGGTAGTGAGGCAGGCCTTACGTAACTAGAAAAGGAATAATTTTAAGGATAAGAATATTTTAAGGGAGAAAACACCACTCCTCCGAAACTGTTTATAGATTCCTAAGAAAACTCGCAAACTGATGCACTTTACAAAGCCTGTCCATAACTAACAATATCTGCACAACATGGCGTCATCTATTTTTTATTTCTTCAGTCCGGTTTTTACTGAAATTTAATAGTTTTTTTGGCTCCTAGAGACTTCCAACGATTTTAGGTTAAAAAACTCCCTAATATTACCTTGTTCGCAGTTTTCTCACTCCGTTGCAACCTTTTAAGCTCGACGATCGAAATCTGGCTGTTGTCAACAAGATTTTCCGGCTTGGAATGGAATAATTGCGCCCTAATATCATAGCGTGGGTTTATCAGCCAATCAAAACTAAGCATTTTGGCGGTGGGGCTTTGAAGCGAATAAAATTTGGTAAAATCTGGATCAAACTAGATTTTAAAAGGACCTAGGTATCTAAAAGAGAGGTGAAGGGTGGTCCTGAAAATTCTGTCGAATTTTAGATTGGTTATTTGATCTGGAACGTTCCGTCCAATAGTGGATCTATATTTTCGGATAGCACTGACACCGTAAGAATTGTAATAATCCATTTACATATACATATGCAAGACTTATAACTAATTTAAAATATAAATAAAGATATTGATTCCCAAAACTATCATTCCCAATGAATTTTTTACAGTTTTTCCATGTTAATTTGAAATAGAATAATGAACAATATTACGAATTATATGAACAGCCAGAAATTTTTTGTTAAACATCAAGTACAGTCGGTGCAAAAATTTCGGGTACCCTCCTATTAAAAACATAATTTCATTTGACTGTAATGGCATATTACAAAACCGAAACCAGATTGAACATTTGATCTACGAATTAGTACTAATAAAATTGGGAAAAAAATTCTTATTTACAATTTTTGAATAACATCTTTTTATATTTGAATATAGTAATGAATAATTGAGTAACGAATCCAGAAGAGCACAAGCTGAATTGTCCGAATAATTTTTGGTATAAACGAGCACTTGAACAGAGGGAGAACAATTATTCGTACAATTATTTAAATAACGATTATCCAAATTCTACAGGGTTGGCACAAATTCCAGTTACACCACGCCACCCTTGAAGTACTAAATATTCAAACTATGAAAATTTTAATTATAACTATAGATGTACACACTATTGATTGAGTTTTATGTGTAATGGACACCTGTTTGTTTTATATCTAAATGTCTAGTACGGGCTTCATCATGCTTCGAACACAAAATAGTGCGTCGCCAGGTTCTGTGGAACATTCATTTCAGCATTGCTGGAGTAGCCCATCTGAAAGCAAGTCTTCCAACTTCTTTCAATTCATCAACCGTAGCGTGACGTTGTGCTGCAACAGTATTCTTGATGAATCCTGAAAACGAATTGTCCCAGATGGTTAAGTCCAGGCTTCGAGGTAGCCAGTCAAATCGACTGAGTAATGAAAGTGATCCGTGGTCAATCCAGCGTCCTGGAAACACCTCATTAAGATATTTTCGAGCTGAAGTTGCAAAATGAGGAGGTGCACTATCTTGCATAAACCAACTCAGGGTTCCTCACCCAAAAAATAACTAGTTTCTTTTAGCATATCAAGATATCGATGTTGGTTAATAGGTCCATTAACAACACTATGTTCTGTGTAAATTTGTTTACTGTCCACACCAGTCCATATCATGACATGAGAAGAGTTATTCTTCATCTTCTCATAAAAATAAGAGTTTTACTTTGACCAGAAGACATTTCTGGCTCGGGAGCTTCAGTATATGGCACATTCATCACTGACAATTACTTTTCCACGTTTCGGGATAGTATCAAACACCTGAAAATGTGTGTCACATGCCTTCTTTCTTCGGTTTAAATCATTGTCACATAATTCTTGAACTAATTTTAGTTGATATGAGTGTCATGTTAAGTCATGTGTTTGCGTAGCATTCATTGGAATATACCAAGTTCCGTCAACCGTTAATGAGTTTACTTAATTGATGATCATTCCACTGACGCCGCGACTTTTCTCCATTGTTCCTCTCTTGTTGAGGTCTACCACTTCGTAATTTATCCTTAACACCTGATAGAGAAGTTTCTGTTCCCAACTCGAAAGTGTTCTCTTTGGATTGGGCTGTCGTCCGAATCATAGCTGGAAATCCATACACACATGTTCCAACGTTTTCCCTATTCTCAGCCTCTCATGAACCCACGTGCTTGTGACGATGCGTTCTTTGAGTGTATAATCATTGTTTATACGTTAAATACGAAATAAATAAATTGTAATTTCGACATATACAGTATATTTAAAATCAGCGTATATTTACAGTTTATATAATTACAGTTTACATAGTTCTATTATTTTATACTTAAGGGAAATGACGGGACTTTGTGGCTGCCCTGTTATTAACGTATAACAATAAAAAAAAGTCCAAAGATGATTCACATAGCAAATCTATAGACCTCATTGACCTTTACAAAATGATAAGTCTGAGTATAAATCCACATGCATTGGCTTCGATAACACCAAGAGAGACTGGTTTCAAGACTTCCAAACTATGCTATGCATAACTGTCGGATGTCTTTTAGAACTGCCATGCCCGTCCGTCCGTCTGTTTGTCTGTCGAGCTAAAAGGGTCAAGCTACAAGCGGTCTTTGACACACACTCAACGCCTGCAAGAATGAGTTTTCTCTCAACTTTTATCTATCTACTGAAACCGGAAGCGATGAAAATCTACGTTTATTCGATTACAACACTGATCAGATAATGGATGAAACCTAAAATATGAACCGACAAGTAGATTTTTCTATGTGGATTTAGTACCAAGAATATGTTTCTTCACTTATCTCATTCTTTTTATTGCAACCAGAAGTGATAGACATCAATTACCACTTCCGGTTTTAATGTTAAATCCCTATAGAGCTAAAACAATAAGTTATAACGAATAATATGGATTCAGTGTCCAAGGATCAGAATCCTGAGTAATGAGATGAGCCTCGTCTATCTTTAATCTTATTCTTCTTTTGCAACCACTAGTTGTAGATATGCTACTTGAAGTTTGAGTATTGAATTCACCTATTTTGAAAGTTTAACGTAGTTTCATACTGTAAAAAGAAAGTTACTAGTTTGTCTTGAAACCTAAAAATTAATACTATACAATAACCACGCCTCCTATTAAGATGAAAATGATACTGATGCATACACTAATCACGAGATACATTTTGACACTAAGAAGACGGCAGTATACAGTATGGTTAATGACGTATAGCCCAAAATTATAATTAATTAATGAGTTATAGCCCAAAATTATGATTGGTTAATAAGTTTTAGCCCAAATTATAATTGGTTAATGAGATATAATCCAAAATTATAATTGGTTAATGAGATATAGCTCAAAATTATGATTGGTTAATGATATGTAGCCCAAAATTATACTTGGTTAATGAGTTTTAGCCCAAATTATGATTGGTTAATAATATATAGCCCAAAATTATGACAGACTTTTAAACTTTAATTTTTCTTTAACTAGGGGAGCACTGTGACTCAGTGGTAAAGCGCTTACCTCTGGTGCTTGGGGTGCTTGGTTCGATCCCGCCAAGTAAGATTGTGGTGGACGACACCGTGCCGATAGATTTTCTCAGAGTATTCCTGTTTCCTCCCACGTTCTCATTCCCCCAATTATTCCATTATCATTCACTTGCTTTAATTATTGTCTCCCTTAGCATAAAGGGTACAATCGTGAGACGTTAAAGTGACAGGATTTCAATCACGGCTTAGTGTTACAGGATTTTTAGTAGAAAAGGTATAAACTCATAAAGAAATTGTATAAACAAAATAAAGAACATTTATCTTCATTTAAAGATACCCAAGTTATTACACGATATACTCCAATAATAAAAATATGGTTAAAATGTTGTTATATGACGATACTCTTCGCGGACCTCTGGTGACGTGGAGTGTTTCTGATTATTTCTAGATAAAATTAAGAAAAACATTCACGGAAATAAATATTGTGCATAAATTTACAATGTGGAAGGAGACGAATTTCGGTACGAAACGAGAAAAGTTATTCGAGAATCGAGACGAGACGACAGAAATTAATTCTTCAAGAATCGAGACGAGACGAAAAAAATAAATTCTTCGAGAATCGAGACGAGACGAAATGATTTCTTCGAAAATCAAGACGAGAAGACAAAAATGAATTGTTCGAGAATCGAGACGAGACGCCAAAAATATATTCTTCAAGAACCCCGAGACGAGACGACAAAAATAAATTCTTCGAGAATCGAGACGAGACGACAGAAATGATTTCTTCGATAATCAAGACGAGAAGACAAAAATGAATTGTTCGAGAGTCGAGACGAGACGCCAAAAATATATTCTTCAAGAATCGAGACGAGGCGACAAAAATGAATTCTTCGAGAATCGAGACGAAGACAGAAATGAATTCTTCGTGAATCGAGACGAGACGAGACGACAGAACTGAATTCTTAGTGAATCGAGACGAGACGACAGAACTGAATTCTTGGAGAATCGAAACCAGACAACAGAAATGAATTCTTCGAGAATCGAGACGAGGCAACAGAAATGAATTCTTTAAAATGGAGATTAGACGACAGAAATGAATTCTTTTAGAATCGAGACGAGACCAAAAGAACTACAAAAAATTTACGAGACTAGACGAGGAAATCTCGGTGTCCCGACAAAACGTACCAGCGACAAAACGTACCACTTGAATTTTCGCGACAAAACGTACCAGCGACAAAACGTACCACTTGAATTTTCGCGACAAAACGTACCACTTTTGACGACCTGTCATAAATGACAACCTGTCATGGATTAACTAAAGCATTTCTGATATTTACTCCACGACAAAACGTACCACTTATATAAATTACAACCTGTCTTGGACTAATTAAAACATTTCGGATATTTAATCCGCGACAAAACGTACCACTTCAAGTATTTTTTTTTTTCCAGCGTGTTTACAGATTATTCTCCAGATCGAACAAACTTCTCTTAAAGGCTCTGTACGTGACAAATGTAACATTAAACACGTTTATCAGCGAGTAAGAGAATACGAGTCTTCCAAAATACATTAGACCAATGTGGGTGCTTACATATCTAACAAAAGAGAACATAATGTTAAGAAACTACTTCCTCATGAACAGGTAAAACAACGGCAGTATAAGGTTGACAAGAACAGACAGGTAATGTATCGAGTTGTCAAAGTGTAGAAATTCATTGGTAAAAGAGGGCTCATTTACAGAGGAAATGTAGCAGCCTATAAACTGAAAGACACAGCTATAGATCATGGAAACTTTTTGGGTATTATTCCTTTCTTAAGCAAATTTGATCTTCCGCTGAAAAGTAATTTAGATAAGGTCACCGAGAAGAGTCATATACGAGGAAGTAAGCAGGATAGTGGTCGCATAACTTTTACTAAACACGGTGAATTTTGTTTTGAATGCTATCAACACACTTATCAGAGAAGATATTTCGAAAGAAGTCTCTCAAGCTTCAATATTTTCTGTTCTATTAGACACTACTCAAGATATAGTAGTTTCAGGCCAGTGCTCTGTTGTTTTACGGTATGTTGTTAAAATGGTTGTTAAACAAAGTATTGTTGTCATTGTAAAATGTATATCTACCACAGGCCAGTGTCCTTGCGGTTTACTGCTGGAAATTCTGCAGAAGTTGAACCTTGATATTAAGAAGTGTATTGGAAATTCAATCGATGGCTCAAGTAACATGCAAGGACAATATTCGGATTTTTTCAATTTACCTATCATCAGTTACACTGTGATTCAGTTGTTGAGTTTAACGGCCCTTTTAGCAGCGAGGCATATGAGACGGGACATACTGATTTACGGGAAATCCGAAGCACATGAGCTCCCACCAGGAATCGAACCCAGGTCTCCCACGACAAAGGCGCATACGGTAACCGCTTAACCACTAAGAAACTAGTTACACGTGTGGTGTTACGCTCATATACTCAATCATGTCATAGTGATCTGACAAAAAAAATGCATTGATTCTGTGTCATTGTTCTGCTGAATGACTGTGCGATATTTATGCGTGAGTCTTATCAGCGAATGGACAATTGGAAGATCAAATGTTAACAAAGGCGTCTTACAGTTATTGCGGAAACAAGATGGTAGAAAACACACTGTTTTTCAGAAAAAGTTTGGTTATTTTTCGAACCCAGAAAGTGCTTTGTATATAGAGTTGACCATAATAAAGAAAATTGCTTCTACAGAAAATATCAAACCAAAAGCTAGGTGTAAAGCGAAAGGATATATAAAAGATCTTCTCAAGTTCAAAACAACTCGGACAGCACAAATGTTCCTTAAGATATTTCAAGTGACGATCTCTCTGTCAAACTATCTAAAAATAGAGGGTGCTGCTAGTCTGTAGTCCTATTGGATGGTGCAGACTACTCCGTTCCAAGTGAAAGAGTAGAGAGATGATTTTAAATCCGTTAAGAATGCAGCATTAAGCTTTGCAGAATGGGCCAAAAACAAATTTGAAGACTTAGAACGTGATTTCTTTTTTTTTTTTTTTTTTTTTTTTTTCTATTGACCTGTCGACAATTCGCCTTCAGAAATGGACAAAGATTTTCCTGTGAATATGAAGATGAAGCTGCTTCTATCCAATGACCAGATATTGCATCGAAGCATTCAACACAATATTAGACATGGTAGTTTCGAGCATTTCTTCAAGATTCAAGAAGCAATGTACTTTATGGATTATTTGGACCCTAGACACTTCAACCAAGTAACAGAACTTCCAGACGTGCCTTTCGATAAACTTAAATATTTTCTGAAAAACTTCAGTAAAGAAGTTTCCAAGGATACTATAAATGTATTCTCTTGGACTTTTGAAGGACGTGGATATCCTTGAAAGTCAGTCTTGATGACGAGCACAACCGAGAAAAAATGACTGTCCTGATGGTGCAAGTGATTCAGAATTAGGAGAAAATACATTTGTTTACAAGGAAAGCGAATGCAAAACGTGTTGCAAAATTGTCCAATGTCCTGCTTTTTAATTTTGCAGAATTGTAAATTTTGCAGTAATACTTATCCAGGTTTCCAGCATACAAATTTTTATTGACTTTGCCCGTAACTCAGGTAACATGTAAAAGAATTTTTTCAAAACTTAAATAAACTGAAATACATTAAAAATAGGCTAACGAGTACCATGTCTCAGGAACATTTGAAAGCATTTATGTTGATGTTATTGAAAAAGATTTATTAAAAAATATTTCGAATACAAAAGTGATAGATACAGTAGCATCAAAAACTAGCACACTAAAACATCTGCTAATTTTGTAATATAGTATACGTTCTCCTTGAACTTCATATAATATTTTGAACAATTCAGAATAATATACTGATGAAAGAATATCAGGTTTTAATAGTCAATTGTTAATACTATTGACTTACTGTAGAAAGAAAACTGTGCAACTTGATTTGTGACATTGAGATGCTGGTGGCCCTTGTGGGAGAAAGCGCCCGCGCCCCTCTAATAATACCAATCCGTCCCTGGTCCAAAGCCTGGATAAAGTGTGGTGGAAATCAGCAAATATTCAAATATTGCATATGCAAGATTCTTGCTGGTCTGGCGAGAATTTAGCACATATGGTCTTGGTGTTGCGAGAATCTTGCAGGCATGGTCTTAGTCTTAGCCTTAGTCGTAGTCTTGGTCTTGCAACGGTACTTTTCTCACCACCAATCTGTTCAACTTTTAACCTTATTTTGGCCGATATATATACATATACTTATATGCTGTCCTATCAAGTGGTACGTTTTGTCGCCTGTCATTATTTGATGACTGATTGGAAGACTCTTCGCAAGTAGCCCTCCAGGCAAGTGGTACGTTTCGTTGCTTGTCATTATTTAAAGTGTTTTTAGAAAACCCTTCATAAGCATCCCTCAGGGTAAGTGGTACGTTTTGTCGGTGGTACGTTTTGTCGCGTATTCGAAATCTCAACCTCATTTTTCATCTTGCCTCTCCTCGTGGGTAACACAAATAAGTAGTATGAGTAAGGTATGCTTTCTTGTTTGTCTTTCTTTCTTCTTCTTTTTTCTATTTTTTTCAATTAGAACTTCCCACTGCAATTTACAGTAAGATTGAAACAAAGTTTAAGCGTATTAATTGAAAATGAGATTAAATGTATATATTTTTTTAATTTTCAATTTGTTTCTGTTACTGGAAAATAGAATTACGGAATGAGGAAATCTGGCGAAAATAATTGAACCATAAAATCTCGTTGGTAACTTGTTTAATAGAGAAAAAACTTATCAATTATTTTCCCCTTGTACTAATTACATTCATTTATTTTTAAAAATGTAATTTAATTGTTTTGCAAAATCTCAAATTATCATTTCCAAAGATACAAAAAAAAATATTGCAAGTATATAACGTATAGACATAAAATGATTAAAATTAAATTTATTCATATGTGAAATTGAAAAAAAAAATCCTTCCAACTAATTTAATTTATTTCTTTGTTGTTTTCTTCATCAAGATATTCCATATTGCGCTCTAGTCTTCATTCTGCGGTTTTCGAATAACCACCACAAGATACACTCTATATGCCTGTTAATCATGCGTTTCACCTATATATCAATGAAATAAGTATGTATATACTTCTCGATATTCGTTTGTTTGGCACAATATCCATCCCCTAATAGAGTCTTCACATTTTCCTGCTTGGGATAAACTCTACATACAAATTTACTCGTTTTTTTTTTTTTTTTTGTTTTTTTTTTTAAATCTCGAATGCTTTTCTCCTAAAATGTGATATTCTCCTCGGTTAAAATGTGATATTTTTTTTTATTTTTTTCCCTCAAATTGTACGTTTAACTGTTAGTTGGTAGCTTATTTAAATGTTGCAAGTAATTTTTTTCTCGCTCACTCTTAAAATGCCTCTATCAATGACTCCTCCTTTTCACCTTCCCAATGATACATTACTCCCCCATTTTGGTTACTTTCTCAAAGTGTTACAGCCAGGTGAAAATAGGGGAACGCGAGGAGATGGCGTCCACTTAAGAAAGAAAGAAAAAATTTTAAAATAAGGAAAGAAGGAAATATTATTAGAATCGCGCGAAAATGTGGATGCGGCGTCTGCATAATTCTGGAATTCTATCTCCTCACTGATTGCAGTACTTAATGCACAACACAATTGAGCGACTTGGGGCTCGGTCCGTTTTTGCTCTGATGAGCTCCTTCGTGGCTAAGTGGTTAGGATACGTGCCTTTGGCGTGAGATACTAGGGCGGCAGCTCATGTAATTAGGATTCCACGTTAATCAGTAGGTCCCGTCTGAATAGCCTCGCTACTGAAAGGGACGTTAAACTCGAAATCAACTCAACTCTATTTTTGCTCTATAATGATCAAAAAGCGGTTGATTTATACAGTGGTGCCCCCCTCATGTCCATGACGCACCCCCCTCAATTGTCTATCCGTAGGTGTTCTTCCATGAAAAAAAAAACTTTTCGATTAATTTTTACACCCCCTCAAACATATTTATATAGATTTTTAATCCCCCCAAATATTTCAATGACGCAATTTGCGTCATAGCCCCCCCTTGTGGGCACCCCTGAATTTATATAATTTCCAGTTATGAATCATCTCCTTCTATGAACTCAATTTCTAACTTTTGTCCCTTTATATCGTGAGTAAAATTGATAGTGATTCATCAAGTACAGTAATTCCGGATATTTTAGTCTCCAGGACGGACTGACAGACACACACACAAAGTAGATATATAAAGGAGTTTTGGTAAATCAAGCATCTAACGATTCGAACAACATTCATACAGGGTTATTATAAACGATTGAAGCGATTTCATAAATTCACTGTAGCTTCTAGTAATTGAGATATTGTAACAAAACTCAACAGTAACGTAGAAAAACTAAAAAAAAATGTTGCAGATGTAGTCCAGATTTCTCCAACGAGTGCGCAGCAGTGAGCAGTGAAGCAAGACGGCGACATGCACCGAGAAAGCATTTCACGTTATGGCATCCACGCTCTCCTGACCTAACACCATGCGTAGACCTTTGTTTTTGTGTGTGGAGTTATGTGAAAGATTCAGTGTTCACACCTCCTCTACCAGAAAACCTGCGAGAACTGCGAGCCCGCATCAACAATGCTTTTGAACTCATTGATAGAGACATGGTGCGCCCAGTGTGGGAAGAACTAGATTTTCGGCTTGATGTGTCTCGAATCACTAAAGGAGCTCATATTGAACATTTGTAATTGTTAACAAAAACTTTTTGAGTTTTTCTGTGTGTGAAAAAAAAATCGCAATATATACAGTAATAAGTTATTATAGAGCTGTGGAATCGCTCCAATCATTTATAATAACCTGTATCTATGTATTATTTTCTATTTTATTTGGTTTGTTGTTAATAGTTATTCAACCTGAAAGGAAGTTGTGAATTGCGGGTTGTATAAGTCTCAGACATCAACAATTTTGTCTTATCTGCCAAACGAAACAATCTCCTTTTCCAGAAATGCAACCTTACAGGAGTGAAATTTGAGAGGAAACCCAAGTTTGACATTTACCGTATTTTACGAACTTTTTTCTTCGAAAAATTGCCTCCAAAATTCAGGTGCGTCTTATACTAGAAATTAATATAAGAATGTTCATTGTTTAATTTAAAATTCCCGCCAATATTTAAAATGGCCATATATTCGATGCTGCGGGAAACCTATCTCTATCTGGCAACATTGGATTCAACTGGCAGCAGCAATGCACTGATGCGACGAAAATGAAGAACATACGACGTTCAGATGGCGATTTTCAGGGATTTTGAAGATCAATTCAGTTTTATAAACTTAAGATTTTTTTTAAAGTCGTAGTTGCCTTTGCAATCTAATAATAAAAATGCTAAAACTGTTAGGGTATTCTTTTTAAAAAAAATACTTAAAAATTAAGGTGGGTCTTATAGTCCGTAGCGTCTAATAGTCTGTAAAAAACGGTATATACATTTTAATCAATACCTAGGTAATATACCAATGCAAAACGGGAAACATATCTACGTATGGGGATTTACCCTCAAACAAAATCTGAAATGACGATGCTGTAACGTAAGCACATTTGGAACCCCTCAGAGCAGGATGTCAGCTATAGTATAGAACATATCTTATTACCAAATGTAGGAATTTTAAAACATAGATAAGCACTAAAAATTCTTAGAATATGCCCATGCAGTGTATCTGAAGCATTCACGTATATCTTATGATGCATTAATACGTATCGCATTGATGAGATTGAAATATCCACTTTTACTCCTGGTGGGAACCCATCCTTCGCAGTGCAACCAGGGAATAAGGAATCATATTTCTGGGCTTTCGGCATCTTTCGATATTTTTAGTCCGTCACGTATGACGTCTCTTGTATATGACATTACTGGGTAAGTTGGGAAGAAAGGAAGCGGTCTGGAACCTTTTATGATTTGTGCCATCCGGTATTTATCTGGTGTGAATGACAAAAACTCAGGAAAAACTTCACTTAGGGTGGATACCTTGAAAAGGCTTTTACACCTTTCTGACCGAGTGTTCTCACTGGCAATCGAACCAGAGGCCGCTTGGAGAAAAAGACGAGAGCGTTAGCAACTATAAGTGCTGCTATAATGTCTTGAACCGTGTCAAAAATGGGAACTAAAACTCACATCCTCACATGCCCACGCGTTTAGCCAATGAGGGTTCAGCTGTTGCTAAGCGAGAGAGCGGATGACGGAAGGGAGTGGAATTCCTTCAGCTGATAGCAGCGCTTGGAACGGAAGACTAGGTGTCAAGTAAATGTGGTATATCTTTTAGTAATGCGATAAGAACATATACCAAGCAATTCTGTCATTCGCGCAATATGAAGCAGAAATTAACTCTTTGGTTATTCGCAAGGACACAAATGATCTGAAAGTCTAAGGTAATAGTAGTTAAATTAGGATTAGAACCGGGATTTGGAAATTTATAACTCTTGTCAAAAGAAAATAAATAGAATCCAGGTTTAGGAGAGAAAATGTTTTAATAAACAAGAGGATGTAATCACAATGCATTTATAGATACTTTAAAAAATTTAGTGGATAAATATTAGAAAACCACCAACTACTTTTTAAAATATTAATTTATACTTTACAAGAAAAGAGTACATATAAATATGCATTATTTGCCTTGCAGCTTGAATATACAACCAGTTCATTTGCTTATGTTTGCAGATAGATTTATGTACGGCAAACTAATTTATCTAGTGCTAAGGGCATTCATTGCATTCCGCGATGCTAGAAACACATTCAGCATGCGAATCAAATTCGATCTATGGTCTATTAATTAATGGTGGTGGTAGACGAGCATCTGTTTAACCTAGATTCTATATAGTTTAGATGCAGTAAACAATTTTAGCTACACATTAGTGTCTATAATTTCTCTGTTCTTGGAAAGAGAGAGAGAAATGGATTCACCGTAATTAGTATTAACGGTATTAATCGGTAGTGAAATATTACTTGGGGTTTTCAGTAACTTACTCTAGACATACTGATTGTACATTTTCAGACAACAGTGCTTCATAACTTAGAAAAATATATACTTAATCTCTAACCATCGAACTTTCATTGATAACTTACTTTGAAACATCGAAAGTTTCACGTGACTTCATTTAGTCGCCAAAATGTTTCAAATTCTATCAACAAATAGAATGCTCTAATTGTCTAAAAATTAAATGAATACTCTTGAAGATAGTCCCTTTTAAGACTTCTTTTAAGATCAGCCATATTGGTAGTCATGTCGAATACGAGGATGCCCTGAAAAGTTTTGCCTGTTGTAATATTTCGGGTTATAGTGAACATATTTGTAATTTAATTAAATAAAAAAGAACAATAGGTGTACTTTGACACCTAGGCTTCAATTCTGGAATATTACTTCTCCACATAGTCATCATCCACTTCCATATAATTTCTCCAATAGCTCAGCAGTCCTTTCATGGCGTCACGGTAGCAATCCTTGCCTTTAGAGTGACACTAGGTTCGTTCATTTTAGGAAAAATAAAAAAAATTGCTGGTACAAGATCAGGGCTGTATGAACGTGTGCGAGGATAGTGTATCCAAGCTCCTTATTATGTTGATGGTCAGTTTCCTGGTGTGGGGCCTAGCGTTGTCATGGAGATTAATAGGGGCTCCATTGTCCGGTTTGACGCGTGTCAGCGTGTCTTCTGATGTAGCGCTCTGTGTTAACGGTGATACTTTTTGCAAGAAATTCGGTGTGGACAAACGCCATTGACATAAAAATTCAGAGTTAGAATGATTTTCCCCATAGACGCACAGACCTTGAATTGTTTGGAATGGGAGAACTTTTGTGACATTGCTCCATGGATATCTCTTCATTGTTGGGACATAGTGCTTAGTGGTGATGTCAACCGGCTAGGCTCGAGCCCTGAGCCATCGGCTCAGCTCGAGCTCCGGCTCGGCTCGGCTCGGTTCAACTGAGCCATCAGTTCGAGCCGACTCGGTTGCGATGAGCCATCGGCTCGGCTCTGTTCGGCTTAGTTGCGATGAGCCATCGGCTCGGTTTGGCTCGGCTTAGATGAGCTAACGGCTCCGTTCGGCTCAGCTCAGGTGAGCCATCGGCTCGGCTCGGTTCGGTTCACGTGAGCCATCGGCTCCGTTCGGCTCGCTTGAGCCATCGGCTCGGTTCGGCTCACCTGAGCCGAGCCGAAGCGAACCGATGGCTCATCGCAACCGAACCGCAACTGAGCCGAGGGTTCGAGCCGGCTCGGTTGGGTGAGCTGTTGTCTCGGCTCGGCTTGGTGGTGACTGAGCCGTGAGCCGAGCCGCTCGAGCCTTGGACAACACTAATAGTAGTGCACCTACAACTCGTCACCTCTGACGATTTTACATAGAAAAGCGTCTCCCTCCCCGTCGTATCTTCTTAGATTGTCCTCGGATATTTGTTTCCTCGTGGCCTTCATCTCATCTGTAAGCATCTTCTGCATACTTTGCGGTACTTCGGCAGTTCCCTGATTGCGAATCCGACTCGTTCCTTAGAGATGCCAGTTGCATGTGACAATCTCCTCCTGCTTAATTTGTTCATTTTCGCGGATCAACTTGTCAACCGCCTCTTGATGAGTCACTTAGGTGGCAGTTATGGAAATCCAGAACGAGACTTATAAGTTTGGAATGGCTTGAGTCGGTTCCTCTGACTGTGTTGGCGAATCTTCGAATGGTACTCTCGTTCACACAGGCGTCACCATACACAACTTACATCCATCGAAAAATTTGAGCAGGCGAAACTCTTCCTAACGTCAAGAATTCGATTACGGCTCTCTGCTTTAACCGCACGACCAGACCAGTCGTCAGCTTGGTCACAACTGCTGATGACGTGGCCAGATGGGAACATAAGTCCACTCCCTGTAAGCAGCATCATAGGTATGTAAGTGGTAGAAACGCTTAGCAAAAGTTCCGACATCTATGTTGATAAAAATAAGAGGGATATTAATCAACAAACAAAACTTTTCAGTCTTCTCTCATACTTACCACTTTGTCTTCATTTTCTCCTCATTTAACGAAATAAAAAAAATTTATTTAATTATAGAATGTACAAGTCTACGTCCTTCCGGAAGCACTTTTGTACATAGTCGTCGTCCTGCCAAGCGTTCCAACATGATTTTTTCAGTACTAACACTAGAGTTCATACCACCAGGAGAACTTTCTGTCCTACTGAAGTACACAATGTCTCTAATTTATAGGTAACATGGTAGGACTTTTAGGACGTTACATCCTGTCGGAAGGACGTTGTACGTTACATCATTAAAGCAATAAAAAAAAGTATTGAAACAGGTTTCGTTTAGTAGTGGAAGATTCCGTTACATCCCTGCCTTGCAAGTTACATGTGTAACTTTCTTCCTCTTTGCTAGTCTAGTCAGAAAGAAACAAACATGTATATGTGGCACCGTGCATGAGACCTATAACCCACAAAAGTTTGTAAATGGACATTATGGTACCCCTGCACTGGTACACTTTTAACACATTATCCCTCAAATCGTTAATGTTGTATGGGTAGTAATATAAGAGACAAACAAATCTCAACATATTCTAGAAATCTTTAATGAAGAAATTTCCATGCATGAAACTCAAGACCCACAAAACATCTTTTACGTTTATTTGAGCTTCACACAAGCAGCGATGCAATTTGTACCATATATAGTCAAGTATAAAATATAGGTAGTAGTAGGTACACTAATGTCCACAATTATTGCCACATGTCTATAAATATGTTGTTGTAGGAATATAATTTGATAATGAATTCGCCCTGTATTTCTTATAACGTTAGTATGTGTATAATCGGCAAATACATGTATGAGGCAAATTTCATGTCAAAAGAGCAGCAAATAAGAACAATAAAACGAAAATAAAACTTTCTTGTCCATTTAGCAACATTTTGTTTTACTCATTCTAATTTTCGTATTTATAATTCTTTTCCTATGAAATTTACCATAAATATGCATTTCCCGATTATACACATAGTATCAGTATTAAAAGTACCCTGCAATTATATCTTCAGTGTAAAACAAACATTTTACAATTATGAAATCGTAAAAGAGGGGTATTACAGTAATTTACCATGAAAATTGATTTATTTAATATAATAATAATAATAATAATAATAATAATAATAATAATAATAATAATAATAATAATAATAATAATAATGCTTGTAAAATTTATGAAAGAAAATATATGTTTCTTTGTGGAAGATTATTTGTTTAAGTTTTAAAGAGTCATGTTATGGAAACGAATAGCAGAAAAAAATATTTTGACGACATCCCTTCATGTGTGTACATGTAAATATTTAAAACTTTAGCTATGTTGTACTTAATATATTAAAAAATAATTTTAATATGTATTAAAGCTCAACGAGCGAGAATTCCATATAAACATTGTGTTAGCGTAAATCTTAGGCCTATAAGTAATTCATATGTATATAACATACTAAACTCTGCTACAATAACTACATTTTTCAAAATAGATAATACTATCAATTCATTTTATAAAATTTTCATTACACAATTTTCTTGCTATTCCAGATTTTAACATATTTAAAATACAAATTAATGTGAATTTCGAAACATTAATCATTTTAATGCTACCTTGGCAATAAATACGTAAAGTATTTTTTTCTTTTAACCACACTAGGCTAAATACTATGTTGAATATATCCATGTTTCGATGGATTTCAAAAAAATTTCATGATATAATATTTTATTCTTCCTTGAATATATCAGATGTTCCTGAAGAATAGTACATTCTTTGTTTTTCTATATGCCTATATCATGCGTACATTTTTTTTTATCACATTTGCTTAGCTATTTACAATACCGCAAAGTATTAGCAGAAGAAACGTAAATATGTTAAAGTTTATGAATGCTAAACAATACATCTATATTATATTATGTTTAAGCAACTTAGGTAATAAGTACTGCATTTTACCTCTAAAGATTTCGGTATATACTGTATGCCTATACATAAATACGTCAATGACTTATATTGACGAATATAACACACAGCACTCTATCCGAATTATTTTTAAAGTTTAAAAATCTGCATTATTTTTATGTGTTGTTAGAGTAATATAATGTTGATTTGTTGAACACATAATAAAATTATACTAATTCTATGCAATTGGAAACATTTTTTACCCATCTTGTAAATGAAATCATTTGTTAATTTATATACACTTTCAAAGATGCATTACTTAATATGTGCACTCAGAAAGGAGTGAAAACAATTTTTTTTTAAAAAAAATTGAAAGAACATTATCAACAAAACAGACTACAAAAAAGATAGAGTATGCAAAAAGAAAAAAGTACGACGTTGGATAAAATAAAGGCAAAGAGTAGGAAATCACCAGAAAGAAGCAAAATACTTTTTTGATGTCTCAGTAAATATTTTCTTTTAAGAAAATGAACGAAAGGATAGATTAACAATGTACTGAAAAATTTTGCAGTGTCCTAAGAAGATTGAATGCCGAAAGAAAACGATGTAAAGGGACGCAGAAATAAATCCTTAAAAAAAAAAAAAAAGACTCAAACACAGAAGACGAAATTCTCTTTCAAAAAGGAATGAATCAATAGTTCAAAACACACACAAGTAAAAAGTGTAGAACAAAGTACTTGAAGCGTTGAGTTTTAAATGATTTTATGTATAAAAGTTTATTGTGCAGTCAGCAACTAAAGTTATATTCTCTGTACGAAAACTTGTTTTGGGAGTATAACTTTAATGTTACCGGTTTAAAATAAATGAGTTTAGGAAGAATTCTTTCCTTTTCTTTTAACTCAAAAATGGTCTTTAAAAAGAAAGTGTCTGAATGATTTATGACTCTAACAGTGGCTATGAATGATTATTCGCAGCCCACTTTTAAAGGAAGAGTTGGAAGTTGATAGCACAATATACTTCAATGAGATTAGTATTTTTCCAGGAGGGTGCAATCCACTAACGTACAAAGAACTGAAAGAATGTACTCATGGTATACTATATAAAATATACGACGATTGCACACAGCCTCTTGTTTGTGCGCTTCCGACATACGACTTTCAAAAGCCTTTGGATAGAATTTAGACATCCTTTGGCTAGTTTTTAAATAAAGAAAGAACCATCGAAATCGGTGCTGCTACGAGGTGTATTCAAAAACAAACCGAACTTTTGCTATAAAATCTATATTGTTCATTGCACATTTTGAGCATTGTCTACCTCAAAGTAGTCCTCTCTACTGATAATACACCGTTCCCTATGCTTGTTCCATTTTTGGAAAGCCTCCTGGAACTCACTTTCTATGATGGCGGTCAGGTCTCGTGTCGCAATGACTTGAATCTCTTCTCTGATTTGGAATCGACGTCCTTCCAAAATCGTTTTAAGTTTGGGAAACTAGAAAAGTCTTAGGGAAGTTTTCATTGCCATTTGCAGTAGCAATCAGTTTCTGATGGATTTCTACCCGTTCTGTTTCTGATCGTCAGACAACAATAATGTGGCATGAATTTTGCACTGACATGACGCATTTTAAGTTTTTCACTCAAAATTTGATAGCACTATCCTATGCTGATGTAATCACACCACGAACTCTCCAAACATTATCGTAATTTGTTGATGTGGAAAGTCGTTCAGGCCTGGAATTTTCACCAACCGACATTCTACCCTTTTCAAAACGCATAAATCACTCATAGCGCTGCGTGCTACTCATGTAGTTCTCCTCGTATACTTGATTAAAATTTTTGCTTGATTAAAGTTTATAGCAAAATTTCACACGTGCACACTGTTCTTCAAGCTCTTTCAGTGTTACTTTGTCATTAATCCGATGAACAGCTTGTGCATGTGCTCTCTTGAGGGGCTGTAGCTCGGCAACTAACGATCACAGCGAAACAAGACGAATGCAGTATGTTGTGTAAACCTGCCGTTAGATACGCTCAGTAGCTGCAACATGCTCCTTTTACTGGTCGGTGCACAATTTCAGAAGTTCCGTTTCTTTTTGAACACGCCTCGTATTTCGAAGTTGTCCGTCAATATTCACATAATAAAGTCGGTCAAATGTGGTATTAATACTGCACTGTTGAAGTGTTTCATGGTCCAGCTCCAAAGCGTATCATTAGATCTTAATGAAATTAACATGTAATACTATGTTCTTTTAAACAAAAAAGAATCATTAAAATCGGTGCATCTATGTCAAAGTCATACATGAAGAAGCTCACAGCATGTTGCTATATTCTTCATTTATTTAAAGTGAGCTATAAGAAAAAAATTGAAACCAACAGTTATTACTTACAGAGCTATCATAGAAAAATATAGTGGGATACAATTTGTACCCCGCGTGATCCTCCTATGGTAACAGGTCCCTCGAAGTTATATTGAAATCAGCGCCGCTGGTCGTTTCCTGTTTGCGGAACAAATTAGTTCTTCATCGATTTTAGTAAATCATTATTACAAATTGACTACACAATAGTAGTAAATGTTTTTTGTGTGAAAATTCGACTAAATTCAAACCCGAAATTAGATTAAACCCTACTCTCGTCTAGAACGAGAGGTCTGCACAGGAAAACAGTTCACATTCAAACTAAGCAATTCAAATTCTATATCAAATTTTATCAATATCGGATGAATTCCATAGATTGCTTATGATACATAAATACATTGCGATTGATGTTATTTTTAACCAAATGAAAGTACAAAATCTTAAGTATATTAATGGGACTACCTTCAAAAGTGACAACAGTACTTTACTCCAGTAGCGTAGACAGGCTTTCTGATTGTAGGGAGGCAAATTTGAGCAGTAATATCTTACATTGTGTACGGTGAATCTTTCAACAAATAGAAAATGTATTACCAATTCCCATTTATTAGTATATAGAGTATATCTTCCGTTCGCAGTCATTCTTTGGTAACTTTATTTACTTATTTTCAAGTATTTCAAAATAATATACCCGATTATTTTTACAAGATTAAGAAGTATTACAAAAATATTTTTAGGGAGGAAGTTTAACAAACCACGTCATATATCGAGACTAAGGAAGATGATGGTGATGGTAATAAGGTGGACGAAAATGGTAGAAAGTACAAGGAAACGGGGAATCCAAAATTAACAAGTTAAAATTTTAATACTGGCTAACGTGAGACAACGAGAAGTATACATAGTAATTCTCCAAGATATCTAGGTTTGCAAATGTCCTTTTATCATATAGTAGATTTATCACAAGGAAGACTGAAAAATTATTTGTTACATTGTAATATGGCATGTTTTTTGTAACACTGGAACCCCTGGTATGCACTTTTGTTTTAAATTCAACGTAACTGTTTAAATAATTATCTTGTTGCTTAATACATTTTTATCAACAAAATCTAATTTTGCAATATACATGCAAGTATACACTCGTACCTATGAATTATCAGCAAGTCCATTAAAAAACTTAGTATAGATAAAAGTATATTTGATAGGCCTTAGAAAGAAACTAAATTTACAGTAGAAAGCACACATTTATTGGGATTAGTATATTTCAAAACGTCCATCTTCGCAAATGCTGTGGCCATTCGTCAATGTCCCTGGCTCAATATAATATCTGTCCCTGGCTTGCTCCAAGACAGGATTAAGCGAAGCATGGTACAGTGTCGCTTACAGCACACTTTGGCCTTAGGCTTGGACCACTAGCATAATCTACGTCGTTTACGCGCAGGACTACTAAACGGCAGTGCGTCAGAGTGATTGTTCGGAAGCTACATTTGAATTAATTTTGCTTTATGGGGATGTGGAAGACCTGTAATATGCCATTACAGTCTAATGATATTATGTTTTTAACAGGAGGGTGCCCGAAATTTTTTGCACCGACTGTACTTGACGTTTAACAAAAAATTTCTGGCTGTTCATATAATTCGTAATATTGTTCATTATTCTATTTCAAATTAACATGGAAAAACTGTAAAAAATTCATTGGGAATGATAGTTTTGGGAATCAATATCTTTATTTATATTTTAAATTAGTTATAAGTCTTGCATATGTATATGTAAATGGATTATTACAATTCTTACGGTGTCAGTGCTATCCGAAAATATAGATCCACTATTGGACGGAACTTTCCAGATCAAATAACCAATCTAAAATTCGACAGAATTTTCAGGACCACCCTTCACCTCTCTTTTAGATACCTAGGTCCTTCTAAAATCTAGTTTAATCCAGATTTTACCAAATTTTTATTCGTTTCAAAGCCCCACCGCCAAAATGCTTAGTTTTGATTGGCTGATAAACCCACGCTATGATATTAGGGCGCAATTATTCCATTCCATGCCAAGAATTCCGCTGAAGACGCCGGAGTAGGATCTGCCAGCATATAAAAGTCAAAATTTAGCTGGAAAAGCTGCAGTAAAAGGTAAAATAAGATAATAGTTGAATAACCACCATCCAGGAAGTTAAGGAGCCATAAATTTGCTAGCTTTTTATAGTAAAAAACCGGACTGAGGAGCTAAAATAGGAAGTCAACTCGGTAACGCCATGTTTTGCCGATATAGTTAATAGTGGACAGGTTTGTGAAGTGCATCAGCTCGCGAGTTATTCTTAGGAATCCACAAATAGTTTCGGAAAGTGGTGTTTTCCCCGTAAAATACTTTATCCTTAAAATTATTCCTTTCCTAGTTACGTAAGACCTGCCCCACTACCGTTTGTGTTCGTGTATATAGTGGATGTGATTTCTTTTTTTTTTTTTTTTAACATACATGGCGGCACTTAATTCTGTTGTAGTTAGTATAGTAATCATAATGCACGTGTAAAGTTTCAAGAGGGCTCCTATCTGACTCCCAAATTGGGAGTACGGCTTCCAGCGGGATGAGTTGAACATGTAGTTTGTTCCGGGTTCCTGCCCCTTCAGGGCAGGGGTCCTATTGTTAGCTAATACTTCGATATGTCCCCTCAGGGCATTGATTAAACAGTTAAGAATGTGATTTAGTAACTACAGGGCCAGTTGGCCCTGTTCCTTTCTTTCCCTTTCCTTTCGTTACCTTGCATAGAGCCGATTTAACATGGTAAAATATGAATGTTTTCTGTGTATATTTATTAGTATAACATGTATTAATGTAGTGTGTAGTATGAATGTGGCATGTATGTGTATATTTGTAATGTAGAAACATGTTCTAGTATCAGTGGTAGTGGTAGTTAAGTGATGAAAGAGTGTGTGAGGTGGTTGAGTATGGACGGTGTAGTATTTACTATGTGATAAATTTTTTATTATTCCGTCATTAAGTGAACTCATACACAATATTCAAAAGTGAACGTAATATAGTATAATAATTCCGTGTACAAGGTTACATTCGGTTGTTCAAGGGTTGATTATATCATCGCTAGCCTCTAGTGTCGAAAGTCAGTACTAACCGTCATTCTCATGTCGACGTGCTTAGTGATTTAGTTTTCATGGAATTGACCTTTCTTTTCGAAATAAAATCTAGAAGGTATAATTCCCAGCCCATATGGATGTACAGTTAGGTTAAGTGACCCAAAATTAATATTTCCTGAAAATTACAACATTCTGCTCAGTTTAGAAATCGAAATATTTAAGTAAATAAACAATCCGTAATTTCTTAACAGAAGTCGGGTGATATGATGCTAGTTCTTCGCTTTGAAATTATATTAAATGTTCATTTTTCTTCGTGGCTGCAGAAGTCCATTGTTGCTGCAGAATTTCATAAACATTAAACATTATCGCAGATAATTCTATTTTCAGTGAACATACGTAGGATTTTTTTTCTTTCTTCTTAATAAAGCTACCGAGTATTACATAGTATTGTGTGTGGGATGAGAGTCTTGGGTTCGAGTGAGGTTGTCGTGCGGTGATCGGAATGGGAAATGTTTGTAGTGATTATAGATTTTAAAGTGTTAGGATGAAATGCGTATATAGGCTGGGCGTAGATAGAGGAAACAGGGTGTTTGTAGAATATAGCGTCGTGGCAAATGAATATTAATGTGAATATGAATATAAAGTGTATGAATATTGTAGTAAATGAATATAGAATATAGGACACCCATATAGTTAAATATATAGTAGCCCAGTGAATACCGCCGCGTGTTGATACATAGATATTGAATAGATACGTGTAGCTACAAACATCTCAAGTTCTGACCCCTGCACCATGATATCACGCGGACCGGAGGGCGATATATAGTCGGACTATGGTAATACTTTGTAGTTTAATGTGTTATAATATTAATCAACCATAGTAACACCATCTGATAGAATGGGTAGCATCATACAATCGCTGACTAGACATATTGAATAATAAATTATGAAAAGACAATAGTAGTTATACAACAGGGCTGTAGTGAATTATACTTTCTGGTCAGTTTTAAAATAGAATATCCTGCTCCGTGAGATTTTTTTTTTCTTCACGTTACCTACTCAGGCTAGCTTACAATGTTCATGGAGGCGACGGTTCGGACAGGGGTACAGAAGCAAAACAATTAATTATTGAAATTTATTATTCGCGTACCCGGATGTCGACCCCTAGTCCCTTTAAGTATTTTCATTTCTTTTCTTAGTTTAATTAGACGAGGGAAATTAACGACATCCCAGACTGTGGCGTGTCTGCGTAGGGTAGCTATCGGAGAAGTTTGGCAATAGAAATCACCGATCCAAAATTCAGTTTATTTAATTTTTTTTTTATTTTGGCAAATCACTAATTAGGGATATCGTAGCTATTACTCTAGTTTCATTACTGTCCTCGAACCTCCTTAGTTCTTCTGAGGGGTCGAATGTTTTTTTTTTTTACTTAGAGATTTCAAAATTGGGGACGAAGTTACCTGGTCCCTTTTCCCCCTCTCCTTTTAACCTGCTGGTCTGGGCCGGATACGGGGATCGGATTTCAATCTTACAAACAAACTCTTGTGGGATTGGGATCTGATGGACACAGAACTTGCATCCTTGGCAGCAGGGCGCCCCTTGAGTCTGCGTATTTGAGTAGACCACCCCTTTTGGCATGTTAAGAATATTTTGGCTATGGATTTTGTTGAGAGCGAAATTCGACTTCCATCTTTGTAGCGTTAGTTATTTCTCACTTAAGTCTTTGGCGCCCCTATTCTTCGTCTTCCTTCTTCTCTATCTCTCTCTCTGTCTTCATTTCTTCAAGTTTTTTTTTAATTTTTTCAACCTTCCCCCCCCCCCCCAAGATTTTGAACTTGTTGCTTACGATTTATTTAACGTACAACTCTGATCTGTAATTACCAGCTGAGACGTTGCAAGACACGATTCATGGATAGAGTAGATAATGATTGGGTCCTCCATCACATTTTGACCTATCGCCGAAATGAACAAAGACTTCATATCTGACGACACTGCAATTACGTTCTGTCACCGTCATCCTCTTAAGTTTTTTTTTTTTTAACCTATTGGTCACTTTCCTTCCGTTTTGGTTTTCGATTACCTCGTAGTTGATCTGGGCCCAGAAATTGTATTTTAGGTTATCTAGTTATATCTTTAGAAATGCTCTGTGTTACGTGCCTGCCTTCCAAAGTTTTTTTTTCTTCATGATTTAAACACGAGTTGATTATATAAAAGTGAAAAATTTATAGACGCGCGGTATCAGGTAAAAAATCGATTTTCTTTTTCATATGTAATGTCGGAAGTCATTTGTTTTCTTGGACAATGTTTGCAACCTTTTAAAAAATTATTGTTGGGGTGATTAATTTAAATGTGTGCGCATTTATAATAAAAATATATATAGAGAGAGAAATGAATACGTCGAAATGTATATGTAAGTAGTATGTGAATATGATTTTAAAGTAAAAGTATGATATTAAATGTATTATGAATATATGTAAGAGCGCTCGTGTCTGTCCCCCTAAACGTGTGTTGGTTGCTATAGTTTACCAGTGAGTTTTCCGACGAATATAAGAATGTAGATTTTGTTAAGAATACCGCCGTGCACTTAAGTAATTTTCCTTTTCTTTTGAATAAATGTAAATGATACCTTATGTAATTATGTAATGGCATGTATTGGAAAGTAACGGCAGGTCTAAACGTAACCCACATCATCATAACGAATATTAACCCTGAACTACCAACCTAAAGCCATTGTGGAAAGTGCACCTTGAATCCTTCTCACCATTCATATGTATCCTGTGACTTGACCAGTTTTTTTTTATCCTCAATTTGAACCTTTATACTCCGTACACCTGCGGGAGATCGTTCTTAAAAATCCGAATTATATACACATATATACGAAAGTGATCCTGAAGAAAGGTCTCATGACGTGTCCCTGTGTTAAATAAATAACTTAAAACTAAGCAAATAATAAGTTTGGAAATGGATCGTCTCAGAGGAGAAACATCCTCTAGTGAAAGTTGTTTTTCTTAAGATCCCTAGATGGGTAAAGCGTCGTAATGTGCGATTGCAGACATAAACTGTTACGAGTTACAAACCCAAATATAGACGATAAATGGTTTTTGTAAACCGATAGTTAGATATATATATAGATATATAAATGACCACAAACTAAGTCAAATGGAGCGAAATGTTTTGGACACTATGAGTAGTGCGTGATTTGTGATTTGAACGCTCAAAATCATTAATATTTTATTACCCGATGTGAGGTAGAGACTCATATAATTCCTGATACACCAAAAAGTTCTTTTTTTTCTTTCCTCTTCGTCAATTTTTTAAAGTGTAATAAGTTTTTTTTTGCGTATGTCGCAAATCATAATTTTGCTTTAGCATGCCTAAGATATGATACATGTAATTATATTTTTTTTTCTTTCCATTTGCCAATATGATTGAATATACAAAAATTTACTAAAATATAACACTATGTACTCTATTAATATATAACCAAGAACTTGTGCTTTTAATATTTTCTTCATAATTACTTGTTTTGTCTTTTCTTTTCACTATGAATGTAATAAACTATTTGTATCTTTGTAGTTAGTTGATTTTCCTTTAAACATATATACACTGTCCTGAGTGAGTGAGCGTGTGAATGCATGATAGATTTAATTTAGGTAATTTTAGTGATATCATTTGTCATATTAACATCTGTAATATATGTGTCATGTTTTAACGTATATGTTAAGGTAAATAACCTAGGTCATGAAGGACCGTCACTAATGGTTTAAATCGGCTCTAGGAGTGAAACAAAAATAGCAGGATGAGCCTAAATACGACATCTTTCTTCCAGGAAGTTGAAATTCTGATTGATGCGATACATAAATTCATATTGAGTTTATAAGTCTGATTTTTTTTTTCCTCTTGGCTAATTCATATGTGTGGTCGATCCTAGAGAACAGAGTTCAGATGCTGGATGGTTATCAATCACCGGTTGGAATAACAGTACAAAGAATGATTTCACCTTTCTCGTTTCCAGGTCTAGGTCTGGGCAATCCCACGGTCGTGGTGCCTGGAGCTAGGTCTGGGTGGTATGAGGGAACATGTGTCTATTCCGAAGCATTCCAAAGTTGATTAGTCGTTAATAACATTTGGAATGATTCACCTTTCAGCGACTTTCCCGACCTTTTACTATATTTCCGGAATTATCCAGTAATCTGTTTTCTTATTAAAATACCCTATTTCTTTTCTTTCTTCTTTTCCTACCTCCTTCTTTTACCCTTCTACTTTCTTCTCTTTCTTTTCTATTTCTAAATGAAAGAAAACGGAGTCATGATTGAGAGTAGTCGCTATTGGCACGGTCAATAAGTTGTTTAGATGAGTTTTCTTCGGGAGTCCGATATGGAATAATCAACAATAACAAGAAAGTTTATTGGAATTTACTTTATTGGAAAATAATCCGGATTTCAATCAGTAGGTGATGTTTCGTAATCGTCCTCGTTAAAGAGAATTAATTTTAGCGACTTCTCTCCAGTACATTGCACGTTATTATTATTATTATTTTTCTTTTCTTTTTCTTTCAAAATTGGCGACCGTTGACATCGGACAGTTACCATGGAAACAATTGTTTTCCCTGGTAACGAATCTGAAATTATTTATTAAACACTGTTTAGGATCGAGCACATATTGACTTGGCCACAAAAGGGTGAATAATTAAAAATGGTCATAGTGAGATTAAATAATTATAGTCGTTGGCTGTTCTGCTATCTTTGTCTCTCTCTATAGAAAGGGGGAAATGAAGGAATCTGTCAAAGTTTGAATTCTAAAAATTTGAAAATGCTGGAAGTTGACCCAAGGAGGGAATCAGATAGGAGTCCTTTAATCTATGAACAGTATCTGGAGAGTAAGTTTTGTTAGTCTGTAAGTATATAATTGCATGTGTGTTTATATTGTGTCCTTTTTGTACGGAAGCTATGGCAACCAATAGAGAAGTTGTCGTATCACACGAGAACGCGGAAGTCTCATGTACACAATGTACGTTAGACATTAATGAGAAAAGAGCTCGCGTCTCCCGTAGGCTAGTGAGGTGTCACGAGTGTGGGCTGAAATGGATTCATTTCAGTTGTACCAATTTAGAGGATACTGCTGAAAATGCAGAAAAGGTCCAGGCTGGTGAAATAGTTAAATACTGCAAAGAATGTGAGGGGAAGCTCCACCAGTCGCGTGAACCCATGAGTTTATCCTCTGAAAAAGGAAATGAACATCCCGATTCGGATGGTGAGCGAGGGTATAGTACCCCGAAGAACCGAGGCCAAATATCTCCAGTGGAGATATCTGACCTCGATGATGATGAAAGAGATAGGGATCACATTGGTGAATCTCAAAGTAATTTGAATCGCGTTCAGACAACCAACCCAAAGGAAGTTGCATCATCGGGCGGGTCTGATATGTTTGTCTTATTTCAGCAGTTCGCTGAACAAATAAATAAAAATATGACCCAAATGAATCAGAATCTAATACATGAAATGAATGAAAATAGCCGGGAGATGAGACGTGAAATAAATGAAAATAGCCTGGAGATGAGACGCGAAATAAATGAAAATAGTCTGAAAATGAGACGCGAAATAAATGAGAAAATAGACACCTCGAACCGAGAAACCGAATCTCGATTCGAGGTACTAACCCAGAAAATCGACAACATATGTTCGGACTTTGCTTCCTCAATAACTACGTTGAGAGAGCAAACGTCTACTGAAATTGACTTGGTCAGATGCGAGGCTCAGCAATCTCTAAAGCAACTTCAGCAGGAGACTGAGGTTAAATTCGATCATGTAAATTCCGAATTTAAAAAAGTAGATACCAAATTGCATAAGATCAACCATAAACTAGAAACTCAGCAGGCCGAAATTGATAATTTAAAGTCAACTTTGTCAGATTTATCTCTGGAAACCAAACTGGAAGTAACTGACCAAAAAATTTCGAAAATTCAGAACGAAATAGTAAAGATTCAAAAAGAAATAACGAAACCTAGTCGCGAAAAATCAGAGGTAACCTATCCTTTCCCCGGTAGCGATTCCCCGGAAATATTACCTGCTATAACAACTATCTGTAGCGCAGGAAAAGAAAATCCGATGTCAGGTGATGCACGGGATATTGCGATGCACTACCCCATGCATCGGTCAGAACTAAAGTCGTGGTTTGATTGTAATAGTGTGCCGAATCAGTCGAGTGTTGTGACGACTACGGTCACTAGCGTGAGTGCTCCCTCCTTACATGGGGGTATACAATCACATAGCGTGTTGCCGGGAAGAGGAGATGGGTACCATCCTGAGTCGTTGGTCACGGGTGCGGTTGGTCCGGGGATGGAGCCCAACATAGTCAATACGACCAACAGAATCCCTTTTAATTATATGGGTAATTATAACACCGCTACGACGTCGTCGGTGGTAAATCCGGTGACTACTCCGATTGTGCAAGATAATATGTTAATTCCCACTAACTATTCCCCTGCTTATGTTAGTATGGGTTCCAAGGTTTCGTTGAGGGACATCGAACGTTTTCCCACGTTTGATGGGAATATCACCAATGGACAGCCTCGTGTTTTTCTGCGTAGATTGCAGCAGTGTTTAGAAATGTATCGGCTGACCGATAGAGAACGTCTACAAATAGTTGAAAAACTTTTAATTGCAGCATCAGGCGCGTGGTTTGCTTCTATTAAATATAGAATTCATACGCTTGATGATTTTCTGATCCTTTTTAAGGAAGAATACTGCAATGAGCATATAGAAAGGCTTCAAAAACGCAACCTTCAATCTTTAAGGTATGATCGAGCCAAGTATGGGTCCCTTTTGGACTATGCTTCGAAGATCATCGAATTGTACTACCAGATCGCTGAAAATCCATCGCAAGCCGAACTAGTAGACATTATAGTGAACGCTCTTCCACCAGATGAGTCGCGGGCTATTGCTTCCCATTTGTGCCAAACGGTGCGAGAAGTTACGTCACGCCTAGCTGCCCTGTGTGGGAAAGAAACTGGAGGCCCACCAAAGAGGTATTTCGCCCGACAAGCGAAAGTTGTGAAACCCGTGAAAAGCAAGGCAACGGCTAGTTGCCAAACGGACTTTCTGAGTTACACCCAAGCTGGATCTCGTTATCCGAGTGGGAGTGGCTCAGAAAGCAATCAATATAATGGTCGACGGCTGTACCGTAACCGACCGATGTTTAACAATCGCCGGGGTTATCGCCCCTATGACCGCACAATGGGGGAATCGAACCCGAATAGGGACGATAATAGGAGGAACTTTAACGGGGCGTACCGGAGAAGAGAAAACGGTAATGGTCAAGGCGGTAATGTTAATAATAACTGTCCAAATAGATCTCAGAATTCTGCCCCTTCGCCAATACAAACTAATGGCGAAAATGGAATTCTAGCGAATCGAGGGACTGATAGTCGAGAACCTAGATCCTAATGTCATTGGATATGCCAGTCGGCGAGTGAAACCGTATGAGTTGTTTCTTTCAATATCTCAGCTGGAACTCCTGTCCGTTCTGTTCCCTTCTGAACATTTTAGCAGTTAAATTATTGAAAAATTGCGCTGTATTACACAATCTAAAAGGTGAAAGTATCGGAACTCACAATTTCCAGAATCTTAAGCTTTTCAACTGTACTGAGGACAAAAAACGGGAACTTCTATCTCAATACCCAAAGTGAATGTTACACTGTCTCATTTGAGTGCATGAGAGTATGAGTGAGTAGTTAGTTTATTAGTATTAATACATGTTAATTCTATTCAACAAAATTTTGTTATTCAAACAATTTTTTTTTAACGACGCCGGGGAACTGTAATATGCCATTACAGTCTAATGATATTATGTTTTTAACAGGAGGGTGCCCGAAATTTTTTGCACCGACTGTACTTGACGTTTAACAAAAAATTTCTGGCTGTTCATATAATTCGTAATATTGTTCATTATTCTATTTCAAATTAACATGGAAAAACTGTAAAAAATTCATTGGGAATGACAGTTTTGGGAATCAATATCTTTATTTATATTTTAAATTAGTTATAAGTCTTGCATATGTATATGTAAATGGATTATTACAATTCTTACGGTGTCAGTGCTATCCGAAAATATAGATCCACTATTGGACGGAACTTTCCAGATCAAATAACCAATCTAAAATTCGACAGAATTTTCAGGACCACCCTTCACCTCTCTTTTAGATACCTAGGTCCTTCTAAAATCTAGTTTAATCCAGATTTTACCAAATTTTTATTCGTTTCAAAGCCCCACCGCCAAAATGCTTAGTTTTGATTGGCTGATAAACCCACGCTATGATATTAGGGCGCAATTATTCCATTCCATGCCAAGAATTCCGCTGAAGACGCCGGAGTAGGATCTGCCAGCATATAAAAGTCAAAATTTAGCTGGAAAAGCTGCAGTAAAAGGTAAAATAAGATAATAGTTGAATAACCACCATCCAGGAAGTTAAGGAGCCATAAATTTGCTAGCTTTTTATAGTAAAAAACCGGACTGAGGAGCTAAAATAGGAAGTCAACTCGGTAACGCCATGTTTTGCCGATATAGTTAATAGTGGACAGGTTTGTGAAGTGCATCAGCTCGCGAGTTATTCTTAGGAATCCACAAATAGTTTCGGAAAGTGGTGTTTTCCCCGTAAAATACTTTATCCTTAAAATTATTCCTTTCCTAGTTACGTAAGACCTGCCCCACTACCGTTTGTGTTCGTGTATATAGTGGATGTGATTTCTTTTTTTTTTTTTTTAACATACATGGCGGCACTTAATTCTGTTGTAGTTAGTATAGTAATCATAATGCACGTGTAAAGTTTCAAGAGGGCTCCTATCTGACTCCCAAATTGGGAGTACGGCTTCCAGCGGGATGAGTTGAACATGTAGTTTGTTCCGGGTTCCTGCCCCTTCAGGGCAGGGGTCCTATTGTTAGCTAATACTTCGATATGTCCCCTCAGGGCATTGATTAAACAGTTAAGAATGTGATTTAGTAACTACAGGGCCAGTTGGCCCTGTTCCTTTCTTTCCCTTTCCTTTCGTTACCTTGCATAGAGCCGATTTAACATGGTAAAATATGAATGTTTTCTGTGTATATTTATTAGTATAACATGTATTAATGTAGTGTGTAGTATGAATGTGGCATGTATGTGTATATTTGTAATGTAGAAACATGTTCTAGTATCAGTGGTAGTGGTAGTTAAGTGATGAAAGAGTGTGTGAGGTGGTTGAGTATGGACGGTGTAGTATTTACTATGTGATAAATTTTTTATTATTCCGTCATTAAGTGAACTCATACACAATATTCAAAAGTGAACGTAATATAGTATAATAATTCCGTGTACAAGGTTACATTCGGTTGTTCAAGGGTTGATTATATCATCGCTAGCCTCTAGTGTCGAAAGTCAGTACTAACCGTCATTCTCATGTCGACGTGCTTAGTGATTTAGTTTTCATGGAATTGACCTTTCTTTTCGAAATAAAATCTAGAAGGTATAATTCCCAGCCCATATGGATGTACAGTTAGGTTAAGTGACCCAAAATTAATATTTCCTGAAAATTACAACATTCTGCTCAGTTTAGAAATCGAAATATTTAAGTAAATAAACAATCCGTAATTTCTTAACAGAAGTCGGGCGATATGATGCTAGTTCTTCGCTTTGAAATTATATTAAATGTTCATTTTTCTTCGTGGCTGCAGAAGTCCATTGTTGCTGCAGAATTTCATAAACATTAAACATTATCGCAGATAATTCTATTTTCAGTGAACATACGTAGGATTTTTTTTCTTTCTTCTTAATAAAGCTACCGAGTATTACATAGTATTGTGTGTGGGATGAGAGTCTTGGGTTCGAGTGAGGTTGTCGTGCGGTGATCGGAATGGGAAATGTTTGTAGTGATTATAGATTTTAAAGTGTTAGGATGAAATGCGAATATAGGCTGGGCGTAGATAGAGGAAACAGGGTGTTTGTAGAATATAGCGTCGTGGCAAATGAATATTAATGTGAATATGAATATAAAGTGTATGAATATTGTAGTAAATGAATATAGAATATAGGACACCCATATAGTTAAATATATAGTAGCCCAGTGAATACCGCCGCGTGTTGATACATAGATATTGAATAGATACGTGTAGCTACAAACATCTCAAGTTCTGACCCCTGCACCATGATATCACGCGGACCGGAGGGCGATATATAGTCGGACTATGGTAATACTTTGTAGTTTAATGTGTTATAATATTAATCAACCATAGTAACACCATCTGATAGAATGGGTAGCATCATACAATCGCTGACTAGACATATTGAATAATAAATTATGAAAAGACAATAGTAGTTATACAACAGGGCTGTAGTGAATTATACTTTCTGGTCAGTTTTAAAATAGAATATCCTGCTCCGTGAGATTTTTTTTTTCTTCACGTTACCTACTCAGGCTAGCTTACAATGTTCATGGAGGCGACGGTTCGGACAGGGGTACAGAAGCAAAACAATTAATTATTGAAATTTATTATTCGCGTACCCGGATGTCGACCCCTAGTCCCTTTAAGTATTTTCATTTCTTTTCTTAGTTTAATTAGACGAGGGAAATTAACGACATCCCAGGCTGTGGCGTGTCTGCGTAGGGTAGCTATCGGAGAAGTTTGGCAATAGAAATCACCGATCCAAAATTCAGTTTATTTAAATTTTTTTTTTATTTTGGCAAATCACTAATTAGGGATATCGTAGCTATTACTCTAGTTTCATTACTGTCCTCGAACCTCCTTAGTTCTTCTGAGGGGTCGAATGTTTTTTTTTTTTTTTACTTAGAGATTTCAAAATTGGGGACGAAGTTACCTGGTCCCTTTTCCCCCTCTCCTTTTAACCTGCTGGTCTGGGCCGGATACGGGGATCGGATTTCAATCTTACAAACAAACTCTTGTGGGATTGGGATCTGATGGACACAGAACTTGCATCCTTGGCAGCAGGGCGCCCCTTGAGTCTGCGTATTTGAGTAGACCACCCCTTTTGGCATGTTAAGAATATTTTGGCTATGGATTTTGTTGAGAGCGAAATTCGACTTCCATCTTTGTAGCGTTAGTTATTTCTCACTTAAGTCTTTGGCGCCCCTATTCTTCGTCTTCCTTCTTCTCTATCTCTCTCTCTGTCTTCATTTCTTCAAGTTTTTTTTTTAATTTTTTCAACCTTCCCCCCCCCCCAAGATTTTGAACTTGTTGCTTACGATTTATTTAACGTACAACTCTGATCTGTAATTACCAGCTGAGACGTTGCAAGACACGATTCATGGATAGAGTAGATAATGATTGGGTCCTCCATCACATTTTGACCTATCGCCGAAATGAACAAAGACTTCATATCTGACGACACTGCAATTACGTTCTGTCACCGTCATCCTCTTAAGTTTTTTTTTTTAACCTATTGGTCACTTTCCTTCCGTTTTGGTTTTCGATTACCTCGTAGTTGATCTGGGCCCAGAAATTGTATTTTAGGTTATCTAGTTATATCTTTAGAAATGCTCTGTGTTACGTACCTGCCTTCCAAAGTTTTTTTTTTCTTCATGATTTAAACACGAGTTGATTATATAAAAGTGAAAAATTTATAGACGCGCGGTATCAGGTAAAAAATCGATTTTCTTTTTCATATGTAATGTCGGAAGTCATTTGTTTTCTTGGACAATGTTTGCAACCTTTTAAAAAATTATTGTTGGGGTGATTAATTTAAATGTGTGCGCATTTATAATAAAAATATATATAGAGAGAGAAATGAATACGTCGAAATGTATATGTAAGTAGTATGTGAATATGATTTTAAAGTAAAAGTATGATATTAAATGTATTATGAATATATGTAAGAGCGCTCGTGTCTGTCCCCCTAAACGTGTGTTGGTTGCTATAGTTTACCAGTGAGTTTTCCGACGAATATAAGAATGTAGATTTTGTTAAGAATACCGCCGTGCACTTAAGTAATTTTCCTTTTCTTTTGAATAAATGTAAATGATACCTTATGTAATTATGTAATGGCATGTATTGGAAAGTAACGGCAGGTCTAAACGTAACCCACATCATCATAACGAATATTAACCCTGAACTACCAACCTAAAGCCATTGTGGAAAGTGCACCTTGAATCCTTCTCACCATTCATATGTATCCTGTGACTTGACCAGTTTTTTTTTTATCCTCAATTTGAACCTTTATACTCCGTACACCTGCGGGAGATCGTTCTTAAAAATCCGAATTATATACACATATATACGAAAGTGATCTTGAAGAAAGGTCTCATGACGTGTCCCTGTGTTAAATAAATAACTTAAAACTAAGCAAATAATAAGTTTGGAAATGGATCGTCTCAGAGGAGAAACATCCTCTAGTGAAAGTTGTTTTTCTTAAGATCCCTAGATGGGTAAAGCGTCGTAATGTGCGATTGCAGACATAAACTGTTACGAGTTACAAACCCAAATATAGACGATAAATGGTTTTTGTAAACCGATAGTTAGATATATATATAGATATATAAATGACCACAAACTAAGTCAAATGGAGCGAAATGTTTTGGACACTATGAGTAGTGCGTGATTTGTGATTTGAACGCTCAAAATCATTAATATTTTATTACCCGATGTGAGGTAGAGACTCATATAATTCCTGATACACCAAAAAGTTCTTTTTTTTTCTTTCCTCTTCGTCAATTTTTTAAAGTGTAATAAGTTTTTTTTTTGCGTATGTCGCAAATCATAATTTTGCTTTAGCATGCCTAAGATATGATACATGTAATTATATTTTTTTTTCTTTCCATTTGCCAATATGATTGAATATACAAAAATTTACTAAAATATAACACTATGTACTCTATTAATATATAACCAAGAACTTGTGCTTTTAATATTTTCTTCATAATTACTTGTTTTGTCTTTTCTTTTCACTATGAATGTAATAAACTATTTGTATCTTTGTAGTTAGTTGATTTTCCTTTAAACATATATACACTGTCCTGAGTGAGTGAGCGTGTGAATGCATGATAGATTTAATTTAGGTAATTTTAGTGATATCATTTGTCATATTAACATCTGTAATATATGTGTCATGTTTTAACGTATATGTTAAGGTAAATAACCTAGGTCATGAAGGACCGTCACTAATGGTTTAAATCGGCTCTAGGAGTGAAACAAAAATAGCAGGATGAGCCTAAATACGACATCTTTCTTCCAGGAAGTTGAAATTCTGATTGATGCGATACATAAATTCATATTGAGTTTATAAGTCTGATTTTTTTTTTCCTCTTGGCTAATTCATATGTGTGGTCGATCCTAGAGAACAGAGTTCAGATGCTGGATGGTTATCAATCACCGGTTGGAATAACAGTACAAAGAATGATTTCACCTTTCTCGTTTCCAGGTCTAGGTCTGGGCAATCCCACGGTCGTGGTGCCTGGAGCTAGGTCTGGGTGGTATGAGGGAACATGTGTCTATTCCGAAGCATTCCAAAGTTGATTAGTCGTTAATAACATTTAGAATGATTCACCTTTCAGCGACTTTCCCGACCTTTTACTATATTTCCGGAATTATCCAGTAATCTGTTTTCTTATTAAAATACCCTATTTCTTTTCTTTCTTCTTTTCCTACCTCCTTCTTTTACCCTTCTACTTTCTTCTCTTTCTTTTCTATTTCTAAATGAAAGAAAACGGAGTCATGATTGAGAGTAGTCGCTATTGGCACGGTCAATAAGTTGTTTAGATGAGTTTTCTTCGGGAGTCCGATATGGAATAATCAACAATAACAAGAAAGTTTATTGGAATTTACTTTATTGGAAAATAATCCGGATTTCAATCAGTAGGTGATGTTTCGTAATCGTCCTCGTTAAAGAGAATTAATTTTAGCGACTTCTCTCCAGTACATTGCACGTTATTATTATTATTATTTTTCTTTTCTTTTTTTTTCTTTCAGACCGCCTTACAATATTAATATATCATACTGCAACTATTCTACCTGCGGACATCAGGATAACAGCACAGAACTGGTTATTAGGAAGAGAGGAGTATTATTTAGCTTTTCTTTATACAGAGCATAAAAAAAAGTTTAATTGGTTTTAGCTAACCATTTTAACCTAGGAAGGCCTTTCGGATACCGTTTTATAATTTAAAAAATAAGCAGCAGTTGTTTGAAATAAAATATTATTTGACTACATACCTCGCACTACCTTTCTATATAGTCACCATGATGCAATGATTTTTTTTTTTTGCCCCATATTCCTCCGCCACCACCTTGAGAAAAGAAATTGCCACTGGTGGTCAGGGGCACCCACGATCGATCCATCGGAACCGGACTCCTATACTCAGAACTTCCTAACTCAACATATATTTGTATACTTTCTCAACAAAACTATAATTGTTCAACAGGTAAATATTGATGTAGCATGAGGGGGCGCGAAGGCTCAGTGGTAGAGCGTTCACCTCCGGTGCTTGGGGTCCTTGGTTCGACTTTGTGGTGGACAAACGCCGTGCTCGTGGGGTTTCTCGAGGTTCTCCCGTTTCCTCCCACTTTCTTCATTCGGCCATTTCACTCATCTCTCATCATCACCGTCTCCTTTAGCCTAACCGGCATAACCGTGGGACGTAAAACTTAACGATTTCATTTCTTTTTTTTATGTAGCATGAAAATTCGATCCTACATTTCACCTGCATTCATTCATTTATGAAAAACAATCCAGTTCTATATTTTTTTCTGAAAATATAGGTAGAAATATTTTACAATTACTTATCGTCTTTTCGGGTTCACAATAATACCTGTTCAATACCATATAGACATAGAAGCTTGTAGTATTAGACTTCTCAAAGCTTAGACTCCTCCCGTTTCTGCATGCGCACTTGGTGGCGGTTCTTGAGGGAAGCCACCTTAGTAAAAAATTTAAATTTTATCCCTACAAACTAAGGGAAAGAAGCTTACCTAATGTACTAGTTGTTATATACAACTTTCTGAAGACGTATAAAGCTTTCTTCTTTTAGATTTTACCGATACTACTTCTCTCTGGATTCGTCTCTGGGAATGATATGTTCCAAACCTTCATCACTGTAAAAACTAGTTTCAACCGAAAAATCTTTCAATTCTGAAAAAAAAAAAAAAAAGCAGAATAAAATACGTAAAATAAAAGTCCATTAAATGAAGTTAGGTATGAGCTGTAGAATGAGTGGTCGATAATTTCCTACTAAAAGTGTTGAAGAAGTTGTCTTTTCTTATCACCACAAGTTCTGGCATTGTTATGGTGCAGCACAACGTTGGTTTGATTTGATAATCAATATCATAAGCTTATTAATGATAGTGCATTCCTTGCATTTGGAAATAGAATTACCTATCTCACTTCACAAGGGTGCCGTTTCATTTCTTTTCCTAAACTTTCCAACATTCACTGAAATAAGAAAGTCAATGATAACAGAACAAACACATACACGGTGAACAGATATTTGAGTGCACTTTGGTTCCTACAATTCAATAATTAATAGCGGTCGATTAATATAACTACACCTAAATTAAATTCACATTTCAAGGCTTAATTGTACAAAATGTCAAACTTCTAACTATGTTTGATTTTAATACATTTACGCGTAAAAGAAAACCTTTTCTTGGTACTGACCTGAAATGACGGATTTCACCATAAAGGTGCCTAGAAGAGATTTTGTCTACATGTTGTAATAAAGGTATTGATATTCATCGCCAGTTGAAGAATTTTAAGGGGGCACTGTTCTTGATATCTCTGCTGTGCTGATGTTGGTGGCGTGAATTTACGGGTAGAGCTGGGATTCAACTGAAATCTTGCAAGATCAAGAAGCCCAACCTGTGCAACGATATTAAACAAAACATTCCTCCTCTTTAGGATGTAACAACTAGTTACAGTATACCTAGTGTATATATATATATATATATATATATATATATATATATATATATATATATATATATATATATATATATATATATTAAATCTTGTTCCCTGTCCTGATAATTTTTAAAGCCATTGTATAATATTGGAACGCGTAATGGAATCCGATCCACCAGACGCCATGTTTCTGACGAAAAAGTTCTTTGGACAGGCTTAAAGTGAAAGTGAATTTGTTTTTTCGGTGTTGTGAGATATCAAAATCAAAATTTGGAGATTCGCGTTTTCTTCTAAGCATTCCTTCACCTTCCGTGAGTTTGTTAGGCCCGGTAACCTGTCCAGTAACATAGTTTCCTTGTGTAGTATCTGTGTAAATATTATAAAGTCATGGCGGTATATAGTGTTTTCACGTTGAGGAAGTTCAATCTTAAAATGTACGAGTAAGTTCCCATAGGAACTCCTGTCCGCTTTTGCTTGCCGTAGCTTCCTAAATTAACATGGTTTGAATAATGAAGTGAAGGTTCCTTTTTTCCAGAAAGAAATCTTCCTCAACTCCTTTTTGGCTAAAACTCGTTCTACAAAATGTAAAATTCTGTTTCGCGTGCAAGGACTAGCTAGTCTTTGCTCCCTCCTTTCACATCAGAGCCAGTCAAAATTATGATTACGTTTCTCAAAAATATATATCTATATATTCAGTGTAGATATGTAGGTTTCAATTTTGCGTAGTAATATGTATTTATATGTGTAGTTAGTAACATGTGATATTTGGTTAATGAGTGTGAAGTGTGAGTGAGAAGATATTGATTATTTGCCTAATGACAATGTATTTAGTGATATCAACTCTTCGTCTCTGTGTAGGATTAGACCAGTGCATGACTTCGTGTAGTATTTTGTTGGTTACATATATATATATATATATATATATATATATATATATATATATATATGTAACCTACATATATATATATATGTAAAATAGAGATTCGTGTAATATGTCGAACATTTGCTTTATGATATAAAATTTATAATTCTATCATAGTTAGTACATGTTTCGATTTTCGTACAACATCAACACCTAACGCGAAGCAACTATTGCGTTTCGAGAGTCATTTTCCACCGTCTGCACGTTAAGGCTTTGATGAAGTTAAAATGAGTGTTTCTTTCCAATATTATGAGATTTTGTGAATCGCTACAATTATGACAGGTAGTCAAATTTCAAGAGGACACTATTAGTCAACTACACGAAAGATTTCATTTCATTCTGATGCAAGAGTACCGAATAATACGAGAAATAATATTTTGCTGTGCCCCTTAACAGGAATCAGTTGTTAGAAAACATTTCCCGAGTTGGAGGTTAGTGATTGTTGATGTTTCGTAACCTTAAGCTATTGCATGCGTATAGGATACTGAATTATCTTTAAATTTATATATATATATATATATATATATATATATATATATATATATATGTGTGTGTGTGTGTGTGTGTGTTTTGTATAATTACAGTATCGACATATAAACTATTTTGTGTAGCTATGTGAATACTGGATTAGAAATTAACAGAATTTCAGGTACAAGTGAACGTGCATAAGATAGGTTAGCTACTAGTTTTAACTAACATCATTAAGAGTAGGAATTTTCAGTTCACGAGGCGATACAGAAGTTTCACTCACGAGTAACATTTATTTAGAAACGTAAACAAGTGAAATAGTATTAAACTTTCTTTCATATATATATGATATGATAGGATACAAAGTATAAACATATGGTAATGTGTGAGTGGGTAACAGTAAATATCAAGTAGTTTCAAATCTTTCGTTGCGATGACCAGTGTTTGACATTTTTTTTTTTATCTGGGTGCATAATCTCTATTCGACTATCCTTCGTAGGGTCGGCGAATATTGATTATCGGATTTAGCTTTTAGCACTGATTACTCGCTGATAGTGGCCTACGTAAATGAGTAGGACGTATATGCTCTAAGCAGTCTTGGGCGTTTTAAAGTTTTAGTGTCTCGGGGGAAGCACCCTACAATATATATAAATAAATAAGTGAATATAAATAAATGATTATATACGAGTACTGGTAAATAACGTCGAGTAATAAGATACCTGAATATAGTGTACGTGTAAGTCCATTTTATTTTCTCTTTAGCCACTTGTTAGAGACGTGTTTATATTTATTCGTATGAATGTTAATGTGTGTGTAAGGACGGTCAAATAGTGGTCCCCAGCGCCCAAAGTTAGTCCCGGAACTATGTGATGGTTAGGTTCGGCTATGTTTACGCTTTGGATCTTGGTTGTATCATAGCAATCACTCAGAATATGATAACATCGCGAGTAAGGAATAATGAATAGAGTAATATTGTTGTGAACGACTACTATTATTATTCTGCGTATACGTATATTAGTAGCTTAGATAAATCTGATATGTAAATGCTTGCGTTCATATTCAGTCTGGCGATGCGTACAGTGATGTTTATTAAATGTTTCAGTGCATATCAAGATAATTACAGAATGTCATAAATAGTTATTGAATCTTTGTGCAGTTAAAGTGAACGTAAATCGCTGACAATTGGCTCGCTTACGCCGTAGTTTCCATTCGTTGTTTTGTTTTGTTTTCCCTGAGTATAACTGTTTGTACGGAATTAAGTTAATTATCGTTTACATATGTGATAGGACAGATGATAGCAAATAATGTTTATTACGGTAGGTTTCCTCGCCTAACAGGATGCCAAATCACTTGTCTTAAAAACTATAATTTCTGTTTATAAATAATGTGGAGATCGAAATTAATGGCATCTCAAAGCTTCACAGGTTTGCGGACTCTAGTGAATGGCTAGTTTTCCGTTTATTTTACCTTGCCATTACTAAATTATTTTATTAAACTTTTTTTACTTTTTGGATATTCTATACTTCTCTGACTTTAAATTATTTATTCTGTGCCTTAATCTAAATCATCTTCTTAGTTATTCTGAGGAGTCGGATATTTTTTGTTACTTAGAAATTTGTAAATGAAGAGAATTTCCGGTTGATCCGGCTGTAAACTGAGCGGTTTGGACCGGAGATAGTTAATAGTCAATCATTCTACAATTCTTTTCCCTTGTGACATGATTGATTAGATGACATGGACCCATACTTTGGCGCTCAGTGACATCGAAAGCCACGTATTTAGAGGGTCACCCATTATGGCATATTAAGATAAATATTTGACATTAAAGTCGACACTTGTCGCAGTATTTGTTTAGATTCGATTACCATCCTAGCAGCATCTATTCTTCTATCTTACCTTTCCTTGCATATTTCTGTCTTATTTCTTCTATCTCTCCTTCTATTCTATCTCTAAAGTTTTTTTATTGTTTGTAACCTTCTCTCCCCCAAATTTAAAATTTTATATTATCACTTAGTATAATTGATTCGAACCTGGAGATATTATCTAAAGATTTATTTTGTTTGCATGAGATGTTGTGAGATACAATTCGTACGGTTATTCATCTCCGGAGTATGTCGAAGGATATGCTTTACCATAACCAGTTTTTCTCCCTTTGACTGGCAGTGGTCGTGGACGATTGTTCAGTGGATGATTTACTCATGCCTCTTTTCCTCTAAACTTACTCGATCTTTGAGAAGTATTACTAATTTTTTCGAACATTGCTGTGTCAGCTGATAAGCTCTCGGCTCCCACTAATGACCGTAGTCATTACGTTTACTTTTGTATCTAAACTAACTCAGATATGAAATTCCACTATTTATACTATGTGGGCCCAGTGGCGTCATTTCAGATTTGGCTTGGGGGGGCAAGACCCCTTGATATAAGTAAAATTTCGCGTTTTTCACTGACTTACTACTATTCTATTGATAAAATCTATATAAATCTCAAACTCAGGGGGGGGGCAAATGCCCCTCCCTTCCCCCCCTAAATGACGCCCCTGTGTGGGCCCACAAATTATTATTCATTTCCTTTGAAATTTTATTATTACGTATTATGAATGTTAAAACTTTTCAGTACTACCAATTAGCAATATCTTTTAGTTACTATGCTGCGAAATGTGTAAATATCGTACCAGTTAGAATCCCAAATTATTAATAGTTGGCTAAAGTATAAAGATATGTTTTGGTGCGGTTACTCATTTTGATCTTTCGAGTTGCTGCAGTTTTCTCTTTTGTATTTGATCTATTTAAATAATTTTGAAATATGTAGAAACGGAGTAATTAATAGCGAATTGTATAATATGATTAAATATGTATATAGTGAAACGCAAATATGTGATAGACGTACGTTTATTATGATAAAGTATAGTATAATGTCACGATACGTCGTTTCGACGTACGCAAAGAATTTCGTTACCTTCCCCGGTTGGTTGTGGCACGAATATTACGTTTTGTAGCCACATTTTCCTAATTCCGATAAATGTAAAAGAGAATGTATAGAGTATACCGCCCTTGTGAATAAGTATTATTCTTTTCTTATGTTGTGATACTATCTATATGTGTGTTTAACACCTCTATATTGTTAATTACTAACTGAATGTTGGGTTTAATAAGGAGACAGGTTATCACGACGTATGTTTAACCTTTCATACATCCATGTATAACATTGTGAAACCTAAATTCTTTGAAACAACTACGTCTCTCCTTTCCCTTTGTGATCAATGAATCTCTCAAACCTGATAATTTCGTTTGTACAATATAAAGTTATGGTGATTATTTAATAACGGTAGTGACTCAGTTCAACAACACAGTTTTAAAAAATTCTTCGGAAAATCTACCTAAGGCATTTCGAATTTTTTTACAATTTTCATAACACCTCGTATTCCAAAAGCATATTAGTTCATTTTGTGACCTTACCGAAATTATAAACTAATTCTTAAGGTATATTGATGTTGATTATGAATTTAAATTAGTGACAATATCAAACTGATCTTTACAACGAACTGATTTTGAAAAATATATAGTCTTAAAACTATGGTAATGAGAAGTTATATATCCGTTATGTGATTATTTTAACTATTGTCACAACGATATCAGTGCGACATGTTCGATAACTACACACGCTTAATATGGACTAGTGTGAAAATCAATATGACTGTTGCCAAGTGAACTTTGTGGTGGACAAACACCGTGTGCGTGGGTTTTCTCGGAGTTCACCCGTTTCCTCCCACTTTCTTCATTCCACCATTTCATTCATCGCTCATCATCACCGTCTCCTTTAGCCTAACCGGCATAACCGTGGGACGTAAAACTCAAAAATTTTATTTCAATTTTTCAATATGACTGTTATTATATGTGTGTCTTTGATTCAGAGAAAGTAAATCGTGCATAGACACTAAGTTAGTGATAATATGGACACGAAACATCAGTAAGATTAGTTAAATTGATGAGAATATTTGAACTCGTGTAATAAATCTTATCTTCCTAAGTTACACCATACTATGGTCCAGAACCGTGTGTTGTATAACCACAGGAATGTGTAATAGAAGAGATAGAATATCTTGTTATAAATGTTAAAATAGCAAATAATCTACTTTCAGTATGTAGTTATTCGATTCAATTTGTTAAATTGAATGTCAATTGATATATCCCAATGTTTATCTAGACCACTGTATATGTAACAACATGTACTTAACTTCCTTTTTTTTCTTTCTTATTTATCTTTTGTTATTAGACGTAATAAACAATGTAAGAACTGTAGTTAGTTCAGTGTTTCCTTTTGAAGCAATACTTAACTTACTTGCATACATACATTGTCTGATATGGTGTGAATGTGCGAATTAACGAATGGTTGTTTAGTTATAAGTAGAGAAACCTATGATATAGAGTGAGAACAGATAATTATCTTATTTCACGTATATTTTGATTTTCTTTAAAAAATATGGTTATTTTTTATTCATGATCTAGGTCATGAATGTCATCAATCTTCCAATTAACTTGACAATAGCTCTACAAAGTAAGCGTGAACAATGGAACAGAACGAGTGATAGTAACCACTGCATTCAGAAAATTCAAGAACTCCAAATCATGGATAAACGTTTCAGCTGATTTTTTCCCCCTGACTATTTTAAGCACGGCTCTGATTGCTGGACAAGAAAAATTAAGCAGATAAGTAATACTGTATGATCAGAAACAATGATTACAAGCGTCAATCTAGTCTTTCTCACCATTTGGATGGGTTCGAGTAACTCCAACTTGCACATTTACTTGGATCCAGGTCAGAGTTGTACGGGTTGACATATGTTTTGCAGCGAACTGTTTAAACTTGATTCTCAAGAAATAGAACGGGAATATAAAGTACCTATAATACTTATTTGAGTTTCTTTACTATATTTCGATCATTCTTCCGTACTTTTCCTTTCCTACCTCTTCTTTCTTTTCCTCTTTATCTTTTCCATCTTTACAATAGACCATTCCATATTCCTTTCTCTATATCACTTTTCCCTTGTCTTTCTACCGTTTCCGATACAATATATTTCCTTCTGTAAAGTCACTCCAACCTCTTCATCTTTTCCGTACCCTTCTTCTCCTTTCTTTATCATCTTGTTAACATCCCATCTTTCTTTCTTAATCTTTCTCTATTTTAATAAAACTGAACGACGTCGTAACTGGGAGTTATCGCCATTGTACGCGGTCAATAAATTTAGATTCAATTATATCTTCGGAAGTCCGTTATTAAAGGACAATTAAAGAAAGTATATATATATATATATATATATATATATATATATATATATATATATATATATATATATATATATATATATATATATATTGCAGTATTAGTAAGCTTCAGAAGGTGTTTGCAGTATTAGTAATTGAACGCTATGTAGCATACCCAGTAGTACAATTTCAGGTCACTGTTAAACCAAATATCATCATTACAATGTTCTTACATTGATTAAATTAAACAATTCAACTAAACTGAAAATACATTTATTCCACTAGAATAGCTAGTAGTTCTGCAGCTCTGCAGCACTTATAGACAAGCCGCCCCTGATAAAGATGTTTTTAACCCTTTCAGACCTGGTGGTCACATTTGTGTACATTAAGTTTTAAGCTTAATATAATTACTCTGGAGGATTCTAAACGGCTGGGTTTTTATGTCAGAATTCTTTGAACTTTTCTAAATCACTTTCCACTATTTCTGTGGTGTTTTAATCTGTTGTCAGGAAGCAATGCACATTTCTTGTAGACTACTTGCAGGAGCTATCACAATGGACAAAGCTCACCCACGTAGGCTGTTTTATTCTTGGCGAAACAAGCTATTTGCAATAAATTCTCCTTTTGTTTTAGTGATATATTTTGAGTTTCTAAACTATATAGATCACAATGATGTGTTCGATTAATCCCATTTTTATTTTACATACGTATTTCAACCCTAATGCACGCAAAATGTTTCGTCCATAATTCTCTAAATATGACATCCGCAAACGAATTGACGGTTGTATTTCATTTGTTAAGTCATAAAGAATAATAATTCAAAATAACAATAACACCGGAGAGTAAACAAAAAATCAGGTCTGAAAGGGTTAAAATATCTGATTCTTACATCTTAATTTTGTAATACAATAAACGCATTGATAACATTTCTTAGTGTTTGTTTCTTGTTTTTTTCTCTTTTTGTAAACGGACGAAAGTATGGTACTATTGTTTATTTTCAAAGACATCAAGAGTTTCACAAATACTGAAATTCAATAACAACACACATACAGTACATTGCTCACATAATGTTCTTTAGAATACTAATCATGCTACCAAAATGTTCTACAAACTTCTACTAAATTAATGAATAAACTTTGTGAAAGAATCTAGGAGATATTTTAACACTTAATCCTCTTCCTAATACTTGTAATAAACAAAAAACAATTAATTGAATACATCAAAATAGGAATTGAGCAAGGGCTCCTTTGCGGAGAAAGTACAAAGAACGATCCCAACAGAATTTCTGTACTGGCTTTCAATTTAGTCGAACTTCAGCGACAGACAATTTTTTTTTTTAGATTATTTGGTTGTAGGAGGTCAGATTTTTTTAGGGAAAAAATCTGGTCGGTTCAGACCCTTTAAAGTTTATATTACCGTGCGAGAAAGGAATGAAAAAGGGAGGAACGAGGGCGAACCAGCGAGCGAGAAACAGATGAGCCCAAATATTTCTAGTCCCTGAATACAGTTAACTGACTTCAAGAAGAAACAAAGATTCGCAATTCTTTCTCTAGAAAGAAAAAAAGGAAAAGGAAAACAATAGAAACTCTGATTTTCAATAGAACTACGTATATATTTACTATTTGGTATTTTCGAAGTTTCTCGTGAACTCCTTTTTAAGACAGAAGAGGAAATATTCCGTTCTCATTAAAAAGGTGCTGGTAAATCGTACTTTTGCGTACTGCCAGAAATAAAACTCTATATATATTAATGATCTTCGATTACCTTGTCTACAAATTTCAAAATGGCGACAGCTCCTCCTTCCTTAAACTAGTTATGACGCCTTAAGAGTATCGTCATGGAAAACAGAAAGCTAACATTTGAGGATATTAGTAACCTTACAGGATTCTCTCATTGCATAGAGAAAAGAATTTTGACAGATCACTTGAAGTTGTAAGAGTCGGTTTTTGTTAGATCTCTCGAAGCTGAATGACGAAAAGATTTTCTTCCTGATGACAAGGATTTTTAGAGGATACGAACATCGAAGTAGATCTGACTCAGACTACTCCCACTAACTATCTCTCAGTGGCCTCTCACTGTTATCGAAACAAATTGGTTCATAAGGCCACATTCAAACTTAATGACAAATTAAAGTGTCTACTGGTTCGCTGTACAAAGCCATGAATTTACCGGAGGTAAATGTGTGAGGTGGATTGTGTTATCATGGTTTGATTGGGACGTTTTTCTTTAACAGCACAATCACCGATGACAAGTACTTACAGATGCTCGAGATATCCATTTTTCCTCCCATCAAAGATCTCTATGGGGACGAGTGGTTTTATCTCCAAGATAGTGCTCCGTCTTAATACCATCATCCTGTCAGGGAGTTTCGCAATAAAAATTTATCCGAATGATGGATAGGTTGAAGACGGTTTGTATAGTATTCTTCATGTTATCCGGACCTCACTCCTCCAGAATATTACTTAGGAGAGACTGTCAAGAACGATGTTAACCCCCTTTCTGCATGATTTTTTTCTTTTAGCGAAAAAAATAATCAGTATTGGAAATCCTCATATGGGAACTTGAAAAATGAATTAAAACTTGAATTTTAGATTTTTGACTTAATTCCGACGAGAAATAAGTGCCATAGCCTATATGACACACTTACAACTCGCAAAGAACATGCCAGGTGACACCAAAATCCGTTATTCATACACGTCAATATCTCACACAGCAGACAAAACAGTCATTTGGTGCCTTTGATAAATCACACAAAAGCTAAAGTGAAAGAAGGGGATGTGCCATATATGGCACGGCATGCGGTAAGGGGTTAATATTCAAAAGCCTCGTACATTGCATAACTAACTAGCAGCCACCGTACGTTTCTGTGCAGATATCGAACTTCGCACGTTGCAGTCGGGAGTTCGTGCAGCAGTTTCAGTGGCATTGTTTGTGTTGATGCTAACTGTGAATACTTTGAACACATAAATTATTATCAATTCTTCATAGCACATTGCAATGTAATAAAAGAACATTAGGCTATAACATTACCAAAAGTGAGACTTTTTCCGTCAATCAATTTGAGAGTTATTAATAGTTAAACAATGCATATATATTTAGAGCCATTCTGGAATAACAAAGCCTTAGTATCTGGACGTGAAATATCAAGCAAAATTGAAAATCAAAATGGAAACAGCGAGTTATTGTTATCTTTCCACTACTAACAGAACAAATTTGAAATCAATAGCCCTCAGGATATCAATTCAATGCTTGCTCTTTCTTCCGATCTTTAGTTTTTCTGTATGGATATTCGTTGTGTAATTAAGTTCCGTAATGAATCTCTCTCGTATCGAATATTGAAAAAAGGACACATATACTAGGTGGAAAAAAGAGAAACCGTATCTGTTTACGATTCATCAGATTCCAATGTGTTATTATTAGGCTAGACTGCTCACCATAACAGAAATCGATTTCTGATTACGATTTTCCTATTGCATTTCATTCATTTATCTACAGATGTCCATGCGAGGTCATTGGCGAAACGGTATATATATATATATATATATATATATATATATATATATATATATATATATATATATATATATATATAGTAGTTTGCAAAATTATCATTCTTCGTTGTCAGGTATGCAAAATAAATCAACGAATAATAGCTACTTCTTTTTAAAAAAAAAACTGTAGAAACTGTAATTAGTACCAAACGGATATTGTTCATTTCACTTGTCATTGAAACTGAAAAGAGCGAGCAAAACTTGAAATTATATTCATATTTTAATTCTCCTATAATTATGCTTTCGGAAGGCTCAAATTACCCAGTAAGTGATAGGTCTGGGGCATATATACAGTAGGGTGCATCGAATTTCCACTTTTTTTGAAATCAGCTTACCCTTAGTGATATTTTTTTGCAAAATGGCCTCCATATAACGTATAAAAAATTGCAAGTCGATTGGTCAATATCTTTAGGTGCCACCAACGGCCAAAAGTTTTGAAATTTTGTTAAAAAATAAATGTTATTTTTAAAAATGTAAAATATCTATTTTATGAAATATGGTTATCCTATCTGGTTTTGTTTCTGTAAAAGGTCATTATTTTACGTGAAAAAAATTTCAGCTTGATGAGTCAAGTCATTCAGGTGCCACCTGTGGCTTAAAATATGGACAAATGTGTCCCTACTTTTTCATTTTTTTAAAATTAAGTAGCATTGTTTGTGATTCATCTGGATCGTTAATTAGATAAGAAAGATTTTGTTTTACATCTGCAGCTATTTGCTTATTTCCAAACGTTAATGATTGAAATGGCCCAGAACTCACCATGAGGAGGTGGCTGTAGTTCGAGTTCCGCCCACCCATATATACTAATGTTGCATATGGTAGTGCAAGTCATATTGTTACTCTTTTACCTCAAACTGTTTTTCTTTTCTTTTTTGTATTACATTCTGGTATGTTTTTTTCTTGATTGTAGTGTTGATAGGACAAATCTATGTCGTGCTTCTTGCCCACATACCGTTGATGCCGCTTCTGTCCCCAACTTCACCATTCTTTCTACCGCGCGAGTGTGACAGGGTAAGGATGTAATATATTCATTAGCCATTGGAGCCGTCTTTACATTTTCTCTTAGCTTCTGCAGGCTCAAGTGTTTTGTCAGTGGTGACTCTGTCAGCGTCATGTTGACCAATTAATCATATCAACATAGTTTGTCGCTTCTAAGTTGATTTCAGGGATGACGAATTCTCGTACCGGTACGCGATCACCAGATTGGGTCGTTTGTCTTGCTTTCAGGACTCGCCTCCAGCCGAGCTCTCGTACGTTAGCATCTTGGTCAGTCAACATTGATAGAAGTAGGTTTTCAGGATGACCGTAACACGCATTTCTACGGACATTGGATCAATTATTTTCCTGTATTTCGCTTCCATGTGGCGAGAAGTCGTGATGAGTTGCCACAAATGACGAGCTTCTTCTGCACACGATGTATTACGGATCACAGCAAACCGGAGTGGCGCGTAGACCATCATGATGTACTGGACGATGGTTTTAAGTTCATTCGTGGGTTCTTTTGTTCCTACGCACAAACGTAAGACTCTATTTGCTGTAATTACCCATCTGGCTTGAGGGATTTTACCAGGGTTCATGTGAGCTAACTCAATGGGCCATTCTCCTGAAGAAACCGCTTGGCAGATATTCAGCACTTATTTTTGATCCGTGTTTAATGAATCTTCAGTGAAGTTGAGATCCCAGTCTACTGGAACGGGCTGAAAAATCTGAAGTGACAACTCTTCACAGATTGGAAGTGCTGATCCTATTGGTCCTTTAAATGTATTTGGTAAAGTAGACTTGCCGTCTATGAATTCAATCAAATGTCGAAATGGGAGTTCATTCGTGTGTATGATGATTAATTGGTCAGCATGACGCTGACAGAGTCACCACTGACGAAACACTTCAGCCTGCAGAAGCTAAGAGAAAATGTAAAGACGGCTCCAATGGCTAATGAATATATTACATCCTTACCCTGTCACACTCGCGCGGTAGAAAGAATGGTGAAGTTGGGGACAGAAGCGGCATCAACGGTATGTGGGCAAGAAGCACGACATAGATTTGTCCTATTAACACTACAATCAAGAAAAAAACATACCAGAATGTAATACCAAAAAGAGAAGAAAAACAGTTTGAGGTAAAAGAGTAACAATATGACTTGCACTACCATATGCAACATTAGTATATACGGGTGGGCGGAACTCGAACTACAGCCACCTCCTCATGGTGAGTTCTGGGTCATTTCAATCATTAACGTTTGGAAATAAGCAAATAGCTGCAGATGTAAAACAAAATCTTTCTTATCTAATTAACGATCCAGATGAATCACAAACAATGCTACTTAATTTAAAAAAATGAAAAAGTAGGGACACATTTGTCCATATTTTAAGCCACAGGTGGCACCTGAATGACTTAACTCATCAAGCTGAAATTTTTTTCACGTAAAATATTGACCTTTTACAGAAACAAAACCACATAGGATAACCATATTTCATAAAACTAGATATTTTACATTTTTAAAAATAATATTTATTTTTTAACAAAATTTTAAAACTTTTGGCCGTTGGTGGCACCTAAAGATATTGACTAATCGACTTGCAATTTTTTATACGTTATATGGAGGCCATTTCGCAAAAAAATATCACTAAGGGTAAGCTGATTTCAAAAAAAGTGGAAATTCGATGCACCCTAATATACAGGGTATGTTCCAAAAGTTATGAAATTTAATTTTTTTAAAAAAACTATTAACAAGATCTGTACAAAGGGTTAATATTCTTCAAAGTACTGTCCATGAGCATCTACATATTTTTCCACCGACACTCTCATGCCCTGTACACCCCCTCGAAGTCCTCGACGGAAATCTCCTTTAAAGTTGTTGTCATAGTCGCTTGAGTAGCCTGAATGCTGTCAAAACAGCGTCCTTTTGAGCAATCTCTTGCTGTTGCAGAACAAAAAGAAGTCGGCTAGAGCGAGGTCGGAACTGTAGGGTGGATGTCTGCGCCAGCGATGCCACATTATGCTTCGCCAGGAACTCACGAACGCACAGAGACGTGTAGCTGGGCGCATTGCCGTGATGCAGCAGCGAGATAGCGACGACGTGTTATCGCACGTGGATGACCCTTTTCTGCAGCGTTTCTGTCGAGTTTTGTGCAGAACTTGATCACCCAACGTTGTTCGAAAGTATTCACCATAACGTGATCTCAAAACTCCAAACGTATATATATAGATAGATAGATAGATAGATAGATTTCGTGATTTTTGGGACACCCAGTACATATATTCAAATGTAAAGGGTGCGGCAGAAATAGTTAGTCGATGTAAAATGGACATAGAAAACGTAACCCGATAGATAACGTGCTTATTGTCGTTTTGTTTTGTAAAGTGGTTCAAAGCATTGTGTATGCATGTAGGTTTGTTCGACTGTTCGGTGCGCATGCGCAGTATTGGAAGAATTACGTAAGCCTTCCGTCAGTAGCCACGGAGCGTTGGTCGGACAAACATCGCATTTCCGAAGTGGAGTGAGTCATTTTAACATTGGCAGAAACGGACAAGTACCGACACGACAAACTATTCTTAATTGGGTGAAAAATTTCCGAGCTTCAGCTTCTGTAAGATCAAAGAAATCACCAGGTCGCCGATGTTCAGTGAGAACACCAGGCAACATAGAGAGGGCTCGAGAAGCATTAATTAGAAGTCCAAGGCGTTCAGCTCGTCGGCATGCTGTGTCGCTTGGCATGTCAGATAGGAGTGTGCGGCGAATATTACACCAGGACCTACACTTCCACGCATTCAAAATTCAGATAATTTACAAGTTGCTCCCTGAGGATTTTAATGCTCGCGTACAATTCTGCAATAAGCTGTTGCAAATGATTAATGAGAACCCAAACATTCTACAAAGGTTAACCATGTCCGACGAGGCTCATTGCCACATCGATCGGTGTATAAATAAAAAGAATTTCCGTTACTGGGCCCACCATAAATCCAAAGTTGTTGCATGAAGTGCCCCTTCATAACCCTAAAGTAACAGTATGGTGTGGTGTTTATTTTGACGGGACTCTTGGACCGTATTTTTTCAATGAAGAGGATAGTAACACTGTAACTTTCACGAGTGCTCGATATGTGGACATGCTCGAAAACTTTTTACTCCCAGAATTGCGACGGTGTCGCCTTAGACAGATGTGGTTCCAACAAGACGGGGCCACGTCACACACAGCAATTGCATCGATCAACATTCTTGGGAGGATGTTTCCAGGACTGGTTGTCTCTCGTCGCCCAATGTTCCTTGGCCTGCACGCTCGCCCGACCTATCCATGTGACTTCTTCCTATGGGGTTACTTGAAGCAACAAGTGTATGAAACAAAACCTGCAACATTACAGGATTTGCGTGCATCCATTCAACATGCAATTCACCAAACACCGCTGGGCATGGTTCAACGAGCTGTGAGTGCTGTGAGGCGACGTGCAGAGACCTGTTTGAACAACCATGGTGCACACCACCCTGACATAATTTTCAAGATGTAGTTACTATATGTAATGCTTTTGTATGTACATTCTGGACATGTAAGATTTTTGTTCATGAAAGGTCATTAAAATATTTAATTTGCAAGAAATCATCTTCTAACTATTTCTGCCGCACCCTATATTTTTGCTCTTCGTTTGATTTTTCTAAGAAACGAGAAATTAATCGTGGTACAATATATATCTAGACAACCTACAAAACTTATTCGATCTTGTTTTTAAAGATACTATTTTATCGTGTACTAATAACCTAATAACCCTACAGCAATAGCTGATACATCATCATTTTGAAGCTAATAAAATATGTTTTCATCTAGTATACGAAAAGTAACATTACATTGCAATTTTTAAAAGAAGTAAAAAAAAACTACTTTGAAAGGCGGGAAGAAAATTTCTAATAGGATTAGACCAGAGTTGAGGCTGTCTCGTCTCGAAAATGTGTCCCGAAAGCGAAGTATTTTGTCGCAAAGTGTAATTGTTTCCATTAAAAGAGCCTTCTCCCATCTCGTACGTATGTTGTCTCGTAAAGATTGTCTCGTTTCGTCTAGTGAGCAACCGAATTCCCAATTTATTTGAAAGAGCAATCTATTCTATAAAGGTAATTTGGCAATTTTATAGCTATTGGTTATAGCAAGGTAATACGCGCAATTGCCGAAAATTTCAAAACCCGTAAGTAAATACTGTAGGAATGATTTTGGGCTGGAATGTTAATGGGTAATTGTACTCTTCACAGGTAAAATACCAAAGCATGGAACTTTGAGGAAAATATTCAGAGTACTTTAACATTAAACCACAAATTTTAAGAAAGTTAATTCTTTGAATGCATGATGTTAAAGAATGTTTGTTGTTTAAATCAAATTATTGTTTGAATAATTTGAGCGATGTCCCGCTTCATGTCTGTATAGTTTGCAGTATCTTTGTACGAAAGTGGTAGAACACTGAGGACGATAGTGTGCATTCAGAAAAATGGTTGGAATTTTTTTTTTTTTTTTTGCTTGGAAAACCAAACGTTGTCAGTGGCGGATCCGGGCCGGGGCCGGGGTCCTTGGCCCCCAACTTTTTTGGGTGATAAAAAATTGAGTTATTATTGATATGAATTTTCAATTTTATAGTAAAATCATGATGCATCTATAATAATTTGCGTTCTGGCTACCCCCAGTTTTTACCTTCTAGATCCGCCACTGTTGTGTGCTCCGAAGATATGACAAATTATATCGTTAACGAGAAATGGTATGAATCAAATAGCAAAAATATTGAGGAAGAAAACTAAGAATTGTTATAGCAGTCACTAAGTTAATAACTGCTGACATGAGATGCTACAAGTAAGAAAAAATCTGTAACTTGTCCCATTTCAGGTTAATTGTTAAAATTTATCATTTTCTTTAAGAACAATGATTGAATGTATAATTGCTAGACATAAAGATGTATAGATTGAACATGTTATAATGCAGTGGGTAATGCCAAGAACCGTGCTGTCTTCACTGTAATTTGGCTTTGTGGTAAAACTTGATCATGTATTAGGATGAAAGTGGTTGATCTACGAATTATATCCACTTCGATTTATCTTACCTATTTCACAAAGCAACAAAACTGTTCGCACATATGTATCAATTTACAGCAGAGAGAGTGTGTTGTAGATAGCTTTTGGGAAGGGTGTCCAGTGTGCTAAAAAGATCCGAGATATGGCAACCTGTGAGAATCCATTACCACAGCGTGTTATACCCGAACTATAGCATTGGGCCACTCAACAGTGAATCATGCAATCCGTCATCACAGTAACTCTGCAATCTGTCACTAAGGCTAGCGTGTATTTGTTCAACGTTACACTATGTAGCAGAGCAAAAAAGCAAGAACAGAATAAAATAAAATAAAATAAAATAAAATCTTTTAGTTTTACATCCCACGGTTATGCCGGTTAGGCTAAAGGGGACGGTGATGAAGAGTAATGAATGAAATGGTGGAAAGAAAGGGGGAGGAAACGGGAAAACTCCGAAAAAACCCACGCACATGGTGTTTGTCCACCACAAAGTTCACTTGGCTGGGATCGAACCCGGGATCCCAAGCACCAGAGTTGAACGCTCTACCACTGAGCGACCGTGGCCCCAGGCAAGAACAAAAGACTAACCAGCGCCATCTTACGAATGGCAGCTGAAAATTTGTTGTGACAATAAACGAAGTAGGTCTACCTAAGTGACTGTGGGAAAGCTCGGACCATGACTTATAGAGATGTTGAAGTAGAAGACTTATGTAGCTTTGTATATAAACGAAAAACAAAAGTTTATCGATATATTTTATGGTTGTTGCTGGCTTTTGTAACAGCAGGATTCGTAAGGTCAAAAAATATCACAATTGATCCTGCTTATTACCAAGAACTTGTGCTATCCACGGTTTATACAGACGAAATACCAGCATTATATGATGACACCCCCATCGTGTGGACTTGCATCAGAATGGAACTTCAAGTCACGTGACCAAAACGTCGTTGGCTTACTACCGACGCCTGGTACCGGCCTTAACCAATTGTTATTGCGTTCGAGAATATTCCTGTTAAGAGTTCAGATGCTAGTCCCATGGATTACTGTGATTTTAGACTTCTCGAACGCCGTTTCATTACATCGAGTTCACATTCTAAATGGCCTCTGCAAAGTTGCCTACAGCTGCAATGAAATCTGGTACGGTGGAAATTGTGATGTCGTGCAATAGCTTGTATTGGTAGCCACAAATCGAGCATGAACAACTTTGCGGGCTGAAATATTTTAGATAAGTAATAACTTCAATTTGTTTCTATGGAAACTGTCAGCCTCTGTATAAGTTAATTACGAAATTATGATTAGATTGGTAAAAGGAATTTTGATAGTAATTAATTGAACTTGATAGTCTGGTCGGTGAGGACTCGAAACACAGACACTCGAATGAAATGTCAATGTATCTAGATACTCACCGTAATCATTTACGGTGCAGACAGAGTTCATAATGTAATGTGTTATTTTCCTCTAGGACATTTACAGGTATCTATATAACAAACACAATGCTTTGTAATTTTAGATATGAAAAAGTGTCCCAACTGATAACAAGTGGAGTAATACTGAAAGGAAATAATTACGTGATGGGATGTGTACTGAAAAGCATAAATTATTTCTACGTGTTTCTAGTTGATATACGTACATGCTTTCAGTTCTATTGTTAGTACAGCAAGTTTTTCTTTTTAAATCATAATTCCATATTTTGAATAAGCTTCACTGTAAATCTCATTAACTGAATGTTACAACTATAGATTAGAAGTTAGTAATAATGTCTATTCCTTAACCATGTTAAGTACCTCTGCTATCTTTCCATTTTACCACATTGATTTATATCAGAAACTACTTGTATTTTCTTTGAAATGAACTGGAATTTTAGTGTTTTTACTGATTTTTCCTCCAAATACAGTTAAATGTCCCTTGCATGTTCAAATGAATTTGAATTATAAAATACATTTAATCTAATGCAACAAAGAAAAATCCGCGTGTAAATCAATGGACTAAAAAATGGCATACGTAAGTACTCAACACTACTAGTGTTAGACTTATAATAAAAATAAATACTTTGATGTTCTTTACAAGGTTTCTGCTTAAATTTCAGTCTAATTTGTTTCATGTGTTTTACTTATTTATCTCTGTATTGTCTATATAATTGCTTACGTATCGAATATTACCTATTCGTTGCATTTTCTTTATACTCAAGAATTCATTGGGATAACTATATATTTATACGGGGATGGCAAAACATGATATGTATATGCGTCCCCACATAGCTATGTAAGTACCGTACGCACCAGGTGCGGGAAACCCGGGTTCGACTCCCGCCGGATGCTCATGTGGTTCGGATCTCAAGTGAAGCTATAGGATACCACGTCTGATATAACCTTAATGCTAAAAGAAACGCTAAATTAAAATCAAGCCCCAAGGTAAATTATATATATATATATATATATATATATATATATATATATATATAGGGTGTCCCAGGAGGAAGGAGCAATATTTTGGGAAATGGTAGTATGATTGATTCTAAGCAAAAAAGTTTATATGAACATAGGTCCTAATCTCAACGGTTTGAGAGCTACAGGTTGCGAATCATTTTTGACTTTGTTGCGTATTGTTCACCTTGTAACAATTTTACATAGGTAAGACATAGTGGATTTCAAAGGTGATGGAATGACCTTTCCAACGGTATGCAGCAAGTGATAGTGTTGTCTTTGAAAGGGAAGTTATTTAAGACGTAAATTTAAGAAAGTTAAGTGTATTTAAGGAAATTAGATGGCATCCGAAGATACCACTGTCATATACGCAACTACGCTCAAGTTTACACTGAATAAAATGGGCTTCAATCCTGCTTTACACTGGATAAAACTGCAAACTATTTCGCCATTCTATTTCGCCTCCCTTGATCATTTCCTGGATCCGCCACTGTATATAGATAGATAGATAGGTAGATATAGATATAGATAGATATAGATATAAATGATGAAGATGACCGATATTAGTGTCGAATCCATAGTTTTCTGGTTCATTGAGATGATTAGTGACCATCCAGATGCCATTTGAATCTAAGGGTTAAAGAGTGAACAACGATGGACTATGGGTAAGTTTGTCTGTGATATTTTATGAAGAATCTTACAAAAATAAAACAAATCTATATAAATAAAAATGAAAGTGACTATGTTTGTGATTTAATAACTCTTAAACCACCCAACTGATATCTATCAATTGTTCAACATAGATGAGGTTCGGGCCTGGAATAGCTATTTATCATTTCACTTTGACGGTGCGACTTACGGGAGGGAAAGGAGATCGATGATGACCGATCGAAATCGAAATCGAATATGATCGATATCAGAGAGCGCTTTAGTAATAGTAAAAAGTGACTGACTAACCAAACATATTACTATTTTTTCTTATTTTAAGCTAGCAAAGAGGGTAATTCAAGCTAGTTTTTAATATCCCACGTTTATTCATATTAAACTTACGAATAGGACGATTAATGAAAGCGAATGATTGTAAAATAATTGGTGAAATGAGACTGTGGGAGAAAACGCGAGAACCCCAACTAAACCCACTGACGGGATGTTGTCTATCGCAAGCTCATATAGTCTGAGATTAAATCAGATACCCTTCACTCCCTAGGTGAGCCATTTACCATTGAACAACTGTAACACCCCCCCCCCCCCGAAGAAAAAATCACTATAGACTAACATACAGATTCTTCAACTTAGGTCAGAATTCTTTCTCAGCTAAATAAACTGGAATTAGGTTTGAGGAGTAGAACAGAAAAAAAAAAAACTTTCTGCAACTCTTTCAAGGGCTAAAAAGCAATTGAGTGCTTGTGGTTGTTAACAGTATCGGAAATCGTGCTATTAATATCTACACATGTAAAAGTTCTCATTTGGTTCTGCCATGACCACAGCCTGCCTTACTTCCTTATCTTGTGAAAGGACTTGCATTTCCATTCTAATTTCGGATTTTCTATCATAAAGAAAGGAATTGCAGATACAAGGCTCTGCATTACATATATATATATATATATATATATATATATATATATATATATATATATATATATATATATATACTATTTCCTTCTTTCTTTCTTCCTCGCTCTCTCTCTCTCTCTCTTTCTGACACATATAGCAAGAACTCTTTTACGAAAGTACTTCAGAAAAACTTTCTTTTGCGTCTTGTTACGGGCTATTCAACAAAAACTCCGAGCCAAGTTTCATTTGAGAAGAAAGAAAATAAAAAATAATACTATGCACTGAATACGAAAGGAAAAGTTTTCTTAATATTCACAGTCACTTTCAAATTCATAGTTAAGAAAAGTAAAATTACTTTTTTTCTTTCTTTATCGATGCTTTATAATATTTATACGTAGTTTTATCTCATATTTTCTTTTGAAAAATATTTTAAAAGAAGAATCTCCGCAACTATTATTGCGTAACTTCTGAGTGTAAAAAAATATACAAAGTTAGGTCTGCATAATCAGAATCCCTGTTATCCCTGCTATCCCTGGAAGATTTTGCTTTCTGTTTTCTTCCTTTTTTAGTTCGTATATTTAAGTTTAAAAAGTCATTTCCTTCTCCTTTCTTCCCTAAAACAAAATAAAATCCGCTCTTGAATAACATATTACCGGTATGTTACTAGTTTAACAGCCAAATGAGGATTGAATTCCTAACCTCATCCTCACCATCACTTATCCTCGCTCTCAAAGTAGATTTTCAACCTGGCCCTTACCATCACTTGTACTTGCCCTGAAAGTGGATTCTCAACTCGCCCTCACTATCACTTGTCTTTACCCTCAAAGTGAATTCTCGACCTCGGCTTCGCCATCACCCTTACTCGTTTTCGAAATATATTGTCGCCCTCAACCACTCTTCCTCGCCCTCAAAATATTTCCTCACACTTATGCTCACTTGCTCTCGTCCTCAAAATATTTTTTCATCCTGATCCTCACTCACCCTCTACCTCACTTTCATTTACTAAAATGAAAGAAAGAGAAGCTCAGGATGGCTTTTACGAAGTCAAAATGAGTGAAGGCGCTTAATCTGTGTTACTGTCCAGCTTATATGGGATCCGAACTACTTCAGCTCTCTCCAGGAATTAAAGCCCAAAAATTGGATACTCTATGTACTGACCACACATCACAAAGCTAAAATACCATCTCAACAGTCATAATTGTACGTGGCCTCAGAGAGTTTTGGATTTACTGATAGAAGTTCCCTACATGATACAAATAACATGTTATTTCCAATCTATAATGTATATCTGAAGATTTGTCAGCAAAATATATAACATAACTTTGTGTGATACTAGTTGCAACGATGTGCGTTAAGGGGCTTCGCGCCAGGAAGTTTAATTTAGTTATGGAAAACATGCAACGTTTATTATTTTTCTTTCGCATTATCAGCTCCTTCCTGTAGAGCAATCTTTCCTTGCTTATTATACACAAGAAGATAAAACCAATGCATTATTTATGTGATAGCACCTTCCTCTCTATAAACTTTTACGTTTATTCTACGAGCCAGCAAAGTAATAAACTCTTTTTTTATGTTGTTTTAGTTAACACCTTGAAGGCAAGGGAGAGAGGATACTTTTTTTTTTTTTTTAAAAAAAAGATCATGTTAACTTTCATTCGTTGCTCTCATAAAAGAGGAACTAAACACGGATACAGAATAATAATGCTGTATCGTGATGCAGGTAAGTAATTATTTTAGCTGACAATTTCTTTAATAATTCCAACCGCAATTTACAAGTAGATGTGTGTCACTGTTAACAAAACCAAACAATAACAGAAGATAGAATCTTCTACTTAACCCTGTATGTTTTCCTTTACATTATTTAAATATATAAATAATGAATTCCAGAGGCTTAAAGGCTATTAAATTGCGTAAATAAATAAATAATTGATTCCAGACAAATGAAAACTATTAAATATATAAATAAATTAATAATTGATTCCAGAGGAATAAAAACCATTAAATTACATAAATAAATTAATAATTGATTCCAGCGTAATAAAAATTATTAAACTACATAAATAAATTAATAATTGATTCCAGAGGAATAAAAACTATTAAATCCCACAAATAAATAAATAATTGATTCCAGAGGAATAAAAAACTATTAAATTACATAAATAAATAAATAATTGATACCAGTGAAATAAAAACTATTAAATTATAACTAACTAACTAACTAACTCTATGGCCTATGGAACCCGGAGGTTCAGTGCCGCGTTCACAAAAGCTCTCCACTGACTTCTATCCTTAGCTAATTGCATCCAGTTTCTACTTTGTATTCCTATCTCTGCGAGATCCATCTTAATATTGTCCTCCCATCTGTCTTCCTAATAGTCGTTTTCCTATGGGTCTACCAGTCAAGGCTTTGAAAGCGTTTCTACTTTCTTCCATTCTAGCTACATGACCTGCCCACCTAAGCCTCCTAGACTTGACGACCCTAACAATGTTGGGTAAACCGTATAAACTATGTAGTTCCTCGTTATGAAGCTTCCGCCATTCCCCATTCTCGTTCCTCTTGGGTCCGAATATTCTCCTCAGGATCCTGTTCTCAAATACTTTCAGTCTATGTTCTTCCCTCAGAGTAAGCGACCATGTTTCACAACCATACAAAACAACAGGCATGATTATCGTTTTATATATTTTAAGCTTCAAATTCCTCGACAGAATTCGCGACGACAAGAGATTTTGAACCGAATAGTAACACGAATTCCCAGCTTTTAGTCGACATTTAATTTCTTCGTGAGTATGATTTTCGTCTGTTAATATTGATCCTAAATATTTGAAAGTATCCACTTTATCAAAAGCATTATTTAATATTTTAACGCCTCCACAATTTGCCGTATTACGGTCCCGACGAACTTCCATGTATTTAGTTTTCTCTGCATTTACTTCTAAACCCATGTCCCTGCAAGCGTTTAATAAGATCTCTGCATTTATTTCTACTGTTCTCCTATCATCCCCTATTAAATTTACATCATCAGCATATGCCATAACCTGGTGAATGCCGTTCAACTCTAGGCCCTGGTTGCTATCTTTGATTTATATATTAAATTAAATTATATATATAAATAAATAATTCCAGAGGAATAAAAACTATTAAATTACATAAAGAAATTAATAATTGATTCCATACGAATAAAAACTATTAAATTACATAAATAAATAAATAAATAAATGATTCCAGAGCAATGAAAACTATTAAATTACATATATAAATAAATAATTTATTCCAGACGAATAAAACTATTAAATTACATTTAAAAAATTATAATTTATTCCAGAGGAATAAAAACTATTAAATAGCATAAATAAATTAATAATTTATTTCAGAGGAAACAAAACTATTAAATTACATAAATAGATAAATAACTTATTCCAGAGGAATGAAAACTACTAAATTTTATATATATATATATATAAATAATTGATTCCAGAGGAATAAAAACTATTAAAGTACATAAATAAACAAATAATTGATTCCACAGAAAAACTGTTAAATTAAATAAATAAATAAATAAATAATTGATTTCAGAGGAATAAAAAACTATTAAATTACATAAATAAATAAATAATTGATACCAGAGGAATAAAAACTATTAAATTACATATATAAATAAATAATTGATTCCAGAGGAATAAAAACTATTAAATTACATAAATAAATAAATAATTGATACCAGAGGAATAAAAACTTTTGAATTACATAAATAAATAAACAATTGATACCAGAGGAATAAAAACTATTAAATTACATATATAAATAAATAATTGATTCCAGAGGAACGAAAACTATTAAATTACATAAATAAATTAATAATTTATTCCAGAGGAACAAGAGCTATTAAATAAGATAAATAAATTAATAATTGATTTCAGAGGAAACAAAACTATTAAATTACGTAAATAAATAAATAATTTATTCCAGAGGAATGAAAACTACTAAATTTTATATATATAAATAAATAATTGATTCCAGAGGAATAAAAACTATTAAATTACATATATAAATAAGTAATTGATTCCAGAGGAATAAAAACTATTAAAGTATATAAATAAACAAATAATTGATTCCAGAGAAAAAACGATTGAATTATACAAATAAATAAATAATTGATTTCTGAGGAAAAAAGCTCTTAAATTGCATCGAATTAGCAATGAACGTTAGACTTTTAAATGTCTAAACATTAGCTTTCCTGGACTTTCTCAAAAACGACGCATGAGAATTTACCTTCAAGCATGTATTTTTCAGTTTGATGAGGAGAAGTGAATGGAATAGTGGCATGAATAAAGTGGGAGGAAACGGGAGAACCTCGAAAAGTCCATGCACACGGTGTTTGTCCAACACAAAGTTCACTTGGCCCAAGTTGGGATCGAAGCAGGAACTCCAAATGAAAAAATTAACAAGGATATTACTGCGCGTGCTACGCAAATTCTTGCGTGGAATTGTCTTGGTTCATGACTATGCGAAAACCATACAGCCAAACAAACCCACGTAACTATTTGGAAGGCAACAATTTGACCACTCTTCTTTTAGCTCTGACCTGGCACCTAGCGATTTCCACCTGTTTCTTCACGTGAAGAAGTCCCTCGGTGGGAAACATTAAGATGAAGATGATGATGTGAAAGAAGCAGAGAAGATTTGGCTATCATCACAGGCGGCATCTTTCGTTCATAAAAAGATACAGAAACCTCGTTTCCAGTTACAAGTGTGTCAATAATGGCGTAAACTATAGAGACAAGTAATTTGAAGTATCATTTTATGAAAATAAAATATTGTGCAAATTATTTTTGCATATTTTTAAAACGATACCAGAAGTTACTTTAAAAACGCTTCTTGTAATTAAATCTGTTAGATGGGAGGATAAATTACATGAAAACCGACTACGTACTTGCTTGTTTGTCATCTTTGTTTTGAAAAATAGTTTAAGTTAATATAAGTTTAATTTATATTACCTCAAATTAATATTAATTCAAATTTGTATTAAACTAGCATCAATTGGTTGGGTTAAATTAAGAAAAAATGTTCTGTTAGTCAGTCACTTTTTTCTATTACTAATGCGCTCTTTGATATCGGACATTTTTGATGATTTTTATACATCCCTCTTCCCTCCCATGTTGCGGAGCACGGCATCGGAAGTGTCACTGTTCATCCCATCGACCCCAAAAACTATGAATTTGACACTGATATTGGTCATTTCGATCATTTTTATATATATCCCCTCTCCCCCGAACTTACAGGGATAAATTGGGTTTAAACGGCATCAGAAGTGTTACTGTTCATTTCAGCGACCTAATATCGGTCATTTTCTATCATTTTTATATGTCTCTCCCTTCCCTCTCACAAGCTGCAGGGCTGAATTTGGATTTGAAGAACATCGGAAGTGTTACTGTTCATCTCAGTGACTCCAAAAACTATAAATTCAACACTAATATCAGTCATTTTCGATCATTTTTAAATGTCTCACCCCCTCCCCCTCTCTTAAGTTACACCGTCAAAATGATATCCCAAAAACCATCTGAGGTTCAAGGTGATTCAAGAGTTATTAAGTACTATTTATTTTTATGTATCTTCCCTTCCCAACTTCCTTCTCTAAGTTCTACCGTCAAAATGAATAGATAAATACCATCTCAGGCCCGAATCTCATCTATGTTCGAGATTGGTCGGGTGGTTCAAGAGTGACGAAGTCACAGTCACTTTCATTTTAAATATAGATAGATAGATAGATAGATAGATAGATAGATAGATAGATAGATAGATAGATAGATAGATAGATAGATAGATAGATAGATAGATAGATAGATATAGATATAGATATATCCTTCCCCCTCCTCTACGTTGCACCGTCAAAGTTAAATTATAAAAATTATCCCAGGCCCGAACATCATCTATGTTGAAAGTTTGATCGAGATTGGTCGGGTGGTTCAAGAGTTATTAAGTTTCATTCATTTTCATATATTTCCTCCCTTCCTCTCCCTGTCCCCTAAGATCTACCGTCGAAGCGAAATGATAAAAAGAAAAAAATCCCAAGTTCGAACCTCATCTATGTTGAAAATGTGATTGAGATTGATCTTGTGGTTCAAGAGTTATTAACTCACGAACATGCTGACTTTTATTTTTTTTATAAGTTGATTTTTATATCTCACTTCCTCCTCCGCCTCCCCTACGTTGCTCTGTCAAAGTTAAATAATAAAAAACATCCCATGCACGAACTTCATCTATGTTGAAAATTTGATCGAGATTGTTTGGTGGTTCAAGAGTTATTAAGTTTTGTTTATTTTTTCCTATATATACCCCTCCTCCCACTCCCCTAAGTTCTACCGTCAAAGTGAATAGCTAAAAACACTCCCACACCAGAAACACATCCACATCAAAAATTTGTTTGAGATTGATAGGGCGGTTTAAGAGATTAAGAGTCACAAACATAGTCACTTTCAATTTTATAATATAGATTACAATGTAACTCTAAAACTAATTTTTACATGAAAGTAAGTGAATACAAGAAACATTTTCATTAGGTTAAAAGAGTGAACTTCGTGGCTATTGTGTTTCTATCTACAAGTAGTATAGAAACAAAAGTATGATTACCTTTTTTTTCAATAGAACTGAAATGTAGAACCTTTCTTGTTTGCTAGCGACAGTTTCACACGAAACATTGTTAATCACAGAACGTGATTTCAATACGAACGGCAATGTATTTGACGTTGATCAAATATTTGACATTTTAGTTAATGCAACAATAAAAATCTTTCAATTCGTATCTCAAAATTAACATTTGTTTATTTGGGACCAGACAACCTGTCACAAACACTACTCAAAGTAAATATGGACATAAATATGGACGCTTTAAAAATGGACATATATGTAATAGATGATTGAATTAGAAAAGAAATTTCTCCATATTTATTCAAAAGAAAATTAGTTGAATTAAAGCCTATTTTTCATCGTTGTTTCATCAATCGAACTGTTCTCTAATTAAGCCGTTATAACTACACGAGTGTGTTTTCCAAGCAAACAACAGTTGACACAAAATTGAACTCAAACGTGCCTCGTTTCATCGGCCACTTATACGTCAAAAGTTCACAGGAAAGCTCATTGGACAATTGTTACATCTCCTCTCCTTCCATTTCGATGTTCTTCTCTCCAAACACACACCCCCACATACACACCCCCACACACACTTGTGTGTGTGTGTGTGTGTGTGTGTGTGTGTGTGTGTGTGTGTGTGTGTGTGTGTGTGTGTGTGTGTGTGTGTGTGTGTGTACAGCTTTCTCCAAAATAATTGTTGGGAATACAAACAAGCACTGAGTTTTATATAATAAAGATACATGCACGGAAATACATACAAAATGTCAAAAAAAAAAAAAAAAACTCACCGAGTTTGGTTGTGAATTATAACCCTGCAGATCTCTAGGCTGTAGTTCATTTTCTGCCATATATGGTCTAGTGCAATGGTTCTCAATCGATGTGTCGCGACACACCGTATGTCACGCAGTCCCATAAGGTATGTCGCGAAATTTTAGAATTTAAAAATCATGAAAAATTTAATAATAACTATTTAAAATCGAGACAGACTGTACTAGTCAACACCTCAAGTGGTAACAATAACGCTCAGTGCTATGTAGATTCATTATAAAAATTAATATTCTCTATTATTATTATTATTATTATTATTATTATTATTATTATTATTATTATTAGTAGTAGTAGTAGTAGTAGTAGTAGTAGTAATAGTAGTAATAGTAGTAGTAGTAGTAGTAGTAGTAGTAGTAGTAGTAGTAGTATTGTTTATTATAAAAGTATCAAACATGTTGCAATGTTCTGGAAGTTCAGTAAAAGTGCCGTCAGTCAAAAAAGGTTGAGAACCACTGGATTAGTGTGTCAACTATAAGTGTGGATGGCATTGGTTATGCGCATCTTTAGTTCGTCATTTGTACGCGATAATGAAGGATAGTGAATTGCTTCTTTTAACGTTGCCCCAATGGAAAAGATCACAAGGGAAAATGTCTGAGAAATATGGTGACCATTACCTCACTTCTGTGCCCAATCCAACGATGTGATAGTTTTTTGTTCATGAATGATCTTGCCTCGCTGTGTAAATGAGATGCTGCTCCATCCCATTGCATGATATAGCTAGATGTTACTGTCTTCATCCAGTTGACGGCATAACCATTTGTTCAACGTGTCTTCATGCAAAATGAATCCCGTAACAGTTTTCTTCATTAAAGAGAAGGGGCCGTAAACCTTTTCTCTTCAAACATATTCACTTCAGGGGAGTCCCGATGTGGCTAAACGAACTCATGTGGATTTTTCGTTTCTTAAGTACATTGTGTGTTTACTTTTCCACAGAGAAGTAAATAAGGGCCCCGCACACCTCGCATTGCGGGGGGCCTCAAGCCATCAGGGGCCCCCAAATCGTAAAGTTGAACGTGGAGAAGGGGCTTCACTCCACGCTGTCTGCAGGGAGGCCCCCAAACCTTTAGTTACGCCACTGACGGAATGTTCGCCTCGTCTGTATACAAAGGTTAATTCACATTCATAATGTTTGAAACTTTAAAAATGAAACCTTCGGGAGGCCAAGGTCCGTCGACCCTACTGTTCCTTTCCTCTTTTAGCGCGGAATGGTCAGGTCGACGGACCTTGCCTTCGAGCAGGGACGGATAAAAGTTTGTAGAAGCCCTAAGCACTTAAAAGATTTTAGTATATGGACTGTTTGGATGCCAAGTAATGTAACTGCAAAATTGAAAGCTCCAAGATCTTACGTTAATCACATCAACAGAATGTTATTCACTATCAGCGCTATAAAATAGACTTATAATTATGTTTTTGGTTTCAACCATAAAAGAAATATGAATTGATGTATTGAAGTTCAAACTTCTCTTCTAATTAATTTACATTTTGAAGTTACACCACTTGCCAGGCCCGTATCCACGGGCTGGCTAGGGGGCCGAGCTCCTCCTAAAATTTTCACGGTAGTCTTCCAAATGAACCATAATATGGTAAAGAACTATAACATGGTTGGATCGGGCTCCCTAACTTCTACCGTCCCCTCCCCCCTACATTTTTGGGCTGGCTACGGGCCTGCCACTTGGCATCCAAGCGGTTCAGATGTAATACAAAATATTGTATAAATAATATAATCCATAATACAAAACTTTATTTATCTAAGTAAAGCAAAACTTACAGTGAGAGTGTATACTTCCAGAAAAATTTTCTCCTTTTTTTCTGTAAGGTCTTTATCAAATATCCAAGAATTTACTTTATCATTACTATTGTTATTTTTTTACTCCACCCAAGGAGGTTAAATTTTTGACAGAGTATATGTGCGTATATGTGTGTGTGCGTTTTATGTGTGTGTTTTGCACTGACATAGAGAAGGCATACAGACTTCACAGACTGATATAGAGTTTCCCCTCGGCACTTTTTTTCTTCTATTTCATGACCGTTCATTTCTAAGTCAGCACTCCTGTAAATATATATATATATATATATATATATATATATATATATATATATATATATATATATATATATATATATATATATATATAAAGCCAATCCATATAAGATGGGGTGGGGGCTTTTGTGGATCATGGTTCAGCTACACCATTTGTAGTATTGCACCATGTTAAATTCGGCTATGGAAAATTTCTGTCATGTCCTCTTTCCTTGATGTCTTCGGCACGTGCTTATTTGATTAATGCTTCATTTACACCTGGGTAAGGGCTACCGCACTAATCTTCCTTGTTCCTTTATCTTAAATTGAAGTATTTATGCTGTTGTCATTATGAAATCAATTCATTCATTTACGAAATATGAACAAATTTATAATAAGTGCTTTCGAAAAGAATTATCAGAAGAAAACACACACCCTTTGTAAATCTTTGTTTTATGAGAATTGACTTACACCATTTTGTATGTTGTTACAAAAATATTTATGGACAAAATAAACTAAACAGTTTTTGAAAAGATTGTTCCGGAAAAAAATCTCATCGCAAGAGTCGAGTACCAATTGTGAATTTTTTTATGTAAAATGACATACCATTTGTGTGGCAATGGAAAGTTTATTTATGATATGTGAGGAAAATTAAATTATTAGTTTTGGGGAAAATAGCATTATTTTATTTTTATCCTCCTGTAAACTATCTTTACATTTAGGTGTAGGAAAGAAATTTTGAAAGAAAAACCTAGAGAATCCTTTAAAAACCTTAAGTTTAAACATTCATCCGGACACGTTGAATAGTATGGCCTTTAGGCGACTGTACATACATCGAGACGAGGGACTGACTGACAGGAAAGTTTTTTGGGGGGGTATGTAGTTGCCACGAATCCTGCAAAACCATTAAAATCTCGAATTTTTATAGTCACTATACTTTCGTCGCTCTTTTCATAGTTACTATACTTCTATCCTATCGTCGCTCGAAGTTAAAAAAAATTAAAAAGTATCAAATCAAAGTTACTTGTTTGCATAGTGTGGACATTTTTTGCAATAGATAATATGTGTATAATCTATTATTTATTGTATCTAGTGTATAATTGTATAGACCCACTGCTTCAAACTTATGGCTCGCGAAATTCTTATACAAAATTCAATTATTTTTGTATCATTAATTCTTAAATTTGGATGAAAAAGTTAACTAACTTATATCTCACTTTGCTATAATATAGGGTGGTGAATTTCGGGTTGTCAAGGAGTACTAGATATGGTTAATCATATTATGATCCGGGAAGTGTGGTGGTTACCACAAATAGTACAATCCTCCTGTTTAAGTTATTCCTCCATCACCTGCGTCCTGTATGGACAGGCATTATTGTCAATTTCATGAGTTCTAGGTCCATATGTGCCACTGAATAGTCGCATTTACTGTTGCAGGATAACGTTCCAATAGATCTTATTCATCACAATACCCTGTGAGAGCACGTGCATGAGTGCCATCCGACCATAACCCTGACACCGCGGTAACAGTCTCGATCCACAAAATTGGCAGGGTAAAAACTAGTGTCTGGTCCCTGCCAGTTACAGATGTCGAGAATGATTCTCCAGACTGAACTGGGACTCACCAGGAAAGACTACCCCAATCTATAGTTCTTGAATCCTTTCACGATGGGTTAGACGCCATGTCAAGCTGTTCTGACAGTCTCGTGATGTAAGTGGGTCACATTGAATAAAGGAACACTTCGTGTTGCTATCGATATTCAAATTGTCGAGTGGGAGAGTCCTAGAGACTGCTGCAATGTCTCCAGTTAATGGATGCAATGTGGTTGGATGTCGTCATGCGTTTCATTTCAGATTAGGGACCTCCGGTGGGTCATGGTAGTGAGCGACCTTCTCACTACAGTCTTCGAACGTTTTCACTCTCCTGCAATCTTGCCAAATTACACTACGAGCCATATTCACTCCGTATCCACAGCTTGTTGATTTGGCACCATTTCTAGTCCCACATTATATGGATATGCGTAATGTTGTCCAGATGTCTTCTTTGTGTACCTACACAAAGAAACAACGTCGTATATAACTTAACTCTTCAGTACCTAGCTAGCCACCTCGTATGAACCAGTCGCCGATTCCATTCGCGCTTGTAGAGGGCAACTGTATTTTTCACGTTGTTACAATTTATGCCATTTGTGTGAGGCATGTCCTGATATTTTTTGTATCCACGAAATCACATGTTGTGCCATGGTATCTTGGAATTTCCTAAAGCAAATCCTTTAAATTCTCGTAATGGATGAAATAGATGAAACTGCTGACTGTTTCATTGTACAGTAACTAATTTTTCAATCAAATCGTTAAATATATCTTACATTGTCACGACTTCACGATGCAAGCGCTTTTTCAATACACGATGATTCTAAAATTTATTATTATTATTATTATTATTATTATTATTATTATTATTATTATTATTATTATTATTATTATTATTATTATTATTATTATTATTATTGTAATTCTGCTAATAAATTTGCTTTGCTGAAATCTGTGTTCACGAGTATTTTGTTAAACGACTTACTGTTCACTTTATTTTTCAACCCCGTAGTATCTCATTTAGTGACAATTTGTAAAGTAATTAGGTAAATGCTTCACTATTATACTTTCACCATGGAAAAGGATAAACCACGAGCCTGTCACATACGATCAGCGAATATATTGAATTACATGTTTTTTGTATTTTGTTTTTCTTTCGATGTTGTTTTGTTACCTCATACAATCCAGATAATTGCTCTCTTCGCCAAGTGTTTACCACAGATTTTCCACGAAAACACGATGCGACCTGGATTGGATTAAAACCACTAGACTGCATTTCCAAATTGTTGTTACAAAATATGAAGAGAAATTCGTATGTAATGGTTTATCAGTTAACCGCATAGCAGCCATCTTGAACATAGAACAAGCACAAAAATACATAAAATGTTGCCAGGTATTAGAAAAATTAATAATGATATTGCAAGTTTTGTTGAATGTTTATGCCATTTATTGAGAAAACGATAAATTAAAAGAAGCATGTACGTAGCTTGCCAAGTATGATGTTCTTCTTCCACTACTTCCAGCATTATTTGTTTCTAAAGAAATGTGTTATTGATATTTATGGTATTTTCAATTGTTATTTTGTTATGACTTGTAAGTATTATGGTTTAGACCGAATCAACACCTTATTGGGCCGGCGGGAAGAGACTGTTAATAGCAGCACGAAGCAACAGTAGCTCAGCCTGTAGAGCGTTGGTTTCGCACTCAGGAGATCATGTGATCGAGTCTCATGGCAGACCATCCTGACGGTATTTCTCCTCATTTACAATAGCTGACTACCGGGATGGTATCTTAAAATTTAGAAGTTGGCACTCTACTATACGCTTTTCTCCATCCTGTCTGACTTCAATTCTAGCCTGAGACTCAGTTGTTTCATGTCTACATGAAGAAAGATGAATGGAATCTTCTAAGTGGACGTCTGGAATCATTTCAAAACGCTCAAAGGAATTTATCTTGCATATGCGCTGCGTGAGTTCTACTCAAGTTCTAACTACAAGAAAATAAAATCTCATTCTTGCTGAAAATTGATTTATTTTAAGTTTACAAGTCCCTTTTCCAGTACAGTAATGCCATGTACACTCATGTCCAAAATTATTGTCGCGTGTTTATAAATATGTTGATGTAGGAATATAATTTGATAACGAATTCGCCCGCTATTTCTTATAATGTTAGTATGTGTATAATTGGTCAAGACATGTATGTGGCAAATTTCACCTCAAAAGAACAGTAAATAAGAACAATAAAACGAAAATAAAACTTTCTTACCCATTTAGCAACATTTTGTTTTACTAATTATTTTCCTACGAAATTTACCACAAATATACATTTCCCAATTATACACACAGTATCAGTGTTACAAGTACCCTGCAAAATCATTATCAAATTATATTCTTACTAGAAGACAGTTATAGATATGCGACAATTATTTTGGACATGAGTGTACATATGTGTGCAAATACATGCACGTGTTGAAAACCCAATCAGAGATTTAATTACACCAGTATTGGGTAAGTTGCTCGTAAAAATCTAACACGTTACAAGTTGCTTTACTTCCCTTAAAATGTAACGCGTTATTTGACCCAGAAAAGTAACTGCATGTTACTGTACTTTGAAAGTAACGCTAGGGATGCGTTACTTTTAGGTCCGAAATTTTAAATATGTAAAAAAAAAATCTTATTATTTCAATTTTCCCTACTACTACTACTACTACTACTACTATTATTATTATTATTATTATTATTATTATTATTATTATTATTATTATTATTATTATTATTATTATTATTATTATTATTATTATTATTGCACATTCTGATTTTTCCCAATCATCGTAAATGTTTAGAACTGTAGATTGATAATAGTGGTGCTGATATATCCTTTCATGCAGAGTTACTTTCTAGTAATAAAGTAGGCCTGGTCATCAATCATAGTTTATTCATATTAACCCCTTACTGTATATCATTAATTATGGCACCCATAAAACATATCCACAGTAATAGCAACTATAAACAATGCGCTATTATTGAAATGCTATCATGCACCGTAAAAAATGTTTACTTTTTGTATGCGTAAACTGAACGACTTTTGATAACTTCTTTTGCATGTATATGTGTATGAGCAACAGGAGGAGTGCGAAGTGTCTAGAAAACGCGTGAAAAATGTGCACGACTTGCACCCTTGGAAGTCTCTGCACATTTCACACATATTTTGTACACAATTTGCACTCTTGTTGAACGCATATATGCATGTAAAAGAAGTAGTCAAAAGTCGTTGCAGTTTACGCGTTCAAAAAGTGTAGATTTTTTACAGTGTGTGTGTGTGTTGCACTATTTGTAGTTGCTGTAGCATAATGTAAACACGATTGTTCACACACACACACGTATTACAAAATTGTTAATTACAAAATGTATTTGATTACAAAGAGTAAATAGAGTAAAGAGATTACAAAGATGATGCCTGTGTTCCTTGTTTACTACTTTTTAAATAATATTTGTATTTATTTTGTAATAACTTATTTATTTTGTAATAACGTATTAAGTTATTACAGAGTAAATACAAATATTATTTGAAAAGTAGTTAACAAGAAACACAGACAGCGTGATAAGTCATCAATTACCGTTGAGTTCATTTTTCTAGTCGTTGCCTTAACCTATATATATTTCTGGGTAATTCAAATTCTGGTCACACTGTAATTTCTATGAATGGCAACACTGAAAATTCTTCCGATTTATAGTTTCGGGTGTAGAATAGTGATGGGTAAATTCCCGGGAAGGTATTTTTCGGGAATATTCCCTGGGAAGATTCCCGGGAAGATTTCCAAAATGGAAATTTATCCGGGAATTTATGTTCAATCAGAAAGAAAATTGCATTCTATTACTATATTATGATTTCAAAGTTGAATTAATTCTTATATCACAGCATATTATTACTGTTGTCCACAGAGGATTCTTTAAAATGTGTATTCTGAACGGTACTATGTTACTTTATTAACACTTTATTATATTTAGACAGTACGCATAAATGTATATTTATTTATAATATGTTCTATCAATTAAATATGTGTGAAAAAATTATATAGTAACAGTTTAAATTTATATGTAAGTGGATTTGCTCAACTTGACTCTATTACTGATATTATAAACACATTAAATTTATAAATGTTATAAACCAATTAGATTGGGTAAATGCTAGAAAATACATGTCTCACCAATTTATCAACATTTGCGCATACATATTTATGTTCACAAAATTTGCAAGATACTTACCTTTCTTTATATTTTAGCACGTACCATTGCCATACACGACCTTTCATTCTACATATATCTCGAAATTCCATACGTTAATTCACATGTAAAAGAAGTCCGAGCACTTCTTCAGAAATTCGAGTAAGAGAGAGGAGACAGACCGACATCTATCACTAATGGTGATTCAGGGTTTATTAATAGTACTTCATCTCTATTTCTACATAATTCTAAATTACTTTACAAAATGGTTCCATTTCATCATTTGTAAATTAGTACTTTGATAATTTTGGTTGTTCTTTAGCATTGGGGGGCAGCTTTTGCACCTACTTTTTTGCGATATTCTATTCCGATGCGTTTGTTTTATGGTTTCATGCGTTAAATTACGTTACCAACATTCAATTCAGACAGCGTTGCAGAGCGAGCGTTAGCGAATGAAGGAGGATTAGAGCCCCGCATGGCACGTTGTTTTCTATCTTCGTTACCAACAATTCACTTTCTTTTCTCACATAAATCACTTCCACTTACCTTTCCGTTTTGAATAAATCTCCTACTGCCCTAAAAAAAATGTGTTCGATACTTTCTTGACTATTTGAACATCACTATCAACTCATTTCTTCCATAAATCATCCTCCTTTTCGCTAGTTTTGGCCCCCCAATTCTAAACAATTATCTTACTTTTTAGTGCAAATGGAAATGGAACTTAAAAAATCATATTATTAGTTATACAAAGTACCGTCAAATAATTTTAAATTTTTTAACCTCCAAATTCTTTAAAACCAAGAAGTAAATCATAATATATTAAAATAAAGTAATTAGTCATATGGTTCTTATAATTTGGAAGATAAAGTAAAGACATGGAAATAAATTCCTTCCCGGGAATTTATAGGCCAGGGAAAAAACCCGGGAATATTCCCATTTTTTAAATTCCTTCTTACCGGGAATATTCCCACTGCCCATCACTAGTGTAGAATAACATTATCTATTACTGAGGTAAGTTACATTTCATTATCTCTTTCCATTTACGAAAAACTGGCAAAAGAAAAATTGTTTGAAAAATATTTAGTAGTACGCCCCCTGAAGTTTTTGTTTTGTAACGGAGCTTATAAAAGATGAGGCACAAATGAATTATTGTTAGAATTAAGAAAAGGATAATTGTTGGTTTAGAATTTGGAAAATTTTCGTTAAAAAAGAAGAAAATATAGATCGTGAATTTTTGGTCACTGTATAATGTTATTAAGAGTCTGACTTTATGAACATCCTGTATAAGGAGAAAAATGACGTAATAAGCATTCATGTACTTTCGTATTAAAGAAGCGATGCTAGAAACAAGAAAGCATTCTATTTCGACCTTGCAAGGCTTAATGACTTTTGGAACTTAAAAAAGAAAGAGAAAAATGTTGATCTTGCATTTTGCTAGAAGAACAGAAATACTGAGGTAGTGCAGTTAAATAACAGAATGAGATACAGTTTATAATTGAAATACAGAAGTGCGATATTGTGAGTGTTGGTGTTTCTTTTCTCTTGTCTTGTGTTTTTCGTTTCTTCTGCTACTACTCCATCTTCTGTTCCCAGTAAGTACTTGGAATTTTGTAATATTCTTCTTCTTGTATTTGTGCCTCTATCTTCTTAATTTTGTATTCCCTTAGTTTAGTTCTCGTAGAGGGGCTTCAAGCGGTCCACCGCAATTTCTTGAATTCTGTTCCGAAATTTAGGAGGTAGTTCCTCACGATATAAATTTCGATTAAGCTTCTGGATAATTCTTGCTGGCCCTTCGGAATGAATGGTAAATTGCTCAGGTAAACCGATCTTTCTTGCAGTGTAATATACTAAAACAAGGTTCCCTGGATTATAAGATGTCTGTTTATGGCGTTTGTCATAAAACTTCTTTGTTTGTTATATACCTGTTCCAGGTTAAATTGTACTTTCTTCCTAATGGTTGCTAATTTATCCCTGTCAACCTGTATGTGTTGTTTAGATTCTAGCGTGTATTCTGTCGGGATCCTAGGTTAGTATCCAAATAATAAACTTGTCAAGTGTTGTAGAGGAGCAGCTCTATGGACTGGATGTTGGTCCCAATACAATGTCGTAAATGCTCCAAATTTGAGAATGACATCATATTCTAAAATTTCTCTATATTTTCCACATTTATTGCGTCCAATGTCTTTGCAATAGCATAACGGGTAGCTAATTCTATGGCTACTAATATGTATTTATTTCTTCCTTCTTTGCTGGAGAACGGCTCCAATTCATCATATACCCATGTTGTCGCTATCCCTCCCACAAGGTGATGTAGTAATTCGGCCTGTTTCTTTTCTGGTAGCTTTCTTAGTCTATGACAGTCTTGACACGTGCATATTTTGTGAGCAAGATAGTTTTTGAGATGCGGCATATACCATTTCTTTATGGAGGTTTTATAGGATTTTATGAAACCAAAATGTGGGTTGGTTGCTTGGCGGTGGAAGGTTGTGAACCACAAATTGACTAGCGACTTGGGTTTGCATAAAAGATATAATAAGCCATAATCAGGATGATTTTGTTTCCTGCATAATATGCCGTTTTTGAGACAAAATATCTTGCTGATCTAACTGTGGAGATTTTGTCAGGTTCCTTACCCTTTAAGACAGAAATGATGTCCTTGTAGTTGTGGTCCTTACGTTGTTCTCTTCCTATGTTTGGTAGAAAGTTGTTATTTTCTACTTCTATGGTATTGACTTGAAGACTATTTGATCCAAATGCATAATAATCTTCGCCTTTTTCTTCGCTATTTTCTTCTTTTTCTTCTTCCTTTTTGATATCTTGTGTTTGTTCAAGCTTACTAATTATATCTGCTGGATGTTTGGACCCTTGTAAATACCGTATTTTGAAATCATAATCGACTAGGGATAATTTGTATCTGGTAAAATTCCGAACTTTATCAGGTTGTGTGTCCATCGTCGCTATACATTTTACGTCTACGTAAAGATAAAATTTTCTATTTAGTAGAAAGTAGTGAAATTTCCGCAAGGTATATATGAGCACGTATATTTCTTTTTGCCAAATACTGGCTTCCTGTTCACATTTCGTCAATCTTCGAGAACAATAAGCAACTACCTTCTCAGTGTCAGTTTTTGGGTCATAGCAAGCGAGTATTGCTGCTATTTGCATCTGGCTACTGTCGCTATATACGCGATTTTCTAAAGAATCGTCGAAATGACCGCGTGAAGGAGCTTTTAGTATGTCTTCTTTCAATTGTTCGAAAAGAACATCATGTTCCCTTGTCCATTTAAATTTAGATTTAGAGGTTATTAATTGCTGGGAAGGCAGGATTTTTATTGTAAAATCTTTGTTTGCGCTCTAAGATATGAACATAACCCAATAGAACTTTTGAGAATCCGCTTTGAAGTTGGCTTTTTGAAATTTCTTATTTTCTTGGCTATCTTTGGAGATATTTTAAGATTCTCCACTAACGAGACGTTAAGCTCTTGGTAACCTATGTGTTACTTCTTGGGAGATGCACGAAAATCGTGTTTTCTAAGCTTCTTGAATAGTAATTCTAAATCCTGTTACTGCTGTGGAAAGCTGTAAGCGCTGGAAATTCTAACATCAGCAAAACCTGTAATCTTATCGGGTAGTCCTTCCAAAATAATCCTCGTTGCGATACTTAGACTTTGGCTTGAGGTACGATGGCCCATTGTGCACCTCAAAAATTCGTATGACTTTCTGTTATGATTGAGCTCGAAGGTCATGTATTTTCGGCTCTTAGGATGCAGCAAAATTTGGAAGTAAGAACTAGAAAGATCAATACTTGTTATGAAGGTTTTTCCCTTCATAGAGTTTAGAACATCTTCTGTAGATTGAAATGGGACTGATAAATATTTGGTATAGCCCTTACACTTCTGCAAATTAAAAACTACGCTAAATTCTTGTGTGTTATGTCTCCGGAGCACCACAAGTGGAGAACAAAATTCATTGTTGTCTGTTGGTCTAATTATTTTTGCATTAATAAGTTCTTGTATTGTTTGTCTACCTGGTTCCGGATTTGTAGTGGAATCGGTGGGGAACGGTTGTGAAATACACCAGACTTAGAAATCCTAATTTTATGAACATATCTCCTAAAATATCCAATGTCGTCAGGGGCATACGTAAAAATATCTCTATACTTGAACAATAATTCATACACTGCTTGATTTTACTTTTTGTCTAAGTTGGGGTTAACGTCAAAGAGCTCTTTATTGAAGAGTTTTTCTGTGTATTTTAAGCGCTCTTCAGTTTCTTTTGTTTTAAACTGGTACTCTTTTTCTAGAAAGTTTGTTTTTTCTAAGGCGTTAAAAAATTTCGTGCTCTTCCTCAAGAACCGCTACTGGGTATTCCTCTTTATAGTGACGCTGTTACTATTAGGATTTGATATTAAAATTATCATTTTGCTTGCCTGTATCTTCTGGTCAAGAACATTTAATCTATGTTTCTCGAGTATTCCAGGAAGCAATGATATATACAAGAGTCCCACATCAGCTATTTTTCTTTCCTTGTAATTGAATGAACGTGTGTAAGCGCGGAGGTGACGTTATTTGCTTAGTCAAGTATAAACACTCTTGCTGGCCGAGTTATAAAAGCTGGCAGCGTATTTTCCTTGTTTTCAGCTGGTAGTTGATGCTTCTGTGAATGTTTAAAGAAAGAAATTATATTCTTGTTTAAGTCGATGGTGGGATGCGCACGTTGGAGAAAGTCAATTCCTATAATTATTGGCATTGTCCTGTTAACTATTCGAAAGTAATCAGTGAATGTTGTTTGTTCTATTTTAAATGTTATCAGTGCTATTTGATTTAAACAAATATTCTTTCCTGAAATCCTTTTTACTATTGTTTGAAATTGAATTAAAGTTGTTCCAGGGGCCAAGGATTAGGAAGCCCAGACCGATATTGTACTTTCGACCTCCCCGTACGAATTATTACATTTTGAGGTCCTGATTTAGTTTTAATTGTTATGTTCGATCTATTATTTTCGTCTTCTAGAATGACGTTTTCACGTCTTTCTGCTAATTGTTCTGATTGTTTGTCTATCACTGGGATTTCGTAAATTATATCATTGTGCTCGCGCGCTAGTTTCTACTTGGTCTTCATGTTTCGGATGCTATTAGCTGTCGGCCCCTTGTCAATGGGCTATCTTACACGTTTTTTTGACGCTTATAGCAAATGGATGCTCCGTGTCCCCGCTTCCGGCATATCGAGCATACTAAAATTTGATCCTCCGTGGGTGTGGCGTGCTGACTATTCTGGGCTTGTCCCTGTTTTTTCTTCCTTTATTATTGTTATTCCTTTTCCCATATCATTGTTGGTTTCTATGGCTTATTTGCGCCATTACTAGTGACAATTCTGCCATTTTATTGGCCAAGGTAGATAGATCATGTTGTGGAGGATTTTGCTCGTGATGGGGAACGGTCCTCGGTTTTTGGTTCGTATTCTGGTACTTTTGAGGATTAGGTACTGATGGTTGAGAAGTCGTTATAGATGGATTCGAGTGATAGGTGTTAAATTGTTGTTGGAATGCAGGTACATAAATGTGCATTGGGTGTGTGACAGGTTGCGTCTATATAGGATAGGTATGGTGGTATGACTGTTGTATAGGATACATTATCTTTGGTTCAGTTGGTAATACATATGATATATTCAATGGGTTACGTATGGGATTTTGGCCATATAACGTGTGCAGTTTTTGTGATAGCTCCGCATACTCTTTTTTTCTTAAAAGGTCATTGGCGGCTTCCAATGTATTCAATTTTGTCTGTAAGGCGTCTACTGTTGCAAACCTTTCTAACGCGATCTTGTTAAGAAAATCCCTTTGCAATCCCAAGGATAAATGATGGATCTTTTGTTCTTCTGACGCATCCGGTAGTAACTGCCTAATTGCACGGAGTTTACCCAGAAAATATGAATCTATGGACTCATCTATTCCTTATTGGACTTCGAATAACTCCTGTTCCGCTTTATATGATGGGGCATTCGGCCTACTTAGTGCTACTAATTTAGATTTTAAAGTTTCATAAGACATCGTTCCGAATTGATTTTGCTTTTTAAGTTGTAACACTAGATCTAATGCTGTGTCCTGCAAGTATATGGGTAAAATTTCCTTCTTTTTGGCTGGTGACCATGATTGCATGGTTGCCATGTGACCAAATACCATTATAAATCTGTTCAGGTTCTCATGTGCGTGTCCTGAATATTTCGTCAAATGAGGCATGTTAAAAGATATATTAGATGCACCCTCTGTCATATTTGTATTATTTCCTTCTGACTTATATATTTGTTTACCTGATCTAGTTTCCGGCATAAATCGTTCGGAAAGGTAGAAAAGAAAAGGTGGGTGGGATAATGAAACATATGGATTTTGATATTGACTTCATCAGTGCCTGCTAAAAAGTTAATAAAAGAGCACCCCGTACAAAACTCCGGTGCCTATCACCACGCAATGACTTTATAGGTAGAGACTAAATGATGGTCAGGGCCAGTCTTTTCCCTTCCACAAATTAATTACAAAATTGCTGATTACAAAATGTCTTTGAGTACAAAGAGTAAATAGTGTCTTTCTTCTTATTGGCCAGATGAAGGGAGATTGGTGTTTTGCACGGTGCCCCTTCTCTCAAAGGCACCTGCAAGGTTTTGGTGAGTCTTGAAGGAAAATCCCCTCAACCCAAGGCAGCTTCGTGAGGCTTGGTTGTAGTGAGGATTCCTAGTCCAATGCGACCTCGGGTTAAGAAAGGGTGTACTCCTAGTCCAATGCGACCTCGGATCAAATGTTGGTTAGTTGATCAGTTGGTCGACTGAGGCGAGGTCCCTCGGTGGTCCCTCTTTTATTTATCCTCTTCGGGTTCTTTCGTGAGGTCCGTCTCCTTTCGGCTTCCTCCGGTGTATTCCGTGTTGACTTCTCGTCTGCCTCATTGTTTATAATCAATAACACGTGTTGTATTAACAAGTGTTTTTTCATCATGTTGGGATCCTTACAATATATATATATATCTATATATATACAGGGGTAGACAAAAAATCTTCATACAGGACACGTAAGTTTGGCCCTACAACACGTGTTATGGTTGCCGATCGTTTTTTCTTTTTAAATTGTCATGTGGACCGTCCTCTTCCGTCAGCAGTAACCAGTTCACCTGTGAGTATCGTGGTGTGAAAGTGGTGAGGTAAAATGGGTGACCTGACAGACTTCCAAAGAGGCATGATCGTTGGTGCCCGTCTGGTTGGAGCTTCAGTGGCAACAGTGGCGAATATTTTGGGGGTATGGAAATACACTTTGTCCAATGTCACGAGGCATACACAATTCATGGGCAAACGACGTCTGCAAAGCACAACAGTGGTCGAAAGACAATCCTGTCAGATAGGGACCGGAGGCCATTAAAACGGATTTTAGCAGCTAAAAAGACCACTGCAATGAAAATTACGTCTAGGGATGGTATCGAGACGAGACGAGACGAGACGAGACTTTATACAGTCTCAGTCTCGTCTCGGTTGATAAGAAGCGGTCTCGATCTCGTCTAGAGTCAAAAATCGCCGTCTCGGTTTCGGTCTCGTCTCGGTCAACAGATGCTTGTCTCGATCTCGGTCTCGGTCTCGTCTCGAAAGTCTCGAAATAAATAGTGTGAAATTAAAATTGTTAAAGTATTATTATCGTACAGTCTGTCGTTTCCGCTTGTTATTTTTTGCCTTCATTCTTGACTTAGAATTATGGTATGATGTACATCTTTGTAGCTAATTTGCTAGCGCTAATGGTTTCCATGTGTGTGTTCCAGGTTCAGTCATCAGTAGGTATAACATACCTGGGATATGACCCTAATAGTAATCCATATTTCACTTTCAGCAATAGACTTTGTCTCAAATAGCTTCACTACTGCCTATACAATTAAATTCCATTAACTTTAACTCCAGTACTATACACTATTTTATTTCCTTCCTTTGAATCAGAATTGTTCAATACCTCCTAACGGATAATGCAACACATAGCAACACGAATGTATTTAATCGTACCGAAATTGAAATTTTACAATTTCTCAGTTATTATCCAATACATTCTGCTTTGACTGTCATTTTAAAAACAGAATATAATGTTCATTATCTAAACAAATAGAGTAAATTATTACTACAATATATTTTGTTTCAAATTGATCAAATGCTTTATTACCGTTCCACATCTCAGTGTTTCATTGACACTTTAAAACAGGAACTTCCTTAACCTTGTGGTGGGAGCTACGGCACTCATCTTTGCTATCTGTGGTCTCGGGTTGGATCACCAAACAAGTTAGATTCAAAGTCCGATGTTTCGTATAGTTCGCGTCTCACTTTAAGTACATTCTGTTTCTTATACAAGTTCATAAGGTCGTAATGTATTACAAGCATATATCCAGTGTCGTAACATAGATTAAGCTTATTCCTGAGCTCTCAGCAGTGCATGTGATCTTTATTCGAGAAAACTAATCGTGCGTTCATTATGTTGAAATTTTATATTGATTGAAAATTACTTGCGAAACATGGACATACATATTATATAAGTATATAGGTAATTTGAGCTATATCTATTTTCTCTGTCCCGCAAAACAAGTGTATTTTAACTTTCTAGTTTTCTTTTCTATTAATTTTCGTAGTTTTGCTGCAATATGAAGAATCAAATTTTTTTTTGTTTTTCGCTGTGCGAATTTCGTTAAATTTTTGATCCGTTTTTATCCTACCTTACAAAGTAAAAGTTCATATATATATATATATATATATATATATATATATATATATATATATATATACCATGTGATCAAAAGTATCTGGACACCTAACTGAAAATGACTTACAAGTGCGTGGCGCCCTCCATCGGTACAGCTGGAATTCAATAGGGTGTTGACCCACCCTTAGCCTTGATGACAGTTTTCACTCTCGCAGGCATACTTTCAATCAGGTGCTGGAAGGTTTCTTGGGAATGGCAGCCCATTCTTCACGGAATGCTGAACTGAGGAGATGTACCGATTTAGGTCGGTGAGGCCTGGCACGAAGTCGGCGTTCCAAAACATCCCAAAGGTGTTTTATAGAATTCAAGTCAGGACTCTTTGCAGTCAGGACTCCATTACACGGATGTTAGGCCGTGTAACTACTCCGCCACAGGTCGTGCAGTATGAACAAGTGCTGGATCGTGTTGAAAGATGCAATCACCATCCCCGAATTGCTCTTCAACAGTGGGAAGCAAGAAGGTGCTTAAAACATCAATGTAGGCCTGCGCTGTGAGAGTGCCACGCAAAATAACAAGGGGTGCAAGCCCCCACCAAGAAAAACACGACCACACCATAACACCAGCACCTCCGAATTTTACTGTTGGCACTACACACGCTGAAGAGTTTTCGTTCACCGGGCATTCGCCATACCTACACCCTGCCATTGGATCGCCACATTGTGTACCGTGATTCGTCACTCCACACAACGTTTTTCCACTGTTCAATCGTCCAATGTTTACGCTCCTTACACCAAGCGAGACGTCGTTTGGCATTTACCTGTGTGATGTGTGGCTTATGAGCAGCCGTTCGACCATTAAATCCAAGTTTTCTCACCTCACGCCTAACTGTGATAGTACTTGGAGTGGATCCTGAAGCAGTTTGGAATTCCTGTGTGATGCTTTGGATAGATGTCTGCCTATTACATTTTACGACCCTCTTCAACTGTCGGCGGTCTCTGTCAGTCAACAGACGAGGTCGGCCTGTACGATTTTGTGCTATACGTGTCCCTTCACGTTTCCACTTCACTATCACATCAGACACGGTGGACCTAGGGAGGTTTAGGAGTGTGGAAATCTAGCGTACAGACTTCTGACACAAGTGACACCCAATCACCTGACCACGTTCGAAGTCCTTGAGTTCCGCGGAGCGCCTCATTCTGCTATCTCACGATGTCTAATGACTACTGAGGTCGCTGATAATGAGTACCTGGAAGTAGGTGACAGCACAATGCACCTAATATGATAAACGTATGTTTTTGGGAGTGTTCGGATACTTTTGATCACATAGTGTATATATGAACTTTAGAGGTAGACTATGCTAAGTCACTTTTTGGTCGAAATTGAGTTAACAATACTTTTTTAGTAGACTATGTTCTTTCTAGTGGTATAATAATGTAAATCTAAAAGCATCCTATTATTTTGTAATTACTTAGTATAGTTTGAAAAACAGTACTATAGGTCTTACTTAAGGAACCTGTTTTTCGCTTTTTCTGTAAAATTACGAAATTATCACTTGGTTTGGTTTATCTCTGAGGTCCAGATATAATAAAATCATAACCATAATCATAATCAACCATTATCAACCCACTACTGGATGAAGGTCTTTCCAAGTCTTCTCTACAACTATCTATCTTGAGAAATTCTGTTTCAGGTTACTTCCCAGGTGTTCTTGATATCGTCAAACCTTCTTGTACAAGGACGTTTTCTGGGCTGTTTTTATCTCGTGGTATCCTGTCTAGAATTGTTTTTGTTCACCGATCATAATTTGTTGCAATATGTCCAGCACATTTTCCAGCCCATGTTAAAAATCATTTCATTAGTACAGTCATTAGTTGCCAAATAACTCAATTCTACTGTATATATGTGGCCTACAAATACTTCAAATCCGCTACTTTTGCAGAACAGACACGCTAGTTTTTTGATCTTCGAATCTAACAACAGTGACTCAATGATTTAAATCAACACAATGTGAGGACCTTCATTTGGTTTAGTGGCTAGCACTCTTGACTTCAGTTCTCATGGTACCGAATTCGATTTCCGGTGGGGGTACATTTGAACGACCGAAGTGGTTCGGATTCCATTATAATCATTAGCTCCACGTCTCCTTTAGACACCCTAGCATAATCGTCGGACGTTAAACTAAAACAAACCAAACCAAAAATCAACACACTGTGTATTATTAACTGTAAGTCTTTGAATAATTGCATATGACTATATGGTATGGATCGAGTTTGAGATGGTCGGTGGTCAAACTAAAAGAAGTGAAATATGTAACTAGGCTGTAATTAAAACTTTTAATTAACCATTTTTTAGTGTACATCAGGATTAATGCTTAGGGGAACAACTAGGGTTACTGAAAAGTTATCAGTTACATTTAATTTCAGTTACAATTTGAATTTACATGTATTGCTGGAACCAAAACTTTGACATTAATATCAACATTATAAAGACTACGAAAAACATTGTCTTTTGAAAACATTCTTGCACCATAAAACAAATTACGAGTAATTTTAAAATATTTTGAAGTTTAGCTACGTTATTTGTACTATATTTAGAATAATATTAGGAATTTATTTAAATTGGCAACACTACTTAAAATAATGGAACTGCGACTTGTAATTAAAACCACCAATAACTATTGTTGTAATGTTATAGAAGCAAACTAAAGCAACAATCATTATAAAAATTTAACACAAATACGTTATTTTAAGCAGTATAACAATCACTATCCATGTGTTTGCTATCTCTGAAACGGTTTGAAATAACAATTGTTGTAAATTACATTATAATAACTTAAGTCTTTTGGAAGCATCTACATGATGAGACGTGATATGTCAGCACGGTTTTCGAAGTAAAGTCTTTAGAAAAATTTAAATTTTTCATTTCTTGTAACGTTGATCCTTCATTCATTCGAAATACAGTACATTATACCATGGGGACGCTAAGATACAAATGATGCGCATTGCACCGTCTATTCCATTTGTTATTAGAGATCTCCAAAATGTTGGTGATAATGTATTGTCCTTTGTTGCACTGAATAATGTATGCGATATTGTGGTTTTATTTAATATCTTAATTAGAAATAGGTAATACCTTACATAGTGCAATTTGAGAAAATATAACTTTATTTTGCATTGGCAACACTGCTTGCTTATCTAGTAGTATTGCAGAGTATCTAGAAGAGTTTTTCCTTCAATATTTCGCACAACATGGTAAAAATTTTCAGCATTTTAATATATATATATGATTGTGTGTGTGTGTGTGTGTGTGTGTGTGCGTGTGCGTGTGTGTGTGTGTGTGTGTGTGTGTGTGTGTGTGTGTGTGTGTGTGTGTGTGTGTGTGTGTGTAGAGAGAGAGAGAGAGAGAGACAATTATATACAACAGCAGTGGATTTTGTTTCGGGAGAGGCTTGAGGAACGGGTAAGAAATATTTGTGTTGTACGTGCAATGCGAAAAAATTGATCAGAAATTAATTTCGGCAAGGGCTTGAGCCCGACATCTACCCCCTAAATACGCCACTGTACATCAGTCAACCGTTCCCATATTATCTCATACAGCAACGAAACAAATTTTGAGTAAAGGCAAAATAGATGTCAATATTCGAGACGAGACCGAGACTTTCGAGACTGACCAAGGTCTCGTCTCGGTCTCGTCTCGATTTATAGAGGTCTGTCTCGGTCTCGGTCTCGTCTCGGTATATAAAAGTCCGTCTCGGTCTCGGTCTAGGTGCCATCCCTAATTACGTCTGAACTCAATTGCGGCCTACAGAACCCGGTTTCATCGAAAACAGTGCGACGGGAACTGCATAAAATGAAAATTCATGGCAGGGCCGCTATCGCCAAACCCCTGGTCACAGCAGTAAATGAGAAGAGGCGTATCCAGTGGTGCAAGGACCTCAAGACATGGACTCATGAGCAGTGGAAACACGTAATGTGGTCCGATGAATCGACCTTCACCTTGTTTCCAACAACCTGTCGTTTTTACATATGAAGAACACCGTCGCAGGCCTATGATACAGACTGTCTGCTCCCAACTGTAAAACATGGGGATGGTTCTGTTACAGTATGGGCAGTGATATCGTGGTTTTCTGCAGATTCCGTCATAGCCCTGCATGAATGATGAATGCTAAGGCGTATGAGGCCATTTTGGGGGACAAGGTTGTAAAACTGGCCCAAATATTGTTCCCTGATGGTGATGGCATCTACCAAGATGATTTGGCACCCTGTAACGCTTCAAAAACGGACCAGGAGCTAGCACACCTCCCCTGGTTCCCACAATCACCAGATCTGAACATCATTGAGCCATTGTAGTCTGAGTTAGAAAGGCGTGTTCGGTCTCATTACCCTCCACCAGCATCCCTTACGGAACTGGAGCATGTTTTGGAGGAACAAGGTACAAAATTCCACACACCACGATTCAGGAGCTGTATACGTCCATTCCACATCGGATCCAAGCTGTTTTGCACGCAAAATGAGGCCCCACACCATACTAGGTATGATTTTCACACTTTTGCAAACGTTTTAGATTTTTTGTCCAACCCCTATATATATATATATATATATATATATATATATATATATATATATATATATATATATTAGCCATGATTTTTAATTATTGATTTATAAGGATTGTCATATCCTGTAAAATAGTTCACAATAATATTTACATCGAAGTTTGCAGATTTGCTGGCTAATTTAAAACCTACTTATTCTAGTTGAAAGAATAGATCTATCATACGTAGAAAATCACTATATCATTGTCACGATAAGCAATCAATATATTACACGTCTACTTCACCTACACTCAATATACATTTCTTTATTTAATCTTTTGAGAAAATAAAATTATATCTTTTTTCTTACTTTGTTGCAATTGAAACTTTTTCTTCCCGAAGAAATTGCAACTTCTAAAATCTCCATAAATATGAGCAGAATAGCACTATACAAGAATAAAGTATTGAAGAAAGTATTAATATAATATTAGAGGGAGCACGTGTAAACAAGTTTTTAATCTTTGGACAATAGCTTGATGCCAAATATTTATGTATGTGCTGTTTCGGCCTACTCTAAAAATTTAGCTATAAAAAAACTTAGATGCTTACTCAAATTTGTGGACGGACTCCCGGTTGCTGATAAATATTTCCCGCGTGGACACTTCAGAAACTTTACTTCTAAATTCTATCCACCATCTTCCTTAGCTTTTAAGAAAAAGTATTTTTTTTTTTAAATGTTCGAACGGTAAAAATACTTTTGTCCTCCATGTTTATAAAACCAACCAAAGGAAACTAGACTACCTTTGCACTCGAAGTTCACTCACTGAATTTATTGATTTGGAGCTGTCAAAATCTATGACAAAATCTTCCAGGTGCTTGCAATCAGTACACGTGATTTCCCTGAGGCTGTACTCATCTTTTAAAAACAGCAAGTGGCATTAAGATCCTATCTGTTTCTCTGTGTATCGGTGACTGACTGTCGGTTATTGACATAGTTCATACTCTATTCCTCCATTCTGATATAATTTACTTACAGGAAAGGAACAAGTGCTTCCGAAAAAACAGTTTCTCATCTGAAATGTAACGCAAACTAGGTGCGTTACTTAAAAATTTGTAACACGTTAGAGTTACTTTGTAAAAATGTAACGCGTTACTACGAATCGTTACTTAAAAAGTAACGTGTTACTTCCGTTACATTACTTTCCAACACTGAATTACACCCACATACTTTGGAAGAAAGCGTGTTTACTAAATTCCCAATAAACAATTTTGGACCCAGTGGAGTTCAGCCTGCCAATTGTAACGTTTAATAAAAGCATTAAGAGCATAGAAAAGAACATCAAGTAACACACAATAATTTTTGTGGATTGTGTCATGGTCTGTATTTTTTAAAATGCGTGTATAGCAGGGTTTATTTAGTCTGCTAACGCACTTAAGTTGTGTGATCTCTTTTCTTTAATAGAAACAAGATCATAATGCCCAATGTACAGTACGTAATTTATCGCCGTAACTATTGACTAGACGGCAATGTTGAAAAAGTTTCTTAAAATAATGCCTTTAAGTTCGTATACAGTGCGAACCTGAAAGATGTGTAAATACTTCGGGAAGTGATTCGTCGCATCAAAAGAAGACAAAAAGTCCTCTTGCATATTGTCGAATTGCGCATCGTGTACGAGTGACAGGGATGCCAACTTGGAATCGAAACTAGAATACTGACAATTGGAACGGAATAGAAAGATGTGTAAATACTTCGGGAAGTGATTCGTCGCATCAAAAGAAGACAAAAAGTCCTCTTGCATATTGTCGAATTGCGCATCGTGTACGAGTGACAGGGATGCCAACTTGGAATCGAAACTAGAATACTGACAATTGGAACGGAATAGAAAGATGTGTAAATACTTCGGGAAGTGATTCGTCGCATCAAAAGAAGACAAAAAGTCCTCTTGCATATTGTCGAATTGCGCATCGTGTACGAGTGACAGGGATGCCAACTTGGAACCGAAACTAGAATACTGACAATTGGAACGGAATAGAAAGATGTGTAAATACTTCGGGAAGTGATTCGTCGCATCAAAAGAAGACAAAAAGTCCTCTTGCATATTGTCGAATTGCGCATCGTGTACGAGTGACAGGGATGCCAACTTGGAATCGAAACTAGAATACTGACAATTGGAACGGAATAGAAAGATGTGTAAATACTTCGGGAAGTGATTCGTCGCATCAAAAGAAGACAAAAAGTCCTCTTGCATATTGTCGAATTGCGCATCGTGTACCAGTGACAGGGATGCCAACCTGGAATCGAAACTAGAATACTGGCCATTGGAACGGAATAGAAAGATGTGTAAATACTTCGGGAAGTGATTCGTCGCATCAAAAGAAGACAAAAAGCCCTCTTGCATATTGTCGAATTGCGCATCGTGTACGAGTGACAGGGATGCCAACATGGAATCGAAACTAGAATACTGACAATTGGAACGGAATAGAAAGATGTGTAAATACTTAGGGAAGTGATTCGTCGCATCAAAAGAAGACAAAAAGTCCTCTTGCATATTGTCGAATTGCGCATCGTGTACGAGTGACAGGGATGCCAACTGGGAATCGAAACTAGAATACTGACAATTGGAACGGAATAGAAAGATGTGTAAATACTTCGGGAAGTGATTCGTCGCATCAAAAGAAGACAAAAAGTCCTCTTGCATATTGTCGAATTGCGCATCGTGTACGAGTGACAGGGATGCCAACTTGGAATCGAAACTAGAATACTGACAATTGGAACGGAATAGAAAGGTGTGTAAATACTTCGGGAAGTGATTCGTCGCATCAAAAGAAGACAAAAAGTCCTCTTGCATATTGTCGAATTGCGCATCGTGTACGAGTGACAGGGATGCCAACTTGGAATCGAAACTAGAATACTGACAATTGGACCGGAATAGAAAGATGTGTAAATACTTCGGGAAGTGATTCGTCGCATCAAAAGAAGACAAAAAATCCTCTTGCATATTGTCGAATTGCGCATCGTGTACGAGTGACAGGGATGCCAACTTGGAATCGAAACTAGAATACTGACAATTGGAACGGAATAGAAAGATGTGTAAATACTTCGGGAAGTGATTCCTCGCATCAAAAGAAGACAAGAAGTCCTCTTGCATATTGTCGCATTGCGCATCGTGTACGAGTGATAGGGATGCCAACCTGGAATCGAAACTAGAATACTGACAATTGGAACGGAATAGAAAGATGTGTAAATACTTCGGGAAGTGATTCGTCGCATCAAAAGAAGACAAAAAGTCCTCTTGCATATTGTAGAATTGCGCATCGTGTACGAGTGACAGGGATGCCAACCTGGAATCGAAACTAGAATACTGACAATTGGAACGGAATAGAAAGATGTGTAAATACTTCGGGAAGTGATTCGTCGCATCAAAAGAAGACAAAAAGTCTTCTTGCATATTGTCGAATTGCGCATCGTGTACGAGTGACAGGGATGCCAACTTGGAATCGAAACTAGAATACTGACAATTGGACCGGAATAGAAAGATGTGTAAATACTTCGGGAAGTGATTCGTCGCATCAAAAGAAGACAAAAAGTCCTCTTGCATATTGTCGAATTGCGCATGGTGTACGAGTGACAGGGATGCCAACTTGAAATCGAAACTAGAATACTGTCAATTGGAACGGAATAGAAAGATGTGTAAATACTTCGGGAAGTGATTCGTCGCATCAAAAGAAGACAAAAAGTCCTCTTGCATATTGTCGAATTGCGCATCGTGTACGAGTGACAGGGATGTCAACTTGGAATCGAAACTAGAATACTGACAATTGGAACGGAATAGAAAGATGTGTAAATACTTCGGGAAGTGATTCGTCGCATCAAAAGAAGACAAAAAGTCCTCTTGCATATTGTCGAATTGCGCATCGTGTACGAGTGACAGGGATGGCAACTTGAAATCCAAACTAGAATACTGACAATTGGAACGGAATAGAAAGATGTGTAAATACTTCGGGAAGTGATTCGTCGCATCAAAAGAAGACAAAAAGTCCTCTTGCATATTGTCGAATTGCGCATCGTGTACGAGTGACAGGGATGCCAACTTGGAATCGAAACTAGAATACTGACAATTGGAACGGAATAGAAAGATGTGTAAATACTTCGGGAAGTGATTCGTCGCATCAAAAGAAGACAAAAAGTCCTCTTGCATATTGTCGAATTGCGCATCGTGTACGAGTGACAGGGATGCCAACTTGGAATCGAAACTAGAATACTGACAATTGGAACGGAATAGAAAGATGTGTAAATACTTCGGGAAGTGATTCGTCGCATCAAAAGAAGACAAAAAGTCCTCTTGCATATTGTCGAATTGCGCATCGTGTACGAGTGACAGGGATGCCAACTTGAAATCCAAACTAGAATACTGACAATTGGAACGGAATAGAAAGATGTGTAAATACTTCGGGAAGCGATTCGTCGCATCAAAAGAAGACAAAATATCCTCTTGCATATTGTCGAATTGCGCATCGTGTACGAGTGACAGGGATGCCAACTTGGAATCGAAACTAGAATACTGACAATTGGAACGGAATAGAAAGATGTGTAAATACTTCGGGAAGTGATTCGTCGCATCAAAAGAAGACAAAAAGTCCTCTTGCATATTGTCGAATTGCGCATCGTGTACGAATGACAGGGATGCCAACTTGGAATCGAAACTAGAATACTGACAATTGGAACGGAATAGAAAGATGTGTAAATACTTCGGGAAGTGATTCGTCGCATCAAAAGAAGACAAAAAGTTCTCTTGCGTATTGTCGAATTGCGCATCGTGTACGAGTGACAGGGATGCCAACTTGGAATCGAAACTAGAATACTGACAATTGGAACGGAATAGAAAGATGTGTAAATACTTCGGGAAGTGATTCGTCGCATCAAAAGAAGACAAAAATTCCTCTTGCATATTGTCGAATTGCGCATCGTGTACGAGTGACAGGGATGCCAACTGGGAATCGAAACTAGAATACTGACAATTGGAACGGAATAGAAAGATGTGTAAATACTTCGGGAAGTGATTCGTCGCATCAAAAGAAGACAAAAAGTCCTCTTGCATATTGTCGAATTGCGCATCGTGTACGAGTGACAGGGATGCCACCCTGGAATCGAAACTAGAATACTGACAATTGGAACGGAATAGAAAGGTGTGTAAATACTTCTGGAAGTGATTCGTCGCATCAAAAGAAGACAAAAAGTCCTCTTGCATATTGTCGAATTGCGCATCGTGTACGAGTGACAGGGATGCCAACTTGGAATCGAAACTAGAATACTGACAATTGGACCGGAATAGAAAAATGTGTAAATACTTCGGGAAGTGATTCGTCGCATCAAAAGAAGACAAAAAGTCCTCTTGCATATTGTCGAATTGCGCATGGTGTACGAGTGACAGGGATGCCAACTTGAAATCGAAACTAGAATACTGACAATTGGACCGGAATAGAAAGATGTGTAAATACTTCGGGAAGTGATTCGTCGCATCAAAAGAAGACAAAAAAGTCCTCTTGCATATTGTCGAATTGCGCATCGTGTACGAGTGACAGGGATGTCAACTTGGAATCGAAACTAGAATACTGACAATTGGAACGGAATAGAAAGATGTGTAAATACTTCGGGAAGTGATTCGTCGCATCAAAAGAAGACAAAAAGTCCTCCTGCATATTGTCGAATGGCGCATCGTGTACGAGTGACAGGGATGCCAACTTGAAATCCAAACTACAATACTGACAATTGGAACGGAATAGAAAGATGTGTAAATACTTCGGGAAGTGATTCGTCGGATCAAAAGAAGACAAAAAGTCCTCTTGCATATTGTCGAATTGCGCATCGTGTACGAGTGACAGGGATGCCAACTTGGAATCGAAACTAGAATACTGACAATTGGAACGGAATAGAAAGATGTGTAAATACTTCGGGAAGTGATTCGTCGCATCAAAAGAAGACAAAAAGTTCTCTTGCATATTGTCGAATTGCGCATCGTGTACCAGTGACAGGGATGCCAACTTGGAATCGAAACTAGAATACTGACAATTGGAACGGAATAGAAAGATGTGTAAATACTTCGGGAAGTGATTCGTCGCATCAAAAGAAGACAAAAAGTCCTCTTGCATATTGTCGAATTGCGCATCGTGTACGAGTGACAGGGATGCCAACTTGAAATCCAAACTAGAATACTGATAATTGGAACGGAATAGAAAGATGTGTAAATACTTCGGGAAGCGATTCGTCGCATCAAAAGAAGACAAAAAGTCCTCTTGCATATTGTCGAATTGCGCATCGTGTACGAGTGACAGGGATGTCAACTTGGAATCGAAACTAGAATACTGACAATTGGAACGGAATAGAAAGATGTGTAAATACTTCGGGAAGTGATTCGTCGCATCAAAAGAAGACAAAAAGTCCTCTTGCATATTGTCGAATTGCGCATCGTGTACGAGTGACAGGGATGGCAACTTGAAATTCAAACTAGAATACTGACAATTGGAACGGAATAGAAAGATGTGTAAATACTTCGGGAAGTGATTCGTCGCATCAAAAGAAGAAAAAAAGTCCTCTTGCATATTGTCGAATTGCGCATCGTGTACGAGTGACAGGGATGCCAACTTGGAATCGAAACTAGAATACTGACAATTGGAACGGAATAGAAAGATGTGTAAATACTTCGGGAAGTGATTCGTCGCATCAAAAGAAGACAAAAAGTCCTCTTGCATATTGTCGAATTGCGCATCGTGTACCAGTGACAGGGATGCCAACTTGGAATCGAAACTAGAATACTGACAATTGGAACGGAATAGAAAGTTGTGTAAATACTTCGGGAAGTGATTCGTCGCATCAAAAGAAGACAAAAAGTCCTCTTGCATATTGTCGAATTGCGCATCGTGTACGAGTGACAGGGATGCCAACTTGAAATCCAAACTAGAATACTGACAATTGGAACGGAATAGAAAGATGTGTAAATACTTCGGGAAGCGATTCGTCGCATCAAAAGAAGACAAAAAGTCCTCTTGCATATTGTCGAATTGCGCATCGTGTACGAGTGACAGGGATGCCAACTTGGAATCGAAACTAGAATACTGTCAATTAAAACGGAATAGAAAGATGTGTAAATACTTCGGGAGGTGATTCGTCGCATCAAAACAAGACAAAAAGTCCTCTTGTATATTGTCGAATTGCGCATCGTGTACGTGTGACAGGGATGCCAACTTGGAATCGAAACTAGAATACTGACAATTGGAACGGAATAGAAAGATGTGTAAATACTTCGGGAAGTGATTCGTCGCATCAAAAGAAGACAAAAAGTCCTCTTGTATATTGTCGAATTGCGCACCGTGTACGTGTGACAGGGATGCCAACTGGAAATCGAAATTAGAATACTGTCAATTGGAACGGAATAGAAAGATGTGTAAATACTTCGGGAAGTGATTCGTCGCATCAAAAGAAGACAAAAAGTCCTCTTGCATATTGTCGAATTGCGCATCGTGTACGTGTGACAGGGATGCCAACTTGGAATCTATACTAGAATACTGACAATTGGAACGGAATAGAAAGATGTGTAAATACTTCGGGAGGTGATTCGTCGCATCAAAAGAAGATAAAAAGTCCTCTTGCATATTGTCGAATTGCGCATCGTGTACGAGTGACAGGGATGCCACCCTGGAATCGAAACTAGAATACTGACAATTGGAACGGAATAGAAAGGTGTGTAAATACTTCGGGAAGTGATTCGTAGCATCAAAAGAAGACAAAAAGTCCTCTTGCATATTGTCGGATTGCGCATCGTGTACGAGTGACAGGGATGCCAACTTGGAATCGAAACTAGAATACTGACAATTGGACCGGAATAGAAAGATGTGTAAATACTTCGGGAAGTGATTCGTCGCATCAAAAGAAGACAAAAAGTCCTCTTGCATATTGTCGAATTGCGCATCGTGTACGAGTGACAGGGATGCCAACTTGAAATCGAAACTAGAATACTGACAATTGGAACGGAATAGAAAGATGTGTAAATACTTCGGGAAGCGATTCGTCGCATCAAAAGAAGACAAAATATCCTCTTGCATATTGTCGAATTGCGCATCGTGTACGAGTGACAGGGATGCCAACTTGGAATCGAAACTAGAATACTGACAATTGGAACGGAATAGAAAGATGTGTAAATACTTCGGGAAGTGATTCGTCGCATCAAAAGAAGACAAAAAGTCCTCTTGCATATTGTCGAATTGCGCATCGTGTACGAATGACAGGGATGCCAACTTGGAATCGAAACTAGAATACTGACAATTGGAACGGAATAGAAAGATGTGTAAATACTTCGGGAAGTGATTCGTCGCATCAAAAGAAGACAAAAAGTCCTCTTGCGTATTGTCGAATTGCGCATCGTGTACGAGTGACAGGGATGCCAACTTGGAATCGAAACTAGAATACTGACAATTGGAACGGAATAGAAAGATGTGTAAATACTTCGGGAAGTGATTCGTCGCATCAAAAGAAGACAAAAATTCCTCTTGCATATTGTCGAATTGCGCATCGTGTACGAGTGACAGGGATGCCAACTGGGAATCGAAACTAGAATACTGACAATTGGAACGGAATAGAAAGATGTGTAAATACTTCGGGAAGTGATTCGTCGCATCAAAAGAAGACAAAAAGTCCTCTTGCATATTGTCGAATTGCGCATCGTGTACGAGTGACAGGGATGCCACCCTGGAATCGAAACTAGAATACTGACAATTGGAACGGAATAGAAAGGTGTGTAAATACTTCTGGAAGTGATTCGTCGCATCAAAAGAAGACAAAAAGTCCTCTTGCATATTGTCGAATTGCGCATCGTGTACGAGTGACAGGGATGCCAACTTGGAATCGAAACTAGAATACTGACAATTGGACCGGAATAGAAAAATGTGTAAATACTTCGGGAAGTGATTCGTCGCATCAAAAGAAGACAAAAAGTCCTCTTGCATATTGTCGAATTGCGCATGGTGTACGAGTGACAGGGATGCCAACTTGAAATCGAAACTAGAATACTGACAATTGGAACGGAATAGAAAGATGTGTAAATACTTCGGGAAGTGATTCGTCGCATCAAAAGAAGACAAAAAAGTCCTCTTGCATATTGTCGAATTGCGCATCGTGTACGAGTGACAGGGATGTCAACTTGGAATCGAAACTAGAATACTGACAATTGGAACGGAATAGAAAGATGTGTAAATACTTCGGGAAGTGATTCGTCGCATCAAAAGAAGACAAAAAGTCCTCTTGCATATTGTCGAATTGCGCATCGTGTACGAGTGACAGGGATGCCAACTTGAAATCCAAACTACAATACTGACAATTGGAACGGAATAGAAAGATGTGTAAATACTTCGGGAAGTGATTCGTCGGATCAAAAGAAGACAAAAAGTCCTCTTGCATATTGTCGAATTGCGCATCGTGTACGAGTGACAGGGATGCCAACTTGGAATCGAAACTAGAATACTGACAATTGGAACGGAATAGAAAGATGTGTAAATACTTCGGGAAGTGATTCGTCGCATCAAAAGAAGACAAAAAGTCCTCTTGCATATTGTCGAATTCCGCATCGTGTACCAGTGACAGGGATGCCAACTTGGAATCGAAACTAGAATACTGACAATTGGAACGGAATAGAAAGATGTGTAAATACTTCGGGAAGTGATTCGTCGCATCAAAAGAAGACAAAAAGTCCTCTTGCATATTGTCGAATTGCGCATCGTGTACGAGTGACAGGGATGCCAACTTGAAATCCAAACTAGAATACTGATAATTGGAACGGAATAGAAAGATGTGTAAATACTTCGGGAAGCGATTCGTCGCATCAAAAGAAGACAAAAAGTCCTCTTGCATATTGTCGAATTGCGCATCGTGTACGAGTGACAGGGATGTCAACTTGGAATCGAAACTAGAATACTGACAATTGGAACGGAATAGAAAGATGTGTAAATACTTCGGGAAGTGATTCGTCGCATCAAAAGAAGACAAAAACTCCTCTTGCATATTGTCGAATTGCGCATCGTGTACGAGTGACAGGGATGGCAACTTGAAATCCAAACTAGAATACTGACAATTGGAACGGAATAGAAAGATGTGTAAATACTTCGGGAAGTGATTCGTCGCATCAAAAGAAGACAAAAAGTCCTCTTGCATATTGTCGAATTGCGCATCGTGTACGAGTGACAGGGATGCCAACTTGGAATCGAAACTAGAATACTGACAATTGGAACGGAATAGAAAGATGTGTAAATACTTCGGGAAGTGATTCGTCGCATCAAAAGAAGACAAAAAGTCCTCTTGCATATTGTCGAATTGCGCATCGTGTACCAGTGACAGGGATGCCAACTTGGAATCGAAACTAGAATACTGACAATTGGAACGGAATAGAAAGTTGTGTAAATACTTCGGGAAGTGATTCGTCGCATCAAAAGAAGACAAAAAGTCCTCTTGCATATTGTCGAATTGCGCATCGTGTACGAGTGACAGGGATGCCAACTTGAAATCCAAACTAGAATACTGACAATTGGAACGGAATAGAAAGATGTGTAAATACTTCGGGAAGCGATTCGTCGCATCAAAAGAAGACAAAAAGTCCTCTTGCATATTGTCGAATTGCGCATCGTGTACGAGTGACAGGGATGCCAACTTGGAATCGAAACTAGAATACTGTCAATTAAAACGGAATAGAAAGATGTGTAAATACTTCGGGAGGTGATTCGTCGCATCAAAACAAGACAAAAAGTCCTCTTGTATATTGTCGAATTGCGCATCGTGTACGTGTGACAGGGATGCCAACTTGGAATCGAAACTAGAATACTGTCAATTGGAACGGAATAGAAAGATGTGTAAATACTTCGGGAAGTGATTCGTCGCCTATAAACAAGACAAAAAGTCCTCTTGTATATTGTCGAATTGCGCACCGTGTACGTGTGACAGGGATGCCAACTGGAAATCGAAATTAGAATACTGTCAATTGGAACGGAATAGAAAGATGTGTAAATACTTCGGGAAGTGATTCGTCGCATCAAAAGAAGACAAAAACTCCTCTTGCATATTGTCGAATTGCGCATCGTGTACGTGTGACAGGGATGCCAACTTGGAATCTATACTAGAATACTGACAATTGGAACGGAATAGAAAGATGTGTAAATACTTCGGGAGGTGATTCGTAGCATCAAAAGAAGACAAAAAGTCCTCTTGCATATTGTCGGATTGCGCATCGTGTACGAGTGACAGGGATGCCAACTTGGAATCGAAACTAGAATACTGACAATTGGACCGGAATAGAAAGATGTGTAAATACTTCGGGAAGTGATTCGTCGCATCAAAAGAAGACAAAAAGTCCTCTTGCATATTGTCGAATTGCGCATCGTGTACGAGTGACAGGGATGCCAACTTGAAATCGAAACTAGAATACTGACAATTGGAACGGAATAGAAAGATGTGTAAATACTTCGGGAAGTGATTCGTCGCATCAAAAGAAGACAAAAAGTCCTCTTGCATATTGTCGAATTGCGCATCGTGTACGAGTGACAGGGATGTCAACTTGGAATCGAAACTAGAATACTGACAATTGGAACGGAATAGAAAGATGTGTAAATACTTCGGGAAGTGATTCGTCGCATCAAAAGAAGACAAAAAGTCCTCTTGCATATTGTCGAATTGCGCATCGTGTACGTGTGACAGGGATGCCAACTTGGAATCGAAACTAGAATACTGTCAATTGGAACGGAATAGAAAGATTTGTAAATACTTCGGGAAGTGATTCGTCGCCTATAAACAAGACAAAAAGTCCTCTTGTATATTGTCGAATTGCGCACCGTGTACGTGTGACAGGGATGCCAACTTGAAATCGAAATTAGAATACTGTCAATTGGAACGGAATAGAAAGATGTGTAAATACTTCGGGAAGTGATTCGTCGCATCAAAAGAAGACAAAAAGTCCTCTTGCATATTGTCGAATTGCGCATCGTGTACGTGTGACAGGGATGCCAACTTGGAATCTATACTAGAATACTGACAATTGGAACGGAATAGAAAGATGTGTAAATACTTCGGGAGGTGATTCGTCGCATCAAAAGAAGATAAAAAGTCCTCTTGCATATTGTCGAATTGCGCATCGTGTACGAGTGACAGGGATGCCACCCTGGAATCGAAACTAGAATACTGACAATTGGAACGGAATAGAAAGGTGTGTAAATACTTCGGGAAGTGATTCGTAGCATCAAAAGAAGACAAAAAGTCCTCTTGCATATTGTCGAATTGCGTATCGTGTACGAGTGACAGGGATGCCAACTTGGAATCGAAACTAGAATACTGACAATTGGACCGGAATAGAAAGATGTGTAAATACTTCGGGAAGTGATTCGTCGCATCAAAAGAAGACAAAAAGTCCTCTTGCATATTGTCGAATTGCGCATCGTGTACGAGTGACAGGGATGCCAACTTGAAATCGAAACTAGAATACTGACAATTGGAACGGAATAGAAAGATGTGTAAATACTTCGGGAAGTGATTCGTCGCATCAAAAGAAGACAAAAAGTCCTCTTGCATATTGTCGAATTGCGCATCGTGTACGAGTGACAGGGATGTCAACTTGGAATCGAAACTAGAATACTGACAATTGGAACGGAATAGAAAGATGTGTAAATACTTCGGGAAGTGATTCGTCGCATCAAAAGAAGACAAAAAGTCCTCTTGCATATTGTCGAATTGCGCATCGTGTACGAGTGACAGGGATGCCAACTTGGAATCGAAACTAGAATACTGACAATTGGAACGGAATAGAAAGATGTGTAAATACTTCGGGAAGTGATTCGTCGCATCAAAAGAAGACAAAAAGTCCTCTTGCATATTGTCGAATTGCGCATCGTGTACGAGTGACAGGGATGCCAACTTGGAATCGAAACTAGAATACTGACAAATGGAACGGAATAGAAAGATGTGTAAATACTTCGGGAAGTGATTCGTCGCATCAAAAGAAGACAAAAAGTCCTCTTGCATATTGTCGAATTGCGCATCGTGTACGAGTGACAGGGATGCCAACTTGGAATCGAAACTAGAATACTGACAATTGGAACAGAATAGAAAGATGTGTAAATACTTCGGGAAGTGATTCGTCGCATCAAAAGAAGACAAAAACTCCTCTTGCATATTGTCGAATTGCGCATCGTGTACGAGTGACAGGGATGCCAACTTGAAATCCAAACTAGAATACTGACAATTGGAACGGAATAGAAAGATGTGTAAATACTTCGGGAAGTGATTCGTCGCATCAAAAGAAGACAAAAAGTCCTGTTGCATATTGTCGAATTGCGCATCGTGTACGAGTGACAGGGATGTCAACTTGGAATCGAAACTAGAATACTGACAATTGGAACGGAATAGAAAGATGTGTAAATACTTCGGGAAGTGATTCGTCGCATCAAAAGAAGACAAAAAGTCCTCTTGCATATTGTCGAATTGCGCATCGTGTACGAGTGACAGGGATGCAGACTTGGAATCGAAACTAGAATACTGACAATTGGAACGGAATAGAAAGATGTGTAAATACTTCGGGAAGTGATTCGTCGCATCAAAAGAAGACAAAAAGTCCTCTTGCATATTGTCGAATTGCGCATCGTGTACGAGTGACAGGGATGCCAACTCTAAATCGAAACTAGAATACTGACAATTGGAACGGAATAGAAAGATGTGTAAATACTTCGGGAAGTGATTCGTCGCATCAAAAGAAGACAAAAAGTCCTCTTGCATATTGTCGAATTGCGCATCGTGTACGAGTGACAGGGATGTCAACTTGGAATCGAAACTAGAATACTGACAATTGGAACGGAATAGAAAGATGTGTAAATACTTCGGGAAGTGATTCGTCGCATCAAAAGAAGACAAAATGTCCTCTTGCATATTGTCGAATTGCGCATCGTGTACGAGTGACAGGGATGCCAACTTGGAATCGAAACTAGAATACTGACAATTGGAACGGAATAGAAAGATGTGTAAATACTTCGGGAAGTGATTCGTCGCATCAAAAGAAGACAAAAAGTCCTCTTGCATATTGTCGAATTGCGCATCGTGTACGAGTGACAGGGATGCCAACTTGGAATCGAAACTAGAATACTGACAATTGGAACGGAATAGAAAGATGTGTAAATACTTCGGGAAGTGATTCGTCGCATCAAAAGAAGACAAAAAGTCCTCTTGCATATTGTCGAATTGCGCATCGTGTACGAGTGACAGGGATGCCAACTTGGAATCGAAACTAGAATACTGACAATTGGAACGGAATAGAAAGATGTGTAAATACTTCGGGAAGTGATTCGTCGCATCAAAAGAAGACAAAAAGTCCTCTTGCATATTGTCGAATTGCGCATCGTGTACGAGTGACAGGGATGCCAACTTGAAATCCAAACTAGAATACTGACAATTGGAACGGAATAGAAAGATGTGTAAATACTTCGGGAAGTGATTCGTCGCATCAAAAGAAGACAAAAAGTCCTGTTGCATATTGTCGAATTGCGCATCGTGTACGAGTGACAGGGATGTCAACTTGGAATCGAAACTAGAATACTGACAATTGGAACGTAATAGAAAGATGTGTAAATACTTCGGGAAGTGATTCGTCGCATCAAAAGAAGACAAAAAGTCCTCTTGCATATTGTCGAATTGCGCATCGTGTACGAGTGACAGGGATGCCAACTTGAAATCCAAACTAGAATACTGACAATTGGAACGGAATAGAAAGATGTGTAAATACTTCGGGAAGTGATTCGTCGCATCAAAAGAAGACAAAAAGTCCTCTTGCATATTGTCGAATTGCGCATCGTGTACGAGTGACAGGGATGCCAACTGGGAATCGAAACTAGAATACTGACAATTGGACCGGAATAGAAAGATGTGTAAATACTTCGGGAAGTGATTCGTCGCATCAAAAGAAGACAAAAAGTCCTCTTGCATATTGTCGAATTGCGCATCGTGTACGAGTGACAGGGATGCCAACTTGAAATCGAAACTAGAATACTGACAATTGGAACGGAATAGAAAGATGTGTAAATACTTCGGGAAGTGATTCGTCGCATCAAAAGAAGACAAAAAGTCCTCTTGCATATTGTCGAATTGCGCATCGTGTACGAGTGACAGGGATGTCAACTTGGAATCGAAACTAGAATACTGACAATTGGAACGGAATAGAAAGATGTGTAAATACTTCGGGAAGTGATTCGTCGCATCAAAAGAAAACAAAAAGTCCTCTTGCATATTGTCGAATTGCGCATCGTGTACGAGTGACAGGGATGCCAACTTGAAATCGAAACTAGAATACTGACAATTGGAACGGAATAGAAAGATGTGTAAATACTTCGGGAAGTGATTCGTCGCATCAAAAGAACACAAAAAGTCCTCTTGCATATTGTCGAATTGCGCATCGTGTACGAGTGACAGGGATGTCAACTTGGAATCGAAACTAGAATACTGACAATTGGAACGGAATAGAAAGATGTGTAAATACTTCGGGAAGTGATTCGTCGCATCAAAAGAAGACAAAAAGTCCTCTTGCATATTGTCGAATTGCGCATCGTGTACGAGTGACAGGGATGCCAACTTGGAATCGAAACTAGAATACTGACAATTGGAACGGAATAGAAAGATGTGTAAATACTTCGGGAAGTGATTCGTCGCATCAAAAGAAGACAAAAAGTCCTCTTGCATATTGTCGAATTGCGCATCGTGTACGAGTGACAGGGATGCCAACTTGGAATCGAAACTAGAATACTGACAAATGGAACGGAATAGAAAGATGTGTAAATACTTCGGGAAGTGATTCGTCGCATCAAAAGAAGACAAAAAGTCCTCTTGCATATTGTCGAATTGCGCATCGTGTACGAGTGACAGGGATGCCAACTTGGAATCGAAACTAGAATACTGACAATTGGAACAGAATAGAAAGATGTGTAAATACTTCGGGAAGTGATTCGTCGCATCAAAAGAAGACAAAAACTCCTCTTGCATATTGTCGAATTGCGCATCGTGTACGAGTGACAGGGATGCCAACTTGAAATCCAAACTAGAATACTGACAATTGGAACGGAATAGAAAGATGTGTAAATACTTCGGGAAGTGATTCGTCGCATCAAAAGAAGACAAAATGTCCTGTTGCATATTGTCGAATTGCGCATCGTGTACGAGTGACAGGGATGTCAACTTGGAATCGAAACTAGAATACTGACAATTGGAACGTAATAGAAAGATGTGTAAATACTTCGGGAAGTGATTCGTCGCATCAAAAGAAGACAAAAAGTCCTCTTGCATATTGTCGAAATGCGCATCGTGTACGAGTGACAGGGATGCCAACTTGAAATCCAAACTAGAATACTGACAATTGGAACGGAATAGAAAGATGTGTAAATACTTCGGGAAGTGATTCGTCGCATCAAAAGAAGACAAAAAGTCCTCTTGCATATTGTCGAATTGCGCATCGTGTACGAGTGACAGGGATGCAGACTTGGAATCGAAACTAGAATACTGACAATTGGAACGGAATAGAAAGATGTGTAAATACTTCGGGAAGTGATTCGTCGCATCAAAGGAAGACAAAAAGTCCTCTTGCATATTGTCGAATTGCGCATCGTGTACGAGTGACAGGGATGCCAACTTGAAATCGAAACTAGAATACTGACAATTGGAACGGAATAGAAAGATGTGTAAATACTTCGGAAAGTGATTCGTCGCATCAAAAGAAGACAAAAAGTCCTGTTGCATATTGTCGAATTGCGCATCGTGTACGAGTGACAGGGATGTCAACTTGGAATCGAAACTAGAATACTGACAATTGGAACGGAATAGAAAGATGTGTAAATACTTCGGGAAGTGATTCGTCGCATCAAAAGAAGACAAAAAGTCCTCTTGCATATTGTCGAATTGCGCATCGTGTACGAGTGACAGGGATGCCAACTTGGAATCGAAACTAGAATACTGACAATTGGAACGGAATAGAAAGATGTGTAAATACTTCGGGAAGTGATTCGTCGCATCAAAAGAAGACAAAAAGTCCTCTTGCATATTGTCGAATTGCGCATCGTGTACGAGTGACAGGGATGCCAACTTGGAATCGAAACTAGAATACTGACAATTGGAACGGAATAGAAAGATGTGTAAATACTTCGGGAAGTGATTCGTCGCATCAAAAGAAGACAAAAAGTCCTCTTGCATATTGTCGAATTGCGCATCGTGTACGAGTGACAGGGATGCCAACTTGGAATCGAAACTAGAATACTGACAATTGGAACGGAATAGAAAGATGTGTAAATACTTCGGGAAGTGATTCGTCGCATCAAAAGAAGACAAAAAGTCCTCTTGCATATTGTCGAATTGCGCATCGTGTACGAGTGACAGGGATGCCAACTTGAAATCCAAACTAGAATACTGACAATTGGAACGGAATAGAAAGATGTGTAAATACTTCGGGAAGTGATTCGTCGCATCAAAAGAAGACAAAATGTCCTGTTGCATATTGTCGAATTGCGCATCGTGTACGAGTGACAGGGATGTCAACTTGGAATCGAAACTAGAATACTGACAATTGGAACGTAATAGAAAGATGTGTAAATACTTCGGGAAGTGATTCGTCGCATCAAAAGAAGACAAAAAGTCCTCTTGCATATTGTCGAATTGCGCATCGTGTACGAGTGACAGGGATGCCAACTTGAAATCCAAACTAGAATACTGACAATTGGAACGGAATAGAAAGATGTGTAAATACTTCGGGAAGTGATTCGTCGCATCAAAAGAAGACAAAAAGTCCTCTTGCATATTGTCGAATTGCGCATCGTGTACGAGTGACAGGGATGCCAACTTGGAATCGAAACTAGAATACTGACAATTGGAACGGAATAGAAAGATGTGTAAATACTTCGGGAAGTGATTCGTCGCATCAAAAGAAGACAAAAAGTCCTCTTGCATATTGTCGAATTGCGCATCGTGTACGAGTGACAGGGATGCCAACTTGGAATCGAAACTAGAATACTGACAATTGGAACGGAATAGAAAGATGTGTAAATACTTCGGGAAGTGATTCGTCGCATCAAAAGAAGACAAAAAGTCCTCTTGCATATTGTCGAATTGCGCATCGTGTACGAGTGACAGGGATGCCAACTTGAAATCCAAACTAGAATACTGACAATTGGAACGGAATAGAAAGATGTGTAAATACTTCGGGAAGCGATTCGTCGCATCAAAAGAAGACAAAAAGTCCTCTTGCATATTGTCGAATTGCGCATCGTGTACGAGTGACAGGGATGCCAACTTGGAATCGAAACTAGAATACTGTCAATTGGAACGGAATAGAAAGATGTGTAAATACTTCGGGAGGTGATTCGTCGCATCAAAACAAGACAAAAAGTCCTCTTGTATATTGTCGAATTGCGCATCGTGTACGTGTGACAGGGATGCCAACTTGGAATCGAAACTAGAATACTGTCAATTGGAACGGAATAGAAAGATGTGTAAATACTTCGGGAAGTGATTCGTCGCCTATAAACAAGACAAAAAGTCCTCTTGTATATTGTCGAATTGCGCACCGTGTACGTGTGACAGGGATGCCAACTTGAAATCGAAATTAGAATACTGTCAATTGGAACGGAATAGAAAGATGTGTAAATACTTCGGGAAGTGATTCGTCGCATCAAAAGAAGACAAAAAGTCCTCTTGCATATTGTCGAATTGCGCATCGTGTACGTGTGACAGGGATGCCAACTTGGAATCTATACTAGAATACTGACAATTGGAACGGAATAGAAAGATGTGTAAATACTTCGGGAGGTGATTCGTCGCATCAAAAGAAGATAAAAAGTCCTCTTGCATATTGTCGAATTGCGCATCGTGTACGAGTGACAGGGATGTCAACTTGGAATCGAAACTAGAATACTGACAATTGGAACGGAATAGAAAGGTGTGTAAATACTTCGGGAAGTGATTCGTAGCATCAAAATAAGACAAAAAGTCGTCTTGCATATTGTCGAATTGCGCATCGTGTACGAGTGACAGGGATGCCAACTTGGAATCGAAACTAGAATACTGACAATTGGACCGGAATAGAAAGATGTGTAAATACTTCGGGAAGTGATTCGTCGCATCAAAAGAAGACAAAAAGTCCTCTTGCATATTGTCGAATTGCGCATCGTGTACGAGTGACAGGGATGCCAACTTGGAATCGAAACTAGAATACTGACAATTGGAACAGAATAGAAAGATGTGTAAATACTTCGGGAAGTGATTCGTCGCATCAAAAGAAGACAAAAAGTCCTCTTGCATATTGTCGAATTGCGCATCGTGTACGAGTGACAGGGATGCCAACTTGAAATCCAAACTAGAATACTGACAATTGGAACGGAATAGAAAGATGTGTAAATACTTCGGGAAGTGATTCGTCGCATCAAAAGAAGACAAAAAGTCCTGTTGCATATTGTCGAATTGCGCATCGTGTACGAGTGACAGGGATGTCAACTTGGAATCGAAACTAGAATACTGACAATTGGAACGGAATAGAAAGATGTGTAAATACTTCGGGAAGTGATTCGTCGCATCAAAAGAAGACAAAAAGTCCTCTTGCATATTCTCGAATTGCGCATCGTATACGAGTGACAGGGATGCCAACTTGAAATCCAAACTAGAATACTGACAATTGGAACGGAATAGAAAGATGTGTAAATACTTCGGGAAGTGATTCGTCGCATCAAAAGAAGACAAAAAGTCCTGTTGCATATTGTCGAATTGCGCATCGTGTACGAGTGACAGGGATGTCAACTTGGAATCGAAACTAGAATACTGACAATTGGAACGTAATAGAAAGATGTGTAAATACTTCGGGAAGTGATTCGTCGCATCAAAAGAAGACAAAAAGTCCTCTTGCATATTGTCGAATTGCGCATCGTGTACGAGTGACAGGGATGCCAACTTGAAATCCAAACTAGAATACTGACAATTGGAACGGAATAGAAAGATGTGTAAATACTTCGGGAAGTGATTCGTCGCATCAAAAGAAGACAAAAAGTCCTCTTGCATATTGTCGAATTGCGCATCGTGTACGAGTGACAGGGATGCCAACTGGGAATCGAAACTAGAATACTGACAATTGGACCGGAATAGAAAGATGTGTAAATACTTCGGGAAGTGATTCGTCGCATCAAAAGAAGACAAAAAGTCCTCTTGCATATTGTCGAATTGCGCATCGTGTACGAGTGACAGGGATGCCAACTTGAAATCGAAACTAGAATACTGACAATTGGAACGGAATAGAAAGATGTGTAAATACTTCGGGAAGTGATTCGTCGCATCAAAAGAAGACAAAAAGTCCTCTTGCATATTGTCGAATTGCGCATCGTGTACGAGTGACAGGGATGTCAACTTGGAATCGAAACTAGAATACTGACAATTGGAACGGAATAGAAAGATGTGTAAATACTTCGGGAAGTGATTCGTCGCATCAAAAGAAGACAAAAAGTCCTCTTGCATATTGTCGAATTGCGCATCGTGTACGAGTGACAGGGATGCCAACTTGAAATCGAAACTAGAATACTGACAATTGGAACGGAATAGAAAGATGTGTAAATACTTCGGGAAGTGATTCGTCGCATCAAAAGAAGACAAAAAGTCCTCTTGCATATTGTCGAATTGCGCATCGTGTACGAGTGACAGGGATGTCAACTTGGAATCGAAACTAGAATACTGACAATTGGAACGGAATAGAAAGATGTGTAAATACTTCGGGAAGTGATTCGTCGCATCAAAAGAAGACAAAAAGTCCTCTTGCATATTGTCGAATTGCGCATCGTGTACGAGTGACAGGGATGCCAACTTGGAATCGAAACTAGAATACTGACAATTGGAACGGAATAGAAAGATGTGTAAATACTTCGGGAAGTGATTCGTCGCATCAAAAGAAGACAAAAAGTCCTCTTGCATATTGTCGAATTGCGCATCGTGTACGAGTGACAGGGATGCCAACTTGGAATCGAAACTAGAATACTGACAAATGGAACGGAATAGAAAGATGTGTAAATACTTCGGGAAGTGATTCGTCGCATCAAAAGAAGACAAAAAGTCCTCTTGCATATTGTCGAATTGCGCATCGTGTACGAGTGACAGGGATGCCAACTTGGAATCGAAACTAGAATACTGACAATTGGAACAGAATAGAAAGATGTGTAAATACTTCGGGAAGTGATTCGTCGCATCAAAAGAAGACAAAAACTCCTCTTGCATATTGTCGAATTGCGCATCGTGTACGAGTGACAGGGATGCCAACTTGAAATCCAAACTAGAATACTGACAATTGGAACGGAATAGAAAGATGTGTAAATACTTCGGGAAGTGATTCGTCGCATCAAAAGAAGACAAAAAGTCCTGTTGCATATTGTCGAATTGCGCATCGTGTACGAGTGACAGGGATGTCAACTTGGAATCGAAACTAGAATACTGACAATTGGAACGGAATAGAAAGATGTGTAAATACTTCGGGAAGTGATTCGTCGCATCAAAAGAAGACAAAAAGTCCTCTTGCATATTGTCGAATTGCGCATCGTGTACGAGTGACAGGGATGCCAACTTGAAATCCAAACTAGAATACTGACAATTGGAACGGAATAGAAAGATGTGTAAATACTTCGGGAAGTGATTCGTCGCATCAAAAGAAGACAAAAAGTCCTCTTGCATATTGTCGAATTGCGCATCGTGTACGAGTGACAGGGATGCAGACTTGGAATCGAAACTAGAATACTGACAATTGGAACGGAATAGAAAGATGTGTAAATACTTCGGGAAGTGATTCGTCGCATCAAAGGAAGACAAAAAGTCCTCTTGCATATTGTCGAATTGCGCATCGTGTACGAGTGACAGGGATGCCAACTTGAAATCGAAACTAGAATACTGACAATTGGAACGGAATAGAAAGATGTGTAAATACTTCGGAAAGTGATTCGTCGCATCAAAAGAAGACAAAAAGTCCTCTTGCATATTGTCGAATTGCGCATCGTGTACGAGTGACAGGGATGTCAACTTGGAATCGAAACTAGAATACTGACAATTGGAACGGAATAGAAAGATGTGTAAATACTTCGGGAAGTGATTCGTCGCATCAAAAGAAGACAAAAAGTCCTCTTGCATATTGTCGAATTGCGCATCGTGTACGAGTGACAGGGATGCCAACTTGGAATCGAAACTAGAATACTGACAATTGGAACGGAATAGAAAGATGTGTAAATACTTCGGGAAGTGATTCGTCGCATCAAAAGAAGACAAAAAGTCCTCTTGCATATTGTCGAATTGCGCATCGTGTACGAGTGACAGGGATGCCAACTTGGAATCGAAACTAGAATACTGACAATTGGAACGGAATAGAAAGATGTGTAAATACTTCGGGAAGTGATTCGTCGCATCAAAAGAAGACAAAAAGTCCTCTTGCATATTGTCGAATTGCGCATCGTGTACGAGTGACAGGGATGCCAACTTGGAATCGAAACTAGAATACTGACAATTGGAACGGAATAGAAAGATGTGTAAATACTTCGGGAAGTGATTCGTCGCATCAAAAGAAGACAAAAAGTCCTCTTGCATATTGTCGAATTGCGCATCGTGTACGAGTGACAGGGATGCCAACTTGAAATCCAAACTAGAATACTGACAATTGGAACGGAATAGAAAGATGTGTAAATACTTCGGGAAGTGATTCGTCGCATCAAAAGAAGACAAAATGTCCTGTTGCATATTGTCGAATTGCGCATCGTGTACGAGTGACAGGGATGTCAACTTGGAATCGAAACTAGAATACTGACAATTGGAACGTAATAGAAAGATGTGTAAATACTTCGGGAAGTGATTCGTCGCATCAAAAGAAGACAAAAAGTCCTCTTGCATATTGTCGAATTGCGCATCGTGTACGAGTGACAGGGATGCCAACTTGAAATCCAAACTAGAATACTGACAATTGGAACGGAATAGAAAGATGTGTAAATACTTCGGGAAGTGATTCGTCGCATCAAAAGAAGACAAAAAGTCCTCTTGCATATTGTCGAATTGCGCATCGTGTACGAGTGACAGGGATGCCAACTTGGAATCGAAACTAGAATACTGACAATTGGAACGGAATAGAAAGATGTGTAAATACTTCGGGAAGTGATTCGTCGCATCAAAAGAAGACAAAAAGTCCTCTTGCATATTGTCGAATTGCGCATCGTGTACGAGTGACAGGGATGCCAACTTGGAATCGAAACTAGAATACTGACAATTGGAACGGAATAGAAAGATGTGTAAATACTTCGGGAAGTGATTCGTCGCATCAAAAGAAGACAAAAAGTCCTCTTGCATATTGTCGAATTGCGCATCGTGTACGAGTGACAGGGATGCCAACTTGAAATCCAAACTAGAATACTGACAATTGGAACGGAATAGAAAGATGTGTAAATACTTCGGGAAGCGATTCGTCGCATCAAAAGAAGACAAAAAGTCCTCTTGCATATTGTCGAATTGCGCATCGTGTACGAGTGACAGGGATGCCAACTTGGAATCGAAACTAGAATACTGTCAATTGGAACGGAATAGAAAGATGTGTAAATACTTCGGGAGGTGATTCGTCGCATCAAAACAAGACAAAAAGTCCTCTTGTATATTGTCGAATTGCGCATCGTGTACGTGTGACAGGGATGCCAACTTGGAATCGAAACTAGAATACTGTCAATTGGAACGGAATAGAAAGATGTGTAAATACTTCGGGAAGTGATTCGTCGCCTATAAACAAGACAAAAAGTCCTCTTGTATATTGTCGAATTGCGCACCGTGTACGTGTGACAGGGATGCCAACTTGAAATCGAAATTAGAATACTGTCAATTGGAACGGAATAGAAAGATGTGTAAATACTTCGGGAAGTGATTCGTCGCATCAAAAGAAGACAAAAAGTCCTCTTGCATATTGTCGAATTGCGCATCGTGTACGTGTGACAGGGAGGCCAACTTGGAATCTATACTAGAATACTGACAATTGGAACGGAATAGAAAGATGTGTAAATACTTCGGGAGGTGATTCGTCGCATCAAAAGAAGATAAAAAGTCCTCTTGCATATTGTCGAATTGCGCATCGTGTACGAGTGACAGGGATGTCAACTTGGAATCGAAACTAGAATACTGACAATTGGAACGGAATAGAAAGGTGTGTAAATACTTCGGGAAGTGATTCGTAGCATCAAAATAAGACAAAAAGTCCTCTTGCATATTGTCGAATTGCGCATCGTGTACGAGTGACAGGGATGCCAACTTGGAATCGAAACTAGAATACTGACAATTGGACCGGAATAGAAAGATGTGTAAATACTTCGGGAAGTGATTCGTCGCATCAAAAGAAGACAAAAAGTCCTCTTGCATATTGTCGAATTGCGCATCGTGTACGAGTGACAGGGATGCCAACTTGGAATCGAAACTAGAATACTGACAATTGGAACAGAATAGAAAGATGTGTAAATACTTCGGGAAGTGATTCGTCGCATCAAAAGAAGACAAAAAGTCCTCTTGCATATTGTCGAATTGCGCATCGTGTACGAGTGACAGGGATGCCAACTTGAAATCCAAACTAGAATACTGACAATTGGAACGGAATAGAAAGATGTGTAAATACTTCGGGAAGTGATTCGTCGCATCAAAAGAAGACAAAAAGTCCTGTTGCATATTGTCGAATTGCGCATCGTGTACGAGTGACAGGGATGTCAACTTGGAATCGAAACTAGAATACTGACAATTGGAACGGAATAGAAAGATGTGTAAATACTTCGGGAAGTGATTCGTCGCATCAAAAGAAGACAAAAAGTCCTCTTGCATATTGTCGAATTGCGCATCGTGTACGAGTGACAGGGACGCCAACTTGAAATCCAAACTAGAATACTGACAATTGGAACGGAATAGAAAGATGTGTAAATACTTCGGGAAGTGATTCGTCGCATCAAAAGAAGACAAAAAGTCCTCTTGCATATTGTCGAATTGCGCATCGTGTACGAGTGACAGGGATGCAGACTTGGAATCGAAACTAGAATACTGACAATTGGAACGGAATAGAAAGATGTGTAAATACTTCGGGAAGTGATTCGTCGCATCAAAAGAAGACAAAAAGTCCTCTTGCATATTGTCGAATTGCGCATCGTGTACGAGTGACAGGGATGCCAACTTGAAATCGAAACTAGAATACTGACAATTGGAACGGAATAGAAAGATGTGTAAATACTTCGGGAAGTGATTCGTCGCATCAAAAGAAGACAAAAAGTCCTCTTGCATATTGTCGAATTGCGCATCGTGTACGAGTGACAGGGATGTCAACTTGGAATCGAAACTAGAATACTGACAATTGGAACGGAATAGAAAGATGTGTAAATACTTCGGGAAGTGATTCGTCGCATCAAAAGAAGACAAAAAGTCCTCTTGCATATTGTCGAATTGCGCATCGTGTACGAGTGACAGGGATGCCAACTTGGAATCGAAACTAGAATACTGACAATTGGAACGGAATAGAAAGATGTGTAAATACTTCGGGAAGTGATTCGTCGCATCAAAAGAAGACAAAAAGTCCTCTTGCATATTGTCGAATTGCGCATCGTGTACGAGTGACAGGGATGCCAACTTGGAATCGAAACTAGAATACTGACAATTGGAACGGAATAGAAAGATGTGTAAATACTTCGGGAAGTGATTCGTCGCATCAAAAGAAGACAAAAAGTCCTCTTGCATATTGTCGAATTGCGCATCGTGTACGAGTGACAGGGATGCCAACTTGGAATCGAAACTAGAATACTGACAATTGGAACGGAATAGAAAGATGTGTAAATACTTCGGGAAGTGATTCGTCGCATCAAAAGAAGACAAAAAGTCCTCTTGCATATTGTCGAATTGCGCATCGTGTACGAGTGACAGGGATGCCAACTTGAAATCCAAACTAGAATACTGACAATTGGAACGGAATAGAAAGATGTGTAAATACTTCGGGAAGTGATTCGTCGCATCAAAAGAAGACAAAAAGTCCTGTTGCATATTGTCGAATTGCGCATCGTGTACGAGTGACAGGGATGTCAACTTGGAATCGAAACTAGAATACTGACAATTGGAACGTAATAGAAAGATGTGTAAATACTTCGGGAAGTGATTCGTCGCATCAAAAGAAGACAAAAAGTCCTCTTGCATATTGTCGAATTGCGCATCGTGTACGAGTGACAGGGATGCCAACTTGAAATCCAAACTAGAATACTGACAATTGGAACGGAATAGAAAGATGTGTAAATACTTCGGGAAGTGATTCGTCGCATCAAAAGAAGACAAAAAGTCCTCTTGCATATTGTCGAATTGCGCATCGTGTACGAGTGACAGGGATGCCAACTTGGAATCGAAACTAGAATACTGACAATTGGAACGGAATAGAAAGATGTGTAAATACTTCGGGAAGTGATTCGTCGCATCAAAAGAAGACAAAAAGTCCTCTTGCATATTGTCGAATTGCGCATCGTGTACGAGTGACAGGGATGCCAACTTGGAATCGAAACTAGAATACTGACAATTGGAACGGAATAGAAAGATGTGTAAATACTTCGGGAAGTGATTCGTCGCATCAAAAGAAGACAAAAAGTCCTCTTGCATATTGTCGAATTGCGCATCGTGTACGAGTGACAGGGATGCCAACTTGAAATCCAAACTAGAATACTGACAATTGGAACGGAATAGAAAGATGTGTAAATACTTCGGGAAGCGATTCGTCGCATCAAAAGAAGACAAAAAGTCCTCTTGCATATTGTCGAATTGCGCATCGTGTACGAGTGACAGGGATGCCAACTTGGAATCGAAACTAGAATACTGTCAATTGGAACGGAATAGAAAGATGTGTAAATACTTCGGGAGGTGATTCGTCGCATCAAAACAAGACAAAAAGTCCTCTTGTATATTGTCGAATTGCGCATCGTGTACGTGTGACAGGGATGCCAACTTGGAATCGAAACTAGAATACTGTCAATTGGAACGGAATAGAAAGATGTGTAAATACTTCGGGAAGTGATTCGTCGCCTATAAACAAGACAAAAAGTCCTCTTGTATATTGTCGAATTGCGCACCGTGTACGTGTGACAGGGATGCCAACTTGAAATCGAAATTAGAATACTGTCAATTGGAACGGAATAGAAAGATGTGTAAATACTTCGGGAAGTGATTCGTCGCATCAAAAGAAGACAAAAAGTCCTCTTGCATATTGTCGAATTGCGCATCGTGTACGTGTGACAGGGATGCCAACTTGGAATCTATACTAGAATACTGACAATTGGAACGGAATAGAAAGATGTGTAAATACTTCGGGAAGTGATTCGTCGCATCAAAAGAAGATAAAAAGTCCTCTTGCATATTGTCGAATTGCGCATCGTGTACGAGTGACAGGGATGCCACCCTGGAATCGAAACTAGAATACTGACAATTGGAACGGAATAGAAAGGTGTGTAAATACTTCGGGAAGTGATTCGTAGCATCAAAAGAAGACAAAAAGTCCTCTTGCATATTGTCGAATTGCGCATCGTGTACGAGTGACAGGGATGCCAACTTGGAATCGAAACTAGAATACTGACAATTGGACCGGAATAGAAAGATGTGTAAATACTTCGGGAAGTGATTCGTCGCATCAAAAGAAGACAAAAAGTCCTCTTGCATATTGTCGAATTGCGCATCGTGTACGAGTGACAGGGATGCCAACTTGAAATCGAAACTAGAATACTGACAATTGGAACGGAATAGAAAGATGTGTAAATACTTCGGGAAGTGATTCGTCGCATCAAAAGAAGACAAAAAGTCCTCTTGCATATTGTCGAATTGCGCATCGTGTACGAGTGACAGGGATGTCAACTTGGAATCGAAACTAGAATACTGACAATTGGAACGGAATAGAAAGATGTGTAAATACTTCGGGAAGTGATTCGTCGCATCAAAAGAAGACAAAAAGTCCTCTTGCATATTGTCGAATTGCGCATCGTGTACGAGTGACAGGGATGCCAACTTGGAATCGAAACTAGAATACTGACAATTGGAACGGAATAGAAAGTTGTGTAAATACTTCGGGAAGTGATTCGTCGCATCAAAAGAAGACAAAAAGTCCTCTTGCATATTGTCGAATTGCGCATCGTGTACGAGTGACAGGGATGCCAACTTGGAATCGAAACTAGAATACTGACAATTGGAACGGAATAGAAAGATGTGTAAATACTTCGGGAAGTGATTCGTCGCATCAAAAGAAGACAAAAAGTCCTCTTGCATATTGTCGAATTGCGCATCGTGTACGAGTGACAGGGATGCCAACTTGGAATCGAAACTAGAATACTGACAATTGGAACGGAATAGAAAGATGTGTAAATACTTCGGGAAGTGATTCGTCGCATCAAAAGAAGACAAAAAGTCCTCTTGCATATTGTCGAATTGCGCATCGTGTACGAGTGACAGGGATGCCAACTTGAAATCCAAACTAGAATACTGACAATTGGAACGGAATAGAAAGATGTGTAAATACTTCGGGAAGTGATTCGTCGCATCAAAAGAAGACAAAAAGTCCTCTTGCATATTGTCGAATTGCGCATCGTGTACGAGTGACAGGGATGTCAACTTGGAATCGAAAGTAGAATACTGACAATTGGAACGGAATAGAAAGATGTGTAAATACTTCGGGAAGTGATTCGTCGCATCAAAAGAAGACAAAAAGTCCTCTTGCATATTGTCGAATTGCGCATCGTGTACGAGTGACAGGGATGCCAACTTGGAATCGAAACTAGAATACTGACAATTGGAACGGAATAGAAAGATGTGTAAATACTTCGGGAAGTGATTCGTCGCATCAAAAGAAGACAAAAAGTCCTCTTGCATATTGTCGAATTGCGCATCGTGTACGAGTGACAGGGATGCCAACTTGGAATCGAAACTAGAATACTGACAATTGGAACGGAATAGAAAGATGTGTAAATACTTCGGGAAGTGATTCGTCGCATCAAAAGAAGACAAAAAGTCCTCTTGCATATTGTCGAATTGCGCATCGTGTACGAGTGACAGGGATGCCAACTTGAAATCCAAACTAGAATACTGACAATTGGAACGGAATAGAAAGATGTGTAAATACTTCGGGAAGTGATTCGTCGCATCAAAACAAGACAAAAAGTCCTCTTGTATATTGTCGAATTGCGCATCGTGTACGTGTGACAGGGATGCCAACTTGGAATCGAAACTAGAATACTGTCAATTGGAAGGGAATAGAAAGATGTGTAAATACTTCGGGAGGTGATTCGTCGCCTCAAAACAAGACAAAAAGTCCTCTTGTATACTACGCTGATGTATACATCTTTCTATTGCTTTCCAATTGGCAAAATTCCAGTTTCGATTCAAGTTGGCACCTTTATCACTCGTACACGACGTGGAATTCGACAACATGCAAAAGGACTTTTCGTCTTCTTATGGTGTTACCATCTCCGGGGATAATCATCTCCCGAAATATGTGCACATCTTTTTGTTCCATTGCAATTGTCACGATTGGATTTTCGATTCCAAGTTGGCAACCCTGTCACTCTTGCACGACACGTAATTCTACAATATGGAAAAAAAATGTCTTTTTTTTTTTTTTTTTTTTGATACACGAATCACTTCCTGGAGTTTCTGCACATCTTTCAGGTTCACCCTGTATAATTTATAGGGTTTTCCTCAAATGTTTACCAACGGCACGGGTACGTGACATATGAAAGAACTATAGCGTGGTGCTAAATTCTTGTCGCTCTGGCGGATGACGTCATCTAGGTCGCAGATGGCCTTTAAACTAGCGCTTGCTCGCTGGTGTCTCATACACAAACTTCGCTTGTATTTGTAATGATCTTCAACGGAGTGAAAATTTTAGAACAGTAATTATATAAACGTTATGTAATCAATGATTAAGCTAAGTGAATTCAAAGGAAGATATTTACAATAGCAAAAGAAACAGTAATATCAGTTCATATCAAACAATTTTGAAACTTGAACAAACTAATATTGCTCACTACATTTTTTTTTTTTTTTACTTTTTTCTTTCTTTCTTTCTATTATTTTTTTTAAACATATGAAGTAATACACTCGAGTATGCATACGCCCGAGTAGTCTCAAATGCATTGTGTCGTTAATGCACTTCATGATTATATATTTATGTCTGCTCATGTATATTCTCGTAACACGTTGATCGGTTTCGATTTACTATTATTATTATTTTGCTTGGAAGAGAATTCTTTACAGATAAATTTCGAGAGTATCTCATGGGCGAATTCATGGTTTTCGTAAACTGAGGTACACATACGTATATTTTCGTTGTACTTGGACATATTTTTTGAAAGAAGTTGCTCCCATACAAGTTTCATCAGAGTCTCAGGGAAGGTCAAATATTTTATTGAGCAGGGGCGCACGTTTGAGAATGAAGTATATATATACAGGCGCTGATTCAAGGGGAGGGCTATAGGGGCTATAGCCCCCCTCTTGACGCTCAAGTGTACACTGGACTTCAATCCTACTTTCTTTACACTGTATAAAGCGGCAAACTATAGTTTAGTCCCTCCCTTGATCATATTCTGGATTCACGGATATATTTTAAACATACGCCACGACAAATTGTATTGTTAAATATTTGTACGAAATAGAACGTTACATATACAGCTTTTTATCTGGTTCTAAAAATATCTATATAGAAATAAAATGTGTATATAGAAAGCACCTCAAACAAAGAATTTTGCAAGAACATCAGGTTTTACCTCATTTTGTAGTTAATTTATCTTCGTAGGATCGGGTAAAGGAGTTGATAGCGTGCAGGATAGCGTGTATTTATTGTATCTTTTTTTGATTGTACAATAAACTAAAATTATTAGTTTAGTGTTCCATGATTATGTCCCGTGGACTAACGGAGACAAACGATAAATTTCAAGTAGATTATTATGTAAAAATTTTGTGGAATGAGAATGTGGGAATACCCCGAGAAACTCTCAGACACGATGTTGTCCACCATAAACTCACTTGATCGGGTAGCGAATCAGTACCCCTTGCACCAGAGGTGAGCGTTCTGTCACTGAGCCACCGTGATTGTTCGAGAATGTACAGGTACCATATTTCTAGATTTACTGTAGCCATTCTTAATTTGTAATTTGAAGGGGCACCTAAATATACATATAAATGATTATCCAAAGTTATGATTAATATGAACAAAAATTTCAAAATCTGAGTGTAAAAATGCTCCGAGAATGACGCCCATGACTTGGGAGATGGATGCTTTATCTTGGTCCAATACATTGTTATATATCTTTGTGACCGTTAATCATTATTACCAACTTTCCATTCGTTAGTTAGTTAATTCTCGATATAATTTAACCGAACACATTCTGAATATCACTTAACCGAACACACTTGTCAGTTGCAGGTTCCAGCCGAGCCTTTTCTCGTTATCTCTTGCAACCAAGGTGACATCACAGCCACGACAGCACTCAAGGCCACATGCGAATGCAACCACCCTGTAGTCTTTCCACCATGAACTACAGGGTCATATTCAGAAGTAGTAGGAGAGTTTTTTATTATTATTATTATTATTGAACATTTTGGTACATCGACTTAATACTCTTCAAAATAGGTCCCGTGGGCATTCACACACTTCTGGTAGCGAGCCTTTCAGGTCGCGAAGGCCTTCTGGAAGTCGTCCTCCGGGATGCCGTTCAGCGTCCTCGTCGTCGCCGGTTGGACCGCTTCCACTGAGTCGAAACGATGCCCCTTAAACTGTCTCTTGATACGAGGGAAAGGAAGAAGTCCGGCGGTGCCACATCAGGGCTGTAGGGGGTGAGGCAACGTGGAAACGCCGAATTTGGTCAGGAGATCCCTTACAATCCACGCGCCGTAGCTCGGCGCGTTGTCATGATGGAGCTTCCATTTTCCCACCAGGCCTGGTCGCACGCGTGTGATCCGATTTCCCAACCGTGTGAGCACTTCCACGTAAAATCTTGCATTTACACTCTGTCAAGGAGGTACAAACTCCTTATGGACGATGCCACGACGGTCAAAAAATGCAATCAACATCGATTTCACTTTCGATTTCGACATTCTGGCCTTCTTTTTACGAGGTGATTGTGAGGCTCATGGTATCCTCCTTGAAGGCCTGCGTAAGCATGTCCTTGGTTACGGTCGCTGATTTTCCCCGTTTGACGCAAAACTTGATGGCGTACTGCTTGCTGTTAGTTTCGCTCCATCGCAACTGACGACGAGGCATCACAACAGGAAGTCACTAACACAGTGGTCCACACTCAACTAACGCACGCAGGCGACTGCCGCCGGTCGACACCTGTTCCCAAGGCTCCCCTCCATAACATCCGGCCTTGCAGCCCCCTCCCCCCCGTACATTGCTCCGCGCGCGCGGGAAAAAATCAGTCCTACTACTTCTGGATACGACCCTGTATAGTTGCCTTCGTTTATTGTTGACATACTGTTACTGTTGATATACATTTTTTAATTATTTGCTCTCAAAAATTTTTTACGTTTCTCTCGTCGTTCGCACAGAATTAGCTGTTAGCTTGCAGATAAGAAACAAAGTTATTTTCGAATTTGCCATTTTCTTGTACGAGTAGACCTATATGTGGCTCCACTCAATGGAATGTAGTAATTATAATATATATGTGTATGCAGCTGTTCGTTTGCAGTGAAAGAGCACTGCTTCTCTGTAAACATTCGAACAAAACAGTGTTTCGCCAATTAGCAATGGTAGAAAAGTTACATGGACTTAATGATTAGTTGACAGAAAAAGAAAAACATGTTTTGTCTTGATATTAAAAAGAAGTGATAAATTATGGTGTGAATTAACAACACAGCTACATTATGTCTAAGCAAACTGCTGTCTTGTCGTTTTTCAAAACGACTGATAAATCCAATCCAGTACGAGGTTTCAAAATAAACGTATTAGTTCAGTGCGACCTGATGCTTAATCTATTGAAAAGTGTAGTGGTAAAAACTCACCGAATTTCAGAAACTCCAATTCTTTGTCAACAGTACCTGTGGCAGCAGATACCTATAGAGCAAAACAGGTAGCTGAAACCGCTTCCCAGCTGAGAGACAATGTGTTGATTCTCATTCACGCTATACTGACATGGTTTCAAGTCGGCCAGTATTGTAGTCGGACTGTATAAAAAAATAAAAATAAATAAAAAAAAAACTAATCTTAAAATTACTTAGGGAAGCAAAGAAGTTAGAGAGGATTATGGTGTCTGGAGTTTCCGAGGATAGAATATACTATCATAAGAGGCACAAGTTTTTCGCAATGCGTGATAAAACGAAATGCGTCAGAATTAGGTAATTTTCAGTTTCTTGACGTTTTATGATATTCTATGTGTATTTTCATCGGTTTACGTTGCGCGATAAAACTCGAAATTGGCCGTTTTGCGCGAAATTTCTTATAATACGTGAAATAATGCGAAATTTTTAAAATACATTTTCATTAATTTAGAAAAGCTAGTTTTCCACTGACAGAACGGTAGAACGTGGTATTAACGGTACGGCATTTTGGGTGATTCGGACACGGCTATAGAGAACATGTTGCACGTTGGCTATCATTATCTCAGCTGGATGGGGAGTTCCGAAGTGATGATTCTTTGAAGTTTGTTGTAAATGTACTTACAAATGTGTGGCTTCCAACAAGTAATACAATGTCAAGTGAAATATTCAGTGTATTTTGTTTGTAGATAATACGGTTTATTTCTGTAGTGATCTGTGAATAAAAGGAACAATTGTAAAAATGTCACAGAATATGTTTTCCGCAAGAGCTACAAAATTCGAAACTTTATTTGGAAAATGCGACAAAACGCGAAATATGTAAAAAGAAACGCGAAATTTTCAAATTCCTAGTGCGAAAAACTCGTGCTTCTAACTATCATCAAAGATGCTGCATTTTGTGTTCATTGTAGGCAATTATGTCAGCAGAGATAGAGTTGCGGCGAAGAGATTTTCATATTCACAACGCAAGGCGTGTCAATTTGGGGAAAAGCACTGGGAAAGCTTAGGAAGTACGAAAAGACTAATACGCATTTAAAATCAAAACAGTTATTGAGTGAAAGACGGTCTTGCGGTAAGACTGTCTCTCATCAGCTCTCATGTATATTTACATTTATTACTATTTATCTGAGACAAACTTTTAAAGTTTGTCTTTTATAATTGACTGAATCATGATGAATGCTCAAAAAAATGTAAGTAGGAAAGATTGGAGGAAATTCAGTAGAGACCGGATGTTAGGCAAAATGCCTATTATTTAATATTAAAAACATGATCAAAAACAACGTTTTAAAGTTTACAAGGGGGGTTATAGTTTCAATTTAAGACAATTTTATATTGCCTATTTTACCTATTTCGCACATTCCTGCTAAATAATTGCTTTTGTGCTTCACGTTGCCTATTCTATACATTTTCTGCTGAATAAGACTATACTGAGGAAAATATATATAACTTAGCATTTCAAGAAAGAATTCTGCCCCTTTCGAGAAATACAGGGTGTTTCAAAACAACAACGACAACGTTTGGAAGTTGATACAAGACACCAAGATAAAACAGAAAGTATAGACTAACCTGTGGAGTACACACGGAAAAGAAAGTATTTGACAGTTGACCTATTTTCTTTTGCAAACAACTCGGGACCAAATGAATTAATTTGAATCTTTCTGTTGTTATTTTTAGAATAGTTATAATTTGATAACTTGCCAAAATCGGTACTGTAATAGGTTAATTTATTGTTGAGTTATTAAGAAAAGAATTTTGTCAACTGAAGAATACTTTCTTTCGTGACTGTACAAATGCTTCCTTTCGGAGTTATAGGCTACCGACAACATGAAAAAATTAACTTTAAAGGTTCATAGCTACAATACTATGAGACATGCCGTAGTCGAGTTAAGACTTTACTTACGAACTAGTATGTGCTCTATCCAAATATCCAAGTTTCAAAGGATACTTCCGCATCAGTTTTTATAGAGGTAGTTGACAAACACTTCAAATTATATGTCCGTAGCCAAACTCCCTCTATAAAAATTGTTGCATGAGTACCTTAAAATTCTGCAGCATGTGTTTTTGGATAGCGCACATGTTAGTTCCTAGGTGAAGTCTTGACTCGACTATGGTTGATCCCCTAGTTTTGGAGCTATAGACCTCTAAAATTCATTTTTTTTTTCATGTTTTCGGCAGCCTATAACTCCGAAAGGAAGCATTTGTACAGTCACGAAAGAAAGTATTCTTCAGTTGACAAAATTCTTTTCTTAATAACTCAACAATAAATTAACCTATTACAGTACCGATTTTGGCAAGGAAGCATTTGTACATCCAGGTTGGTCTATACTTTTTGTCTTCCTTGGTGTCAGGAATCAACTTCCAAACGTTGTCGGTGTTGTTTTGAAACACCCTGTATAAGTGCTGTTTGCTGTGATAAGATGTCGTAAAACTTTGGACTGCTATGTGTACTATTAGAATGCTGTTAAACTTTGGACTGGTGTGTGTACTGATAAAGTATATAAAATTTGGACTGTACTGTGTACTGATAAAGAGCTGTAGAGAAAGTATTTACCAAATATATATATGGAATACATGTCAAGCTTCGTTTTTATATATACAGTAAAAGATATTAACAAACAGGTATTTTTCTGTATTCTTTGAACATTATCTATGATTTGAATTGATTTTTTAATTGTATTGAGTATTTATCTTCATTATTTCGAGCTACATTTTAGTGCATATTTTTTAAATTTTAAGTATTTATTTGCCTGCCTATTTCCCAGGTTTTTAATGCCTAAACATCCTGTCTCTATTTATCAGAGATTTTAGTAAGCCCTCGTCGCTGGTCTAATGATGAGAAACCTTCGAACGCACTAAAGTATGCCTTGACCCATACGTACTTGCTAGTGATAAACAACATACATATATAGTGGCTCAGTGCTAGAGCGCTCATCTTTGGAGTATGGAGTCCCTAGCTCAATGTCAACTCGCGATAAGTGAGCTTTGTGGTTGACAAACACTGTATGCCTGGATTTTCTTGGAGTTCTTCCATTTCCTCTCACTTTCTTCAATCCATCATTTCATTCATCATCGTCATTACCGTCTCCATTAGCTTAGGCACATAATTATGGTACGTTAAAATACAAAAACCAAACACATAGAAATCAAACAATCAATGAATAAAGTCCAGTAAGTTCAGCAATTGCCTGATTAACTGAACGGAAGGTTTATCGAGAGCAACATGTGCGAGTTCGAGTTAGTATTACGTAATATGGATTCCTATGTATTTAAGCAGAGCATAATACCTATGACAGCAGAGAAAATGTAATTTGTGGTACTAGGAAAAGGATACATGAGGAAGAAGATAAGAAAACATAGGCATGATTCCAAGATTGTGAGCAGTTTTCTCTCTCTGTCAACAGAGTTGTTTTCTTCTGGAGGATGTTCAAGGTCAGCATATGTCTTCATGTGTAAGCTGCAGCTTTTAGCGGGACATAAATATGTTTGTAATTATGTATATTTTTAGTTGGAACATTTGTTTAATATTATCATTAGTATCTATTTTCAATCTGACCTAAAGAGTGAATTTCATGGTCACGAATGAAGAATCTAACACGTGGAAACTTCTTACTGAAAGCAAAATTTGCGCTAAATATATATGAACAGGGGACTATACAAGACCGTACCCGCAGAGTGCGAGAAATTTTGGAAATATTAACCCGAGTGAAAGCCTTATTACAAACAAAATGAAAATATTTGTTAACCGTCTTTTATTATTATAAAAATATACAATACTCCGGGTGGTAGTTAAAGAAGGGGAACAAAGAAATCTCTAGGCATCTTTACTGCACTCTCCCAAAACCTCATTCTTAATCTGTTGCCTACGAGATAAACTAGGAGTTACATAAATATAAATTGATACAAAACTTAAAATTGAAAATTACTGTTGACGTTGAAATTACTACTTGTATTCCGTTCTTCAGAGGGACTAGGGCCCACAAGGAGTTTCGCCTCATAATCGTTTGCCTAACACTTCAGACCGCTCACGCCTTCGGTGCGAGCGGTCCCGGGTTGGATTCCTGGTGAGGCCACTTGGTCGAAAAAGTGTAAAACGCTTTTTCAGGCCAGCCACCCTGAATGAGGTTTCCCTGGGTTTTCTTCATTCATACCAGGCAAATGCCGGGAAGGTATCTAACTTATAGGTCCCAGGCCGATTCCTTCCTTTCCCAATCCTTTCTTCCTTCCCTTTCCTCGGATAGATAGTGTCCTCGCCGAGGGACGTCATCCCTCAAAACGTGACGGGCTAAATGGCCTTAGACGCCGAAAGCCTAGAAATCTAAATCCTAAACCTAATCCTAACTTCAGACCGCTCGACTACACTTCACTGCCCTACTGACAGACCGTGGCCCCACTCTATTCTTGAGAGGGATCACAAGGGGTTTCGCCTCATAATTCTCAGCCTAACGCCTCAGACCTCTCGACTAAACTACACCGACTCCACTGAGCCACCGTGGCCTCATTCTATTCTTCAGAGGGACTATAACCCAAAGAGATTTCGCCTCATAATCGTTAGCCTAACACTTCAGACCGCTCGACTACACTCCACTGACCCACCGTGGCCCCATTCTATTCTTCAGAGGAACTAGAACCCACAAGAGATTTCGCCTCATAATCGTTAGCCTAACACTTCAGACCGCTCGACTACACTCCACTGACCCACCGTGGCCCCATTCTATTCTTCAGAGGAACTAGAACCCACAAAGGGTTTCGCCTCGTAATCGTCAGCCTAACACTTCAGACCGCTCGACTAAACCACAGTAAAAACATATAGCCACAAAAGAGTTCATGAGTCGAAACGAGTGGTTAATCAGAAGTCACATGAAACTACACAAAAGGAATGAAACTAATGTCTTCTTTCTCTCCATTATACCAGTAAATTGTATCCTGCATAACTTCAAAACTACATTCTTTTCTTTAATCACTTTTGTTCAAAATAGTAATTTTTTCTGTGTTTTTTTAGGAGTATGAATAGCACTAAATTCAGACTTTGTTTAGCCTATGTAGGTGTATTTTCGCAATTCGAAATCCCACGATTGTTCTCCGAGGCTTAGAGATATGGTGATAATATTAAATGGAATTGTGAAATGAAGAAAGTGATAGGAAATGGGAAACTCAGAAAAAACCAACGGTACCGTGTTTGTTCATAATAAAACTCATTTGGCGAGGAATCAAACCAAGAACCACACGCACCAGAGGTGAGCGCTCTACCACTGAGCTCTGCACTAACAACGGATCAATTTATGCAGTTATTCACTACATTGGAATCTTGTGTTAATATTTGAGTGTTGGTTTATGATAAATTATATTGGTTTACCGAAGTTTTATTTTCTTTTCACTGAAAAAAAAAATGGTTGGTCAGATTGACCATAAAATAGGTGCTGGTGATCAAATCGTTTGGTCAATATAGCGCCAATTAAACGTTTGGTCACCAGCACGGAATCATTTAATTACGATTCGTTTGGTTGCAGTAACCCAGCATTTGGTTACCAATACCAAATATGCATTTGGTAATTTTGACCAAGTAATGACCAAATAAGTAGGATTTGGTTGGGAAGACCAAAAATTTGGTTAAAATTATCCAGATTTGGTTCTTGGAACGAAATAATTTGGGTGTAAATATTTGGCTATACCTGCATTTAGTGAATTTGAGCAAAACATTTGGTAGATATTACCAAATACTGTTGGTATAGGTACTAAACTGAAAATAATACAAGGATTATCGCAAAAGTCAAGGGAACTTTTTTCTAACGAAAATAGTAACAAAGCAAGAAATACTTAAACATGCAAATAGGAAGTGAGTACATTGTAAATATTACGTGTAGATTGGATGAAAATACATATCCCATAATATCGTTTTTAAGGTTTAATCCATTTCTTAAAGTACAAACAAGAAAACTTTAAAGCAAAAAGTCACCAAATGTGTGCACTTCATGGTACGTTTCCGCTTACCTCAAACCATCTGCGTTAAATGATTCCCACCGGCAAAAAGCCCTAAAGAAACCTCCACAAAATGAATGAAATCTTTCAAGTTTACGTCCTACGATTATGTCGTGGAGGCTAAAGGAGGTAGTGATGATGAGAAACGAATGAAAAGGTAGAATGAAGAAAGTGGAAGGAAATTAGATAACCCTGAGGAAACCCACACACATGGTGTTTGTCTACCACAAAGTTCATTTGACATGAGTTGAAAGCGAATCCCGAACCCCACGCATCAGAGATGAACCCCATGCATCAGGGCTGTACCACCACGGCTCTTCTCCAAAAAATAACTCGTTTAACACACTAGTTTGTGTCCTTTATTTCAAAGATGACGGGTGATTAATGGAAGGGAATGATTGTAATATATATATATATATATATATATATATATATATATATATATATATACAGGGTGGTAGGTAACTCCACCGACAAACTTTGGGAGGTGATTCCTTAGATGAAATGAAAGATAAAAGGTCTTATAATCATAGGTCGAAAAACATCTCATTTCAGAGTTATGAATCGCCGAAAACTCGAAAAATCATGTTTCGAAACTCCCTGCCTTAGAAACTATAGGACCTATAACAAGCGGTTTAAGGAATTACACAGGAACTAGTATGCGAACTATCTAAATATCCATGTTTTACCATCCTCCGTTATCGGCGAAACGAACGCGTTATTAGTACTTAAATGAGTATCCCTATACCTCAATTTCCTTTTTACAGTTTTTTTCAGTGTTTCTTTACCCCTTTTAAGAAAGCTCGTCCATTAGTGGTAAAAACATTTGGTATAAGAAATGGTTCGTTCAAATGTTCAAATATATTAAGGAGCTTTCATCGAAGTACGTATCTTGCTTTATTAGAGCAATTTTGGATTTATCTCCATATCATAATCCCTTATTTTACGTTCCACACACTCGGTGGCGTACACAGAATTTTGTAAGGGAGTTCAAACTCTCAAGTTCATTTCCTTTTAGGGTAAGAATGTTTTTTCTATAGTAAGTATATATTAATATAATAACTGTTTACTTTTCCTTAATATCTTGCTCAAGGGAAGGGGGATCAAACCGTACAACTCTCCCTTGTGTACGCTATTGCACATACACACTATAAGAAAAATGCTTAATATAACGTGGCTTTAGAAATTATTTTTGTAGTTGTATGTCACAGTTCTCTATCACAAAGAAAGAAATAGCTTATAATCTCGAGGGTTGCTAACACCCTTGATGTTTGTAACGGAAACTGCATGTAACGGAATCCCATTTAGCTGTGTCCCTTTGACATGGATTATGTTATGTGAATAACCCTAGTTTAATGGATTTCCCTTTAGCATCAAAGCAAGCCACTTAACTCACATTAAAATTAATTGCTACGAAGGCACGTAATGTGGAGGAAGAGTAACAAGAAAGAGAGGGAAAATAGGGAGATGAAAAACATCACTACAGCTCCTTCTTTACATTTCTGTATTTAGTAAGATAGGGAGCAGGAAGGAGGAGGAGAAGAATGAACACTCGAATTTTAATTTTAACCAACTGCGGATATAGAAATTGTCTGCAAGGGAATGCTGGGAGATATGGCAACTTAAATCATTAGAACTATGGAGACAAAGAGGTAAGAAATGTGTGCGAATATGAGTCACTGTTAGGAGTATTGAGTCACTGTTAAGAGTATATGTCAATCTGCTGCTTTAACAGCATATCTTTCACATAAATAGTACCCAAATAGATAAATAAATCTATATCTTGTACATTATAAAATTGTAGGTGACTGTGTTTGTGACTCTTAATCTCTTGAACCACCCGCCGATCTCGTTAAAATTTTAACGTAGTTGCGGTTCTGGCCTGGGAATGTTTTTAGATATTCACTTTGACGGTGGAATTAGGAGGGGGGGTGTAGAAAAATATTTTTAAAAAATAATAAAACTTAATAACTCTTGGAACACCCGACCGATCTCGATAAAATTTTGAACATAGATGAGGTTCAAGCCTGGAATGAATTTTGCAGATAGATGAAGGTGCAGATAAATACGCCACGTTAAGGGTGTTGGATTGTTTACGGACTTGATTTTCATGAAACACAAGGAACAACATATGTGCGTTGCAGAGTATCCTTTTCCGCGTGTAGAAAAAATATGGCAGTGATGCTACTCACTTCTGTTTTGTACCCAAGGAAAAGAAAAAAGTGTTACAAACTGGCGTATTTACCAACACGTGCAGGTAATTACGCCATCTCTAGGATACTACGTACTAGAAATCTGTAATAAAATTTGCAGCTGCTTAAATCATCTGTATTATACAAACTCAAATATTACTACACAACATGTTTGAAGCACAAAAAAAAAAAAAAAAAAAGAATAACTAGAGTGCAAGATGAAGATAAAAAGATGAAATGTACAACGATAATCTCCAAAATTGACAAGTTCTAAAATGAAAAGTTTTAGTCCATGAGAAGGTAAAAAAAGCAGTGTCACTGTACTGTGACTTAAAAAGACTACACCGATGTTACATGGAACATGTGGAACTAATAAAACATCTTTATCTTCTGTAGTCAGTCCTACACATTCCTCTGAACATATTTTTCACACACACTACAAGTTCACATGTCCAGAACATCATCGTGGTCACACATAAAACAGTACCAATCTCTTTTTCCTACTGATCTTGGAAAACCATATACATCAGTAACAGGCTTCTTCGCTTATTTTCCTTTTTTCTGCAATTGCCTTTGTTCGTTTTCTCTCTTCGACTCGACACTCAATTGTTTCAAATCTTCTCGTAAATTCTTTTTGATGGTTTTCTTCTTCACTACGTTGTCACATTTGTTTTCATTGTCTTGAGCGAATATTGAGCTTGAAAGAGTTAGGGCTCGGCTGTTCAGTAGGAGAAGGTCGCCTTGCATCGGACACCTTACGTTTTTTTTTTTTTTTAGTTTAGTTTGTCAAGCTGAAAAATAACTATATCAAATTACTTAATGCATAAAATGATACCTTGGTATCTTACACACAACATGTTAAAGGTGATTTGACAGGTAAATACTAATAACATGTATTTTTGTAAAATAATAATAATAATAATAAAATCAAAGGTAACAAATTAGCGTTCTTAAAAAGTGGAGGGTGGTATCGGACGAACATAAAACTATAGATAATTGGTCTTTTAAGGTAATTTAATAACTGAACAAATTGCAAATATTAGCTGTTTACTTACAGGAGTTCTTCAACACAAAATACAGTTTTATTACGCTTTGAAATACAGTCTAAAATAAAAGTAAAAAATAGATCTTAAAATTCTTGATTTCATCAAGTGTTATTTTTTATTCTGACACAAATCACAAAGATAAAACAGTCTGCCTTCAAAGTTTTCACATTGTTCATGGACCAAGTTTTTACATATATTGCGCTGTATCCAATCATCAGAAGATTCCCAGCAGATTATAATGTTTTGTTTTTCAGCTAGTTCGTAAACTAGTTTTAAAAATTCTGGTATTCTTAGTGGTATTAGACTAGTTAACTATACAAAGTCTTTACATGATTGTATAATATTTCTTCTTGGTCACCTTCTACTAAATGTGCCTTTGTTATCCGTGCAGCGAGGCTTAGCTCTTGCCTCTTTCGACAGTTTTTCGACTCGATCTCCTAATGTACTCTAAGGAACATGATATCTAGCATTGGCCGCACGTGCTTCTTTGGAAAAAACTTTGTCTATGGCCAACTTCATATTTTCTTCATCCTAATTGCCATGCATTTTCCCCATGGTTTCCTGAAAAGGCCAGAAATCATTAAGAAACGTCAAGTTTCCTTACCAGTGTTTTGTGCGATACCACCCGATTCCATTTTGTCCGGTACCAGCCGAAAGTCTTGCAACTTATGAATGGCTATCTACCGGCTTGTAACAACACGAATGCAACTATACGCCCAAATTATAATATATACACCCTAATAAATGTTGTGATAGCAATAATATATCAATGCACTTACTTTGTAATAAGTAGCAGCCACACAAATATATCTCCGTGCACCTGATCACTCGCAAAAATAAAAAAATAAAAATTGAAGCTCGAGATACACCGTTCATCGGACAAATCCACCATGGCGTGGGCTTGGCTAGTTCACTGCGATCAACTCACTGTATGCTTGACAGGTACCGCCTTAAGCAGGAAATAACGAAAACTACTTTTGTACGATACCACCCGCTGTTCGATACCAGGCTACTTTCCCGTATACGGAACCTGGAATTCATACAATTGTTCACTCTAGGAGTCACCAGCATTGAAGTGAAGCTTTCGTCAGGGTCATGGCCAGTTGATGAATCGGATTTTTCGGGTACTCGTATTTTTTCACGTGATGATAGTTGACTTTCTTCAAGGGTGATTTCAACCATAATCTCGTCCAGGATTTGCGCATCATCACTCTTTTCATCGGTAGTATCAGTCATCCGTTCCACTACACTGACTACGACAGCTGCTCGTCAGATTCCAGAACAGCCAGGCTGGGGTTCTGCTATTGCCGGTAACGGGGCTACAGGATCTTCCTTTCCTGATGGCACTTCAACCTCTCGTGTATCCATGACATACGTGCGACGCTCACTGCGTGCATATCCCCTATTTCGCCATACGTGCAGCTAAATGCACCAAACTTTGGCGTATTTTGCTGTACCATGCTTGGTATTGATTTAGTAGCCATGAAATCACAAATACTGAAGTTACACTTAGAAACCAAAGTGTTTCTAGACGGACACGAAATAAGGTGTACATTGCTGTAAACAATCGGCAATGTTCTAAATTAGCACGGTACTAATAACAGATCCTTACCACTATTGAAATAATAACGTCCTTCCAGGGAGCAATTCCTAAGCAAACAACACTGCACGGCGTGAGGGTCTCAGCGCTGTCTCCTGGAGTATTCGTCAAATCGGACTTGTCCAAGACCGTGGCACATATTAGAGGCAAATTCTAGCGGATTTCGTCGGAAACGTCCCAGCACTGAACACTTTGCGTATTTAGCTGCACTAGCGTATTTACCTGCAATTAACTTATATGAAAGTGACTACACAGCAAAAACGGAGATGTTGAAATAACACAAAATGATTACCACTTTAGCGTGTTACTTGTATGTCAATTCAACACCAGCCCCATTGCATTGTTTTTTACTGTTTGGTATGAGCAAAGCTTTGCGAAACATATTTCGCATTTATGGCAAGTAACTAATAACATTCTATGTTTTCTGTAATGTTTTCGCAAAACTTTGCTCATATTAAACGATAAATACCAATACAAATTCTCTCAGGTAGTAACTAGTTATTTCTGATATGCTCGGAAGGCGATGTCCTGGTGCTGAATTAACACACAAGTAACACGCTAAAGTGGTAGTCATTTTGTGTTGTTTCCACACCTCATTTTTTACAGTGTATGTTCGTGACTTTATACCTCTCGAACCATCCCACCAATCTTGATCAAATTTTTAAAATAGATGAGGTTCGTATCTGGGATGGTTTTTATAATTTCAGTTTGGCGGTGCAACTTAAGAGAGGGATATATATATATATATATATATATATATATATATATATATATATATATATATATATATATATATATATATATATATATATATATATAAGTGATCGAAAATGACAGATATTAATGTCGAATCCATAGTTTTCGGGGTCGTTGAGACGAACAATAACACTTCCGATGATGTTTAAATTCAAATTCACCCCATTTATGTCGAAAATGAAACGTATTCTTCTCGTGCGAAGAACGAGTATTCTGCTTGTAAATAAGAACAAGATACTTTCAGTTATCATTAGAAGTTATCATTCAGTTATCATATATCAATAGGTTACAATAATAACCTTTTGGGTTTGAAGTCCAAAATTTGGCGTTTGAGGCAGGAATCAACCAATCAGATTTCACTAAAGATAATTTTCCACGAATGATCTTAGACCACACATAAAGCATGGATAAAAGTCGTTAAATTCAAAGTGTGAAAAGTGTTGTGTATATACTATATCAATGTACAAATCGGTTTTAATAATTGTTTATCAGCTTTCATACACTAAATTTCGATTTTCAAGTCCAAACTATTAAGTTAATCATATTGCAACAAAGATAATTTTTTACCAATGATGTTAAACCACCAGGTTCGAAGTGTGACATTATCTTTAAGGTTCGAAGTCTGACATTATGAATCATAGGCAGGGATCAATCAATCAATTCGATTGCATCAACTACCTTGGACTATGAGTTGCCCCTAAGTTTCAAAGTTTTCAGATGATACATCAAATAAACACTTCGAAGTTTGAATTTTGACAATTTTTTATCCATGAAAAGACACAAGTTAGTCCACACAAATTTACAAAAATTATATAACCGAGTCGTAGAGAATAATTACGAATTTCTATTTACTTGACAATTCCAAAATTGAAGAGTGGGTCAAATATACTCCCCCTCAAATTAAAGGAGAATATCTGAAGGTATTCATCCCCAATGAAAGACAATGGGAATCTGTATTTATTCATATGATTGTATGTTAAATCTATCAAAATACAACATTCAAAATTCCCATCTGATGCCAATTCAGTTTTTCCGCCAAAATTTAAAGTTACTGTTGAATATAAAGTTTAATTTCGACAATATACGAGTATTTTGACAATTTAGTACCTGTAGAAGTGGACAGTCAGGACCAACGAAACTTACAGAAGCATTTATTCAAGTCCTAGAAAACACTTACCAATATACATTTCTGACAATTTCCAAATCTTTAAAAGGTGAGCCAATGTACTTTTCCCAAATTTTAAAAGAATAGCATTAATGTACCCACGTCCTATAAAAGAGAACTGACCACTGTATTTATTTATAAGTATAGAGTATTATATAGGTAAAACTTCCAAATTTTGAATTTTTGACGTAGGAATCTGATTTAACCTGGCAAGTAATCTCTACGTTCCTTTGGAGAATCTCTCACACACATCTTACGAAGGTTTGAAGCATAAATTTTTCAATCGAGCAGGTATGATTTCGAGTGTTATGTTTTAAACCGCACTCTCTACATTGCGTTATTTTTCAATTACAGCCCTTTGAAGTTCATTTTCCCATGCTTTCGGCACCTTATATCGGCGAAACTATCCCTCACTGATCAAAGTTCCAGAGGACTTTTTTGCTGGTTTCCTTGTTAGGAATTAGCTCCCGAAGTTTGTTCAAATAGCTACTTACAACCGGGTCCGGCCTTAGGTGGTGCGGGGCCCCAGGTTTACAACTAACTTGCACTAAGGTCTGTAGAACATATATATATATATATATATATATATATATATATATATATATATATATATATATATATATATATATATATATATATATATATATATATAATTGCAAGTGAACTTTGTGATGGACAAACACCGTGTGCGTGGGTTTTCTCGGGGTGCTCCCGTTTCCTCCCACTTTCTTCATTCCACCATTTCATTCATTACTCATCATCACCGTCTCCTTTAGCCTAACCGGCATAACCGAGGGACGTAAAACTCAAAGATATCATTTCATTTCATTTGCACTCTCCCTGCTGGTCTAGTGATTAGCGCGTGCGCCTGTGGTGTACATAGTCTCGACCCAGATTCCCGGTGGAAGAGCACACAAAATTTAATTTCATAATTATTCCCTGTTGTTAATCATCCTTGATTACTTGAAAAATGCTTGGTGTCATATCTTCTTGGAGATGATTGTGGAAATCCATTAGGTTTGATTGAGGGTAATGTAAAAATTATCTAAGGTTGATGGTATGATGTGCAGCTTCTTCTGTAGAACGACATTTTCACATATAGTTTCGGTAATAAACTTTGTAGTACTGATAACACATATCTAGAAATTTCAACTTTCAAAAATGTGCAGAGATAAAACAATGCAATCTTAACTTAATCACACGTCCTGAAAACGAAAATGCAATAAGTTTTTTTGTATCATCCTCAGCTTTCTCCTATGATAATGATGATGATTAACTGCTGACAGGAGTGAATGTACAGCCCTGTAATTTGAGATATATATAATAAGAGGTGTTTATGATGATAAATTCTAAATTTCAATGAAAGAAATATACGTGTCATACTAAACATTGCAAACACATCATTTACAAACTTAATGTGTATATCGCTATTACGTATTCATATAGGGTGTTGCAGGAAAAGCCGACAAATTTCGCATGTGTGTTCAGAACCTCAATACAAGAAAAAAATTCTGCAACTTTGATCGAAAACGCTTAATCACGGAGATAGGAATAATAAAAGGGTAAGAGGAACGAGTAATTCCAGTACTGTGTAATTAAATGTTTCCGACCAAAGTTGCAGGAAAACATTTTTCTTGTATTGAGATCCTGAACACTATGATAAGTTTGTTAGTTTACCCCCAGAACACTGCGTGTTTGATTAAGAACAATGGTTAACAGCAAAGACAGTTTCGAAACATTTTCCCGTTTCTATGTTGTGGAGTCCTCTTTGAGGAGGAACTAACAGTAATCTCTCATCATGGGCGGATCCCATTACCTTTTATAACGTTTTTCCATCTGCAAAATGTTCTTGTGAAAACGCTCACCTCTCTTCATTGCTTATAGCAGCTAATTTTTCAGAAAAATAACTCAAATGGAAACGCAGACAGGGAATGAATTTTAAAATAAATATTTCACCGATGTGCCTCGCAATTTTTCAAGAAGGTTCTGTATCAGTATTTCATAGTTTTGTTCTCTTACAAGTAAAAATATCGATGCCAAAATCTAGTTTTTGGCCAAACTTGGCAGAGAAGTTGTAATATGAAGAAACGAGCGTAAGCAAAATTTAAAGTGCTTCCGCTCATAAAGACGGCCACAGTGGCCAAAAACCTGATTGATCAGAATAAGTCATAACGATGTGTTTCATGTTTGAAAATTTCATTTTATTTGTAAAACTAGTAAAGGGATGAAAAACAAAAAGACATCAACGGACGCCGGGAGGAAGTAGACATCTATTTGAGGGTATGCTTATTACAGCGGCTACCTTGAAGTCAGTCAACTTGTATCTCGTTCGACTTTTTTTTTAAATAGGAAGGGAGTCATGAAATATATCAAATTCAGCTAGAATTTTACAAGAAATACAATGGTGAACTTTATGTTTCCATAAGTTTATATTTGTAAGACATAATGAAATGCACATTGATATGAATTTGTTGGTTCAAAGATTTCTTAACAGCTGTATCTTTTTGAAAAGAATTCAAGTCAGGAAAATCTAATGTTCGATACTGAGAACATCGTAGGTAGCTACTTATGAAAGTTATAATCAACTTGAAATCGTTATAGATGAAATGGTGATGAAATAATGAAACGGTGATGAGATTATCACAAACCTTAGGGAACTGATGGAAGATGGATGACACATTTCCCATTGGATTATTTGAGTTAGAAGACGAACCTTCATTAGCAGATACTTATTCAGTACGCACTAGTGTACATTCGGTCTTCCTGACTTGACTTAAAAAAAAAAAAAAAAAAAAACACCCAAGAGAGTTTTCGCAGGAGAGGGCAAAGTTGTCCTCTGGTCTTGTATTTTTATAATAGCTTAATAAGGGAAAGAATATGCAAAGAATTCGTACTGATTTATTTGATACCATTCACGGTAGTATCACATGACAATCAGTAAGAACGCCAGGAACTTTTACTTAGTGGATTGCAGTCTTGGGAAGTAACGTAACGCAAGTAACGCGTTACTTGTAACGCGTTACTTTTTAAGTAACGTTTCCTAGTAACGCGTTACATTTTTCCAAAGTAACTGTAACGGTAACGCGTTACAAATTTTTAAGTAACGTACCTTGTTTGCGTTACTTTTTACGCGTTACATTTCGGATGAGTAACTACAATATATGTATATATTTTTTTCGGAAACAAATTTTTCTTTTCTGTAAGTGAATTTATCAGAATGAAACAATCGAGCATGAACTACGTATGTCAATGACCAATAGTCACAGACACAGAGAAACAGATAAGTTCGATTTTTTGGAAGATAAGGACAGCCTTAGGGAAATCACGTGTACTGATTGCAAGCACCTGAAAGATTTTGTCGTAGATTTTGACAGCTCCAAATCACTACACTCAGTGAGTGAACTAGGAATGCAATGATACCGGTAAACTATTTTAAGTTGATTGGTGTTGTTTTTATAAAGATGGAGAACGAAAATATTTTACCGATCAAACATTTGAAAGAATACTTTTTTCTTAAGAGCTGAGGATGATGGTGGACAGAATTTAAGAGTAAAGTGTCTGAAGTGTCCCGGCGGAAAATATTTATCAACAACTAGAGTGCCGTAATTAACGATTTACAGTAAGGGGTTAATATTAATAAATTGTGTTTTGCTTAACAGGCCTACTTTATTACGAGAAAATAGTTTGCTGATGGTATATAATATTGGAGTTCTTTCAGATCAGTTTGCTTATCCTAGATTCCCGTTGATAAATAAAAGAGAGTGAGCACTCAGAATAATTATATACATTTTTACACAAATTCAAAGAAAACAATATTTTTATGCCCAAGGATGTGTATGTAAGGAAATTTGGAGGGTTAGGGATATGCAGAATACTATTTGGACATAATATCTACTTTTACAACAGAAGTTGTAAACGTAAAAAAATAATAATAATAATAATAATAAATAAATAAACTACTGCAGCATTACATTCAGAAAATATTTGCTTATGCCTGGAAATTTAATACAAACTATTCATTTACTTGTTAGGGAGAGGCCACACCCTACATTATGGCGTCCATGGATCTACCTGTATTGCAATATGTTGTTTGTGTACTTGACAACCGAGAATAACAGAGCCATTTTTAACGGTATCATAGCCACTTGGTCGGGGCCCCGCGAGCAGAATGGCATGTATTATATGTATTAGGAGCAAAAGTTGATCACAGGGACCACATAATACTTGTTTGCTCTGGAGCCTAATATGCTGTTGGAAAACTGCACTGGAGAGTCAAGTAGACGGCACTAGCGATGGGACCCTATTAGGAGCAATCGGCTTAAAGCTGGCCCTGCTTACTACCCTGTATACAATGTGATAAAGCCTCATCAAGGAAGATAACTTAGGTCAATAACCGACCATGTGAAAACATGGTTATTTGAATAATTTGACAGTTTTACACAGAAGGAGATAAACAGGACCACTCAAATGTACGGAAATATGTATTTGGGTCCTCGAGAATATTTACCAAAATTTGTTTTTGTGAAAATTCTTAAACTTCAGGGCTGGTATTATGTGTCACTCCCAAATTTTTAGAAGAAAGCGTCAATGACTTATGTCGTATGAAAGAGAATAGAACTCTATACTCAATCATGTAACCATATAATGTAGTAAAATCTCATCAAAGGGGATAAATTAGGTCAAAAACCTCCGAAATTTACATTTTAGGCAACTTTTTAGCCATGAAATGAAACAAAATGGAGCACCCAAACTTACAGAGGTACTATCCCACTTTTATACTACCACACCAAAATTTTAGTTTTGGCAATTTCTAAAATTTAAATGGGATGGTCCTATGCATCCCTCCCAAAACTTAAATAGGATGGTCCTATGCACCCCTCCCAAAACTTAAAACCTCCGAAATTTACATTGTAGGCAACTTTTTAGCCATGAAATGAAACAAAATGGAGCACCCAAACTTACAGAGGTACTATCCTGCTTTTATACATCATACCAAAATTTTAGTTTTGGCAATTTCTAAAATTTAAATGGGATAGTCCTATGCACCCCTCCCAAAACTTAAAGGGTAAGCCAAGGTACTCTTGCCAAAATTTAGAGTGTGTGGTCCTTTGTACCTATTGAACATGACACTGGGCTAGTAACTACGGCCCCTGAACTAGGGAGTCAGGTACAGAAAAATGAACCCAATTAACACAAATACTACCAACATATTTTCAATCCAACTCCTCTTTATGTTTTGAGATCCACTCTCACTAAACAATGTATGGACATTTTTCAAAGCCAATTCTGAAACGTAACTTGCAGACTGAAAATGATGTTTTCAGTTATGTTAGAAAAAGCTTAGAAATTTAAGAAATATATTGTATCAGACTTGCTGTAGGATATGCCAGAATAAAAAATACTCTCGATATAAATCTGACAAATTTTTGCACTTTTCGAAAACATGTCCAAAAGATGAAAAAAGAATAAGATTCGTTTAGAAAAGAGACACACTCACTCAAATATTCCATATGTGAAAGAAGAAGGGAGAAATTGTGCTGTCGCGGAACTTGAAAGATGACAAACCATCACCTATGGATGAGATCTGTCGTCTCGAATTCAAATTGTGTTCTCAAAAGAGAAAGCATCCTGTCTTTCACTTCGGAAGCAATGCAATATTTAGCAGTTCCTACGGAAGAAAGGAAAGATCAATAATACAAGATGAAAGCACTGATTTCTTGTGTGAATGATTCATATCTTTGTGAAATCAGAAAGGCTATATTTAACTAAAAAAAAAAAAAAAAGGAGAGAGAGAGAGAGAGAGAGAGAGAGAGGTGAGGAAATGAATATATTAACATTCTAGATAATAAATTGGCGTGTGATTTTGGATGAGTAGGCATTTCATATATACATTCTCTCCGCTTGTGTTATGGCCTATAATTTTGTATTCATACATTCTGGAGTTCCACAAGCTTCAACTATATCGCCACTTCACAATTTATTGCGTGTTACACGGGATCGAGTTTGGATGGTTAACTCTTTTTTTTCTCAGTGTGCTTATTATTTCTATTATTGTCCTCGAGATGAGCAATTTCTCGTCTTGCTACAAAATTTTGTTTTGTTTATTTTTGTTGTTATTGGGATTGCCGTTTCTTATTTTTCCTATTATTACTGTTATTGTTTAATCCAAATAATTGTCAGCATTTGTGTTATAATTCTTTAAGTACTGTTTTTTGCTGCTCGTTTGCTACGTCCTCTAAGTTTGGCAACTATGTTGGTCCACTTCTGCTTTTTCAAACTTTCTCAAGTGTATGTTCCAAAGGAATCTCCACGAATCGTGCCGAATTCTTCCGATGCATCACACGTGAAACAAAGCAGTTCTTTAATGGCGTAAAACCTAGGCTTCACGAATCCTCGTGGCCATTATGTCTCCGAAGTCTATAATCATATCCTAATTAAATTTATATTGGACCACTGGAGAAGTATACTCTTTCACAGTGGCAAATCTAGAAGGTAAAAACTGGAGAGAAAAGTTAGAATCCAGACTGTGATAAGTGCATCATGAATTTATTATAAACTTTCAAAAATAAATAAATAATACTGTAGCTTAAATTATTTTTGTCACACAAAAAACTGGGGGGCCTACGCCCTCGACCCCGCGATAGATCTGCCACTGCTCTTTCAAGCAAAAATAAGAATGTTCAAAATCGGTGCACCTATGTCAAAGTCAGTACATACCTACCCTCGTATATACTTGAACATACTACAACGACAATGGGCAAGAAGTGCTTAAAATCAGCACTAGCCCGAATATAATAAAAAAGAAGAAATCATAACTATAATTATATATAAACAAACACATGTGGGCAACATGGCGTCGTGATAGGCAGCACTGTCTCGAACTCCAGTTTGATACAACATTATATTTTCTACAGTGTTATTTTTAGTTCATTTTATGTTTGTTACGAACTTTAACGACTGGTGACATTTCTAGTGACACTAATTTTCATTATCACGAAAAGTTAGTTATATGACAAACTGATTAACACGGGCGACTTCATGCTCTATGCCTGCGCCATTTTGACTGCAACTTCGGTTGCAATAATGATAATTAAAGTGTATAATAATTTTGTTTTGTAACAATTTCTTACTAATTAGCAATTATAGAGTAATAATCGACGTGGCTTATTTCTGCGACATTCCTATTATAAAATTACCACTGTGGTTATAGAATAAGAATAAGAATAACAATAAGAAAAACAAACACATCGTTGTTATAAGATCTGTAAATGTACAAATATAAAATTAAGCAGAAATAATAGGTAATAAAAAAGTTTCAAACGAAGGAATCTCGCAAGTAGCAAATAGTTATCGTTTTATTTGGTGCATCACAAATCTGGATTTTGTGATAACCTTGAAGCAGAAGTAAAGGTTTCGAAAACCATTTCTAAATTTGTGAAACATTTTGTGAAAAGACAAACGGAGTACAAGTTACTACGTAACGGAAAAGGATTTATTACAGTATGACTATTAACCTTGACAGTATGAATATATCCGATCAATTAACAAGAGCTTCTGAGTCTAAGGAAGATGTACAAATTAGTCCGTTTCAGGGAACTGCCGTTGAAACAGAGAACGTGACAGATAAGACTCTGCTTCAATCCTTTATGGAGGAGACGAGAGTCCGATTTCAAAGCATGGACAGAAAAATGCAAACTGTACGTACCGAAATGCCTGATATGAAAAAGACGTTTCACGAGGGCGTGAAATCCATGAAAGGTGTATTGAAAGGTGTATGGACCAAAGGATAAATAATAATCAGAGTCAAATAGTGGAATTGAGACAGTATGAAGTGGAAAGTATGAAGAGCAAGTTACAGAACAGTGCAGTTATCCAAACTCCTCTGATGCATACCAATGATCCAATAGAAGATAGGCAAGGGGGAAATCTAATGTATATTGAAAATGAAAACGAATCCGATGGAGGGAACATGGTCGAACGATGTGATGACTAGACTTCGGATTTTTGCATATTTGCATGTTTTTTTCCTGATGTGATATTGATATGCTCTTTAAACAGAAATTCGTTTCAGGTGTTTTGGGGTAAAATAGTAGAGTTTAATAGTGCATATATTTGCATATTTCGGAGGTTAGTGCATGTTTATGTCGTTATTGCATATAAATGCATATTTAAAGGAACGACCAAATTGATAATTTTTTAATGTACAATAACTTTCGTCATAAATGGAATTCCAAGTTTCTAATGTAAATAGCCTCAAGACCTTGAAATGGTTCATTGTTGGTTTCGAAAATCTTCCAAGGTCATGTAAAAGGAGAATAAGAAAGGGGTGAGTGATTCATCATCCCGGCAATGATGCATGATTTACACCTTTTTTATATAGAAGATATAAATAACGGTGTTAAATCACCAACAACAAAATTTCCACGTCACCCAACTCGGAAGTTAAAGTTGGTACAGTTATGTGTGTGTGTGTGGATTTGAAATTGTGTGGTCCTGTGGCAAGACAAAAATACCGAAAGAAAAATCTTCTAAAAATTATCTCCTGACATAGGGTCCATTTAGTTGTAGTGCGACATCTTCAAATTGAATTTTAACTAGCTCAGAATTTTGTCCAATTTTTGTCCAACCTAGAACAAATTTTGTACGATTCAAATTAACAAAGGGAGAACATTTCAAAATTTGGGCCACTTTGATCACCTGTAGTTAGACATGTTCAAATCTTAAATTTAACTACCTCAGAATTTTGTTCATTTTTGTCCACCCAAGAATTTTTTTTTTTTTTTTTTGTAGAATTCAAGTAAACGAGGGAGGGCAATTTAAAAATTTGGCCACTTTGATGACCTGTAGTGCGATATCTTCAAATTCGAAATTTAACTAGCTCACAATTTTGTCCAATTTTCATTCACTTTTGTCCACCCAAAAAAAAAATGAAAATTCAGATAAACGAGAGAGGGCCATTTAAAAGTTTGGCCACTTTGATGACCTGTAGTGTGACATCTTCAAATCTGAAATTTAACTACCTCAGAATTTTGTCCATTTTTGTCCACATAAGAATTATTTTTTTGTAAAATTTAAGTATAAGAGGGAGGACCATTTCAAAATTTGGCCACTTGATCACTTGTAGTGTGACATTTTCAAATTCGAATTTTAATTAGTTCAGGATTTTGTCAATTTTTGTACATTTTTGTATCACCAAGAAAAAAAATTAACGCTCAAATTAACAAAGGAGAGTCATTCCAAAATTTTGGCCATTCGGTTCATCAGTAGTGTAATATCTTTAAATTCTAATTCTAACGCTTATAATTTTCATTTTTTGGAGAGTTTTGTATCAACAAGCTAGTTAAAATTCAAATTTGAAATGTCTTACTACATGTGAACGAAGTGGCCAAATTTTCAAATGTCCGTCCCTGGTTTATTTGAATGGTACGAAATTTTTTCTTGGTGGTAAAAAATGTTCAAATATTCAACACAATTCTGAACTAATTAAAATTCGAGTTTAAAGATATCTCACTACAGGTGATCGAAGTGGCCAAATTTTGAAATAAACCTCCTTCGTTCATTTGGATGGTATATATAATTTTGTTGGTGGTTCAAGAATGTAAAAAATTGGACAAAATTCTAAGCTTATTAAAATTTGAATTTGAAGATGTCACACTACAGGTGATCGATGTGGCCAAAATTTCAAATGGCCCTCTCTCGTTTATTTCTATTGTAAAAAGGTTTTCTTCGTGGTTCACCAATGTACAAAAACCGGACAAAATTCTGAGCTAGCTAAAATTCGAATTTGGAGATGTCGTACGACAGGTGATCGAAGTGGTCCAAATTTTGAAATGGTCTTCCGTCGTTTATTTAAATGGTACAAAACTTTTCTTGAATGGACAAAAATGGACAAACTTCTGAGCTAGTTAAAATTGAAATTTGAAGGTGTAGCACTACAATTAATTAACCCTCTGAAACAATGGATTGAGGTCAAGAAACGTTAACAATTCAAGAAGAAAATATATTTTCCAAGGTGTGTGCTAAACAAGTAATATTTTCAAACTAAGTATGCTTGTTTTCAGAAAAGGACATTTTCAATTCGTTCGACAGCAAAAGCTTACACTTCAGCAGCGCCCTATTTTTTGGCCTTCTTATATAGCAGTTTCAAGTCTGGTGAGGAGTTCTACAAGTATGAAACAACCGTTTTTTGTTTGTTTGTTTTTCAATACTCGACAGAGATCATTCCAAAGAAATCCTTTAAAAATGTCGGGAAGAAATGAACAACCCTTTTGAAGATATGCTCTACAATTGATTAAAATATTTGCTTTACAAAATCTAAAACTTGTCGCAGCAGTTATTTTTTGAGATAATTTTCTGAGTTCTCCTTTAAGGAGTTTGAGATTATTTAAATATAAGCTTGTATTGCTTTGATATGCACCTCAGTCTCTCGAAACAACTTTTCTACTAAGTCTTCTGTTATGTTTTCGATAACTTTACCTTCTTCCCATTCATGCTCCATGTCTCGCACAAATCAGTTTATTCCATTTAAAGCATCAATATTATACATTGTAAATTCTTACTGTTTTAAACGGACAATATTACGCTAGAAGAAAATATTCTAGGATTAACATATAATTGGATACAAAAAGTAATTTGAAGTGGATTTATATTTCTTTTAAACAAGAACATAAGGTTTTGAATACAGGTTTTTAATACAGTAAAAAGGCCCCTTACTAAACGCAAATATTTCACGGTCCCATGAATTTAAAGGTTAAAAAAGAGTGTTAAATTCTCTTGATTAGTCGGAACCTGTTGCGAACAACGGATGTTAAAATATACATTCTAACGGAATTTTCAAGTTCTGGAATGCACCGTTTAGAAAAATTTTAGACATTATGTGAAAGGTTAGGTATATGAACTACGTTGTCTGTAAAGGTCTTCGTTTACTTGTTACCCTACACATTTAACCTATAGTCTACCGCCATATAAGGTCCTAGATACCGTGCAACTTTTTGAACGAAGTGCAATTTATATAGTAATTTCCAAACCAATAACTATTTCTCTAATATACACAATAGATCAAAGGAAGCCAAAAGTAGAGGGACGAGCGCAGAAAAGGGTATAGCATCTACTTTTTGTCTTGGCCTTGGAAAATGTATGTAGGCCTTTTTGTTCACATTAAGTTTTATCTGTATGAATTTGTAGCATAGCTAAATACTGTAATTTAATACGATATGTATAACATTTTATTCGATCTCCCTATGTTTTTTTTTTTTCTTCATAGATCTATCTCTGTTAACTTTAAAACCTTTAAGGGAAATTTTTACGAGTCCTGCTCAATTTCGCTAGTCAGGTTTTACTATATGCTTATGCCAGAAATGTTTTATTTACTTCTCTGAGTATATTTATTCTTTGTTCACAAATACTTGGCACATTCCTTTTTGTATTTGTATATATATGGGGGTAGATGTATTTCAATTAAACATACTGAACTATTTGAACCTGAAGAAACCAAATATATTAAAGAAGCTGTGGATACTGAAAACATTAAAAGCGAACTTGCGTTTATCAATACTCATTTCAGTTCAATTTCAAAGATCTTAACGAGATGAGAAGACCGATGATTAAGACTTTGTAGTGCATTTAAGCTGTTTGATTCAATAACGAAAAAGGCTCCACCAGACCAATCGGACAAATATTGTTTTTCGAAAAGCACAGTCAATAGACGCGAAAAAAAAAGGCATAAAATTCTTGTCTAATGCAAATAAAGTGTTCCTGGGAACAACAACGCACGAATTACAGATTTATCGGCAAGTAACATTGCTTCTTTGAAATACTGTTCCTTAATGACCTGTGATACGGAAGGAATATTTTCGATGTACAGTAATGTTTTGACTCACAAATGCAGGCTTTTGTCAGAAAATACCGAAAACTACATAGTTGTCTATTGTAACATGAATGCATCATAGTTGTACACCAAGTATATGTAGTTCAAGAAATACAACTTTTTTCTCTAAAGATAATAAAATTTCTCGTTTAACTTTAGCTTTCGATTGGTGCATATTATTCTTTTTAGTGCATATTTGCATATTTTCAGTGCATATTTTCGTGATTTTTAGCGCATATTTGCATGCATATTTTACCGTTTTTTAGTGCATATCGATCCGAAGTCTAGTGATGACAGATGCCATACAAATGTCTATCATCCATCCGGATTTTAAAATGTTGGTTCTAGTTCTGAAAGCGAGCAGGAAGGCCAAGTGAAGACAACTGAATCCAGACACATATGTAAAACCCAGTGAAGAAGATCTTGAACAAAATATAGTGGTCGAGTAGACGACGTATCAGCAAGTATGTTTTTACAAAAATTCGAAGAAGAGCGTGAATTAGTAGGCATAAATAGAAATAAATATTTGAAAATTTGGCATTTATTCCGAAGTTGGTTTTCGCCTGTTTTTTGACAAGAAACATAATAACAGCTACAAAAATTTAAAAATCATCAATTTTTAGGATCGCTTTAAAAATGTATAATAGAGTAGGGTAGGGTAGAGTAGAATAAGATAGGGATAAATAGGGTAAGGTAGGGTCGGGTTAGCTTAGGGTTAGGGAAGTTTGGACCTATTTTGTTAAAATTAGTAAGAGTGTAATGCGTAAGGATACCAACTGAAGCGCCTTTGTACACCTGCAGCCATGTTCAGAATACAAATGCTCGTTACTTCTTTTGTAATCCAACTATTCGGTAACTTGCGCGAAGTAGTTCCCTCTACTTGCCTAATAGTTCCATGTTTATAACCGCATTAAAAATAATAAGCACAACTTCCGCTCTCCTTACATTATCAAGCACACAAACGAGCAAATTATCCATTGCTTCCTGGTAAATTTGCAAAATTTTGCTAGAAGCGGACGACCAACTTTGGAACCTAACCCGAAAATTTTACCACATATTTTAGAAGCACCTTGTTCGGGATGTAGTAAGTTACCCAATAGAATGAATCAATACCTTATTTTGAAACAGTGTAAAAGAAAGAAAGACTTATAGATCCTCAGAAAAATAGTTCTTTCAGTGAACTATCAAAACAGTTTTCTTATTATGATTCAATTGCTGTAGCATATGAGCATATGAGAAGAATGAAAAAATAATAAAGCAGAAGCTAATCGTACGTCATATGGAAAATATAAAGACAAAAGAACGAAAACTGGAAAACCTCAAATTTGTGGGTCGAACTCATTATCTCAAAGAAAATTATACCCAAAGGAAACATGTAATATGGGGATATCTTCAAGTAATAAACAGTCAAAGCTTTCAAACCTCGACACAGCAATTACCAAAGAATTCCCTAGAGGTTCAGGCCTGAACATAAGAGCAATTAGGCTACAAAAATACTGAGCAAATATCTTATCTCAAGGAGGTAGCCATTCAAGAAGATGAAGAAAATATAAGTGCTAATAAAGGAAGTACAGATTTATTTAATTTACAAACTAAACAAGGGTTTCAATATTTCAGAAGTAAATCTACAACGAATCAAAATGATTCACATAATCAAGAGAACAATAAGGAAAACACGAAAGATAACTCTGCAGATTCAATTCTTAAAGATCAAGCCAACACAAACAAAAATAAAGTTCAAGCTTCGAGCAGTGCATATTCTAATGCAGAACTTCAATTCTTACAAAGTTAACGCGCTGAAATCGACCTTCCAAAAGTAGGTGCACTGAAGGGTGAAACAGGAAACAGACGGGTTATGATTTCAGCAATTGACAAACAAAAGAATCACGAAAGTAAAAGAAATCAAAAGAGGGAAACAAATAAAACGTTAATTAATTCACATAATGAGGAAGCTGACAAACAAGATATAACTAAAACTATAAAAAGTGATAACGATGTACAGTATATTTTGGTAAACCCCTCGTCTTGAGCAATATTGATGAACAAAACAAATGGTATCTTACGAAAGATACAAGAAACAGATAGATGCAAATCGTCAAAAACAATATTCCGAAAAATGTGCTTGTGAATACGAATATCCAGTGTGAAGCCTAGAATGAGATGCACTGATGGATATAACGTTCAATTGCAGTCACGAATTCAGCATGTGTTTGTTTAGAATGAATTTGTTTAATTTTACTTCAATGGTAAAATATTTAACACAACAAATAATTATTGTTTTAAATATCACATCATTTTAGTTTTCAAGTATTTATCGCCTTTCTTGACTTACTGTTATCACGAAAACCTTCTAATCCTTTTCTGTTACATCTGAACAATGATTTAGTTACTATCACAATTTAACAAACGATTGTATTTTATTTATTTACTTTTTCTGTGACCATACATTGTAAAGAATGATAAAACATTACCTTCTACACAAATATTTGATGCACAAATAAGGCAATTTTCCTTAAAAATAATTAAAAGAATATACAATGCTTACATGTATTTCATATATTCTTACAAGCCAATGTCGATAGACTATGTACTAGTTGCATTCCAAAATGTCAATTTTTATCATTGTTATTATAAGGTCCAGAGGTTTTTTTTACAAAATTGTATTAAGAAAGTTCACATATACAATTTATGTAATTCTCTGTTGTTCAAGCACCATATACAACGGTAACGGGCTAGAAGTGCTTAAAATCAGCATTATCCCGAATATAATAAAAAAGAAGAAATCATATTATAATTAGCCTATATATAAACAGACAGTCGTTTTTATAAGATCTGTAAATGCACAAATATAAAATTAAGCAGAAATAATATGTAATAAAAAGGTTTCAAATGAAGGAATTTCGCAAGTATTTAATTTCAGAACCAGACAACATAAGTAGTAAATAGTTATCATTTTAATACCCCCGTATATAAACAGATGAATTGAGAAGCTTCCTTTGAAGCTGGTTAAAAATTAATTAGACATAAATGCTAATAATATAATATATTAAATTTGGATTCTATAGTTCATGATACAAAATTATAGAGGTCATAATTTTAATTAAAAAATGCAATAGATTTTGAACAAAGAGCATTCAATATTTGCCTTTTCAATAATGCTTTCTGCTTTCTTTTACAAACTCCTTCTCTGTCTTTCAATAAGATGGGATTTTCTTCTGTCTCTCTGAAAAGATCTCCTCGAGGAATCTAGTTTCCATGCAAATATTCTTGGATATAGTATACGTAAGACCGTCTGAGTTCCAGAAGAAGCTGGACGCTCATACTTTTAGGGATTATTCATTGAGTATCTACGAACTTAGAAAGGGGGTAACAAACCCACTTTCATTTACTTATCCACTGATACGAAAATAAAAAAGAATGTACCTATTTGCCCTTGTACTTTATATGCTATAGCGCATTACATTATATGCAACAAGGATTTTGGTCTGCATCATGATATAAATTTAAAAATATTTAACATTTTTCGAATCGAAATCAACAAAATTTATTCTAGAAAGTAAAAATAGAATGTTAAGCACATATAATGAAGACAACGCAGTGATTTAATTTGGTAACGTATAAATATATAATATGAAGTATCCTCGCGCACGGAAGACAGGGTGTTCTCATGTATACTATTACCATATTCTTATTGACCTGAGAGGTCATTTTTCTCGTAAAGGGAAAAGTCCAGTTCTATATGAATATTTTCCCCTAACATTCTATTCCACCTACTCTCCGTTCCATTTTCCTGGAGTTAGATTCTTCCTTAGTTCATATTCAGTTTGTCTGATGGAAAATTTCAGAATTTTTGAAATTTGCTTTCTTTCAATTTAAACTCGAAAAAATTAAATTCAGATTCAAAGCCCATCCAAAGATAGGTTCTTCTCATTGCTGCAAGACAAGCATGATGTGATTTTCTTCCTTTTAATGAAATAAAATACGTAGCCCTAAATCCCATAGGCTTATGCACAGCGAGCTAAAGAAAACGGATGATTTTAAACCTTTTGCAGTCCATTGAGATTTCGATAGTTTTTCTGAACTAGCCTGAATTCATTTGCTAATTACGGTGTTTCGTATACAATGATAAATTTCTAAAGTTAAAGGCTACTACATTAATGGCATTTATTAAAACAGGAGTGAAAATCACGACTTAAAGATTGTCCACTAGATGTAACAAAATGCGTGTCAAAAGTGACTCGACATTGAACTGGTGTGGTCAAAATTAAATGTCGAGTCACACTAGATAAAGGAGTGCAAACGATTGATAAAAATCAATGATTATCAGAAAACGTTGGAAAGTGAACGAGAATCTCTCAGGAAATACGGGGAAAACGTTGGTAATCTCTCAGGAAATAAGGGGAAATCGTTGGTAATCTCTCAGGAAATAAGGGGAAAACGTTGGTAATCTCTCAGGAAATAAGGGGAAAACGTTGGTAACCTCTCAGGAAATAGGGGGAAAACGTTGGTCATCTCTCAGGAAATAAGGGGGAAACGTTGGTCATCTCTCAGGAAATAAGGAAACCCCGACAAAACCCACGGACCGATGTCCATCATAAACTCAAATGCCCGACCATATCCTGGAAAAGAAAAAAAAAACGAGAAAGGAAAGAAAAATTTATCCGAACCCTTTACGATATGTATTTCTAAAAAATCTTTCTTATATACTGCTTTCGTAAGAAAATTATTTTTTGAACTAAAAATCTAACGACTCTACTTGTAATAGCATGGTCTGGAAGATCAGTCACTCATTTTTACTTTTTTGTATAATAATATAAAAGATAAACACAGTCAAACAAATTGATTTCCATTAGCAATTTCCGATGTCTTATGACTAACTTATTCGTACATTTCCCACAAGCTGAGATTTTAACTTCACGCACTGTCAAGATCCAAGTTTGAAAAAGGTAAGAAATTGGATATATAATAATAATGATAACATATGTACTTATTTACATGTGTGATAAGTATATATTTATAATCTAGTTAAAACTTTCATAATCTGAAATAAACTTTTGGTTTGCTTGTAATATGTAAAAAAGCCTGCTTCTCTTTAAAAAAATCTGCCTACAGCCCTAAATGACTACCGGATGTATGGGTTTCTGCATTTAGCGTTGTTTGTTGACTTCCTTTTTCCGCTTATATTATAAGTTTATACATATCAAGTTTTTGCATAAAAGTTTATACATGTAAGTTTTTGCATATATATGAAGTTTATACATATCAACTCTATCACAACACACCATGGAATGTAGTAATTGTATTACATAATAAATGTTCTTTGAATTTTAAATTTACTGCGTTCTTAATGCATACAGTAGGTATTTAATGTTTACTCGTGAAATAACTAGAAGGCTTTTTTCCTAATTAAGGAAACTTTGGTGTGCTTTTGTTCTACCTTTGGACATTTAGAATGAGCTTTTGTCCTACTCTTAATACAATACACTCCACAAAATATGTTTCTGAATTCTGATGATGGATTTTGGTGAGTCAGAGTAGGTCAAAGTGGATGAGAGTGGTTCATGGTGGGTGGTGGGTCATAGTGGGTCATGCTGGGTGGGTCGTGGGTCAAGTTTTCATTGGGCCACGCCAACTCTGGTATCTATACAAGAATGGATTTCTTGTTCACAAATAAGGTCCCCCAGTTTGTTAGATTTTTTCCAGCTGCGGGATCGATCGCTTAAGTGCTCGTGTTAGATTATTTCTAACGACGCAACCTACGGCGTTACAATTTGTGCTCGTAACTTTCCTGCTTCGGTGTCAGCACCATGGCTACGAATGATATTATTAAGATGTGGTTAGATAAGGAATTGTCTAGTGCAGTGAGATTTTTATCTTCAGTGAGATTTTATGGAAAATGACGCTGTTTCTGAACACAGGGAACATTAATTCGTACACGGAGCAATCTAATGCAAGTTCGGACGAAAGTGATCTACATAATCTTTAACCAGAAAGAGAGAGGAACCAAAATATGTTGGGAGGGATAAAACTACTAAATGGAATGTCCATAAGCCAGTTGCAACTAAAACGCGCCGTCAAAATTTATTGATGCAGTTACCTGGTGTAAAAAGTGCTGCGAAGAACTGTAAAATAATTATCGATTGCGGGAAACTACTTTTCCCGATAATGCAATGCAAGAAATTGTTCAGTTTACAAGTATAATGTTGGATAGAATGGCTATTGTATACAGGCGTGGATTAAGAGACTGTCCGCTGACTAATACCGATGAAATTCTTGCATTTTTTGGTGTTAGCAAAAATTACACGCGACCGATCGCGTTACTCCATAAGGCGCAACTGATCGCGGGTTAAAAAGCATATTTTACCAGACTTTTCGGAAACCAAGCAAGCATTCAGAATGGTTTGGGTACAAAACCTCGCGGCCAGAACCTCGCGGCGACAACCTCGCGGACCAAAACCTCGCTGGCCAAAACCTCGCCTCCCAAAACCTCGCGGCCCAAAATCTCGCCGGGCCGAAACCTCGCCTGGCCAAAACCTCGCCGCCCAAAACCTCGCGGGACAAAATCTCGCCGGGCCAAAACCCCGCCTTGCCAAAACCTCGCCGCCCAAAACCTCGCGGGCCAAAACCTCGCCTGGCCAAAACCTCGCGGGCCAAAATCTCGCCGGGCCAAAACCTCGCGCCCCAAAATATCGCCATACCCAAAATCTCGCCTGACCAAAATGTAAATGTTCCAACAGATGATAAGGATGACGGTATAAAAGACGCTGTTTCAGAAAAAGTATCACGGGTATTTGACCAAATCTCGCGATACCATATGAAAATTCTATTTCTGTATTAGAGGATTTCAATGTGAAGATAGTGCAACAGGATGTTTTTAAACTGGTTATAGGGAAAGAAAGTCTGCATAAGGAAAGCAATGACAACTAACGGGGTTAGTTTCGTGAACTTTGGAGCATCCAAAAACTTAAAATTTCAACAAAAATCTAATAATATTTATGAAAGTATGAAATAATATATGAGTTTTTACGACGTCCCTTGATTATGTCCTGTAGTTTAAAGGAGACGTAGATGACCAGGATGAAGGAAATGATCGAATAAAGAAAGTGGGAGGAAACGGGAATAACCCGAGAAAGCCCATGCACACGATGTTTTTTGTATCTTATTATTATTATTATTATTATTATTATTATTATTATTATTATTATTATTATTATTATTATTATTTGTAATGTGGAATTGCATATTAAGAAACTCATTGGGTAAATTTTAAAGAAAAGTTTCATTCGCGGTGAGGTTTTGACCACGCAAGGTTTTGGGTGGCGAGGTTTTGGCCCGGCGAGATTTTGGGCGGCGAGGTTTTGGCAACGCGAGGTTTTGGCCCGGCGAGATTTTGTCCCGCGAGGTTTTGGGCGGCGAGGTTTTGGCCACGCGAGGTTTTGGCCCGGCGAGATTTTGTCCCGCGAAGTTTTGGCCGGCGAGATTTTGGGCGGCGATGTTTCGGCCGCGAGATTTTGTCCGTATCCCAACTCTGACGCATGATCCACGGCCTCTTCTCTACTGACTAAAGAGTTTACATTTGTAATAAAACAAGACTGTGAAATTGTCACTAATCGGAGTTTGAATTTCTACGGTCAATCGCTCAAGCACCACTCTGTTACAATAACGGTGGATCTGACCTTTACAATATAAAATACTAAAGTGTTTGTCAGTGAGGAAATTGAAACAGTTCGAGGTGGGGGAAATTAGTGTGTGCCTAAAATATATTTGTACTAAGAGAGTATTCTTCCTAGTGTTAATTCACAACGCATTCCAAAAGAAACTTCTATTCGCAGGAAAATACCCCCTACAATATGATAAAGGTTATGATTTCTCAGTTCACAGTATTTTTCTCTAAAAGACTTGAAAAATCAATCATATAAAGGTGCTCGGGTACCCTATGTGAGAGCATCTCCACAAAGTATGCTCATAATTGTAATTTGTGTAATCACTAAAACACCACGTTAAATTTAAGTTACAAATATGCATAGTTGCAATTATTATGAATATTTATTCAAAGTAGTTTACCTTTTAGTTTATAAAAAGGAAAGAAGAGACATTAAAAATTCGGTATAAAGTTGAATAACACAAATAAGCCATTAGTAATACAAGTAGACCTATACATTTTCCATAACTCGTAATTTGCCACCTTGAATCAAATCTGAAATCGGATTTATTTCCTGTTGGCCTCCAGGACTTTTTCGTGGTAAATCATCCGCAGCGGAACGTTGTCCATCCTTCAGCCAAGAAATAACTAGCTCGTTTACTTTGAGCTTATCTATCGGCAGGCCATTAGCATTGATGAACAACAAATTAGAAAATGTTTGAGCACTTGCAAGGAAAGTACTTGGGCTCGAACGGGTGAATCCGCACAAGGAAAAAAAATGAAATCTCTAAGTTTTACGTCCCACGATTATGCCGGTTAGGCTAAAGGAGACGGTGATGATGAGAGATGAGTGAAATGGTGGAATGAAGAAAGTGGAAGGAAACGGGAGAATCCCGAGAAAACCCACGAGCACGGTGTTTGTCCACCACAAAGTCCACACGGCGCGAGCCACAACAAGGAAAGCATGTGTACTGTTAACACCCCGGAAGGAAACAGTGATGTCCATTTTTCTGCAAGATGATGTAAACGTCCACAAGAGCAGGGCAAAGAAGAGCACGTGCCATACTGACAGGGTATCTATAACGTCTGACGCCGGGCCATTTTTGGGGAAACGGTTGTATAGATGAAACCATCGGCTCACACGTATCTCATTATTTTTCGGGGCACACATGTTGAATTAAAACGCATTGCCCCAGCCCCCCCCCCCCCCCGGAGGGCCGCAGACAGGGTCCAATTCACAATTTTCAAATGGTAAGGGGATCAAGTAGTACATCGTTTGAAGGATATTGTGAAAAGAAACAAGCTGCAACAAGTTTCCGAATCTGTATGCACACCTTATGCAAAATAATGGTCACACCCTTTCATGACAACTGTGTTGACATTTTGACTGACTACCGTTTTGTACAGGGTGAGCATAGAGATTCGGGACTTACTTCATCTTGTTTCTTTTCACAATACCTTTCCAACGATTTACTACTTGATCCCCCTTACCATTTCAAATTGGGTTCAACTCTGTCTGGGACTCTCTGGGTGACCCTAGGACACAACTTTTCATTCAAAATGCGTGTCCTAGAAACTAATGGGATACGTGTTCGATCGATCTTTCCATCTACCCAGTCCTTTTCTGCAAAAATGTCCGGGGTCAGATTTTATAGACGCCCTGTAGTTATGGCACGTACTCTACTTTGTCCTGCTCTTGCGGACGTTTACACCATCTTGCAGAAAAAAGGACATCACTGTTTGCTTCCGGGGTGCTAACATTACACATGCTTTCCTTTTTGTACATATTCAGCGGTCCGAGCTCAAGTACTTTCCTTGTTAGTGTATTTCTAATATCAGTCATCTGTAAATTCATAAGGGGAAATTCCCGTTCGCACTCTGTCGTGGAAATTGATAATACTTCTACCCGACGTAGAAATTTCTGCAACTCCTCATCGACAATCTGCTTGTTAGATTTTTGAAGTCTGATAACGATTTTTTTTCGGTCAGTTTTGAAATACTCAGCAGGAAGTATCACCTCTCTATCACGATACATCTTTTCCATATCAACCATGTCAGTTGGCAATGTCGACTCATGGATAATAGAAACTTCATCTACTACACCTTCGATAGGAAATCTTGTGCATTATCAATTAAAGCCTGATAAACTGATGATTTCTTATTTGTTTATAAATTTATTTTTTGTAATTACACGTGAAGGTTTGATTTCATTACCAAGTTCTTCCCCCCTCCTAGAAGGCAAACGGCAACGAGGTTCCAGGGAAGTGTTCAGAGGTGCCTGGGAATTTCCCCCCTTTTCCCCCTTCAATTACCACACTGCTGTTTGTCATGGGCCAAATTACGATTAATTTCAATTAAATTATCATAGTATAATTATTTCCTTTTTGAATTATCGATACTTTTCAGTGGAAAAAGGAATGAAATTTGAAAGTCCCAAATCAAGACCAACGTAAGTAGACCAACGTAAAGGAAAAAGTGTAAAATTTTCTATATAATTATACATACAATCCAAACTTAAAATTTCCATGTAATTAAGCTTACAGTACAAATTTTATGTCTATTTTTCTCACAACTTTATGAGTTGATTGCCCTGTGCTGTAAGCTCTTCATAATAAACATAAGCTTCAGCAATTATTATAGTAGAAAGCAATGGATATATGAAGCGAAGCACTGTATTTTTGTTTCTGAATTTTTTTCGTAAATAATATCGATCGTTTTTGATCATTTTTACAAACCATCTCACTACCAATTTTCCATATACAGAAAGTCCCCCCCCCCCCCATAAAGCAGAATTTTAAAATGTGCTAGGACATTCTGTTTATTTTCAATAAAGAGTTAATACACAGAATTTCAGCTCCGTAAGTCTAACGGTTTGCGAGATCATTTTTTTTTTCGCAAAAATTCGGATCCTCACTGTCTCCTTAGGATATGTATTATAATGAAAGCAATATAGCATCCCAGGTTGAATTAAGGCCTAACTATATACCAAAAGTCATTTCACTTGACTTTCCAATTGATGATCAGGCACACATAGTTATATTCATTTTTTATATAATAATTTATATATTACAATGATTCAAAAATGTATTTTCCAGTAGTTAGCTCCTCTAAAAACTCACAGGCCTCGAAAGCCAAGTAGTAGTATAAGTCCTATTGCTATTATTACAATTACAAATATCAATATCCAAAAGTGCCTGAAGTTCTTCTTTCATTTAAATATAGCCTACTCACCTCAGCTAAGTAGACAGAAACAAATGGAAAAGGAAGGGAAATAAAGGTCTTGAAAGTAAAACGCAGACAAATTTACCAGTCTTCAGAAGATACTATCTACAATACAGTGAGCAGAGTGAGTCGGTAGGTCAGACTCAGTGAGTGGGTCGCAGTGGGTCATGGTGGGTTGCATGGGTCACGGTGGGTAGTGGGTCATAGTGGGTCACGGTGGGTGGTGGATCACAGTGGGTCACATGCTGTTGATCCACGACCCACTCACCCACCCAGAAAACTTGACCCACTGACACACCGGCCCACTCACCCACTCTATCTCTGATAGCTACCCCATCCCTACCAATTGGACCGAAACAACAAAGTAGAAGTAGGGGAGGTATTTTAAAATCAACTTCAGTAGGAAAAAAAGAGAGAGAGAGAGCAAAAAAGTTATAGCTAAAAATATATTATTGTTAGTTTTTTTCTAACGGCGGGACCGATCGCAGGTTAAACACTTAAAAATATTCATTTTTAGGAATTTGTCATGGGATTCTCGTATCTCCATTGAAATAAACGAATTTCTTGACCAATATTTCAGTTTTTGTCCTTTTACCTAAAACCCAAGTGTGAAAATAAAGATTGGTTTCTTAACAATTGTAACGTCACAAGAATATATAAAAAGCTATTACTTAGTAACTTAGTAACTATTCGCAATATTACTGTTCGGTTTCTATTCAATTAAATAACTTTGCTTTCTTGAAATGAGGTAAGAGGATTTTTTCTGAATCTATTAATTTTAGATTCCCCCATCCCACCATGGCAATTCTTGTATTTAATTAGAATGTATTTTAAATAGAATGAACATCATGAATGAATGTAAATGGTATTCAATAATTAGATTTTCATCTCCTTATACCGAATCCTCAAGAGTCCAAATGATACAGACAATGATGATGTCCCAAGAATATATAAAACATTTATTTGTAAACAGTTAGATTTTCCAATTTTTTGCTCCTAACACCCAATCCCTAGAAGGCACTAATGACGTCACAATAAAGTATATATCGCTATATCCCAAGAACTGTTCGCAATATTAACATCGGATGTTCACCAACTATATACTTGCTCTGTTAAGTGTAGTAAGAAGTGTTTAACTATGTGTCACAACTGTAGTTTTCCATACACCGAAACCCCACCGTAACGCCCACAATGTTTATCGTAAAATTGGTTTTGGGACGTATAATGATTTCCAATAGTAAGATTTTCCAACTTTCACTTTTTAATATTCAATATCCAAGAGCCCAAACCCGACCAGAAAGAGAATGAAAATGCCAAACTCAAACTCGCACCAATGATACCAACCTGAAACATAAAATTCCATCTCGAGAGGCGGAAATTCCCATTTTGCTCTTGAGTTTCTCTCATTGAACTACAGTAAAAACTCGTTAATCTGCACGCACGGTACACCGAACGCCGCGCTACTCCGAATGGCCTTCAGTCGTCGTCTGTACGTACGTACTGTATTTTTAGATCAAAAAAGCAGGTCAAAAACGATTAAAGATTTTTTCAAATGACTTTTTTTTACATAAAGTTACTGTGCTGTAGTATTTAGAGAGCAGTAACATACAAAATTTCACTTTGTAGTAGGTCTTTATTGTGTAATTTTTCAATTTGTTGTACACACTGTCAATAAATTTATGTATGTATTTTAAGCTTGTTTCGGGCGGCTTTTTTTCAGCATTCCTTAGTAATCTGAACTTTTTGATAATCCAAGCAGCTCGAACAAACAAATATTCGGATTAACGAGGTTAAACTGTAATTATAAAATTAAAATTGAAAAATGAAACGATTGTATGTCACACATTTCCTCCAATGTATGAGTAAACTACGCGTAAATTTTGATCTTTTGCGTTTATCAAGTAGTTGATGAATAAGTATTCTTTTTAATTGAAAGAGACAAGTTGAAAATGTTGCTGAAAACAAGTACAAATTGTCTTATATATAAGAGACATTGTATTATACATGTTTAGAAACTCGATGACCAAAATCCGAGAGGTGGTGATTTTTAATATCAAATGAAAGAAAAAAAAGTTCTACCTAAGTAATAAACATGGATTAGAAAACGTCTCCTATCAAAGTTATAAACCGCCGAAAATGCGAATCATCACGTGTTAAAATACCTTGGCTTAAAGACTATGAAAATATCACAAGTGGTTCAAGAAATTACACAAAAACTAATACGTGCTCTATCTAATTATCCATATTTCAAATTCCTCCGGTACAGGCGAAACAAGTTGTAAAAGCGAAGTTGGGGTACGATGATACATTTTTAAAGAGTAATTGAGCATTCGTTTCGTTGGTATCGAAGGACTTTAAAACATGGATATTTAACTAGAGCACATCCTATTATCTCTGTAATTTATTGAACCTCTTGCGACAGATCTGATAATCTTCAAACCAGACCCAGACAACACAATGCACGTACAGTATCCGTGTAGTACATGTACAATTGCACGGATGCAACATGTGCATCATCTGTATAAATGCACGCCTGTACATGTGATGCACATATACATGCCAGGTCCTATTCAACATCTTCACGTGCACAGTACATGTGCAATACACACGTACACGTTCTGCACAAGTGATTTACACCTACCGCGCAGGTAATTTACAAGTAGCACACAGGTGATTTACACGTAGTTCACAGGTAATTTACAAGTAGGACAGCGGTGATTTACACGTAGCACACAGGTGATTTACACGCAGTAACCAGGTGATTTACATGTAGGACAGAGATGATTTACACGTAACACACAGGTGATTTACACGCAGTACCCAGGTGATTTACATGTAGGACAGAGATGATTTACACGTAACACACAGGTGATTTACACACAGTACTCAGGCGATTTACATGTAGGACAGAGGTGATTTACACATAGCACATAGGTGATTTACACGCATTACCCAGATGATTTACACGTAACACACAGGTGATTTACATGTAAGACAGAGATGATTTACATGTACGATAGAGGTGATTTGAAGCAGTACCCAGATGACTTACATGTAGTACAGAGGTGATGTAAAAGCAAATTCGGGATGCAACGAAAAAAAAGGAGTTTATATATTTGGTGTCTTACGCAGTAACACCATCTATAACTGCAAAGTTTTTTTTGTTTTTTTTAGTGCTAGCCGAAGGCTAGCTCCCTCGCGAGGATTACGCCCTCTATCCGGGGTGAGGAGTGCAGAGACTGGGGAAGGAAGGATATTGGAGGTGGTCTATGGGAAGTAAGAGTAAGCGGAAAGAATCATTTATTTTATTTAGATCATAATTTCAGTTTATTGCTTTTATTGCATTTTATTCAATTTCATTGGACATTATGAACTTTGTTCATAATCATGAGGACAGGGGAAAAAAATGACAATGAAGTGCATATGACAGGACAACACAAGGATATGTTAGTGAGACGAATGCAGATTATCTTCTTGTCCAGGGGCTGCTCTGGACAGTAATGTAGACAAGTGGAGCCCTGTTAGCACAATAGGTTACGGTGCAGCATATGTAGGTGATATATGAAATGGAAGGTGATCAGAAGAATAAGCTGAAGCGACAAAATGATCTGGATGGTCTGGTGGAATGGTTTTGAGATATAAAGAGAAGAGTTGGGATAGAGGGCAAGTAGAAAATTGATATCCTAAATCATAGTGGCGGTCGGCATCCATAGTATCTAGAAGTAGTGGATGACGTTGCCGAAACCGAAACTTTAGTCGCAACTGTTCAAGATGACGGAGAATGGTAGGAAAAGAGATACGGTCGTAAAGCTCCTGTGTCGGACTGGGAAGCTTGATCCTATAAGCCAGACGAAATGCGTGTCTTTCAAGAACTTGTAATTTCTGATAGAAAAAAGGTAGTGCAGCAACCCAAGCGGGATGACCATAAGTTAGAACTGGACGTAAGAATACCTTATACGTATTAAGGATTGTAATGGGTTGCAATCCCCATGTGGTACCAACTAGACGTTTTAGTAAATTGAGCCGAGCATACGCTTTACGAATGATTGCGTGAAGATGCGGCCGCCAAGTTAAGTGATGATCGATAATGATACCAAGATAGGTAACCTGTTTAGTAGGTGATATTCGTGTGCCGTGAACCTCTAGATTAAGTAGATTGGGGTTTTTCTGAACTCGAGAACGTTTTCGAGGTGGTATGAAGACTATAGCTTGAGTCTTAGTCGAGTTAATATGAAGGCGCCACTTAGCACACCATCGGAGAAAAGTCTATTGCTAGGTGGAGTGTAGAATTGATTTGTTGAATAGTTCTGGCCGTGCAAAGAAAGGCAGTGTCATCTGCATATTGAAAAGTATGAACATTGGGAGGAAGGGTTGGCATATCAGCTACAAACAGAAGGTATAGAAGAGGCGAGAGAGCGGAGCCTTGAGGTACACCAGAATGGATAAAGATCGGATGGGATGAGGAACTATTGATGGTAACATAAGATAGGCGGTTAGAAAGAAAATGGAATATGAAACGGAGGTAGCAGAGTGGAAGCCTAAAACGGTGAAGTTTAAACATGAGGGCTAAATGCCACACTTTATCAAAAGCCTTCTCTAGGTCAAAAAGAATGAGGCATGAAGGCCGAGCAGTGTTATAATGATTCGTGATTAGGTTGAGAAGTCTGAGCAATTGATCATTGATGCTGAAATTAGGTCGGAAACCAGCTTGGTGTACAGGCAAGAGATTATATTGAGAAAGATGGTGATGTAATCTGATGACAATGATGCGCTCAAGAATTTTGCTAAATACGGAGGTTAATTGTATTGGACGGTAAGAAGCAACAGAATCTGGAGGTTTGTTGGGCTTAAGAAACATGAGAGTGGAAGAAGTCTTCCAGTCACAGGGGATGTAGCCAGTCCGGAGAATAAAAGAATATATATATGAAAGAAGCAGAAGAAGACAGTAAGGAGCCTCTTTGATATGACGATAAGTTATGTGGTCGATACCAGGAGCTGTGTTGCGCTTGCGGTTTACGACGGTGGCGATATCAGATGTAGAAATTGGAGCTGTGAGAGGATTGTCGTCTGGAAGAATGTGTGCTGCACTGGGTTGTAGATATGGAGATGATAAGTTCAAGCGATCAGTAGGATGTCTTTAAACAAAATCAGATGGGAATGGGGTGAAGGTGGTCTGCAGGTGGTCTGCAAAGGCGTTCGCTTTCTCTTCGTCTGTGTGTAATGGTTGGTTATTTACTAACAGCGGATATGGTGTGCGAGTAAGCTTCCCAGTCAACATATGAAATCGCTTCCAATACTTAGTAGGGTGTGAAGTTTCAGCTAAGTTGTTACACGTCTTCACCCAGTTCCGAAGTTTATGTGCTTTGACGTAGTTACGCACAGTGCGCTGAAGTTGGCGATGATGACGAAGAGCTTCTAGGTTACCAGTGCGCTGATATTCGCGAAAGAATTCGCGAGAACGATGTATGAGAGGTAGGTAGTTTGGCGGTAAACGTGGTTGGTACCTGGATATTTCAGTTGTGGGTATATGAAGGTCAGAAGTGTGATGAATGGAATGAGTGATTTCAGAGACCCGTGCGTAGAGATCATCTTCGGTAGTGGGAGGCTCGATGGTAACCAGATCTTCAGCAATAGTAGTGCGATAGTCATCCCACTTAGCTTGATCAAATCGTGGAACACGACGAGGTTCAGGGAGCAAACGAAGAGTAGGAGCCTGTGGTTGATCGATATGAAGTTTGATAGGAAGGTGATCACTACCTATGGAATCGAGCACTTCAAGAGTGCAACGCTGGAAGAGATTGCCAGAAGAAATAACTACGTCAGGTGTGGTATTCGTGATGGGTCTGGTTGCTTTAGGTATATCAAAAACATGGCCGGTGGTATGAGTAGTAATGAAGTCAAGGAAGCTTTGTTTCTGATTATCTGGACGGCTGTGAATATTGATGTCGGCCATTATGATATAATATTTAAAGTTATTTTAGATGTAAAGAAAGAATGAGCGTGGGATGGGGTGTCCAGGGCGTACATATATGGTAGCTATGATAACGTAAAGAGAGTGGAAGTACAACGTAGTAATGAGATGCTCTGGAACATTAATCAATGCAGGATGATATTGGCGGTGACTAATCGAAGGATGGAAGCCAATGGCCACTCCCCCGTTTGCTCGGCGTGCTGTGATGGTAGAATCTGAACGGAGTAGGGTATAGCGAGGTATCCTGAACGTCATAGATGGAGTAAGGAGAGTTTCGTTCAGAAGGAAAGCCTGAATAGTTTCTTCTACAAGTAGCTGTTCGAAGAGAGTGTACTGGGAAGTAAGTGACCGAATATTAAGAAACAGTAATGAAATACCCATGATTAAGGTGCAGGAGTAGTGTTGGAAGTGGCGGAGGAGACATGTAATTCGTCAAGAGGGGTGGCATGAAAATAGACATGAGGTCCAGAGTAAGTAGCTTGGAAAGAATATTTAAAGATGATGCGGGCTGCGTGATTGACCACCTGGAGAATATGTTGACGTAGAAAAGGATGAATATTTTGCAATGCGATGGTAAAGAATGAAAGGAGTTGTTGGATGGAAATTGCTTCGCCAAGAGGTTGGGGTGGTACATTTTGTTGAATGTCAGGCAGGATGGGTCGCAGCGGAACAGTGAGCTCCGGATTTAAAGGTTCGGCCGTTGGCCGTGCTTTGCAGCGATAGCTATATGTGGAGTGTTGTTCCGGGCACGTAGAGCATTGAGGTGGCTTCGTTAGGTTAGTGCAAGCTTTTGTTTCGTGGTTTCCACTGCAGTACCCACACTTGCTTGGCTGGGTGCATTTCGATGTCGGATGTGAATTGTATGCTTGGCAGCGCTCACACCTTAATGGTAAAGGTGGCGGCGATTTCGATGGCTCTACGCGATGTTTCTTTTTATAAATGAGGGCGCCATGAGTAAGAAGATAATCAATAGTGGTTTGAGAATTGGTTAATATTCGTACCATATAGGTAGCTCCTTGATCGTTTTTAATACGAAGGCATTTTAGAATGGAGTGTCCCTCAAGAGTAAGTTCTTCCATGACCTCGTCGTCGGTTAGAGAAGGGTCAACCCCTGTAATGACAACCGAAAGAGCCGGTGCTTTTCGTGGTGGCGGTGCTTGACGAAATGTCTTAGGTTCGAGGCGCTTCATATTGGCGTGCTTACCAAAAATTTCAAAGCTGCACTTATTTCGCACAGTAGTTAAGAAAGTAGAATCGTAAGATTTGAAAATGATTCCGTTTCGAGTGCGAACTATCTGTGCTACAGAAGCGCGTGGCAGATATTTTACAAGTTGTTGGAAGGCTAGCTTTGTATTGTCAAACTTGGTGTCAAAATTGGTGAGCAGAAATGAATAGAGACACGGTTTGGAGGTATCCTGAATAGATGGGAATTCTTTGTCGTCGTCTAGATTCATTGAACTAACAGACTGTTCGGAGTCACTAACAGTGTGATGACGTTTAAACGGCGGCTGATGAGAAGTGCTGTTAGCTTTGTCGGGAGTGCGAGAGCGGGATCTACCGGTATTCTTGCCTTGAGATGAAGTTTTGTGCTTGCGGTCGGCCCCCTTGCCCACCGAGGTAGGTTCGAGAGACGGACCCGGAGGTTGCGGCGGTAGTCCCGGATGGCCACCTGAAGCCATCCCTTGAGATATTAGACGACTCTGACACTGAAGATGAGAGGAAATACAATGAGATGAGGTGCTAGGGGAAGCCCACTGTGGATCTCACTTGAGGCAGCAATACGTCCTCGCGGAGATGTCGGTCAGTACTAGCACTGGCCCTCCACAAAATTAGATGAAGAAAAGAGTAGATGATGATGACCACGGGCTCCCACTTGAGTCAACAATACGGACTGCAAGGGGATGTCGATTGTCTGTAGCAGAACAATCCTCCCTGAATGAACAAAAATTATTAGTTGCTCGCAGAGCGTTAGAAATCGTTCTCAGACCTTGATTCGATGATCGATTCTAAATGCTGAGTTAAGATGCTCTGCAAAGACATCACCTTCAAAGTACATAACAAGTAACTAATAATTGTCAGTGAGAATTTTAGTTTTGGAGTTTATTTGCAACAAGCAAAGCTTTAGGTAGTATCTTTGACATGTTTGCCAAGTAACAAATAACGCAACATATTATGTTGTAATAGGTCACGAAAATAATTTTGTAAACCTATCAACTGTCTGACTGTAGTTACATCAGTACAATGCTGCCGCCTGTTGATCTTGTATCCTAGCTCAGTGGACGTTATGGAGTTTTTACAATCACTCAGCTGTTATTCGTCGAAAAATCTCTATAACCCCGCCTGGAGGAAAAACGACACCTACCAAAAATGGAGGTTACTTTCTGTTGATGAGAATGAGATTAAAAGAATGAAAGTAAAATTATACACTTGCACGGTAATATGAACGTCTCATACACACGTACAACAGCCGTGCAAATACCCATGTGCACACAAGGGCTTAAGCACCGGTAATTTAAATGTGCTTCATCCACGCAAATGCACGGCTCAAGCATAAGTCATGTACATGCGCTGCATCCACACAAAAGCACGTGTGTACATAACGGCTACAGCACGGATTATATAAATGTGTGCTTCATCCATGCAAATGCACACGTGCACATAACAGCTTAAGTACGGGTTACTTACGTGTGCTGTATCCATGCAAATGCACATGCGTGTATAACATCTTAAGCAAGGGTTATATAAATATGTGCCTCATCCATGCAAATGCATATGTGCACATAACGGCTTAAGCACGGGTTACGTACGTGCGCTGCATCTATGCAAATGCACATGTGTACATAACAGCTTAAGCACGGGTTATATAAATGTGTGCTTCATCCATGGAAATGCGCATGTGCACATAACGGCTTAAGTACGGGTTCTCTACGTGCACTGCATCCACGCAAATGCAAATGTGTACATAACGGCTTAAGCACGGGTTACGTGCGTGCGCTGCATCCACACAAATGCACATGTGTATATAACGGCTACAGCACGGGTTACATAAATGTGTACTTCATCCATGCAAATGCACATGTGCACATAGCGGCTTTAAGCACGGGTTCTGTAGTTGTGCTTCATCCACGCAAATGCACGTGTGTGTGTAACGGCTTAGGCACGGGTTATGTAAATGTGCACTTTATCCATGCAAATGCACATGTGCACATACACGGGTTATGTATGTGTACTTCATCCACGCAAATTCACGTGTACGGCTTATGCACGGATTATGTATGTGTTCATCATCCACACAAATGCACATGTGCAAATGTACGGCTTATGCATGGATAGTGCACATGTGTCGTACACGTACGTGTTGTCTGGGGAGTGTTTTAAAACTTGATACGAGGAATGATCAGAAAGTAAAATTACAAAGCCTGTAGTGGAACGTGTATATATTATTTCATACAACCAATACAGCCAACAAATAATACGTACATTTGGTTATTTTTCGACATAGTCGCCGTATCGATGATCCTTACGTGCTCAGCCTCGTTGTCATGAAGTACGTCAGCTTAGCGACAGCCTCCGAGGAGCTCCTTCAAGTGCGGGAACAGGTGATAGTCGCTTGGAGCAAGGTCCGGTCTGTAGGGAGGCTGCTCGATTATGTTAATGCCGTTGTTGGGTCAGCCACTGCGCTCCTCGTCGGTGACGTTTTCTCTATCAGTCGCAACTTTCGACACCATTCTGCAACATGGTGTCAAGACATTACAGTCTCTCCATAAACATCTACTAGCTGCCGATAAATTTTAGCTGCGGCTACATGTTTCGCCCACAGAAATTGAATAACTGATCGGACTTCTTCGCGAGACCAGTTTTCCAAATCAGTCGCTATTTGTGTTTATCTACCACTAGCGTCGTAGGTGGCGGGTGGCTGAAATTCTGCACAGTTGCCAACTTCAAGTATTAAAATTATCGCACACTACTTATTTCTCTATGACAGACGAAACTCCAGAAATATCGGCCTTGTAACCTTAGTTTCTGATCCACCCTCGTATGTCGCATTTTCGGCAATTTATAACCCTGAAAGAAAGCATCTTTAAATACATGTTTATTAAAACTTTATTTATATATTTTTTTTAATATTAGGAATCATCTTCCAGAGTTCGATTACCGAGTTTCTAAACAGACTGTGTATTGAATTTCATCTTATAATATGTATACGTAACTTACACACTAATGTCTTTTCTTTTCCTTTCTTTCAGCAATTTGTATGGAACGAATTCACAGACGAATATGTGCCAACAGACAGTAAACATACTTATTATCCATCTGTGATCATCAATGACCATTTGTACGAATTAAAAATCTCAGATATCCCCGTCATTCCATACTTCCCAGTGAATTCTTATTACGAATGGACAGAGTTCCGTTTCTATGGACTTCGTAATGCATCTGCCTATATTTTAGTGTACGATCTATCTAATATAGATAGTTTTCAGTACATTAACAAAATACGGGATCAAATGTTGGAGAGCAGGGACATGCGAAATATCCCAACGGTGGTTGTGGGCAATAAGTTGGACCTTGTGGAATCATCGCGTGACATGAGTGACTCTAGGGAAAAACGTGAGATTTTGAAACTCGTGAAGAAAGAGTGGAATTGTTCATATATTGAGTGCAGTGCTAAATTCAACTGGCGAGTGGTTGCTGTGTTTAAGGAACTCATGAAGGCAGTGGATATGATGGAAAGCCGTCAATACAAAGAAGTATATTCACCTATAGACAATCTGCAAGATGCATTTGACAGGAATCGATGTATTGTCTTATGAAAGAATCGCAATGAATGTCTCGTAGAACCAAGGCTGTGAAGATTTTTTTTAATAATAAGATATTTCTCTTCACAAGTAACCTTCTAGTTCAAAACTCTAATTTGAATAAGATGTTTGTTTCTTAAATAATATAATTTGTTTCTTAAATAAGATAAATTTCTTTGCAAGTAATTACAAGTAATTTGAATGAAGTGTTTGTATGCTGGAGCAATTTTCATGTAAAATTATTTCAAATGTATTGCAACTGTAGTTCCAAGTTGAAAAATATTGTATTTTCTACTATTTAAGTTTAACTTATTACTTATATTTCTAACCTTTTTAAGACTCAAAACATATGATTGTCCATCAACCCTATCATGTTTTAAGGTATGTGGGATACAATAAACTGAATCATAATCCTATATCTTTATTGGATGGTGATCTAGTGTATTACAGACTGATCAATGTATAGACCCTATACAAAAAATCTAGGTAGTGAAGCCTGTTCATATACAGTTCCAAAGAAAATACTGCTCCCATATTTTCGCTTTTAAAAGATAGTTGGGAAAAGAATACTAGATACTCAAAACGAAAAGATCTAGCAATCTTCTCATGGAAAATAAGTCTATGTCAAATTCGTATGTGCTAAGAGCAGTACATATTGAAGTCTTTGATGCCCTATTCGAGAGCCCGAACATGTACAAACTAAAAAACTTATTAATCTTATGCTATGGTTTGTCGAAGTCTATGATTTATACGATCTTGAGTACAGTCATATATTCATGTTGATAATAATTGGTTTAGATCAAGCTCATAAAACTTAACATATGTTGTAATTTGTGAGTTCCTTATCATAGGCTCCAATGGGCACAAATGATCAGAAACTGGTAATTTTCTGTTATGAGCTGTCAAAGCGCATAATTCATGGCCCTTTGAATCAGTGATTACGTCAGCTTTAGTTTCTTGGGAGGGCAAGCGAAAGACAGGGAAATTTTGTGAGGATTTGTATAACGGAAAAATAGTTATAAATTACTTGATTTACATTAAAATACATATCTTTGGGTAAGCTTAGCCACCAGGGTCACTCGCCTCCATTACCCTCTTTGGCGTCGTCACTGCTTTGAACACAACCACACTTTGAAGTCTGACATCTTAATAATAATAATAATAATAATAATAATAATAATAATAATAATAATAATAATAATAATAATAATAATAATAATAATAACACACCACCTTGCAAGTAGTATATTCTAATTTGTCTTATAGTACGAAAATTAAAAACTGTCCATATTTTATTTAGATTTTATTTTATATGGAGAGTAGTGGACCGCATCGCTAGCTAGTTTTTCTTTTATCAACTTACGAAGATTGTCTCATAACATTTCTTGAACCCTTTCGTGCATGAATTATGTTCTCATTGACATGTGATGATTATTTTTTTCTTACAAATTGTTCTTGATGTACTATGACATGTAAAACCGAAAATTTTAAAATTTGATATTTTCTTAGCAGAATTTAATTATTATCTTTATCTGTCCACTTGAATGGATTTCATGCATTTTGAGTAAGACAATCATTTCTGAATTGTGACACACAAAGTTTGCAAAATTACACTAAAAATAAATGGAATAAACGTTATATTGTAGAAAACTTGCCAAAGTGGTTTTGGTACAAGTAATAAGAGTTAAAAATCAACATATTCAACAAAATCGTACACGTAACCACTACTTTGTGACCTTCCCGAAATTTTCATCCCCCCAAAAATTAAAAAAAATGGGTTTTACGTCCCACGGTTATGCCGGTTAGGCTAAAGGAGACGGTGATGATGAGTAATGAATGAAATGGTGGAATGAAGAAAGTGGGAGAAAACGGGAGAACCCCGAGGAAACCACGCACACGGTGTTTGTCCACCACAAAGTTAACTTAGAGGGCCTGGGATCGAACCCGGGACCCCAACCACCAGAGGTGAACGCTCTACCATTGAGCCACAGCGACCCCTTTCATCTCCCAAGCTTTCGGCTTCATGGGTATATATTAGTTTATGTTACGTCTACCTTTGAATGGCATGATTTGCCCGGCAATGCATTGGTACTCTTCATTAATCACAGCGAATTCTAATCTCTCCTTCAGTTTATTCAATACATATCGTAACTTATAAAGTCTGTCGTTAGCATCTCGAGGCTGTGAATTATCATAGAAATGAAGATATCTCCATATGAGGTCAAACCGGTTTACTGACATTACGTCAGCTACAACTTTACAACTTAAAACTTCATCGTAAGACCAACACTGTCGTGTTCCTTCTCATTTTGATTCGCATACAGATTGTTCTGAAACAATGTCGTTTACAACGTCATCTATAAATAACTGCGAAAACAATCAATTTGTTCATTTCCTGTAATATTTACATTGTTATTTTTAAGAAATGGAGAAACATTCTGAGAAAACGTATTGCATTATTTTGACCACCTCACTTTTACTTGTTGTCGTCTTTGGTTGTTTCTATTCAGAGGAGGATCTTCTGTTTCTTTTTCTTCATTCGCTTATGCTGATTCACTTCCGTCATCCTCAATATACTGAGTAACATATGTTCCAGGCAGTTTGTGTGTACAGTTCTACATGTTCCTGATTTCAGTTTGATTTCAGGAAAGATGGTCTTTTTGGGAGGTGTTCTGAACATACCAATATTGCTTGCCATAACGTGTTGGAATCAAGTGTAGTGGCATCAACTGGAAATCGAACCCAGATTCGACACATATATTAGTCAAAAGTATTGAAGAAGCTCATTGGTTGCCATAGAGGCTCCAATTATATTTTTGTGACAGATGTGCTTCAAGTGCATGCTGTCCACTACATGGGACATGTCTGTTTGGTTGATTTTTGTAGATACAAGAACAAAACCCGATAATATCATAATGTCAGCTTGTTTCAGACATTATGACAAAGAAAAGAAAAAAATATTACTTGCTTGGCACACCCTTCATAGAAGATGTCAGTAGATATTTCAGAAGAACTCGCCATGAATCTTTCATGCCTGTTTCAAGTGTGCACCGACGACGTCACACCCCTGCTTTCATAGTTTCACGCTAGGTGGCAGAAAAATTCAGAGCGTCAAACCATGCAGGTAACTTTTATTGAAAAAGAATGCACTTGGGTTGCGAGTAGAGAGTTCCGACAGAACACAATCGTAAACAATCAGCAGTGTTCACTCTAGTGGGCGTTATGCACGAAAGGGTTAACAATATAAAGTATTCTTTAAGTAATATCTTGTAGTAAATAAACGATAAAGAAAATGTGAAAGTCATTATAATAGGAGAATAAATTGTAGGAATAATTTCAGCTTTGATTATAAAACACTGCAGAGACCGTGAAATAGTTTGGGCACCAAACACTTCAGAAAAGCTCTAAAGATTGAATTTACCCATAGTTCAATTATGTTTACTCTTAAGGCATCGTGGGCTCGCTTGTGGCTAAGCGGTTACCGTACGCGTCTTTGGCATGAGAGATCCAGGTTTGATCCCCAACTGGACCTCGTGTGGTTCGGATCCTACGTTAAGCTATAGATCCACGTCTCATATAGCCTCGCTGCTGAAAAGGGACGCTAAACTCAAAATCAAATCTTAAGGATGGGAAAAGACGGTGCACATAAATTTTGATTCTGGATTAATACTGTTCTTACTTTAAATAACCTACTTATAACAGGGATCTATTTGTCTTGTCCCTTTTATGGAATTTCCCTTTTAAAAACATGATCTCACCCTTAGAATACCGTTTTTCCAGACATGTCAGTACTCTTGCAGCACAGACATTAGGTTGAACACTGTGACACAGGCTAACCAACTGCCAACGTAGCTCCTATTTTGTAATTGGTCACTTGGCCGACCATTTGCCAACCAACTTAATTGCCAACGTTGCCCCTACGTCCTAATCGGTCACTTTGTCGAACCTTTGCCAAACGGCCCAATTGCTAACCTAACACCCTACGATAGAAGTGAAATTGTGACGGAAGTGCGAAGTCGAAACTTTGGATAAACGATGACAAATTTTAGTTGACTAACATACATATTCTTTGAAATTAGGTTGGATCAACATATTTCTTCAGTTTTTATTTTTGTAATTACGAATTCTCAACCATGCTGACCACCAGCCTACGTAGGGCCTATCAAATTTGATACAAGAATATATAAGACTCGTTCTCAGATACTTCTACTAAAGGTTACTTTTTTTCTGTTTCCTTTCCTTGTAAAAGGGCCGTTCAGAGCACAAGGGAATCAAATCAAATTACCCAAGTTGCGAGAACAAGATACACAAAGTTTGTACGGAACCCTTAATTACATGAAAAAGTTAACATTGTTTTTTACGTTATAAAAATTATTTTCAATATCTTGACATGAATATTTTAAATTGTGAAAGCAGCTTCAGTCAGAGGTCTCAAAGATCAAATATATCCAAAATGACCAAAAAGTGGACTTGATTTCCTTATGCACTGAACGCATCAAATAAATCAATAACAATAAACAATATGGCAATTCTAGGAAGTAGACTAGTTTACAAAACAGTATTAAATAAATTTAATTACTATTTTCAAGACTTTTCATATGAAAGCGTAGGATGGCAACATTGTTATAATTTATACCTGGCTTTATGCACAGAAGAACACATGTTACATTCTTTCAAGGTATCGCCTCCCACCTCTATCATCTTCTGTCATTCACGTGGTAGGTGTCGTACACCGTCAGCGTGTAAATCTTCGTCAATGCCCTACAGGACATATAACATGACCTGGATAATGCCTTCTTGTACGTTGTAGTGCTTCCTGTGAAGTGGTTTCTTCATTTTCGCAAAAGGTTGTAATCGCATAAGTTCATTTCAGATAAATACGATGGATGTTTCAATATTTCCCACTATCACCGATGCAGGAACTCCATCGTAGTACTAGTCGTGTAATACCGTACATTGTGATGAAGCATGATGAGAATTCATGTCCGTACCGTTGCTTTCTCCGAAGTGCCGAACGAAAGTGTTAGCGCAAGAAGTTGCATTAGTACTCTACACTGACCGTCTGCCCGTGAGGTACAGCACGGTGCAGGGTGACTCTATGTATATCGTAAGTCACAATGAAAATCACTTTCACGCGACCACTGTGTGCAAGGCCCACATTCTTTGGGCGAGGAGAACCAGGATGTTTCCATTCATTAGAATGCGGCGTGAACCGTTGTTCATACGACCGAACCTAGGTTTCGTCCACAGTGACAATCCTTCCAAGGAAGTATTCACTGTCCCTCTAGTAGCGGCTCAGTAATTCTTGTGCAAGTACATAGTGATGCCATTGTTGCATCTCAGTGATTTTATATGATATCCAACGTACTCCAATTTTGCGGAACCGAAGATGTCGTGCAGAATACGTAGCACTGTTTTGTGGTACACACCTACCTCCGCGGCTAATTCGCGCGCAGTCCATCGGCATTCTGCATGCAGCATGAACACAATTAGCTGGACTATGTTATTGTCCGTTGAAGGTCGCCATTAAACCGGATCCCTGCCTTCACGAAACATTTTTCATCCGTCACGCCACCGTATTATATAGCAACGTTGCATTACCACGTGCTTCACGAAATTCCGGGAAACATTTTGTGCACTGCGCTCACGCGCCACATCAATCTTAATTAGGGATGGGCAAAACCGGTTTTTATAACCGGAGACATTTCGGTTTTCTCCAAAACCGGTTCGGTTTTTCACCGAAACCGGTTTCGGTTTTCGCCAAAACCGGTTCGGTTTTTTCACCGAAACCGGTTTCGGTTTTCTCCAAAACCGGTTCGGTTTTCACCGAAACTGGTTTCAGTGAAAACTTTTCGAAAACACATAAAACTATTTCTGTGGAAAATGGATTCGGTTTCCGGAGAACAACGAAACACCATTCTGGTCAGAAATAGAACAAATTTTGGAAAAAAACCGGAATCGGTTTTGAAGAAAACCGAAACCGGACCAGGTAAAAAACCGAACCGGTTTTGGAGAAAACCGATAACCGGTTTCGGTGAAAAACCGAAACCGTTTTTTTGAAAACTTTCAAAAACCGGTTTCGGTTTTTCTAAAAACCGAAAAACCGGTTTTTGTGACCACCACTAATCTTAATACACAGACGCTGTTCGTTTGTTCGTTGTTATGGCGCTTCCACTTTCCTCTTCTACTTCCATGTTCTATAGCATTGTTGCTTTTGACTGAATAACAAACAGCCGTTGTCTCTCGCCTCACATTCCCTTATCAGCTACTGAACTCTTGCAGCACTGAAACACACGACACACCTCTAACATGAGAGCTGTGTTGCCGATATTGTAGTAGATAAATTTGAATGTCCAACAATTATGACATCACAAAGCTGTACCTCTGATTTCTAACCTATAAGAAAAGATTTGGAATAGGTTATGAGTTCATAAAATACTTTATTTTTTTACTTTTGTAGGTACTTTACTTTTTAAAATACTTTTTATTGTCTTTCAGCTACTCACTACCACAAAAAATAGTGGTAAGGAGCGTATTGAAGACCCTTAACACGCAGCTAAATTATGAGGCAACCTCCTTCCAGATCATCAAAAGCCACGTGATCCCTCTCAGGCCAATAAGCAACATTTTAGTGGTAAAACAGGCAGTACAATTCAGAACATCCGGCAAAAAATGCAAACTCATCCCCGAAAGTGAATAATTCGGTTAATTTTGTCTTCAAGGAAAAAGTATATATATCCTGTTTCAAATTTTAATTTAAATCTTTTGCAGTTTCAATTTCGTTGTCACCACTAGATATTTAGGAAGGTCAGTTATCCTTTTGTCAATTATTTCGGAAATAACGGACTGCTTCAATTCTGATTATCTTTAATTTAGGTATGAATTACGTTTTCTTTAACTCCAAGATAATATGAGAGCTGCTGGAAAAGTTTCTGCAAACTACTACTATAACAGTGACGCTATTATATATTTCGGAGCCAAGTGAACTTTGTGGTGGGCAAACACCGTGTGCGTGGGTTTTCTCTGGGTTCTCCCGTTTCCTCCTACTTTCTTCATTCCACCATTTCATTCATCTCTCATCATCACCGTCTCCTTTAGCCTAACCGGCATAAGCGTGGGACGTAAAATTCAAAAATTTCATTTCATTTCATATATTTCGGAAGAATGGTACTTCCTATATTTTAATTATACTTGATTGTTTGTTTAAACCTATTCGTTCATTTTTCACAGCCCTTTCAAGAAGTAGTTTTGTGTGAGAAATGGAAATTTTTCTCGTGATGCAGATTTTTCTCGTGATCAGCCTTTCTTCAAATTGCTGATTCAATTGGTGTAAAGAAATGTTAAAAAAATAAAACCAAGGTAAGACAAATTTAGTGCATTACGTCATAACAAGGGACGAAACTTAAATCTGTTCATATGATCCCAAAACTAAACAGCAATCCACTATTTGAGTGTTAGTTCGAGGAGTGCTGCCAAGCAAATGATTGATTGTTTCTTCTTTATATTTAGGCCTACCATAATTTCTGGACACCAGTCCCGGACATTTTCCTAGAATGCGATAAAGGTGGAGGTTGAGAAGTAAAAAGAAAAAAGGCTAACTTTAAATTCCAAAAATGTTTTACTAATTTTCTTTACTTAAAGTAATTTGTACATTTTTTACATGCGCCTTAATTATTTTCTGGGTAAAAGTTTATTTTTCTGATGAAAGTATTTTTCCGAGAAACCACTATTGATGTTTTCATAACAGTCCACACAAGACAGTTTTGCAAGCCGTCCGCTTGAGCAAACAGAAATTTCCCGGCCTCCCATTGAGTAACCCGAAACTCCCAGACATTAGTTGATCTCTGACAATTTCTTGGATATGGCTTGAATCCAGGACTGTCCGGGCTAATCCCGGACATATGATAAGCCTAGGTATACCGGGTATGTGGCAAATCATAGCTTTAAAAGATTGAAGGACAGTAAATTCTGAGTGATATACAAAAAATTTGTTTCCCAAAGATCATCAACGAATTGCGTAAAACAAACCCAAATCGTCGCATCATTCTTAATCACGATAATGCCAGTTCCTACTCAGCACACCAAACAGTTGATTTTTTTCGCCCAATAAAAATGTCGAATTAATGACTCATTGTCCATAATCACCTAATGACTGGTTTTTGTTCCCGCACATGAAAAATAAGATGAATAGTGAGCGATTTGTATCGCCTGAAGCATCTCGTGACGCATTTCGAAGAACAGTTTCTGAGGTAGCAGCCTCAGAGCGGATAAAATGCTTTCAAAATTGGTTTGTGCATATGCAAAAATTGTATCGATCATAAAGATAAATATTTTGTGGAAAAAAAAATCCAGAATTTTGCGTCTTTTCTTATACTAATTGCAGAAACTTTTCCAGCAGCCCTCCTAAATAGAAAGGGAATGTGTACTCGTTTTTTTCTGCAGCCTTTAGCGTGAGGGACCCGAGCGCGATTCCCGGTGGGAACTCATGTGATTCGGATTCCAAGTTAATCAGTAGGCCCACGTCTCATATAATCTCGCTGCTGAACGGGACGATAAACCCAAAATCAACTCAACTCATTGTCCCTGCAGACTGTGCTCATAGCAGTACCGAGTGATCCAATGCTTGCTTCTTATTGACTATTTCCACAGCTGTCAGAGAATATCAAAATTATACACTGTTAAAAAAAAAATTCTTAAATATGAGAAACCGTTTCTTATCTGTGCACCGAGACAATATTTTTTTTTAGAAATGAGATTTGGCAATTCTCATTCATAAGGCAAGTAACAGTATATTTTCTCGTTTCGCTTTATACAGCCTTATCTACTTTTCTTCATTTCTCACCTTTGGGGATCCCATGGTACAATTTGTACCATACGGGGTGTTTCATGGTACATTGCGTTATAACTCTCCTATTTAAGCTTTTTCGTCCGTTTTTTTTTTTTTTTTTTTTCAAGTCCAGAGGCATTGTAGAAGACATTACGTATGGTTTCACACCTTCCTGCGTCGAGACATAGGAGGTGATGACGTCATAAGTCTAAAATTTTTATTTTCGTGTAATACTTTTGGGGGGGGTATGTAAAGTATTTTTGGCAGGCTTATGTTTGCTCGTAGAAGATTGAAATTTTGCACAAACATGCAGTCCACTGAGTAGTATTTACCTGATTTTTTTTTCAGATTTCTGCGTTAAAACAGGAGGGAATCCAGAGGGTCAAAAAGTTGAAAAAAGGGATATTTTTACCCAAAAATCCCGTTTCCCCTCATTTTCCCACCTTAAATACATGATGGAGACAAGTGAATGGTACCGCCTGAAAGGCAGTTCTATTCTGAAGAGAACACATGGCCCTAGGGTAATTAGGGAAGTATCAGGGAATTTTTACCAAAATATACTTCTGTATAGGGGAATTTTGGACATTTTCGGTATTATTTTTTTGCGGGCTTATTTTTGCACGTAGAAGATTGAAATTGTGCACAAACATTCAGTCCACCGAGTAGTATCTACCAGATTTTTTTCAGATTTCTGTGTTAAAACAGGGGGTACAGAGGGGCTAAACGTTGAAAAAGGGAAATTTTTTACCAAAAAATTCCTTTTACGGGGTTTTCCCGCCTTAGATACATAATAGGGACAAGTGAATGTTACTGCCTGAAAGGCAGTTGTATTCTGAAGAGAATGATGGGCGAAACAAGACCCTAGGGCTATTAGGGATGTCTCAGGGAATGTTTAAAAATTTCCCTCTGTATACGGGAATATGGGACATTGTCGGTAAATTCTTTTTTTTGGAGGGCTTACATTTGCACCTGGAAAATTGGAAATGTGCATAAACATTCAGCCCACCGAGTAGTATTTACTAGTTTTTTTCAGATCTCTGCGTTAAAACAGGGGGTTCCAGGGGGGCTAAAAGTTGAAAAAAGGATATTTAGACCTAAAAAAATCCGGTTTTTCCTCATTTTCCCGCCTTAGATACATGATGGAGAGACGTGAGTCATACCGCCTGAAAGGCAGCTCTAAGCTGAAGAGAATGATGGGCGAAACATGACCCTAGAGTAATTAGGGACATCTCAGGAATTTTTTCACCTGAGATCATGGTGTTTTACGGTAATTTGGGGCATGGTGGGAATTCCTGATGAAATTTCTCCTGCCCTTGGTATTCAAGATAGAAATTTGAAATTTGGCACACACTTTCATTATACCAAATACTATTTATCAGATTATTTTTATATGGCTACGTCCACACAGGGCCGCTCCAGAGGAGCCCAAAAATGCGAGAAGAAAATTTTCCCTCCTCAATTTTCCTTTTGACATCATTTTTCCCGCTCCTGGTATATGGTATGAGCATGCAAGTGTATCATTTGAAAGCCAGCTCCATTCTGAAGAGAATGAGGTATGAACCATTATCCTAGGATAAATAGTGACGATGCAGTAGCTGCTTGACTGAAAGTCAAAAAAATAGCCCAAAAAACCAGGTGCCGGAAAGGGTTTAATGAGATTTTTAAACTCTTGTTACTAAGAAAAGATATTTTCGATGCACAGATAAGTAACGGTTTCTCAAATTTAGGAAAATATTTTTGAGTGATTTTCAAGCTGACCTTTTCGACGGCTGAGTCAGAGAATATCAGAATTATTAACGCAACACTAACTTTATTGATCTTTTGCACAGCTGTGCTGCTAAGGGATATCAGATTTTACAATGTATGATCAAGTACATCGTGTGAAGAGCATGAGATAGGTGGGAGGTGCATACAATACCCATCTCATCCTCTCACCACAGGAATGTACGACATATGCAAATGATATGTAAATGTTGTAAATAATTAATAAAATTTAGATTAGCCAAAATAAAAATTAAAAATAATAAAAATATAATTTCGTGTCGGTAGAGCCAAATTACAATTAAATTTAGAATTTACATTCCTGTAAACATGAGTTCTATTTTAACGTCCCATTGCCCCGTTAGGGACAATAATGCTGCTTGAAGCTCTGACTTACGTCAGATATTATCTTAATATTAAGAAAATGTGAATTTATCATCAAATTGCATTAATTAACTCTGGCAGACACAACAAATCCTGGAATGCCTGAAAGGTAAAAAAAAAAAAAAAAAAAAAGTTATTTTGTACTCACCTTGCGGCTAAGCATTCAATTAAAATCCACACACTTTATAGAAAATGCACACATATTTATTTTAATATCACTAATGAACACACAACACCACCACACGCAATATATAGATATATACACACTAGATATTCAATAGATATTTAATTTTAATCAAATTGATAACTGCCTTAAATGAGTTTCTTTTTAAAAAAAAATAGAACAGAGATCTCTCTCAAATTCAATTGTTCACTGTCACTAAACCGCTTAAACAAGATATTTGGTCTAGGAATTAATTCGTGCGGTTGGTACGCACACATTGAAGCTGTAGTACAAAAACAAAATACATAAATACCTTAAGAAAAATATTGTCCATCGCTAGCCACCACTTTCGCCCATCTGTCAGGCAATGTACGGATTCCGTGGCGAAAGAAGTCCTCATCCTTGGAAGCGATCCAGTCAGAGACCCATGTTTCGATATCTTCTGAAGAAGTAAACCGCTGTCCAATCAAATCGTTGTTCATGCAATCGAACAAGTAGTAGTCCGAAGGAGCAACGTCTGGTGAATACGGCGGGTGGGGTAAAACTTCCCATCCGACATTTTCTAAATAGATTTTGACCGGTTTTGCGACATGTGGGCGAGCGTTATCATGTTGAACAATAAGTTTATCATGTCTGTTCTCCCATTCTGGTCGTGTTCTGGCCAGAGCTTGCTTTAAACGCATTAATTGTCGTCGATAACGTTCTCCATTCATAGTTTCACCCGGTTGCAGCAGATCATAGTACACCACACCTTTCATATCCCACCATATGCACAGCATAACCTTTGCACAGTGAATATCTCGTTTTGGTTGTGATGGTCCTGGTTCACCTGGTTTCACTCAGGCCTTTTTTCGTTTAGGGTTCTCGTAATGGATCCACTTCTCATCACCCGTAATAATTCGATGCAGAAACCCCTTTCTGCTCTGTCGTTGAAGCAGCAATTCGCAAATGGTTTTTCGTCTTTCAACGTCTCTGTCTTTCAATTCATGTGGAACCCAATGTGACATCTTTTGAATCATTCCCATGGCTTTCAAGCGTTTGGAGACTGTTGTTTGATCAACGCCTAATGCTGCTGCAAGTTGTTCCTGCGTTTGACACGAATCCTGCTCGAGCAATGCTGTCAATTCTTCGTCTTGAAAGTTTTTTGGCTGTCCAGCTCGCTCTTGGTCTGCCAAGCCGAAATCACCACTTCTAAACCGTGCAAACCACTTCTGACACGTTCGCTCAGCTAGAGCATGGTCACCATACACTTCCACCAAAATACGATGACTTTCAGTCGCACTTTTCTGCATGTTAAAGTAATGCAGCAGGACACCCCGCAAAAACACTTTATCAGGTGCAAATTGCGCCATGTTCACTTAACTACAAACTGGTATTGTTGACGCTTTAATCCACTGCCCTATACTACGAACTATACGCGATGACAGGGGTTTGCAACACATGTGTGGATACACGGAACTGTGGGACGCTCCGTTCGTTGCGCCATCTCTTGTCCACCCGCACGAATTAATTCCTAGACCAAATATTTAATTTCTTGGTCACTGTAATTCACATCACAGCAAACTTGAGGTTTCCTTGCATAATCCAGGATAATTCTTCCTTTATTCTCTCTCACGTTGGTTAATATTCTCATAAATGTTCACGATGAATTTTCTGGTATAAATAGATTAGCATATTTATAATAGTCCTGCTACATCTTCCATGTCATAACATGATGATTCACTTTCTTGGCATAACACTAACGAGGAAGGTCCATAAACCGTGAGACTTGAATTTTGATGAAAATTAGTGACAAGATTCAGTTCGGGATGCTAAGTAACGTGGTAATAGTCACTCGATGCGCAAATGCTTCGTTGAGCTGCTACACTGACGCCATCTTGAAATCCAATAGACAATGTCCAAGAATACCGTTTTGGCATAAAAATGAAAAAGCTTTTCGTAGACCTGACTTCAACATTGTAAACCGGGATAGGGCATCTATATGTGGGAGTACTTCCAACGCATGATCGCCATCTTGGAAGGCGCCATATTGAATCGCGGTCAAATATGATAAATGGCAAGGGGATCATGTGGGGTATCAAATATCACCGGAATTTACTCCTGAATCCATTTCCGTAAACAATATTTACATATCTGTTTTCAGTTCAGAGTTAAGAGCTCTCTCATCTACAGGAACATATAAAAACTGTGCGAGTTAGATTTGTGTTATGAAACATGGTCGTGCGAGCAAATGCAGGGTTTTATCTAATGCAGTAGTAGTCATTTGATCCACAAGAGCCACTATACCAATAAGATCTTGAGCCTAGTGAGAGAAATCGTTAATTAAATTGAAATGCCTGTAGTGAAAAATGCAATAGCAGTACTGTAACAAATTATACCTATTTCAAAGTGCAATGGAATAGACTGGTGGTAGATGAAACACATGTTTAATAGTACTGACTGGTACTGACGAGCAGAGAATACCAAAGGGATTGTTCAGATATATATTAGAAAATCCACTATAATCAGTAGGTCCAGGTCTTTTTTAGCGTAGCGGGCATAAGTGTGGGACGTTGAACTGAATCAAACCAAAAATCTATTTTAGGCAATTTAACATTGTCCATTATATTGTGTTTCCTTCTCCAATCTTGAAACCTTACGCAAAGACTCTCATTGTTGCAGAATATTGCGTTCCTTTCCAATACTCATACTTGACAACCTATAATTTACCGTGCATATTACGAAGTTAAAATACTTTAATATATTTATTGTCAGTTTGTCTAAATAAAATCGATTTATCGCTAACGCATTGAACAATGAAGGGGATTTAAATTATCAGTTCACAGCCTATTTTTAGAATATACACCAGGAAACTTAGAAATTACTTTTTCTTGTGTCTGTTCTGCTATTAGTGATAAGAGAATGCATACACACCTACTAAGAAGAGATAGCAATAAAGATTGTTACAAGATTCAATATCAAGTTGCAATCCATAAAAAAAAGCCTCTTCTTGCTTTTTCCTTCAATATTAAATAATTAAATATCTGCATCTTTCCATCTTTAACGATAAAACACTCGCTTATAATAAGGGCAAGACTAGTTTTCATATCAAAACTGTGATAAATAACTAATTGTAGCAGGTGTTTCCAGGATTTATTTATTATTTAAATCACGTACTTGACAACTCAAGAAATTCATTTTGGGATTTGTTTATTCATGTGATTGTTCTTTTTTGTGTTTGAAATACTCTATGGGAATGTGGTGAATTTCCCGTTTATTGTACTCCGTACCATTAAAAACTAACAAAGTAGACTTTAGATTATTGACTTTAGACTATTGTTTAGGATATTAAGACATAGCACGCAGAATTTAGAGAGTTTTCCTACAGGCAATAATTGCAACATAAGTGTGCAGTGAGGTGTGTATGGTGTCTTTCTCCGAATGACAAACGGTAGTAGTACAGCAATTTTGGTGCGGGCAAGCGTGTGACGTTAGGTCCTCATTTGTTGGACCAGTGAAACATTCGTTCCGTGCATAAAATGCGAACAATTAATCCAATAAACGTAGTCAACATTTTAGATCAAGCAGTGATGGAAAAATATAGTGTCGTGAGTGAGAATTGGGTAGAAGATAAGACATTTGCAGGTACAGTGCTTGCAATGATAGCAAGCAAATATGATGGCAACATTTCTCTAACAGTGAGTGACACATTAGATGTAGACACTGACATAGAGAGTGAGCGTGAAGATTCCACAAACGAAATGGATTTGGAACATATAACTAGTCCATCAATTAGTGAAAGTGAGCCTTCTATGAGCGAGTATGAGATGTCATCTTCAAGCCGGACTAAATCTGTACGTGTAACAGAAGCTGTCGTTAAAAAGTACAAACAAATTCTGGAGCACGTTGCATTATTGAAAAAGAATGGGAAACGTAACACTGTTGCAGCTGCTGCGAAGAAATTCAAATGCAATACGGCGTTTGTGTATAAGGCTTTGAAATTCCGTAACAAACCTCCTCGCTCTCATGTCCTGTCACTACTAAAATACGAAGTACTAAAAACATTCAACATTTATCGCACTAAAGGACTTACGGTACATTATTATAATTTAAAAGCGTGGATGTTACTGACAGCGAGGAAATTGAACTGTCCATTCAGTGCTTTTCGTGGTTTCATTAACGAATTTAAAAAAGAGTATTCGCTCACTAAGGATTACTCAATTTGTAACGAAGAAAGATGTTGAAAACGAAGGTGAATTACTTGATAATGCCCAAAATTTTGTGATTAAAATTAATAAAATAATACATGAGAAACCGTACAGCAGTGAATGCATCTTTAATACTGATTACTCTAGGATTAAGTACGAAATGACCTCTGGTAGAACTCTGTCAGAAATATGTGAGAAACATATCACAGCAGTCGTTCAGTCTTTGGCCTCGGTTTCCCACGCATATTCCATCCAAATTCACATTTCCCCAGTACGGTGTGTGTGTGTGTGTGTGTGGGTGGGTGGGTGGGTGTGTGGGTGTTTCCAGGAGCCTAAAGACGTGTTTGCACCCGAAGTGAAACAACAGTTAGCTAGACAGACACCTTTCAACATTGTTATTGATGCGAGCAAATCAGGTAAACCCTCTCGGGAAAACGTCAAACGGTGGCTAAAAGACGTGTTTATTCCTGATGTGAAAGAGGATTCCCCGCTGTTGCTTGACTCGTGGAGTGGACAGATGAGTGAAGACGTGCGAGAATCGTTACATGAGAAAAACATTCGTGTTGAAGTTATACCCCCAAAGACCACCAAATTTATTCGGCCTCTTGATGTATACTTTTTTCGGTAATTCGGAGGCTTGAGGATTATTTTCGACATAAATTCATTGTTTCTGGTACACCGAACAAGTTATATGACAGAATGTTTATAACGAAAATGGATTCTGTTGTGTATCATCAATTTTGTGCGCCAGTCCTAAAGGACATGCTTTCATATGCATGGCAAAAATGTGGGTACGTCACAAGAGCAATAGTTGGTTCATTTACAAATGCTCTGGAGAGTATGTTGCAAGTAGAAAATACTGGTCATGAAAATTGTGACGAAAGTGTATTTGTTAAGTGTTTGTACTGATCCATGATGATGTGTGCTAATCACTTCGTTATGGATCTCCATCATCACAACTGAAGAGCAAAAGGTCAGTAGGTTAATATCTCCTTAAGTGCACCAGTTTATATTATTTTTCTGATGATTTATCTATTAATTTTCTAATAACTTCAAGACATGTCCTTGTAACATCATATGTGCCGTTGCACCTAACTTATATTACATCATTAAAGTGCTTATAATTTGTTACAGTGCTGCTATTCCATTTTTCACTACAGGCATTTCAATTTAATTAACTAGGCTCAAGATCTTATTGGTATAGTGGCTCTTGTGGATCAAATGACTACTACTGCATTAGATAAAACCCTGCATTTGCTCGCACGACCATGTTTCATAACACAAATCTAACTCGCACAGTTTTTATATGTTCCTGTAGGTGAGAGTTACGGAAATGGATTCAGGAGTAAATTTCAGTGCTATTTGATACCCCATATGACCCCCTTGCCATTTATCATATTTGACCGCGATTCAATATGGCGCCTTCCAAGATGGCGATCATGCGTTGGAAGTACTCCCACATATAGATGCCCTATCCCGGTTTACAATGTTGAAGTCAGACCTACGAAAAGCTTTTTCATTTTTATGCCAAAACGGTATTCTTGGACATTGCCTATTGGATTTCAAGATGGCGTCGGTGTAGCAGCTCAACGAAGCATTTGCGCATTGAGTGACTATTACCACGTTACTTAGCATCTCGAACTGAATCTTGTCACTAATTTTCATCAAAATTCAACTCTCACGGTTTATGGACCTTCCTCGTAAGTATAATATAGTTTCTTTAGTTGGGATAACTAAATTTGTATTATACCATCGTTTTCGTTATTTTCTGGTGTCACTTAATTTCACTAATTGTAAACATGTGAAGCACTATACAAATGTAGTTTGAAACTTTTCAGTCAAATATATTTTATAGCTTCTGCTATAATTAATAAGAGTTTAGAATCCATGTTCGCGAAGATTAATAGTGATCAAGTATCACTGTAGTATGTGGTTCCGATAACAGTGAAGCTTCAACTAACTAAATTTTTTTTCTCTCCTTTGCTTTTGTTACACACACTAAAGCTAGTTTTTACCAAAACTCGCCTCCTTCACGGGCTTTCAAAAGTTTTTTTTTTTCATTGTCAGAGGATAGCGGGACTTTCTTTCCACAATAAGGGTTGCTTGCGAGAGGCTTGACGGGTGTATTCCTCTAGCGATTACTGTTTGTTTTTCGAATGTAAACAACCTCTCTCAGCGACCGATATCCTTTTCTGTTTACATTTATAATTAATGATATTACCGATTAACTAATTACAATTGACATGTAACAAAAGTTGAAAACCAATATTTAAATATCCTATTTTACATTTATAAACTTGGGTGGAGTTGACATTGTTAAAAAAACAGAAAAAAAATACAAAATAACTTGTTGGTGGTAGACAATTGTCTTCTGCTACCCTTCATCACACTCCAAGGCATCCCGGGAGTGCCAGAATCAACATACTGAGTTTAAAATTAAGCAAAGAATAGCAACCTGCCAAAATAGCTATTCTATAAGAATAAACGGGTAAGGAACGCGATTCTATATACTAATATAACTATATCGGATATTTCCAAGAATAGTTATAGGTTGGAATTTATATTCAAAAATATATTTAATATACCAATACCTTCTGGTAACCCTGGAACAGTATGAAAATTGAATTGATGAAGGTTCGCTGACTGGCAGCCAGAACCGTTGAACCATCCCCACCGGAGAGGTAGCGATTCCATTAAAAGTGTGAAAATCGCGGTCAGTGAAACAATTTCTCACGTATTGTATTTGAAAATTCGTATCTAGGTGTGTATAGTTTAACAGAAGATTGCTCAGCGACTTTCTGTCGCCAATTTTGTTTTGTCCATCCTTAGAATTTCTTTCCTTTTCTTACAATATATTTCTATAATAGTTATAACACATTAAAAGAATCTTGTTTATAGCATTTTCTAGATACTATAGGCTGGCAATATTTGGTACTGTAGAGTTCACTAACCTCTATCTCCCTGAAGTTTCAAAATTTATACAGAACTTTCCACAAATATACAAAAAAAGCAGTTTTCTGTTATGCCACTAAACTAAATGAAATTTAAAATAAAATAAAATAATATCAGAATGATTAGCTTGAAATCTAATGTATATAAAATAACTAAACTAATTATATATATATATATATATATATATATATATATATATATATATATATATATATATATATATATATATATATTAAATCTGAATATAAAATTTAGATTGCTTATACAAATTTTATGAATAATAAAAATAAAAGTAAATAAAATATCTCTGTTAAGCTTGCTCATAACAATCGTATAAATAAAACTTGCCGATGAGATAATTTTATCTATTTGAGAGGAAACTGTTAGACATAGTACAAAGAGATTGCTTGTGAGTGTTGCGATGATGGAATGATTTATGGCAATGTGACAAACGATACTGGGGAAGAATTTACATGTTGATAGTACTGGTAAGAAAACTATGGTTAAATGTAGGGATTAACATATTTTATGTACATTCTAACGTGTTGATAATCTTCGAATTTTAAAATTTGCTAATAAAAGTTTGTAGAATATTTCCGGTTCTCTCTCAGATTTAATGTTTATAGTATACTTATGATAGCAAGTTTAAAGTTTGCATGTACAGATATTTAAGACACTGCGTTTATTATTAAGATCCAAAAATTAGAGAGAAAAATCTTAGCGTAGGAACATAGGAAATTGGTGACAGAATATGTTTAACTTAATTTTGCCTAATAAAATACTAGTTCTGGTTCGAGAAGAATGTTATAACATAACATTAGGTAGGATACGAAAATTGGTAATTTGTAATCCAACAGAATGTAATTGGTAGTTCATGCTCTGACCAACAAATTCCTCTATTCGCATGATCTACAAAAATCCGCGAAGACGAACATGCAAGAATAGCATCAGAGAAAAAACAAAAAAAATGGAGGTTATAGAGAGACTAGTAATTTTGTTAAGCATCAACGGATGGTTTTAGTCAAAGGAAACAGCCAAAGAAACCAAAAGAGAGGTCGATTTTGTAGTTATTGCAATGGATGAATATTGAAGTATTCTGTTTGCTTGGGTCTTAAAAAATAACGAACACGGGAATTAAACCCATCACCTTTTATCATAGAAATAAAGTCTTATAAAAGTTTTTACGAAGTTCTTGAAATGTATAAAGATTTTCAGTATATAACAAATTTCCTTCGTACACAAAATGGCCTCGGAATAAAGCTAAATCAAGAAGTAATAGATAGATAATAGACAAATATCGAGGATACTCCGTAACTCCGGGAGTTGGTGATTAAGGGATATCTCCTTCGCTCATAGCAGCTTCGGGAGACAGTTTCAAAGGAAATCTCCATAGCGCATGGCGGCCCCAGAAGAAGGTATTAATAGGTAAGTGATCAGCGATGTACTGATAGTTTCCTCGTCTCGTACTCGTTGTCTTCTTTTATTGGCATCATCTTGGAGGGAGGACCCATGAGGGGAGGTAGACCTTCGTGGTTTTTCCGAATCCTCTTTGTGTCTTCCTGGTGGCCTTCTTCCGTCGTCTCCTCTTGTTTGTGTATGAGCGAAAAACATGTGTTCGTAGTAAAAACATGTGGTTGCTGTGCGTGAGGACATGGAACCTTCCAGTATACAAAAATTAAATCAATTTTCCAGTTTTATGTCCAACAATAACGTAGTGGTGGCAAATGTTGACTAGAGGCAGATCTAGCCAGGGGCCGGGGAGCCCTAGGCCACCCCCAGTTTTTTGAGTGTCAAAAATAATTGAAGATTTTACTTATATATTTTTGAAACTTGGGTTCTGGGTGGCCACCTTGTTTTTACCTTCTAGATTTGCCTCTGATGGAGACGGATGATTAATGAAAATGGATGATTATGAAAGAATTGGTGGAATGAGAATAGGAGAGGAAACGGAAGAATCTTGAGAAAACCCACAAACACGATGTTGTTCACCACACAAAATCACATAGCCTGGAATCGAACTAGTGACCCTGCGTTGTAGCATTCTACTATTGAGCCATTCAATAAAAGAGGCTAGATTTATCCGCTGGTTGAACAAATCAAGAAAACTTCAGATCAGGAAACGAAATTGTCAGAAACTAACAAAACTTTTCTTTGTTCATTTCATCAATCAACATTTCATTAACAGCTGTATAAAATGGTATGAGTTATGAAATTACAAAAATTCAAGAAAGATAGTGATTTAGTTTCTTTTTCGGACGATTTTCTTAAAAGCAACTGTTAAAAAATAAAACGTTCTTTAAAATAATGCAAGTAATAAAATATCATACAACTACAAAATTTTAAAAAAATATTTGTTTTTAATTTTAGTAACACTAAGTAAGTACTTATGAAGAAATGCTAGTGGAGTTTCTTGCAGTGTTAATAACATTAATAGTGTTAATGCACAGTTAACACGACATAATTACTAGAAATAAGTTTGCTTTTAAAAAACTAAAATGTTAAAAGCTATGAATATAAATTTTTCTTTATGTAACTTAGATTTCTATATTATCTAAAACAAAGACAAAAAATTTAGAGGTGAAACATCTATTGCTGGATTTTGTAAAGTCAGTTGCATTTTTTTTATTCTTGCAAGATATAGTAATATTGGCAAGAGAGAATGGACTCAAACTACATTTTGCACGAAGAAAATTAACACAATCATGTAACTGCTCATTTATTAATGAACTGTATGTAGAATAAATAGAAACAGAAAACAAACTGCTATATTGCTTTCAATGGATGATAAGAAAAAGAGAGTTAATAACACGTAGCAGTATAATGTGTTCACCACGTGAAGGAATTTAGTTTCTATGTCGTGACATTTTCTCAAGTAGTATTGAAACCAGAATCGATAGTAGACTTACACCACTTACACTTTCAATAGAGAATTAGATTTGAGATGGAATATATTGTAATATTCCTTGAATTAATACACTGGTTTTTCCTTCACTTTTTTATTATAAAAGATTCTATACAATTTATACTCTAGATTACAAATAAGTATAATTTCTCTAATAGTTCTTTCCTCTATAAGTTCGACCTCTTGCCCACAGCAGCTTGGAGGTTTAGTATTTGTTGGTTAGAAACGACCCTGCCCATTGTAGCTGAGTCTAAAGAAATATCTTGCCCGATGCAGCTCAGAGGTACGGTAATATCTCTTGCCCGATGCAGCGCGGAAATAGGTGAGAATACTTCTTGCCCGTTGTAGTTTAGAGAAGTCTCTCCCGCCCAATGCAGCTTGAAGAGATGGATAGGCTGTGACCAGTTGATAACATGTTTTCTACCTCGAGGGGTCCGCTTTTATAGCCAGTTTTCGAGATGGAACCTGTGGAGGGGTTGAAGGGGTCTCTTCGTATCTTTTCGTGTTCTCTCGGAGGAGGCATTCGTCGGCTGCTTGTGCCGAAGCACATAGTGTGGTTTACTCATATGAGAAGATATTGCAATATTCTCTGAATGCTTAATTGATTGCAGTAAAACGTTTATCTATTACCGTTCTATTTAGTATCTACTGTCGTTACCAATCACCGTTTTCACTCTACAGCTATCAACGATAAATCTGGGAGTCCTTGATTTCTGCCATTGCCAGTTTGAGTGGAGGGTTAAGAGGGAAGGTGATACCTATTCTTAGGATCGATTACATAAACACCGCTTCACGCTATCTCTGCTAATTTATTCTCTATGTAGGTAAATATTGAAACTGGAAGTTATAGTAGATTTTACTTGTAGTTTTAGCAGAGAGTTAAGGGTTGAAGTGAAATGTATTCGGGACGGTTAATTTATTCCAGGAAACCGCTTTTCGTATATCTATGATCGTTTTTGATCAAAAATGATTAGCGTTACAACCAGAAATATTTGATCTCTACACTTCTCGCTTGAATATCGCTTCCAATAACAAATTCAAATGCTAAACTTTTGACTCTGTGGCCAAAACTGATAGTGATAGATCAAGTTGTTCTTCAGACTCTTTGTATTCAGGGTGGGCGGGCAGAGTACATATCTAAAGGAGTGTTGGATGGTTACTCCTTAAAAATAAATTACAGTAAATTACTATTAACTATTTTTTCTACAAAAAGAATAATCACAACAAACTGAGCAAGGACATGTGATAATATACAGGGTGTTTCAAAAGAACACCGACAACGTTCGGGAGGTGATTCCTGACACCAAGATAAGACAAAAAGTATAAACCGATTTGGGTGTGCAAATGTTTCCTTTCGGAGTTATAGGCTGCCGAAAACATAAGAAAGGTAATTTTACACGTGCATAGCCCCAAAACTATGGGACCTACTGTAGTCAGGTCAAGACTTAACTTAGGAACTAGTATGTGTGATATCCAAATATCCAAGTTTCACAATCCTGTGGTACTTCCGCAACAATTTTTTTTATACAGGTAGTTGGTGAGTACTTTAAATTATATGCTCGAAGCAAAAAACTCTCCATAAAAATTGTTGCGTGAGTACCTTAGGATTCTGAAACGTATTTTTGGATAGCACACATATTAGTTCCAAAGTGAAGTCATTACCCGACTACGGTAGCTTCCATAGTTTTGGAGCTATGGACTTTAAAAGTTCCATTTTTTCATGTTTCCGGCAGCCTATAACTCCGAAAGGAAGCATTTGTGCACCCAGTTTGGTCTATATTTTTTTGTCTTATCATGGAATCAGGAATCACCACACAAGCATTGTCGATGTTGTTTTGAAACACCCTGTATATAAAACACAGAATCACGTAACGGTTTCAACACAATAACTGTTACGTGATCCAGTGTCTATATATATTATCATATAGCCTTGCTCAGTTTCTTGTGCTTAGTTTGACAATATGAAAACAAAACTTCTAGAATAGTTAAAAAGAATAACTGAAGAAATCAAAAGCTAATATAATTTTTAAAGATGTGAAACATTAAATTTATCATCGGACCGAGTATAACTATTTTAGAGACCATAGATGTAACTTATCAAATACAAATTGGCAATTGATATCCAGGTTAAATTTTTGCTAGACTAACTGTATCAAATGAATAGAAGTCATACACGTGGCTTATTCAGTCCAAAAACTCGATAAATTACAAAGCTCGTTTAATCTCATTATATAACAAATACCTTGGACAAAATAATAGATTACTTCGATATAATACGTTAACATCTAACTTTCCCCAAATGGGCTGCCTTTCCGCACTGGGTTAATTTTTGACTATAGGCCTACTCCAACATAGCCAATTTACCTGTAAAAACTAACATTAATGAAATAAGGAATAAATACATTTCTAACTAAATATATTTCTCTGAAATCCTTTCAGCAAATTTCAATGTTAAACCTGGTATTTATTATCGGCAAAGAAAAAAGATCTACAAAGAACACCCAGTATTCTTAATTTATATGAAGGAGGGACGTCAGAAAGCTTTCCTCTTTTATAATCAATCTGACAGTCTCTGAGCTCAGCTCCGCCAGTTGATGAAGGAAGCTTACATTAAGCCATACAATAAGAAATAGTTTAACAGTGCCACGTGGTATTGACATGAGACCACGCTGTCTGAGAAACAAATTAAGAACGCCTTAAAGTTTCCTTCTTTTCATATCGTGATTCGGAAAAACGTTTTAAGGTACTGAATAATACATGCAATTTTACAGGGTGGTCCAAAAGTAGGTCTCATAATATTGGTAGCCATTGGGGTTTGTTATTGCAAATATGGAAATATGAACTATGTTCTTTGGTTCTTATAGTGATATTACTCAGAAAATTCATGTACTGTCGAAAGAACTTACGAATCTTGTTCTGTTCTATGTGAATATTTGCAGGTACTTTTACACGTTTTGAAAATGTTTAATTACGGTTATACTTTTACTGAAATAATAAATACAATAGTTTTAAAAACACGGCTTGCGGTTTTACATATACAAATGGACGTATATGAAAAGCTTAATCAAAAATTGTAATGACAAATGTTATAATATATTATAATTTACAGTATTTCTACAAACAGTTACTATCACCAGTTATGATTTTGTTACTATGACACAATTGAATCTTTTTCACACACTTAAACACAATTGATAGCGAAGTTTTAAATTTTAGACAGTTAAAATATTGAAGAAGAAAATAATTGAGAATCAAGCGAACTGCAGTCCAGTGTTAAAATTGTGTACTATGAATGGTTGCTTTTACGTTCTTATTGCTTCTTCTTTCATTGATACTTCCCATTTTTCATAATGTTTTTTTACTGAGCTTCAGCTAGGTCGGTCTGTCTTTTCCCCCTTTTCATAACTGTGAAAATTAAATTCAACTGAGAGGTAAATATAGTTTGAAAATTTTATATTAATATTTAGTTCCATACATGATTCTCTCGGAAACTAACTAAGCCCTAAACTATGGAACCAAGAACTTTATAGCCGCGTTCACAAAAAGCTCTCTCTTGACTTCTATCCTTAGCCAACTTGATCCAGTTTCTACTTTGTATTCCTCTTTCTGCGAGATCCATCTTAATATTGTTCTCCTATCTGCGCCTAAGTCTTCCTAATGGTCGGTTTCTGATTGATCTTCCAGTTAAAACTATGAAAGCGTTCCTATTTTCTTCCATTCTGGCTACATGACCTGACTACTTGAGCCTCCTAGACTTGATTACCCTCACAATAGTTAATGGTATAAATTATGGAGATCTTCGTTAAGGAATTTCCGCTATTCCCCATCCCCGTTCATCTTGAGTCAGAATACTCGTCCCAAGATTTTATTCTCAAAAACTTAGTCTGCATTCTTCTCTCACAAATGAAGGTCAAACAAGTTGTCAGTAAAATCTGATTGACACATAGCACATCTGATAGAGCAACATAAGAAATGAAAATGAGCAAAATTTAAGGTGCTATGGAACAGAAGGATAGGAGCTACGGGGCTTCAATATTTGAGTATTCAAAAAAAATTATATCATGGAATTAGGTACTTTTAAACTGTTAAAGCATCTTGAAAACCGTTAAAGCAATAAAAACAAAAGCTGCACAATATAATGAGAATAAAATGCCCTAACGAAAACTACAAACAGCGTTGCCATAGATGAAGCAGTGTTGCCAACTCAGCATAAAAATATTTTGTTTAAAATATCACCATATACAAGTGTGCATATATTTAAAATGCACTATTAACACTAAACATAACAGTGAAGTGTAGTGGTACAGTGTTTCACACCGTTGGAGCTACGTGTGCTGAAAATGTAACTTTGCATTTAAAAAATTGCGACAACTAACGCCGTGCAGTTAGGCCACCCAATATACACCTTCTTATCCCATAATCGTGTCAGGTAAAGAGACCTCCTATTTCTCCTCCTTTCTTCTCTCCCATACTAAAATTACCTAACAACATGAGCGCAATTCTAATTTCAAGCTACACATATTTTAGTTTCGATAAAATGAAATAATAAAACCGAGACGAAACAAGATTCATAAGTTGATGTAGGGAGAAACTGAAACACACACAATGAAAAGTTAAAACCTATGAATGTCTATTACACAGAGATTCAAAACTGAGGCAGAGAGCGAGAGAGAGTCATTATCATTATGTCACTTTCATAATGAGTAGCATACCCGATTTACAGTAGACCTGTATATCTCCGAGACACATTTAGGATAGTGTCAAAAGTTTAACACACATGCTTTGTTACCGCGAGATTCGGTTGCAAATTCGGTAGTGTTCATTGGACGTACTGATCCAAAATACATTCTAATATACCCAGTTGATAGCGTTAGTCATATCCTCCATTTCGGACTAATAATGCAAACTGAACAAAAAAAAAAAAAAAAACGAAACGAAACGAAAAGAAAAAAGAAAGAGAAAAATTGAAGAGTGCTATTTTATTGCTAAATTTCTATCAGAAATACCCTATATTAAAAGTCCAAACTGTATCGTAATGAAAAGTTACAAATGTTGGAAAGTAAATGTTATGTTCCTCATAGATGTAGCATGTTTCAAATTTTAACGTGAATAAAACACATTGAATTATAGGATGGAAGCAAATTTTGTGTCGAAGTAGTATAAATAAAATTCTATTTTCAAATAAATAAAGAGGTTACCATTTTCTAGTCTTTTCCGAAGATTTCTGTTCCGAACATCCAGCATTGATTTCATGCCTTCCAGATATAACGTAATTTGCACAGATAGAATGAACACGCTAAGAGCTCAAATGGATCATCGTGTCAGTCGGATGATGTAGACCAGTGGTGTCCAATTATAATCAGCCTGAGGACCATAACCATCTCTACTAGTAAAGTGGAGGGCCGCAGCTAAATATAATAATAATAATAATAATAATAATAATAATTATTATTATTATTATTATTATTATTATTATTATTATTATTATTATTATTATTATTATTATTATTATTATTATTATTACACTACAAAAGAAAAATATAAAAAAGGTATTTGAAATATTACTTATTCAATCTGTGACAAATGAGGGTGACTAGCAGCGTTTACAAGGGTTGCGATATCTACATCCATTCCTGTTGTTGTGAGCCACAGGAGATGTTAAAGGAAAGAATTTCCAAGGCAGTTTCTGAAGCGATTCTTCACAATTTTCATGGTGGTAAATGTACTTTCACACAAATAAGTACTATCAAACATTGACACTCTTTTCGCACCAAACTCACAGCTTTTAGGGAAAGCTGTTGTCGTGGATGCCCGCGCCCTTTTTGTTGTACAGAAGCGCTAAATGGATGCGTTATTTCAAAAGAAGAGTGGAAACATTAAACGAATGAATAAATATAAATGAAAATACTATCAGCAATAAAAATCGTGAATCGTGAAAGCTTTGTGGGCCGTAGAAAACTGCTTGGCGGGCCGCCATTTGGACAGCCCTGATGTAGACCATCACTGGGTCGAGGATTCAAATTCGTAGTGACCCGGTAATTCGACTGAGACTCGGTAACCCAGAGGATAAAAAAGAGATTTTACTTATTTCCGTGTGTCTAAACAGTATTTCTGTCAGAGATGACTAGCAGTAGGGATGTTATCGCCAGAGCATGAAGAACACGACGCTCAAGTTCCCAATTAATTAGATTCTCCAGACCAGATATATAGCGCTCTTTCTCCGTTTTAACTTTGGAACATGAAGTGTGTGTGTATGTGAAAAAAGAGAGGGGGAGAAGTGAAGGATGCAAAGACAGAATAGGGAAACGTCAGGAAAGAGAGAGAGAGAGGGGACAAATATAAATATGAAACATACTTATCATTGCAGTGTATGATGTAGATCGCACACACTGTTTACTGAAATTATCGCCAGTGATGCTTTGTAAGTTCTCCATCATAAGATGAATTTCTGTTTGCAGCCATTATTTTACGCGATAAAAAACATACTACCTGATGGAAAATCGAACCAAGATTTTCCATTTGGAAGTCTAGCGCGCTACCACTACAACACCGATTGCTTTAACCAAACTTTGTTTAACAAATATGTAGTGTTTCCTTCTGAGAACGATAACACGAAAAGTGTATACTGTAGATCAATGATATTTTTTGGAATGTTCTGGTAATTCCCTTTCCCTTTTCAAACCAACATTCGTAAATCGTTTCTATCATGATATAGGTGTTTACGCCCACATTTTTATGTATTTCTTGTCCAGTATGATAAGTCGATTCTTCACAATCACTTTGTAAATAATTAACTTTAGCGTGAACAGGATTTGAACCTATGATAGATAGCTGTATTAGTCATAAGGTCATTACGTTACCCCTACACTACCGGGCTACCTGAAATTACGACCCAAATATTACTTAGTTTAACCCTGATCTTCGGAATGAAACGGCTTCTTCCTCTAATGTTATTTGCACCAAACTGCACAACGAAATTCATTTATTTGAAGGCCTAGAGAGAAATTAATGCCCACTAATAAAGGAAAAACAGAATTTAGGAAAAAATAGAGAAATAAAACATATTTTGCAGTAATTTCACCGTGTAAGTTCAAAAGTACGCAAGTAATAATAATAATAATAATAATAATAATAATAATAATAATAATAATAATAATAATAATAATAATAATAATAATAACCTACATTATAAAATTGAAAGTAACTATGTTTGTGGCTCCTAATCTCTTGAACCACCCAACCGATCTTATGATGGAGAACTTACAAAGCATCACTGGCGATAATTTCAGTAAACAGTGTGTGCGGTCTACATCATACACTGCAATGATAAGTATGTTTCATATTTATATTTGTCCCCCCTTCCTCTCTTTCTTGACGTTTCCCTATCCTGTCTTTGCAATCCTTCACTTTCCCCCTCTCTTTCTTTCACATACACACGCACTTCATGTTCCAAAGTTAAAACGGAGCAAGAGCGCTATATACCTGGTCTGGAGAATCTAATTAACTGGGAACTTCAGTGTCGTGTTTTTCATGCTCTAGCGATAACATCCCTACTCCTGGTCACCTCCGACAGAAATACTGTTTAGACACACGGAAATAAGTAAAATCTCTTTTTTATCCTCTGGGTTACCGAGTCTCAGTCGAATTACCGGGTCATTACGAATTTGAATCCTCGACCCAGTGATGGTCTACATCATCCGACTGACACGATGATCCATTTGAGCTCTTAGCGTGTTCATTCTATCTGTGCAAATTACGTTATATCTGGAAGGCATGAAATCAATGCTGGATGTTCGGAACAGATAAATCTTCGGAAAAGACTAGAAAATGGTAACCTCTTTATTTATTTGAAAATAGAATTTTATTTATACTAGTTCGACACAAAATTTGTTTCCATCCTATAATTCAATGTGTTTTATTCACGTTAAAATTTGAAACATGCTACATCTATGACGAACATAACATTTGCTTTCCAACATTTGTAACTTTTCATTACGATACAATTTGGACTTTTAATATAGGGTATTTCTAATAGAAATTTAGCAGTAAAATAGCACTCTTCAATTTTCTCTTTCTTTCTTTCTTTTTCTTTTCGTTTCGTTTTATTTTTTTTTCAGTTTACATTATTAGTCCGAAATGGAGGATATGACTAACGCTATCAACTGGGTATATTAGAATGTATTTTGGATCAGTACGTCCAATGAACACTACCGAATTTGCAATCGAACCTCGTGGTAACAAAGCATTTGTGTTAAACTTTTGACATTATCCTAAGTGTGTCTCGGAGATATACAGGTCTACTGTAAATCGGGTATGCTACTCATTATGAAAGTGACATAATGAATGTTTAAACCATCCTCTATATATAGTTCTGAAAAAATATGTGAAAACAAACGTTATTTCTACATTACTGTTGGATTTCTGGAAACGGAACTTTATAATGTTAGGTTCTTTTCTTACTACGTTTGAATTCCACAGTTTTATCTGTTCTCCCTTTTATTTTCTTCTTCTCTCTCTCTCTCTCTCTCTCTCTCTCGCTCTTGCTCTCTGCCTCATTTTTGAATCTCTGTGTAATAGACATCCATTGGTTTCAACTCTTCATTGTGTGTGTTTCAGTTTCTCCCTACATCAACTTATGAATCTTGTTTCGTCTCGGTTTTGTTATTTCATTTTATCGAAACTAATACATGTGTAGTTTGAAATTAGAATTGCATGTTAGGTAATTTTAGTATGGGAGAGAAGAAAGGAGGAGAAATAGGGGGTCTCTTTACCTGGCACGATTATGGGATAAGAAGGTGTATATTGGGTGGCCTACCTGCACGGCGTTAGCTGTCACAATTTTTGGATACGGAGTGTACAATGGAGAAGTCTGATATGTGGCAACAGATGGTAATAAAGGAATTTGGGTCTCAAACTATGCATTTAGTTCGCATGCATAACACCGAAAGCATAAGATAGCTAAATGTCAGCAGTGTCACAAAATATTGATGCATTTGGAGAATGAAACTAAGTGAGAATGAAACTTTTTACTTCCTTCATTAGCTCCGAAGCTACGGGACCTATAGTGTAAAGTGGGATCCGAACAATTCTGAAAGAGAAAGATAACAATGAATTGTAAGGTGAAAACAACAACAAAAACATCTCCGAGGAGGGATTAGAACCCGCGATCCCTAATACTGTATGTCGATTAGGTGGCCTTCTAGACCACACGGCTATCCGAGTCGCCTAAAAACGAAATATTAATACGGAATTATCTCCTCTCCGTTTTCAGATGTTGAATATTTCTTTTATTCAGCAATAATCTCTCTGTCTCTCATCGCTGCTACCAGGTAGCGATGATTGTCACACGCTGTTCCTCTGAACGACTGAACATCAATTATACTAGCCTGTCGTCGCGAATTCTGTCGAGGAATTTGAAACTTAAAATATACAAAACGATAATCATGCCTGTAGTTCTGTATGGCTGCGAAACATGGACACTTACTCTGAGGGGAGAACATAGACTGAAAGTATTTGAGAACAAGATCCTGAGACGAATATTCGGACTCAAGAGGAACGGGAATGGGGAATGGCGGAAACTTCATAACGAGGAACTACATAATTTATATGGTTTACCCAACATTGTTAGGGTCGTCAAGTCTAGGAGGCTTAGATGGGCGGGTCATGTAGCTAGAATGGAAGAAAGTAGAGACGCTTTCAAAGTCTTCATTGGAAGACCAATCGGAAAACGACCATTAGGAAGACCTAGGCGCAGATGGGAGGACAATATTAAGATGGATCTCGCAGAGATTGGAATACAGAGTAGAAACTGGATGCAGTTAGCTAAGGATAGAAGTCAGTGGAGAGCTTTTGTGAACGCGGCATTGAACCTCCGGGTTCCATAGGCCATAGAGTTAGTTAGTTAGTTTTCTATCTACTAAAACGTAATCAATTTGTTGATGTGCTTTTTCCTTTGGCAAATATCAACGTCGCAATGTGAGAATTTTTTACTCTTTACGATAAGGATTTTGGATGTTGCAAAGTTAACGAATATAACGGCATTGTCATTATTTTCCAGAAGACTTTCATTCGCTACAATCGGTTTCAAAATATCCTCTCGTCAAACTTTCGCATTGAATTCTCCTAATAGAATTTTCATATGGTATCGCGGGAGTTGGTCAAATATCTGTTCTACTTCTTCGTAAAAACTATCTTTTATATCGTCACCCTTATCTTTTGTTGGCGCTTGTACATTTAGAACAATATCACATCACTGACCCTTAAGAGTAATAAAAGAAAGTCCGCCATTAACAAATTCAATCCGTTTAAATTCTGGTATTACCTAAGTATTCGTTTGTGAATGAAAAATCCTGTTCCTAGTTGCTGATTTTTATTTCCATCCCCATAACGAACGTAAAATTTCCGGACTTTTTACTGCTCCCTTTCCTTCCTATCTAATTTTCTGAACTAATACTAGGTCTATCCTATATTTCTCTAACTCACTAGTTACGGATTTTAACGTACATACATCATAAAGACTTCCTATATTCCATAGTCCAAATCTTATGTCGATTTTACTTTAATGGGGTCATGCCAAGTTATCAGTCCTGGTCCGATGCTTCTGTGAATATTTCTGAACAAATGCCATTTTTTGACAGGATAAGGTCGTTAGCCTCATTCCAAACCTTTAAGCTCATAAATTGTCGTCTGTACACGACTCCTTATTCAATATATTCAGGCAGGTAGACATCCCAAAATGTAAGGAGAGGCCGGTAGAAGTTATGGGGACAGATCCAACCATATTATAGTTCATTTGCAAGCCTACCGTGAAAATTTTAGGGGAGACCGGTCCCTCTAGATCCTTCGTGGATATGGGCCTGGATTTGTTCATAGCTAACCTCTATATCTAGAGATATTCTCCTCGATCAACTACTTGAGAACATGCCATCCCGTGATGACAGGAACCCGAGTAAAGGTAACACGATGGCTTGATAAAAATGAAATATTATACACAAAAAATAAATTATACTCTTACGTATTGTAAATCAGCGACTGGTCTACGGCTCATGGGTTAAAATTAAATGCAACAAAATCGCAGTGCATCTTAATTGGCTCTCCAAGAATTCTCTCTTCTATTAATATCTATCAACTCCCGAATATTAAATTGTCCAATACTGTTATTCCATTCTCCACAACTGTCAAAAATTTGGGAGTCATACTAAATCAAAATCTCTCCTGGTCAGATCAAATAAATGCAGTTTGTAAGAGAGCATTTGGTGCCCTGCATACGTTAAATCGACTAAGAAATTTCTTACCAATATCTCTGAAGATCAAACTTGTCAAGGTACTGGTGTTTCCACATCTTGACTATTGCGACTCAGTCTATTCTGATCTAACAGAAAATCAATCAAAGCGCTTGCAAAGAGTGCAAAATGCATGCGTTAGATTTATTTTCAATATAACTTACAGGGAACATCTCACATCCTTTTATAAAAAACTGTCATGGCTGACGTTAGTTAGAAGAAGAAATTTACATAATCTTACCCTATTGTACAAAATACTTACTACGTCAGAACCATCGTATCTTGCCCGTAGATTTTTATATTTATCAGACTTTCATACTAGAAGCACAAGATCACAAGATAATTTCTTACTCTCCATACCCAATCACAATTCTGATTCATGCTCAAAATCCTTCACAGTAAGTACTACACGCCTCTGGAACAGTTTACCTCAATTAATACACAACGTTTCCACAGTTGCCAAATTTAAAAAATCCGTAAATTCCCTTCTCTTAAGTAAAGATAAGGATACTGGTAGCTCATGAGTCATCTTCGTTTTACGAGATTATTAATAACCCACATATGAACACACAACCAATAGGTAACCTATGCTAATTTGTATAGCTTATATATTCATAGTTCTGGTACCGCTACATGATATATGCATTTTAAGTTTCTCCATGTTATTTTGTTTCCTATATTGTATGTTATTTTCAATTTTTGTTTTTGAAGTGTTTAACTACTTTTTTACTTCAGTGGTATAATCTTTTTTTATCTGGTTCAATACTTTTCTTTTGTAATTGTTAATATTTTCTATATATTGGTGCTTTTTTTTTAAAAAAAAAAAAGAATGTATGCACGTGGTTAAGTGCTCGGAGAAGGCTCGCCACGTAAAAGAAGTCATAAATAAATAAATAAATAAATAAATTTATTCATTTTAATGTTCTTATTTTATAATAAATTTAGCTGATTCGATATTACTTCTGGTAGCTCATTAGAAACTTGAGAAATTACCACTACTGGCTATGCGGATTGTGCCCATTTAAGGTGAGGATTTGTTTTAAAACTTTTGAAACTGTGTCATTCTTTTGTGTATGCCCTGTATATATGACTAGGGTTGGCTGAGATAAAGGCGTTTCTATAAGTATAAAATGGGAAAAAAATATTGCGCATAATACAAAAAATGTTAGATGCAGAACTTAATAAACTTCCGAAGCACAGCAACTAAATAATTAAAAGACCCAAGAAATTCTTCATTACGAAACTCATTAATTATTTTCCTTCTAAATCGAATTATTTACAGTTTCTGATTCCCTTTTCTGTAAAAGTTTTCTGTTTACTTCAAACTCTCTCATCTTCTATTACGATATTTTTATGTTTTTTGCTAGAGAACAAATTTGAATAGCGTATTTGTAAAACAACGCTCTATTTTCATTAAGTGGGTAGGAAGAGTACGAAAATAAAAATTAAAAAACGAGACCTTCAGGTACAACCCTTCTTCGTTAAGATGAAACGTTGAACTCATTAATCTTTTAATTACGTCTTCCGAATATGAACTTATTACATTTCAAAACACAAAAAATACTACGCTGTTCAAAAGAGAGGTTATGACGCTCTTATGGAATTTTAATTATGATTTTTTTTTTTACAACAGAAAGGTTTCAGACTACTTTCCATCATCTGAACTTATTAGTGACTTTTTTTTTTAGGAAAGAAAATGGAGAGGATATACATTAAGATAAAATTATGAGAGAAATTGATGTTAAATGACTCTCTAGTTTCACTTCAGCATTTTTTTCTGACTTTTCTTTGCACCTATATTCGTGTAACCTACCAAATGTTGTCAGCGTGGGAGAGAAGTCAGAAATTGAAATAACTTATTACAATTATTATTATTATTATTATTATTATTATTATTATTATTATTATTATTATTATTATTATTATTATTATTATTATTATTATTATTATTACAAGTAGTAATAGTAGTAGTAGTAGTACAAGTAGCAGTAGCAGTAATAGTAGTAGTAGAAGAAGAAGAGACTTAATTATAACTAGAGACCGGATGTTAGGCAAAATGCCTATTCTTTGATATTAAAAATATGATCAAAACTAACGTTTTAAAGTTTATATGGAGGTTATAGTTTCAATTTAAGCCAATTTTATTTTGCCTATTTCGCCCATTCCTGCCTAAATAATTGCTATAGTGCCTAGTGTTGCCCATTCTAGGCATTTTCTTCAAAGTAAGACTTTATTGGGGAAAAATGTATAATTTAGTATTTCAAAAAAGGATTCTGCCTGTCACGAGAAATATGTGTTCTTTGTAGTGATAAGATGTAAAACTTTGGAGTACTATGTGCAGTGATAAAATGCTGCAAAACTTTGGACTGCTGTGTGTATAGATAAGTGTATAAAATTTGGACTGTTATGTGTGGTTATAAAATGCTGTAGAGAATTGTGACATGTTGTCACAATAAAATTTAGTTTTTCTTTTTAAAAAAGTAGAGAAGAAAAAAATGTAAAGGAAAAGTTCCGTAAGTCATTGTAAATCGAATGGTGAGTTGCAATTGTTTCGCATTTCCGATAATAGATGGCAGTGTTCTTCACTCAAGGTTCGTTGCGCGAACCTGTTTCCCTCCCCTCCTTTTTCACCTTGTTGTGTGTGTAGCGGAAACTGCCGTGTCATTCACGGAAGGATTATTAGTTGGGTTAACATCGCTAGCTGATTCTTGGATTACTCGTACTAGTTGATTTCGCTCGTTGATAGCTGTATCTACGTTCTTCGTTTTTCTTTTAGCATTGAAGTTTGTAGTTTGAAGCTTTCGTACAAAGTTGTGCATTGAAAGTTTTGTGTTAAATGGAGTGATGATAAAGAGCAAAAGTAGTATGATTCTAGTGTCTTTTGGGAGGAAAAACCAAGATATTGAATTGGTGTGGAGTACAAAATGTTGCCTTTGTCATACAAAAGGATTCTTGACTGAGTAGTGTTGTTAGGAAAATGGAGTTTTTGACTAGCTTTTGCTAACAACTCCTTTTGTGTTTAAAAGAATGAGTTAGAGAAAAATTAAGCTAAATCCTTTTTGTTCTCTTGAACCAAAATTGACTTAAAAAACTAAAAATAGAAAAATTTAAAGTAGCTATTAATTATAAATTTAAAGTTGGCCTAAAGGGAAACTAAAAATTAACGTCAAAGATTTCTTATTAAATTTCATAAATTTCTTAAATTTCATTAAATAGAGAATTTAAGGGGTTTTAAGAAGTATTTGAGTTTTGGGTATAAAATTTTCGTGAATCTATAAAAACTAGTTATAGTTATTTTATTGGTTTAAAGGGTATCACTACTAAAATTTAGGGACATTAAACCACGTTTCTGAGCAGTGGTAAATTCTGAAAGGATCTTTAAAATACGGCTAAGATATTGTAAATTCGGGACGTTAATCTTTTGTAGATAAAACCTATTACTATTCAAAGTATTTTAACGCAATTAAATGCCATGATTTAGAGATTCTAAAAACCGACATAAGGGTGAGACGTTAAATTGAAAAATTTGTGTGGGTTGTAAAATAATTATTAAATCAATGTTTAATCTTTAACAATCTCATTAACTGGGATTAAAACTTATAACTGAGTGAGTGGCTTATAAAAATTTTAAAGGGATTAAGTAAAAAATTAGAGATAACGTTTTCTTAAACAGTAAATTTGGATAAAATAAAAAATCCTAAAATTTGGAGTGATTGATATTATTGGTCAGTCAAGTAATTCCTTCATGGCTAGTGTCTTCAGATATTGAAGTAAGTGTCTACTGCAAAATTGGTGAGTATCCAAATTTTCTATATTTTGTAGTTTTGGTTGAATTATGTTCACTGCACGTATGAGTGAGAAATTAAACCCTAATTAAATAAAGGTTCGAATAAAAAAATTTCTACAATTAAAATTTATTCCTCTTCGAAGTAATTAAATTTCTGGAATTGTTCCTTTTGAACCTTATATACAGAATTTTGTTTGATATTGCGAAACAATTAGTAACGAGCTATTTGATCCTTTTCTTTTAACGGAACTTTTTCTCCTTGAGATTTTCAATTTAGTAGGAAAAATAGTAAAGTAGTATGCCTACCCTCTTACGTATTTGTTAATAAAGTTTTTGTGAAATTAAAAGTTCTGGAATTTATACAAATTGTTTTGATTTACAATTTAAAAGCATTTCTATTACCTAATATTATAACCAATGTGGTGCAGTGCACATTATGGTGAGATTGGAGTGTGAGAGTGGCATAATATGTATGATTTGTTTTGCAGGATAAATTCTTCATAAATATTTATATAAGATCTTGTGACTTGAATAAATCATAATCTACTTTCAATTTGCGGTCAAGCCCATAAGTTGCGAGGAGAATAGTTACTATTAGGTTTTACACGTTAATTGGTCATCGTTGGCGTGATTATACTTTAATAGAACCGGTGAATCCTCAATATATGCGACAATTAAAGATAATCCTTCCGTGAATGACACGCAGCTATGGGTCTTATGATTTGGTATGAGTGACTCGAGTAGCCGTAAATTTAAAATAATAGTATTAAGTAGGCTGAGGATTGTTCAATGAATAGAATTTTGTTCAAATAAAAATTTAGGATTGTAATAAATTAATAAATTTGAATTGTTTTTAATTAGATTGAAATTGATCAGAAAAAAGTTTTAATAGCCTTTTTGGAATGGCTGTATTGAGTACTGTGTGTATTTATTAGGTCGGGTTATAGCTGCGAAAACCTTTTCGGAAACTGTTCAGCAAAATTAGTAAATTGAGTTGTGGGTTAAAAAACTATAAACACTAATTGATTAAGAATTTAGAATTATTTGTAACTCTGGTTATACGCTACGTTATAGTTGAATGGGTTTACAAGTTTGGTGAATGGTGAGATAGTATCTTACGACCGGTTAGAAAAAAAAAAGATGTATTAATGGGTTGTAACTTTATTCCTTCCCTTTAAATATTAAGGAATTTTGAACGTTAGCGAGAAAAAAAAAGAGCGGAAAAATTATGAAAGTCCAAGATTTCTGAAGATTGAATGCAGAGAAGCAGAGTTTTTATTGTTTATTGTCATTTAATAAAAATAAATGAATTGAAACTGTTTGTGAATCTTGATTATTAGATAATAGTATTATTTTGAAATTTGATGTATTTTTGGTGTGCTTGTATGAATGAGAGAGTAGTTAGGAGTAGTTTAGTTATTAATAGTCTGTATTTAAATATTTGTATTGTAAACCTTTTCCTTTTCATTTATATTCAAAGGCAAGTTTTGTTTTGAACTTCCGAGAAAAAAAAATGGCAAGTTATTCGTCATTTACTAATAGTAGTATGAGTTTGGAACCAAATACCTTTTATACGATTGATAGGACGGGGGAGGTTGAACCATTAATTAGTTCCGATAGTTCGGTTAATGCTTTTCCTTCATTGCTGAGTTCGAGTAGTAGGTTTGAAATATCTGAGTCATCAAATGCCATAGCCGGTAATGGTTCTGACTTAGTTGAAAATAATATGAGAAATTTTTCAGTTCGGAATAATTTCGCGTTTGGAAATGGAGCTTCGAGGTGTAGTGGTGGACTTGGTGTGTCAAGTCATGTACCTTATGCAGATCCAAATAGAGTGAGTTTAATGAGTGCTCATAAATATAGTAAACCTAGTCAAACTCCTGTTAGTAGAATCCCTCCTGTTAATTATGATTTAAGAAGAATAAAATCTGAATCTTTGTTGACTTCAAATGAAAACAAATCGAAAGGTCAGGAAGTTAATAATAGACTTGTATCAGAATTAGGAAAACAACCGTTAGGTTTGGTTACTAATTTACCTCGTTCTTTTGCAGTTGATAATTGTGAAACTGAATTAAAGAGCCTTAATGTTGAAAATCCAATTATGGGAAATTTTCAAAATTATTGTCAACCTGTATTTAACTCTGGTCCGACTCAAACTCAGGCTAGTACCATTAATGTTGGGCAACCTCAAACTAATTTAACACAGCCTAGTATTTTTAATGTTGGGCAACCTCAAACAAATTTAACACAGCCTAGTAATTTTAATGTTGGTCAACCACAAACAAATTTAACCCAGCCTGTTTTCTTTAATGTTGGTCACCCTCAAACAAATTTAACACAGCCTAGTACGTTTAATGTTGGTCGATCTCTAGATGGACAACCCTGTGTCCCACAGGTAGAAGTAACTGGTGGATTTAGTATTTCTGACAAATTGATGGATAAATTTATTTTTGATAAAATAACACAAAATTTAAATGAACGTGTTGGAAAATTAAAAATTATTGATGGTTCAGATAGTGTCTCAGTTTTTGAGCTTTTGGTAACTCTGAATGAATTAATAGAAAATTATGAGTTTCCATTGCGGTTAATTTTGTTTGCAGTGACTACTAAAACTCGAGATTTGCTTTTAGATGAGATTAAAAATTGCATACGTTTACAGTTGAGATGGCCTGATGTTAGGAATAAGATCTTTTATAAATTCGTATCGATGAATGCTAGATCTAGACTGATTGCAGAGAGAGTTTACAGGTGTATGAAACTGAATGAAGACGTTAACTCTTACATTCATAGTGTTTCACATTCAGCTAAGGTATTAGGCGTTGGAACATCTGAATTTGATATAGTTTCGATTATTTTGCATGGAATAAATCCAAGCTATAGATTTAAATGCTTTAGTAATTACTGGCCTAGAACTTTAATTGAGTTGGAACAACGAGTCGAAGCCTATAACTCATATAAGCGTTCTAAATTAGAATTTTTGAAATATAACAATAAATTTAAATTTGAGAATAGGGAAAAAAATTTTATGACAATGCCAACTAATGGGGGTTATGGGTTTGAGACTCGACATAATGCTGTTTTTGGTTCTGCTCGAAATGATTGCAAGCAAAATGTACCTAATTACGGAAATTATAAAGAGAGTAAATCTTTAAATAAAGAAACTAGTAAGAGTACTGGTAATTATGAAAGGTTGGGAAATACTCAACGACAGTTTAGATCTGAATTTCAGAATTCGAAATTATGTAATAAGGCCTTGAGCTTGGATTATAAAGGTAAAGGTTATAAACGCTCTAATGCAGTTTTCAATCCGCAATCAGATAGAAGAGTTGTTCCTGCGAATATTCAGGGAAAATCGGCATCCTTTGTTTTTGGAAAGATCAATGGTAGTAAAGTGGCTCTATGCATAGATTCAGGGTCCTCTTTGAATTTGGTGAATAAAAATTTTTTGATTAAAAATTTCAATAATGAGGTCATTAGTCAACAGTGTGATCCAATTAAGGTGGACTTAGCCAACGGAAAGCAACTTGAAAGTAATCAAGTGGTCACCCTTCAGGTTGAAATTGCTGGTATAAGAAATAGTCTCATTTATAGTGGTGGAAACGCTCCCTTGCGATATTTTATTGGGTGTTCCCTATTTAACTGTGGTTAACGCTCTTATTGACATGAGTGAGGAAAAATTAATTTTTAAAAACTCTGGAAGATCAGTTCGTTTTTGTTGGATGGATGATGGTGAGGTTCGAGAAAATGTTGCTTCATCGCACAAGTTTGTGTCATCGTCAAATTTGGTTTGTGTTTATCTTAGAGGAAGATCATCACCATCTGGATTGAATACTCAAATTAGGAGTGTTTTACCTAATCAATTAGGTGGAAATTTTTCGGTTACACCTGAAATTTTTCAAGCTCGTGAATGTATGGTGGACATTGGATTGAGTACTAGTAATGAGGAGGTGCATCATCAAGGAGGAACTTTGCCTAATCAGATTATGGTGGTCGAAGGAGTTAACAAGAAGAGTGTTGCATCACAGACTGTGAACAATTTAATATCGTGTGGTACATCGAATAGTGATTTGAATGAGAAGGTGGAGTGGACTGATAGTTTCGAGGAGGAGTTCGAACTTCGATTTAATCGTCTCACCGGACAATTACGTGGTGATGTGGTGGCAAAGGTTGAAACACCTAATGATCAAAAGGAGGAATCACAGTTGATGAATGAAGTTGAAAATTTAAATGAATCTGATTGGATTGATACTGACATTAGGGATTTTATAAATGAAATAAAGTTAGAATATTCTGATATCATCAGTAAAAAAATTGGTTGTCTTAAAAATTTTAAATGTAAGTTATATTTAAGAGAAAACAAATTTATTAGGGAAAATCCATTTCCAGTTCCTAGAGATAAGCGTGAAATTTTTGAAAGGGTGATAAAAGATTTAGTTGAACAGGGTGTTTTAAAAGAGGTTGATCATTCTAATTACGGAAGTACTTGCTTTATTGTAAGGAATAGAGATGGGTCCTTTCGTTTAGTTGCGAATTATATTAAACTTAATTCTATATTAGCAGATTACTTATATCCGATTCCTAATATGGAAGAATGTCTAGGAAACGTCACAGGGTGTCAATATTTCAGTAAAATTGATCTTTCGAAAGCTTACTTCCAATTAGAGATTGATGAGGATAGTAGGGACCTTACTACGATTGTTACATCTATTGGATCTTTCCAATATTGCAAATTGCCAGCTGGAATTAAGATCGGATCAAGCGTTTTAGCGAAGTCTATGAGGGATGTTCTTGGTGATTTGGAAGATCAGGGAGTTTATTCCTACTTTGATGATGTAGTCCTGGCCCATCAAACAAAGAAAGAACATATGAAGATGATTCGCATAGTGCTTGATCGTTTACGGCAAGTTGGACTAACTATTTCCCCAACTAAATCCTTCTTTTTTAAGAAGAGATTAATGTATCTTGGGTTTATTGTAGATGGAAAGGAAGTCAGAATGGATCCGAGCAGAATAGAGGCCATAGTAAATTTACCACCCCCCAAAACTAGGAGAGGAGTGCAGAAAATATGTGGATTGATGCAATTTTATGCTCGTTTCATTCCAGGATTTCAAGATATAATTGGACCTATATCTGAATTAAGATCTGTTAAAAAACCATTTGTGTGGGGACAAGAACAACAAACTGAATTTGACAATATAAAAAGGTCATTCATGGAAAATGTAGTATTAAAAAGTCCTGACCTAAATAAAAGATTTATTATCCACGTGGATTCTTCGACCCGAGGAATTGGGGGCGTGATTTCCCAGTATTCTGAAAATAATGAATTACAACCTGTGGGGTTCTTTAATAGAAGACTTTCAGAAGCAGATAGGCATAGGTCCATTTATGAATTGGAATTCATAAGTTTAGTTAGAACTATTTTAAGGTTTAAACATTATCTTTTCAGGGAATTTGACATTTATACTGATAACCGAGCTTTGTCTTGGATTACCAATAATCCGAAGAGGTTATTGAAATATGGATCTATGGTAGAGCAATTGTCCCAGTTCTCTTTTAAAATTCATCATATTGGAACTAAGGAAAATTTAATAGCAGATGTATTGTCCAGAGTGTATGATCCTTATAATTTTGAGATGCAGAAGGAGATGGTTGGTTTACATCTTCTTGGTAATTATATATCTTGTATTAATGTATGGAATCTTCCTTATTTAAAGGAACCTCTTCAGAACTACCAACGTAAGGATCCGCAATTACATCAAATTATTGAAAGTTTTGAAGCAGGTAGGCCAGTGGAAGGATATGAATTCCATAATGGGTTTTTGCTTAAAAGAACTAGAGCTATTAAATTTCCATTGAAGATTGTAATACCAAAGGAATTAACTCCGTACATATTAGAATATTTTCATCAAGAGAAACTAACTGGGGGACATTCTGGTATGCAGAGGACACTAAGAAAAATTTTAAAAAGGTTTACATGGGACCAAGTTATAAATGACGTCAAGGAATATGTTAGATCATGTGAAATATGTCAAAAGTCCAAACAAGCTAATACGGCAAAAATGGGACGTCTAGGATCTATTGTTGAAACTAGTCAAATTGGATGGCGGACCTTGTTGGCCCCCTTCCAAAGTCAAATGGATTTTCTTTTTTGTTATTAGTAGTAGATCATTGCTCTAGGTTTGTGATGGTAGAAAAATTGAGGCAGATAAATTCTAAGGTAATTTGTGATCGTCTATATTCCCTATTTATTAGATATGGGTTCATTGAATCCTTATCTACAGATAATGCGTCTGTTTTTACCTCAGAAGTGTTTGAAAGGTTTTGCTTTAGTTTGGGCATAAGACATATTAAATTAAGTCCGTATCACCCGGAAGCTAACATATCGGAACGTTTCATCAAGACATTGAAGGTCTGTATGAAATCGTACTTTGCTGAAGCGCAAGATAAATGGAGCTCTTATGTTGAAGATCTTCAGTTTAGTATGAATCTTTGTGAGCACGATGGGTTGAAAGCGGTTCCATCAGAAATATTCTTAGGTAGAGCTCTTATGAGTCCTCTAGAAGCCCGATGGAAAATATCTGAAGCAGATATTGATGGAGGAAGACAAAGGGAAATTTGGACGAAAGCTATGGAAAATATGCGTAAAAGCTGGGAAAAACGTCGGCTTTTATTTGAAAAGACCAGACGAGAAGTAAATTTAGCCATAGGAGATCAAGTTCTAATTAAAAATCATGTTAAGTCATCCTTGAAAGATAAATTTGCTAAAAGTTTAGCTTATGTATGGATCGGTCCTTTCAAGTTAAGTAGGTTTCTTACTGCTAATACCTTGCTCGTTGAAGATATTGACGATGAAAATAATAAACGAAGGGTTCACGTCTCGGACGTTAAAAAGTTTATTCCGAGAAGGGATCTGTAATGTAAAAAAAATAATAATAAATGTTGTAAGATAATGTGTAAAAGGGATAAGGAATAAAGAATTATTTAAATTGATGTATGAGTTTTGAAAAAGGTGGTACTTTTCTTCTGAACAGTTTTCTGAAATAAATTAGAATTGTAAATATGTAGAAATATGTATATATATATATATATATGATATTGTTTAAATTGTATATAATATTCTTATTTTTTAATATATTCACAGAGAAAAATGAGGCTGGTCCTTACTGTGATGATTGTAAATTTTCTTCACCTGTTTGTTGATGCACGTTAATGTATGATGGATCCAGAAATGTTCAATGTTTGTCCATTTGTATTTTTGGTTGGAATTGCTCAGATATGGTACCAAAGATGAATCTCCATGGAGAAAAATTGGAAGACTTCCAGAAAATTGACCTTAAATTTCCAGAACGAGTCTTGAAAATACAACATATTAAGACATTCTATTGAAATGAAAATATCAAAAATTGAAAATTGAACTCTCCAGGTTTGGAAATTTGTTAAGTGTTAAAAACAGAGTAATAAAATAGTTCAAAGATAGAGATTTTTTAAAAATTTTTGAAAGAATTTCATTCTTATTTATATATTACAAAATTTTTTTTTGGTAGGAGGGAGGTTGTGACATGTTGTCACAATAAAATTTAGTTTTTCTTTTTAAAAAAGTAGAGAAGAAAAAAATGTAAAGGAAAAGTTCCGTAAGTCATTGTAAATCGAATGGTGAGTTGCAATTGTTTCGCATTTCCGATAATAGATGGCAGTGTTCTTCACTCAAGGTTCGTTGCGCGAACCTGTTTCCCTCCCCTCCTTTTTCACCTTGTTGTGTGTGTAGCGGAAACTGCCGTGTCATTCACGGAAGGATTATTAGTTGGGTTAACATCGCTAGCTGATTCTTGGATTACTCGTACTAGTTGATTTCGCTCGTTGATAGCTGTATCTACGTTCTTCGTTTTTCTTTTAGCATTGAAGTTTGTAGTTTGAAGCTTTCGTACAAAGTTGTGCATTGAAAGTTTTGTGTTAAATGGAGTGATGATAAAGAGCAAAAGTAGTATGATTCTAGTGTCTTTTGGGAGGAAAAACCAAGATATTGAATTGGTGTGGAGTACAAAATGTTGCCTTTGTCATACAAAAGGATTCTTGACTGAGTAGTGTTGTTAGGAAAATGGAGTTTTTGACTAGCTTTTGCTAACAACTCCTTTTGTGTTTAAAAGAATGAGTTAGAGAAAAATTAAGCTAAATCCTTTTTGTTCTCTTGAACCAAAATTGACTTAAAAAACTAAAAATAGAAAAATTTAAAGTAGCTATTAATTATAAATTTAAAGTTGGCCTAAAGGGAAACTAAAAATTAACGTCAAAGATTTCTTATTAAATTTCATAAATTTCTTAAATTTCATTAAATAGAGAATTTAAGGGGTTTTAAGAAGTATTTGAGTTTTGGGTATAAAATTTTCGTGAATCTATAAAAACTAGTTATAGTTATTTTATTGGTTTAAAGGGTATCACTACTAAAATTTAGGGACATTAAACCACGTTTCTGAGCAGTGGTAAATTCTGAAAGGATCTTTAAAATACGGCTAAGATATTGTAAATTCGGGACGTTAATCTTTTGTAGATAAAACCTATTACTATTCAAAGTATTTTAACGCAATTAAATGCCATGATTTAGAGATTCTAAAAACCGACATAAGGGTGAGACGTTAAATTGAAAAATTTGTGTGGGTTGTAAAATAATTATTAAATCAATGTTTAATCTTTAACAATCTCATTAACTGGGATTAAAACTTATAACTGAGTGAGTGGCTTATAAAAATTTTAAAGGGATTAAGTAAAAAATTAGAGATAACGTTTTCTTAAACAGTAAATTTGGATAAATTAAAAAATCCTAAAATTTGGAGTGATTGATATTATTGGTCAGTCAAGTAATTCCTTCATGGCTAGTGTCTTCAGATATTGAAGCAAGTGTCTACTGCAAAATTGGTGAGTATCCAAATTTTCTATATTTTGTAGTTTTGGTTGAATTATGTTCACTGCACGTATGAGTGAGAAATTAAACCCTAATTAAATAAAGGTTCGAATAAAAAAATTTCTACAATTAAAATTTATTCCTCTTCGAAGTAATTAAATTTCTGGAATTGTTCCTTTTGAACCTTATATACAGAATTTTGTTTGATATTGCGAAACAATTAGTAACGAGCTATTTGATCCTTTTCTTTTAACGGAACTTTTTCTCCTTGAGATTTTCAATTTAGTAGGAAAAATAGTAAAGTAGTATGCCTACCCTCTTACGTATTTGTTAATAAAGTTTTTGTGAAATTAAAAGTTCTGGAATTTATACAAATTGTTTTGATTTACAATTTAAAAGCATTTCTATTACCTAATATTATAACCAATGTGGTGCAGTGCACATTATGGTGAGATTGGAGTGTGAGAGTGGCATAATATGTATGATTTGTTTTGCAGGATAAATTCTTCATAAATATTTATATAAGATCTTGTGACTTGAATAAATCATAATCTACTTTCAATTTGCGGTCAAGCCCATAAGTTGCGAGGAGAATAGTTACTATTAGGTTTTACACGTTAATTGGTCATCGTTGGCGTGATTATACTTTAATAGAACCGGTGAATCCTCAATATATGCGACAGAATGTATTTACCAAATATACATGGAATACATGTCAAGCTACGTTTTTATTGTACAGTAAAAGTTTCTATATTCTTTGAACATTATCTATGATTTAAATTTATTTTTTAATTGTATTGAGTATTTATCTTCACTACTTCGAGTTACATTTTAGTTCCTATTTTTAACATTTTAAGTGCCTATTTTCCAGGCTTTTAGTGCCTACACATCCAGGGCCTTATGTAGAATCGTTTTGACGCGTGATTAGTGCTATACTAAAGAGTTCGACTAACATATGTTTCCTACAGTAGTCAGACCTTTAGTATGACGCTAATCATATGTCAAGACGACTCTGCATAAGGCGGCCAGTCTCTAATTATAACGTTGCATTGGCGTCTCTGGCATGTAAAATTTGGGGGGGACATCAAAGGAAATGATCTAACTGCTAGTATCTCAGCGGAATATTAGATTATGTCACTTCAAAATATTGGGGGGACGCGTCCCCCCCGTCCCCCCGCCAGAGACGCCCATGTTAGGAGGTGATGTATTTTGGCAAGAACTTTCCGAAATTATAAAAGTAATTAGCAAATAATGTAATTAGCAATTAATATATGAAAACTCATGCATGATATTTGAAATAGTTTTCAATATTTGAATTCATTAAGAATAAATAATAACAAATAATATATGGCTGGCATACTGGTGCTCTTAGGACGAATAACCAGTCCCAAGTTCATAGCTAGTAGGTAAAGTTGAACACCAACAGCGAAATAGGTGAAATTACATTAGTTTTGTCACAGCATAAAATCATATGATTACACAATACAATTTGTTTCACTTTTTAATATACTTCCTGTGTACTGAAGCACAAATTCAGAAATAGATGCGTAACAATAATGAAGGAAATGGTACGATAAAAGTAGTCATGCCCAAGTCGTGGCACAACTCGGATCCTAGGGTAAGGACTTAAGTAATGTAAAACCTAACGCATAAATAATGTAATTATACATTTTGGCGAAACCTCATAGCTATATCATTATCATACATGCCTTCTGCACGCGAGATCTAGGTTCGATTCTCCCTGAGAGCTCTTGTAGTTCGGATCCTACGTTAAGCTGTGGATCCATATCTCATATAGATTCGGTACTTTAAAAAACGCTAAAATTTAAACCAAACTTTTTTAGTATGAAAGTAGTGATGTTATACTTAGCTATGTCAGATGAATACAAATTTATTTATTTATTTATTTATTATAACTCGAACCTTTACCTACACTTTAATTGTACTTTCCAAAAAAAATGTATTACTTTTTTTTGCGATTTGAAAAAGGTTATGTTTCTTTATATTAAATTAAATTCAACGATTCACGAATATTATGTTCCTTAAATACTATGTTGATACAGTTCCGAATTTATGTATAAGCTAAACAAGTTATAGCTTAGGGACCCAGTCCCTTGGGAACTCCAAAAAATTAATGAAAATAACGGATATACGTACATTTCAAAATATATAAGGTAAAATACAAATAAAATAAACCTACATACATATAATAACAGTGTTTTGCGTTGTGTAGGCTCCGATGATGTAAGTAATGTGACTCCTTTTGCTAGCTTGATCCTTAAAATTGACAAGGAACAGCTAAACATGTGAAAGGTCACACTATCTTCAACAACTTAGTGCTACATAAAACCTAAGCGGAATTGAGTTTGTACAAACAGTTGTGTAGTCAGCTGTAGCTGAACTAATTTGATAAACAACATGGAAACAATCTTTGGTGTATTTATTTATATATTCTGGCTATCTACTACTCTTTTAGGGGTTTTCTACTCAGGACAGAAGCAATATTTTATGAATGATGCTTGCAATAAAGTCTAAATAATAAAATTTGGATTTTAGCATCCCATTCACCATCAAGACTATATGAAACGTGAACCTACGGCTTAACGTGGAACCCGAGCTCCATGAGCTCCCACCAAGAATTGAACCCAGGTCTCCTGTGTCGAAGGTTCGCATGCTATTATAGTCACGAGGAAGTTTATCAGACACTTTCCTTATGTAAAGTTTGGGAAGAAAGTCTAATTAAAAAGCAAATTTCGTTTGTATATAAAGTGATTATTTTCCTGTTGAATATTGAAGAAGTTCTCTGGTTACACACTTCTACAATTATCGATTGTCTAAGTGTTCATTGACGCCGAAAAGAAAACAAAGTATTTCACAGTAACGTTATCAAAAATAACCTTTCCTGCTGTTTTTCTCAAAACAAGCAAAATGTAGATACTTCGTTTTACCTTTGGGCGGCCGATATTCCCTCGATGTAGTTCCCACCTGCCTGGTGAATACGTTTCCAGATATCTGGTAGATGTATTATACCGTTAAGAGCCCCTGTTTGTGTGAGGGTTTTTCGAGGTAACAACCTAAGACACGAACAATGCTGAGAATATCACGGAAACGTTGTCACCGAAATGATTCTTTCATTTTCGGGAACAGATCAAAACAACAGACTCATATCTGAGGAATATAGCGCATGTTCTATTATCTCCCAACCCTATTGTCGTAAGGGAGTCTACTCTCCGTGTATAGTATGACATCTGGAGTTGTTGTGATGCAGAATCGGTCCAGACTGCAGAAGATGTGGTCGTTTGCATCGAAATGCTGGCTACAAATGATGACTCAGATACGGGGCATAGTATGCAGCATTTACGGTAACCCGGCACTTGATTAAACACAAACAAACTATTTGTTGAGCAAAACAATATATTCACATTTTAAAAAAAACTACATGCGTGTGACAGTTTCTCCAACTAACACTTTGGCTTCATCAGACACTATCTTCAAATAGTGTCTGATGAAGGCTAAGTCTTAGTTGGCGAAACTGTCACACGCATATTTTTTTTAAATGTGAATATATTGTTTTGCTCAGCAAATAGTTTGTTTGTGTTTAATTATATACAAAGCAAAGTTTCTACTTATAGAAAATATTACAACCGGCACTTGATGTGAGAATATCATGTTTTTGTGGTCATAGGATATAATTATCATTACCTTAATGTTTGCTGGGTCTTGTTTGACCTTTTGTGGGAGCGCCGGGTGGTGCCATTCATTGAACTGATGTTTCAATTCTGATTCGTAGATTCTCCCTCATGTTTCGCCGATCATGTTTCGCAATAAAGAATATCAACACCTTCTTGCGCGTAACGCTCCAGATGTAAGCGTGCACATTCCCATCGGTGCCATTTTTGTATATCCGACAGGACATGCAGTTCCTATCTGGCTGCAATCTTCCACATGCCAAAATCATGTATATTAGTATGTGGTACCCTGACGCAGATGAAATACTCAGTACATTAGTTCACTACACGTCCATCGTCGATCATTTTCGAGCAATGTTCACAGTGCTTCCACATGATGTCAATCTGTAGCCGTTCGAATACAAACCCCATCATGTAGATTGCTTCCTAACTGGGGTCCCGACTCAAATGCTGCAGCCAATCTCGCTACCGTCCAATAAGGCAAAGCACTGTCACTATGCATCTCATGTAATCCTTTGCAGATCTGACATGCGTTTCGACCTCGTGACACCTTCCTCTACTCCACAAATTTGGTATTGCCATGGCTACAATCCATACAGCTGGATTTGAATTGGTGGCTCATCCTTCATATTCGCCTGATCTAGCTCCAAGTGACTTCTACTTGTTCCCATATTTAAAGGAGCATCTCTCTGGGGAAGTTTTCCGGGATGGCAATGCCTTCATGGGTGCTATGAAGTGTCAGGAGCAAGAGGACATCTTCCAACAGGGTGTAGAAGCTTGGGAGAGGTGGTTTACAAAGAACATTGAAAGAGCAATGGATTATGTTGAACAATAGCCATATTTTCATTTCCGTTATATTTGTTTTTCGAGAGTATTGCAACAAATTGAACACCCCTCGTAGTTTGCGTTACAGACCACAATAACAGTAACAACAATGTTGAACATAATATTAAAATTTGTCCGCTTGAAAACCATGACTGTTCAGGAAGAAAGATAAAACCCTTTCACGAAGTAGTAGAAGAAGAAGAAGATATGTAACAATATTCCTTCCATGCATTCTGGTAACCAGGTACTCTATCAAGGATCTCAAATTTCAACCAACAGAGCGAGCTTCTTCAAAGCCAAGGGGGAAAAAATACATTTTTTCCTCGTTCTCGTTTCGTCGTGGAGAGCTTTTAACGATGGAAGCCACTGACGAGAGATTTTTCCCCCTTCTTTTCCCCTTTAGATGGAAACTGCTGCGGGAGAGGACGTAAGTAAGTGACCCACTTCATTTACGTTTAAAACAAAGATCAACCAAAACCTTCCTTTCACAAGAGTGAAACCAATTCGAGTTCCTTTCATCATCCAATCAGGGTGTACTCTGAGGAAAGTAATGTGAAACGCTTCAAGTGCTGGACTACTTGACTCCCAAAGAGGAAATAGGGAATGCATTAAAATAATTGCAGCCTCCTCTCGCGGATCTACGTTATATCACTTCACTTCTAGGTTTTCACTAAGCGCAATCTAAGTTAGCAAGTATAACAAGGAAGCGGATACAGTTTATTATATTAAAGTTAGATGCTCCTCTCGCTTTTCTAAGACGCAAAGAAGTACATGTATCTCGTCTCTAAAAAGGGAAGTTGCAAAATATTGACATACAACGTAAGGATTTCAATTATGTTATAGGCTTGTTGTAGGACAGTGATGGGTAAACTACGACCTGTGTTCCCCTGAAATTTTCTACACGGCACGTGGCATGATTCTCAGTCTAACGAATGAAAGGGGGGATACGATAATTTCTAAAGTGTGTATTAGAAATATATGGACTGAGGAGAATTTAAATTCATTTCTGTGAATTATTGCATCCCCAGTTCGAACCAAATTATGAGAAACTTCGATCAATAATAGGGCTAATATTACAACAATTTTGTAAAATGTACCATTGATGTATTTAATAAATTATATTGGACTGCCTGAAGTTTTTTTCACTATTATTATTTTCTTTGGCTTTCATCTAAACGAATTTTTGCCTAATATTGGTGTAGGCGAAAAGATGTATTTAGCATAAGATAGATTGAACTAACATAGCAACATATTTTTTTAGCTAGTAACAGAAAAATCGCACTATTGAGTTGTTTTTTATATATATATATATATATAAATGATTTCAGAAGGTTTTCCCGCAAGGACTTTAAACACACAGGGTGAAAGTAGTACTGCGAAAATATTGGTTGGTTCTTGATTTAGAGTGTAGCATCCCGTTCAGCATCGAGTATATATGAGGCGTAAACCTACAATTTAATGTGGGATCCGAACCACATGAGCTCCGACCTGAAATCGAACGCGCATACGCTAACCATACAGACACCGCGCAAACATTTTAAATTAATGTTCATCATGAATGAAGATAAACAACAATTTTACTAGTATGAAAGACCAAAAATCGTGGTACACTAATCGTATTATGAATCCAAAAAGTGTGAGAATCTCTTATGTACAGAATAACGAATTGGCCGGTTCGGTTAGGGTTGGAACTTAGCGTCCCTTTCAGATATCTGAAACTTGGACCTATAGTTTAACATGGAATCCGAGCCATATGAGTCCCCGGATTCCATGGGTCTTCCCAGCCATGAACTACTAGGAATCGAACCCGGGTCTTCCCAGCCGAATGCATATACACTGATCATATACCAGCGAGCAGTGATGATTTCAGAGGATGGTAAGGGGAAATTTTCCCTCCCGAAGAAGTCAAATTTTCCCCAGACAAATCTCTGATCATTCTTAACAAGGATTGCCAGTATTTTATCAGTATTATTTTAACCCCCAGTGCATTGCTATTTCCCCCGGGGGAAGTTGTCTGAAATCATCACTTGCCACGAGGAAGCTCTCCGATGTAGAGTAATACGAGTTAAAAAATTACCCGCAATTTTGAAGTAACTTTTCTTACATTGTTCATATTGACCTTTTTTCTTTTTTCTTTTTCTTTCTTTCTTTCTTTCTTTTCTTTTTCTTTTCTTTTATTTTGTTATACTGTTGTGGTCATGCTATGAAGCTTTGATCCTAACTCCTCCATTTGTTTTCCTTTTATTGCAGATAGATCATGGCCGCTCCATTAGAACTTTGCACCAAAGAGGAACAACGAGCAAGGATCCGGCTTTTGTGGGTCTGAAAGTGTTATCAGGGGCCGTAATCCAACAAAGACTTTCGGCACAATACGGGAACAGTGTCTTGCCGCAACGGAGTGTCTACGAATGGATTGAAAATTATAAAAATGATCCCACAAGTGTTACGCACGAGGAAAGAGCCGGACGACCATCTATGGCCAAAAATGATGACAATACTGAGCGTGCAGGTGACATGATTTTGTTAGACATACGTACGGGTGACTATTGACTATTGTTCCGAAAATCTTTGACGGATTGCGGCCCCTGATGCACCTTCCGACCACAAAAACCGGGTCTCTGCTCGTTGTTCCTCTTTGCTGCAAACTTCTAATAGAGCGGCCATGGTCTATCAGCAACAAAAGGAAGATAAATGGAGGAATTAGAATCAAACTTTCATAGCATGACCACAACAGCATAACAATAAAATACACGAGGACAGAATCAGTATGAACAATGCAAAAAGAGTTATGTTAAAATTGCAGATAATTTTGACTTCCCCCTCGTAAAATTTTACGAAGTGGAAGCAGTTATAGAGTTCGTATTGTTTGGAAGTTTCCCATAGTTTTACAATATGGAATAAAACTCATTTATTTTCTTTGAGACTCTCCCTCAATCTCCATTGTTTGGGAATTATAGTCATGGAGAAATAATGAAATTTTCCAAACACGACGAGTAGTGATTTTACATCTAACCCTGGATTCAAAAACATATTTCACGATAACTTGCGTTTTAAAAAATACATCATACGTATATTCGATTTTGACGCAATATGGCGCATATATTTCAGGGTTTCCAATCTTCCCCACTATTTGGAATTAAAATCAGTCCAGAATGATTGTGATTTAGCCCTCCCTCCCTCCCGTTGAAAAAATGTTCAGTGTTAACTTTCGTAAATGTTCTTTAATTTTAATATAATGCGTGTATATGTTGTTTGAGGCTTTTTCGCAGTTCCCTCTGTATGCGGTTGAACTTTAGTCAAGAATGATGAATGAATTTGCCCCATCTGGATTTGACGATATCTTCCACGATATTTCAGAAATATTCCATGGTAAGTTTCGTATATATATATATAAAAAAGTATTCGATTATGATACAATATGAAATACATTTTTCTGAGTTTTCCTAATCATCCCTAATGCTTGGAGATGAAATTATTCAATAATCCCCTCCTGTTTTAAACAAAAATCTTCGAAAATTTCGTAAATTTTCTCCGATTCTTATTAAACATAGTGTTTGAGTTTCATTTCAGATGAGAGAGACATTTCCATTGTTTAAGTGTTGAAATCAGTCAACAGAAAGAGAACGGATTCGCTTTTCCTTACGAAAGCATGTTAATCGCAAGCAGTGATGTAACTAGGGGGGTAAATGGCGCTTGTGCCTCTGGCGGCGGATTGAGAGGGCGCAAAATTGGGCAAATATTTGGGGGAGCGTTTTGGTTTGGATGGTCAGGGGGGCGCTAAGGCGAGTTCTTGCTCCATGCGGCAACTAGCGTATTTGCGTCGCTGATTGCAGTGTGGTAGTTGAAGGGGGAAGGGGGAAATTTCCAGACACCTTTGAACACTTCCCCGGAACCTCGTTCACTTTGTACTTTCTAGGGGAGAGGAACTTCGTAATAACATCAAACCTTCATGTGTAGTTACAAAGATTAAATGTATAAACAAATAACAGACAATCAGTTTTTCAACTTATTACTAAGAAATCTGTATCAAAATGGAATCTACTCCGAGGAGACAGAATACAAAGTTACAATTACAATTACACAAGTTACAATTATGAGCATACTTTATAGAAACGCTCTCACAGAGGGTAACCAAGCACCTTTATACGTTATGTACATTAGAAAAACTTATTTTTCAAGTCTTTTGTGAGAAAATTACTGTGAATTAAGAGATCATAACCTTTTCCATTTTGTAGAGAGCAGCGGCGTAGGGTAGGGTATGTGGGGGAAATCGGATCATAGGGGAAATCGGATCAGTCAAAATCAACTCTTGTGATTGGACGTTAAAAGAATACTTTTTGCGTCGACGTGGAGCGCATTGTAGTGCCACCTCTCAGAGGAAATAGGTACTAACTGAAAACTCTGTTTATTTGGCGCCAGATAGTGTTGCCACACTTGGTACAATTGTATCAAATTCACCCCTTTTTGTCATTTATCGGCCCATTGGTACCACGCTGGCATTTTCAGCCCCTTTTGTGAAAAAGTTGGTACAGTTCTACGAAATTCAGCACTATTTAACAAATTCTTGTCACATTTTCAAAAGTGTCAGTAAGACTTTTCCTACATCTCACTTTACTTATACTGTGTATTGGACTGTTGAACATTCATTGAAAATTGCTGTTGAACATTCATTCTGTGACGTTGCACCGCATAACGCTACTAATTTTGTATAGAAAATTCGTAATTCGAACTGCACCAGGAAACAAATGACGCAAGATGGGCGCATCCGCGCCGCGCATGAAGGAGACTAGAAAGAAGCAGTGCTGTGGAAATTATAGCTTGAAGTCTTAGAAGTACTTGATTTGTTCTTCGTTTTATATATTTTTTTCATATATGCCATAACACCGTTTTGGTTTATTGGTCACCTTGAAATAGGGGCGCGATTGGTTTCCTTACAATACATAACGATGATAACTTGTTTTCCCTTTTAATTTGCGGCCTCTGTTATACCTACTTGTACTTGCGAGAAAAGTTTCATCTACTTCCACGGTTGTTCGGGTCTTCCTATTCGGATGTTTTTAAAAAGTGATTTTTAAAAAGGGTATTTTCTTGATTTGGATTCTTGGAAGAGGTGGGGGGAGTGTTTTAGAACTTCGCCTCTTTTAGTTTCGTGTTATGGAGTTATGTATTAATTACACTGGGATAAAATAATGAATTCAGCTCTTTTTGTTTCAGTTTGGTACTGTTTTTCAGCCCACTCCAGAGCTACGACTGTGGCAACACTGGCGCCAGAAGACTTCCAGACAACATTGTTTAGGGACGTGTGTTCTTTAAGTGGCAAAAAAAAAAAAAAAAAAATAGCAACTGTAACTTTTCATTGTTGCAAAATAAGCTTTTTCTAACTGTGCAAGAATTGTATTTGGTTTACAATGCTATAATTTCATTGATTGGTGCATGCGTCATTATGCTGTACAAGTTGTGTAAAAATTACTGAACGTACTGTGTAAAAAGGGAAAAAGAAGAAAAGTGCAGTTTGGAGTAAATCGGATCACTGAATTTGTAATTTGTATTACATGTTTGTAAGAAGATTGGGGAAGTATCAGGGATGTAATGGGTGGGTATTATACGCGGGTATACAGCATATACGCACAAGGGCGCCCACCAGGGGGGCAAGGTGGGGCGCTCGCCCCCCTAGAGGAAATCGTACTTCGGAATATCGAAAACCCAATTGAATTTTTACATTAGTTACAGCAAAATTTCAGTCTATATTTGAAATGTCACGTATACCTCTACTTGCCACCCCCCCCCATGGAAACCACAATATGGGCGCCCTTGTATACGCACCTCTAATTTTTGGAAACTATCGTATATCCACCTATCATTTAGGAAGTACGCGGGTATACGCTACATTCCATCCGATACGCTACATTCGACTACGGAAGTGGTATAGTCGCTTCATTGGAACAAACAACAACTGGTTTTCTTGTGCTGTATTTCAAAACAAAAACTCTCACTAAACAACTGGTCGTCAGGTTGTTGCTGTGAATGATGTCTAAATTCTTTTAAAATGTTTGCATTTTCGGGGTGTGGGAATCGAATTTTCCGAGAATACCTTCTATAATGGAAAACAAGATTCTGAACCTGTAGTGTTTTTCCCTCAAGATGTCACATGTGCTGTTCCTACCTTCTGAAAGCTGACCTCTGATTTTATAATAAAATAAAGCCAAACTGTTTCCAAATGTTTTTATTGGAAACTCTTTTGTTTCTAAAGATCAGTGGGAGATAGAGTTGAGTGGTGAGGAGGGAGGAGAGTGAGGAGTAGAGCCTATATGCAAATGGTGACATTGAAGTTGTTCTGTTTTGAATTAGCAATGACACACTTTTTACTCAATCTTTGATCCAAATTCAATGTTTACCAATTGGATACAATTTGAGTGAGGCAATACGGGATGAAGCCAGTTCCTTTCTAATCGCAGAAGGAGGTTTCGAAAAAAATGTGCTCTTTACTTTAATTCCAAGGTTAAGGGGAAATTAAATTAATATATTTGCGTCAAGAAATCGTTGACTTTCACAAAAATAACAAAACACGTGACCTATCGTCCGTCTAGTTTAAAACATTCACCATTGTTCCCGAATACAATCAACTACAACAGCGAACCTTGGATTAATACTGCTCATTTGTAGCCGCAATTGACATTAAAGAAAGCGGCGATTGATTTCAATAAATACTCAACAGTTAGTATTAGAAGTAGTTTTTCCGCAATCTACTGGGCAAAAAAATGGGGTAAAGAGGTAAAAATAAACATTTTTCTTTCTTTCGTTTTCGTTCAGATAAAAAATATTTGAAGAAAATTTGTTAATAGAAGAGGGTAGAAAAGAATAATCAGGAAAGACTTGTAGCGTATGAGAATGTTACAGCAATCTTTGATCATTTCAGCACAGACGTCACTTCCAAAATATTTGCTTAGTAATTAGGGTTGACCAATTAGGAGTTGATTCACAATTTCGAAGATGTCCAAGAAGGTGTTAAAAAATTTGCTAAAAAGGAAAAGAGACAATAAATAGCTGTGGAAGTTCAGTTGACGAACATGTAAAAACAAAGACAGAGAAATAGAGAGGAAAAATTCAAAGAACATGTTAATTTGCCAGCTACTACTTCAGAAAAATACGTAAGTTTATTTATTTATTTCATGTTGTAAACGTTGTTAGGTATCTCCGGCTTGATGACGAAGATATCAGAGGGATAACGTCCTTTGTTAAATGCACTGGAAATGAGGCTACTTGGGGCCTGGAAGTTAGGTATCATTCCGATATTGGTTTGATGTGAATGAAGAAAAATTTATCTTAGAATAGCTGATCTGCAAAGGCTTTTCACATCTTCTTGACCGATTTATTATTATTATTATTATTATTATTATTATTATTATTATTATTATTATTATTATTATTATTATTATTATTATTGGATTTTATATTTCTATGAAATTACCAAGTACCAGGATTAAATTTCGCTGGAAACAGCTGTTTGAGTAATTCTATTTTTAAAAATTTGCTAGCCAACCATCCTCACTGGTCTTTCCAAGTTTTTCTTTGACAGATTAAGTGACTGCTGGAATAGTACATCAGCTTATAAATCCAGGCAGCGTCCTTTTCAAATCCTTTTGTCTGACAGTGTGCTCAAGATTTAATACTTTAATAAGCAATCATGAAACATCTTTCAATATCTGATAGAATGTCTGATCACGGGACTTGTATTCTACTTAGAGGAGCTAGACTTGCGGGTTTTCTTATTTGCTTCCTCGGTTTTAATAATATAAAAACTAACTTAAAAATTCAAATTTCAATTTATGAAGTGGAAAAGCTCCAATTTTTTAGTTTACAACTTTTATTTCTTTTGGGAAAGTCTTTTAGGATGAAAGTACAGTAGAGGGTCGATTATCCGAACGTCGGTCAACCGAACGACCGCTTAACCGAACTGTGTACTCGCTCGCACCTGTTACTCTCCCACCCTACCGTCCATCATCCCCCTCACTCCCAAACCAAGTTTCCCACAGTAGTCGCCGCACTAAGCCACCGCTGGCGGAACATTGCTTCTAATGGGGCCTTCATAAGGCGCTGCTGACCGGCCAAGCCGCCAGTCGCTGTGTTTCAACAATCAGTACACTTCTGTCGGTTTGGCACTGGCTGTAGAAGTAGCAGCAGTATCAAAGCTGTTCACAGCAACAGCTGCGCCAGCTTAGAGTTGAGGCGTGCCGCTCCGCGCAGTTTGAAGGATTGCGCGCCCCCAAGAAGAGTTTCTCACGGTGCAAACAGTAACCTTCTGTTCTCTGTTACGACCACTTGTGTGCTGCTGCGTGAAGAAGTGAACTTGACGATACAAAATGCTTAAACGTAAACGTGTTGTCCTTTCTATGAGGGACAAGTACGAGATTATTAAAAGGTTAGAAGAAGGTGAATCTGCAACCACTTTATCCAATGAGTACAAGGTGGGGAAGTCGACAATTACGGATATAAAAAAAAAAACAAAAGACGAGCATAGCAAATTTTATAGCTATGCTTGATTCTACTGATGGATCAACGAGCCGTAAAACTATGAAGCTCGCCACTAACACAGATCTAGATGATGCTGTTTACAAGTGGTTTACACAAAAGAGATCGCAAGGAGAACCTATTGCAGGTCCCATTCTGTGTGAGAAGGCAATGCAGTTCAACGAAAAACTTGGAGAGCCTTCGAACTTTAAAGCGAGCACGGGCTGGTTAACCCTTATCCGGGCAACCGGGGCCTCCCAGGCCCAGTAGCTTCATTTTTCTAAAATTTCTCAATAACCATACATATTTCGAAGACATAAAATACTGAATTCTTCTATCTTTCGTCGAAGTTAAAATCATGAACATATCGAGTTGGTAAAGCTAATGTTTTTTTTTTTTTTTAATTTGAAAATCTTTTCCTGACGTAACCGGGCAACCGGGGCCTAGGAGGCCCCGTATAACTTTAGTGAAATTCCTGTCAAATATTAGATCAAATTGTCATATAATTATATATTGAACACGTGACTATTGTAACCTTTAGTCGGAACAGTATGCGGCAACAGACATTGAATTTTGAGTGTTCTGCACTTAAAATATATAATGGGCCTGACAGGCCCTGGTTGCCCGTTTACGTTACAAAAATGTCTGGACCGGATTTGCTATTCTGCTTGGCTTACAAAAGCGTGACACGAAGTTTCACTACTTGACAAAAATATATACCGGTACATTCTAGACTACATTCTAGACTAGTCTAAACAGTAAGTGACAATAGGCATTGATTTTGTGTATTCTGCACTTAAAATATATACTGGGCCTCACAGGCCCCGGTTGCCCGTTTACGTTACAAAAATGTCTTGCCCGGATAAGGGTTAAAACGCTTCAAGTCAAGACATGGCATTCGTGAGCTTACAATACAGGGAGAAAAACTGTCGGCTGATTCTTCAGCAGCTGATTCTTTCAAAGTCAAACTAAGGGACGTATTAAGGGAAGAAGATTATGCTCTCGAAAACGTTTACAATGCTGACGAAACTGGACTTAACTGGAAAGCTTTACCGGGAAAAAACTCTTGTTTCACGCCATGAATTAGCAGTACCTGGTCCTAAAACAAGCAAGGACCGTATTACAGCTTTGGCTTGTGCTAATGCTACTGGAAGTCACCGACTGCCTATGTTCGTCATTGGTAAAAGTAAAAAACCGCGTTGTATCAAGCACGTTAATATGTCAGCCTTGCCTGTTGTGTACACCTCACAAAAGAGCGCCTGGATGGATAGTACGATTTTTATGAAGTGGTTTCTGGACGTTTTCGTACGTACTCTCTGTAAAAGCTCATCAGCTAAAGAATGGGAAGAGGGAGAAAACACTGCTTCTCCTTGACAATGCACCAACTCATCCGTCATGTGATATTTTAAACGAAAAAAACGAGTTTGTTACGATCTGCTTTTGGTAAAAGCAAATCGTATCATTGAAATCAATTTTAAATATGCTTATTGTTAGGTATGAGTTTAAATATGCTTATTGTTAGGTATGAGTTCGTTTATCTTGGCGTGTTTAATTTTGACCTGCACTTAATGTTATTTATTTGGTGTGTGTATAATGTTGACCTATGTTATTTATTTGGTGTGTGTATAATGTTGACCTGTGCTAAGCAAAAAGATGTTTACTTGTGTGCCATTAATGTTGACCTGCGTCGCATGGATAATGTGTCGTACGTATGCATACATTATCCATAGATATCCGTTGCATTCTATAAAAAAATACAGATATATATATAAAGCTATTTTGTGTGGCCATAGAAAGTAAATTCTAAGTATAGTGCTAACATGTTTAAGCGAATGTACACAAATTTGATATACATTTTATAATGTAATTCGAGTAAATAGTCCATAGCTTCAACTGAATGAATTTATTTATACTCCATTTATACTCCATTTATACTCCATGAGATTTCGTATTACCATAATTATACTGTTTGTGACAATAGAAGTGCAGTTATGAAGAATATAAATTAACGTACATAGTTCGTCGTCTGGACCAGAAAATCTAATTCTTTTTCCTCAAAAAGAATATATTTGGATTTGAACTCAACCTGATAAAAGTTAATTTCGATATTAACAGTGTTTGGACATTTTAAAAAAAGGGTCAAGTGGATGATGAAGGTAATATAAATTTAGATTTGTCATAAGAAATGAAGATCGTCGTCTTTGGTAATGTTTCTGAAAGAACCTGTTTCTTATAAATTTTAATTTCATAAAAGTAAACTAGAAATTCTTCAATATATATTCTTCATCATATGTGTTCCTTTGCAAGTTTAAAGGAAGTATGTGGTGCTACTATGGCTAATTAAGCTACATTCGCGGTCGCACATATCTGATCAGACTATAAGGGGGACACGTTCAAAATTGTGTGTATATATAATCCAGCGATAAAAGAAATTACAATGGCACACAAGAGACTACATAACGAAACTATTGAAGTAGGGTAACGATACTTACCGGATCATTGTAGGTCGAATTGATATTTCACATTTGCAGCTCGTTCTCAATAGAGTAGTTTCCATTGATCAGGAATTGAGACAAAGAAAAGTTGAGTATTAAAAGTCAGCGCAGCAATATCACCTTCTCTTATTTGCCCTTTTATGCTATCTATGCATGATGCCTGTGATCTATGCACTGGTTATGCAATCAATAATTGTTTGCTAAGGACCGGTCTTAACTGTGATAAAGGTATAAAAACCAATACAAAGAGCAGCATTTGATTATTGTATGAAAAAGTGATAGATCCGAGTCTATTTGTTTTATAACAAAAGAATAGGTTAAGTTAGATATGTTAAGTTATTTAGGTTAGGTATAGTATATTAGGTTAGGTACGTTATTTATTATTAACAGTACTATTGTTATGTAGACATAACTAAAGTGAAAAAAAATTGTAATGCTTGAAAGTAAATATGAATATATTGCTCCTTAGAAAGAGAAAAATGTATAAAAATAATGTTAATAATTCTGTTTATGTTAGAACTAATTTGAATTAATTGTTCCTAGGTAAAAACAGACATTTCTGTGTTATCGAGCTCACTATTTTAAAATCTTTATAATTCATAAAGAAAGTAATGTGAAAGGCGTATTGAGTTGTTGTTATCAATTAGCAAGGAATGCTGCTTATTGTTCGATTCAGAAATTTAACTTTATGCAGAAAGCCAGGCATAGATTCCAACATATGATATATAACCATACAAATAAATGAATAAGCATGCATTGAAGGCAGGAAAGGTGTTTTATTGAACAGATTGGCTACATGACTGGAAACTTAGATAAATTATGTTAACATGACTCATAATAAATCTGTTTAATTTTATAATAAATTTGCTAATTAAGTTCGTTGTTATGAGCTGCATCATACATCTGAAGATAATAAACGCCAAAAGCTATAGATTTTCAGAGATATGCTTTATTTCAATTTAAACGAATAATAATATAAGCTAGATATAATAATATATATATACATATAAGCATTTTTTTCACTTAATAATATAGTACGTAAGATACGCTGAGGTTTCTTGTTCGGAGTGGCACTGCTGCAAGTTCCTGGAAAATACTTATTTATAAATTTGGATAAATAACCGTTGCGCTTAAAACAATTTAGACTTTAAAATCGTAAATTAAAAGTTTTGAGTATATTTTAAAAAGGGTGGCTAAAATAGCCAGAATTGTTTAGTTTAAATAAATTGCGCCAAAGTGAGTGCTTTTTAAAGTGGCGACATCCAGCGTCAGGATTTATTAAATATTACTAGTCTTAAACTTATGACTTATGCTTTAAGAGCTTTCCTTTTCCTAATTTTGGATTTGTCTCAGGAAAGAAATGTGAATAAAAATTTAGTAAGTAAAAAAAATATGTGGGGTGTACATCTCCGACGTGAAACTGGGAAAGCATTTAAGAAGCCAACAAGATGTTAATGATAGATATTTGTTACTTTTCTGTTTTGTCCCTTTATTTGTCCGTTCAGATGTGTGTGACTAGCAAATTTTTAATGGAATTATAATGTTGATTAACTTTAATATGGTTGATATGGAACTAGATACTCATGTATGTTGTAAACGTAAAAGGATTCCAGACTGTAGCGAATCTCTTTGCTGTGATAAGTGTGAACGATTGTTTCATTTGAAGTGTATAACGTTATCGAGTTTAGAGCTCGAATCAATTAAACAAAGAAATGGTGATTGGGTATGTCAAACATGCTCAGTGGGAATCGATATTGTTGACTGCCTAAGTGAAAATGGACAAGGTAATGAAACAGGTTCTGAGACTCAAGAAAATGTTATTGTATCTGGACCAAATGTATCCGTTCCTTCTGAAGCAGAAAGAAATAATACTGAAATAGATCATACTTCCAAAATAATTTCACGGAAACAAATACCAGAAATCGAAATTGGATGGGGACCGCTCCTCGAGAGCTTGTAGAATATAATGGAAGGATTCCAACAAAAGTTGTCCATGGACATCAACTCTGTAAAATCAGATTTTAAACTTGCAAAATCAGATTTTAAATTTGTAAAATCAGAAATTAGCTCTATGAAATCATCTATTCTTGAGTTAGATACAAAGATGTCTCACGAGTTATCTGCTGTAAAGTCGGAAATTAAATTAGTTACCTCACAGCTGACTGAAAATTTAAACGAAGTAAGACTTAAATGTTCAGAGGAGGTAAATGTCATTGCAACAGATGTAGAGAAGATAAAGGAAAATATGCTGAATGTAGAAAGAAATGTTAATGAGAGTATTGTATCAATAACAGAAAGTGTAGAAAACAGGATAGGTGTTGTAGCGGAGGATTTTTCTAAGCTAACTATAGAAGTAGATAGTATTAAAGAAAATTGTAAAGTCAATTTAGATCAGACGAATGAAAAATGTAAAAATTTAAAAGAGGCAAATGAGAAGATGTTGAATCAAATGAAAGGGTTAGAACGGGATACAGCTGTTGCGTTTCGGAAAAGTTCAGAAAAATGTAGCGAGAAGGAAAAGAAGTTGAATAATTTAGTTAGTCAGAGGATTGATGAGATAAGTGAGAAATGCGAAAATACGATCAGAGGAGAAATTAGTCAGTTAGGTGAAAGAATTAATGATCTTTCATGTCGGTTGGATAGACAGGAGAGGCATGATGAGGGATCCAGTAGGGATCTCCAGGTCCCGTCAAGAAATCAAAAGATAAGTTCGAAATTTATAGGTAAAATTGATAGGCCGGTAAGAGCAAAAGAGAAAGAAAATGAGTACGAAACTCAGTTAAAAGAGTTTGCGGATGATGAAAATAGTAGTGGAGATACTACTGAGACGTCAGTAGTAAGTTGTGAACGGGATGAAAAGTCAGATGACGGTGACAAAATACAAAGCTGTGATGATCGACGTAGAAGGCGTAACCGGAAGCGAGAAGTAGTAGTGAATCAGTGTATGAGGGTGAATAGAAATTCTAGTCGTAAGAGTCGAGAAAATAGTCCGGGTGGGAGTAATTCATCTGATACTGTACAAGGAGTAAGATCTGGTGAATATTTACGAAACCTGCACCATTTTCCTAAATTTGATGGAAAAACAACGGGATCAGCTAGGATATTTCTTGATCTATTAAAGGCAATGAGTATATACCGCCTTCGCGAAAAGGACAAAAAGTATATCATATCTTGGTGTTTAGAGCGTGCTGCAAAAACGTGGTATAGAAGTATCGAATTTAAAATAAAAACGTTTAAAGATTTTCTGAAGCTCTTTAAGTTACAATACATATTTCCGCAAGTAGAGAGAGCTCAGAAACGTCGCCTCTACTCGCTGAGGTATGATAAATCTAAATTTTCATCGTTGTCAGAGTTTGTATGGTACATAATTGACCATTATCACGCCATAGTGAGTTCGCCTTCAGACCAGGAACTGAAAGATTTGATTCTTGACTGTTTGTCGGCAGAAGAGGCGAAAATATTCAAATTAGGAACGGTTAGTACTGTCCAGGAACTAACCTTAAAACTGGAAGATATGGAGGGCCATCCCTCAAATTTAGAAAACCAAAACTTTGAGTTTTTCAAACCTCAAATTAAGAGACCGACTGTTAGACAAACAGGAATGGAAAGAACTAAGAAAGCTAAAACCGATAACGCAGTACAAACGGAACCTGTAAAACTAAACAGAAATTTCGGAAGAGGTAATTCGGTTAATAGTAATCGTAATAAACGAAATTTTTCGTCAGGTGGAAATTGTAATAATATGCAAAGACGTAACAATTGGAATGAAGGTAGGAGATTTGGCCCTACTAATCCAAATTGGAGTCCTAGTTTGAACGTCGGACCCACTCCGGTGTCGTTGGGTAGTTATAGTAATATCCCTGATATTCCTTCACCATATTTACCTTCTAATTTCTATGGGGTGAAACCATCTTTTAATACGCAGCCTGCAATGACTATGTTTAATTCGCAGCTATCAGTACCGGTAATTACCTCAGTAACCTCTGCTTTAAATCCACCATATCCGGCTGTAGGAGGCTATTCGGGTAATCCAACTTACTCGCTGGCCGGGAATAGTTGTCGGTCAGAAAACATCGTAAGCAGTCGCCCCTAAGGGGAGACGGCGTCTGCTTATCGGAACTTCTCTCCCCACAAGAGAAAACCAAATTGGAAAAAGAAAATCTCGAAATTGAACCAGAAGCTTTAAAGTTTTTAACTCGATTTGTGTTAAAGGAAGAGGAGGATAGTAATACGGTAAATCTTGAAGTCTACCCCTCTCCAACAGTAAATTGTGAAATAGGAGGAATACATTTAAGTTGTATCTTGGACACTGGTGCGGAGCTTAGCCTTCTAAATTATAGTACATGGTTAACTTTACAAAATTCTTTTCGATCAGCCAAACTGAAGCCTGTATCTAAGATACAATTAAATGCGTTTGCTGGAAAAGACAATTTCATAGTAAAAGGGTCGATAGAATTAACTCTAAATATTCAAGGTAATTTCTTTGACGTTCCAGTGTTTGTAGTAAAAGACATGAAAGCAGATTTACTACTGGGTTCACTATTCTTTGTGAGGTTCAATGTCGTTCTGGATAGTGAGAATCGGAAGTTAACCTTGAAGAACAATAGGCAAGAAACCGTAGTGTTGGATATTTCTTATCCAAAGGTTTTATTGGTACAATTAAGTGATAGTGATACAGTTAATACATATAATAAATTACCGAACGAACGGGTTACATTACCTCCGAATATAAAAGATTTGGGAGAAATTTCGGAAAACGAATTGAATGATTATATTAAAGAACGAACTGATTTAGACACTGAGACAAGAACAAAATTACTAGATTTATTAGTCAGATACAAACATTTGTTTTGCGAGTATCCAAAGCCGATTAAATGTGAACCTTATAGAATTGAGTTAATAGACAACGAACCAGTCATAGGTAAGATCTATCCGATACCGCAGGCGATGCAATCTGAATTGGAAGCCGAAATTAAGAAATGGATAATGTTAGGTATTGCAAAGGAAAGCCCTAGCAGTTATCGAAACCCGATACACTGCGTCCGAAAACCATCAGGGGGTATTAGGCCTGTAATTGATTTTAGATTACTTAATAATAAAGTTCTCTCTCCAAAGATACAAGTTAAACCGATTAATGAGATACTCACAAGAATTTCCGGAGCTAAGGTTTTTAGTGCGATGGATGCCACAATGGGCTACTATGGGGTTCGACTCCACCCAGATTCGTATAAATGTACTAGCTTTATATATTTAGGTCGTCAGTATGTTCTATGTGTACTACCTATGGGACTAAAATCTAGCCCAAGCGTGTTCCAAAACGTTATGAATTCTTATTTTAGATTGGATACAAGACATTTCGTGACAATCTATCTTGATGACATTTTATGTTTTAGTCAAAATATATCAGATCATTTTACTCATTTAGAAGAGGTTTAAAATTCTCGAATTGGGTAATTTTGCTTTGAATTTCAAAAAGTGTCGGTTCTTTAAAAATGAAATTTTATTTTTAGGTCATAGTATAAATGGAAAGGAAGTAAAATCAAATCCTAAACAAAATGAGGCCATTAAGAATTTCCCTATTCCTACTACCAAAAAGACGTTGAGATCGTTCCTTGGACTTCTATCTTGGAGAAGGAAATTCATACCTAATTTTGCGTTTCTTACGGCACATTTATTTGATCTAATAAAAAAGGACAGGAAATTTAGGTTGACTCCAGACCTTATTGAATTATTTCAACAATTACGTATTGTTATAAGTGAGAAACCTGCATTAAGCCAACCAAATTTTACAAAACCTTTCATGTATTCTCAGATGCGTCCTGTGAGAATTTTGGCGGGATATCTAGCGCAATATGATGATGCAGGGGAGGTGTTAGTAATCGAATATGCTAGTAGGAAACTAAAGCTACACGAAATGTCGTATTCTATTTTTCAGCTCGAATTGTTAGCCGTGCTATTTCTATGCGAACATTTTTCCTACTATATTTTAGGAAGGAAAATCACAGTACATTGTGATAACAGTGCTGTTACCTTTGCATTTACACTTCAAAATTTAGATACTAGAACCACAAAAATTTTGTTAAAGTTGCAACGATTTGATTTAACATTTGAGCACATAAAAGGAAGGGATAACGAAATAGCTGATATTTTAAGTCGAAATACTCCGGAAGTTACTGATAATCTAGAACGATACTACGTAAATTTTGTTGATTACGATCCGGAAACTTGGTTTGAACAACAAGAGATTGCTACTATGCAAACTACTGATTCCTATTGTCAGCAATTAAAAGGGAAACTTCAGCTTACACCGATATGTGAAACTATAAAATGTAGTAATGGTTTAATTTTTGTGAGAAACTCGAAATTAAAGCCCTGGTTACTTGTAGTTACATCTTTGTTAATTACTCGGGTAGTAGAAAATATTCATAATACGGGGCACTTTGGAGTGAATAAATGTGTAAAGTTAGCGAAAACTTTATTTTTTTGGAGAAAACAAAAACCTTTGTAAAGTATATTAAAAACTGTGAACTGTGTGCTAGAACAAAATTTTCGAATCGAAAGATAGCTCGAGAGGATTTACATATTGAGGCTGAAAAACCACATCAAAAATTGTGTATAGATTTGGTTGGGAAATTGCCTTGCAGTTACGGATATTATTTTATTTTATCAATCATAGATGTATACACAAGGTTCGTGTGTTATTTACCATTAAAAACGGCTAAAGTTACAGAAATTGTGAGAGAAATGGAATATGTGTATATATATATATAATGGAATCCAGTAGGAATATGTGAGAGAAATTTAGTTATGGTAAAAACACATTTTCTTTCGGATGCGTATAGAAAGATCACACAAATATATGCTAGTATATAGTGGTCCATATGTTGTTACTAAAGTATGTAAAAATTTTGTTTGTCTAAAAGATTTGAAGGGGAGAAACGTTCCTAGTCAAAACTTATCCAACATAAAATTATTTGATTGTTCCGATGAGAAGAGAACAGAGTTATTAAAGGACTTCAAACCAAAAAAATTATTAAAATTATTATTTTTTTCCCAGCCGCCGGGGAAAAATGTTACGATCTGCTTTTGGTAAAAGCAAATCGTATCATTGAAATCAATTTTAAATATGCTTATTGTTAGGTATGAGTTTAAATATGCTTATTGTTAGGTATGAGTTCGTTTATCTTGGCGTGTTTAATTTTGACCTGCACTTAATGTTATTTATTTGGTGTGTGTATAATGTTGACCTATGTTATTTATTTGGTGTGTGTATAATGTTGACCTGTGCTAAGCAAAAAGATGTTTACTTGTGTGCCATTAATGTTGACCTGCGTCGCATGGATAATGTGTCGTACGTATGCATACATTATCCATAGACATCCGTTGCATTCTATAAAAAATACAGATGTATATAAAGCTATTTTGTGTGGCCATAGAAAGTAAATTCTAAGTATAGTGCTAACATGTTTAAGCGAATGTACACAAATTTGATATACATTTTATAATGTAATTCGAGTAAATAGTCCATAGCTTCAACTGAATGAATTTATTTATACTCCATTTATACTCCATTTATACTCCATGAGATTTCGTATTACCATAATTATACTGTTTGTGACAATAGAAGTGCAGTTATGAAGAATATAAATTAACGTACATAGTTCGTCGTCTGGACCAGAAAATCTAATTCTTTTTCCTCAAAAAGAATATATTTGGATTTGAACTCAACCTGATAAAAGTTAATTTCGATATTAACAGTGTTTTGGACATTTTAAAAAAAGGGTCAAGTGGATGATGAAGGTAATATAAATTTAGATTTGTCATAAGAAATGAAGATCGTCGTCTTTGGTAATGTTTCTGAAAGAACCTGTTTCTTATAAAAGTGAACTAGAAATTCTTCAATATATATTCTTCATCATATGTGTTCCTTTGCAAGTTTAAAGGAAGTATGTGGTGCTACTATGGCTAATTAAGCTACATTCGCGGTCGCACATATCTGATCAGACTATAAGGGGGACATGTTCAAAATTGTGTGTATATATAATCCAGCGATAAAAGAAATTACAATGGCACACAAGAGACTACATAACGAAACTATTGAAGTAGGGTAACGATACTTACCGGATCATTGTAGGTCGAATTGATATTTCACATTTGCAGCTCGTTCTCAATAGAGTAGTTTCCATTGATCAGGAATTGAGACAAAGAAAAGTTGAGTATTAAAAGTCAGCGCAGCAATATCACCTTCTCTTATTTGCCCTTTTATGCTATCTATGCATGATGCCTGTGATCTATGCACTGGTTATGCAATCAATAATTGTTTGCTAAGGACCGGTCTTAACTGTGATAAAGGTATAAAAACCAATACAAAGAGCAGCATTTGATTATTGTATGAAAAAGTGATAGATCCGAGTCTATTTGTTTTATAACAAAAGAATAGGTTAAGTTAGATATGTTAAGTTATTTAGGTTAGGTATAGTATATTAGGTTAGGTACGTTATTTATTATTAACATTACTATTGTTATGTAGACATAACTAAAGTGAAAAAAATTGTAATGCTTGAAAGTAAATATGAATATATTGCTCCTTAGAAAGAGAAAAATGTATAAAAATAATGTTAATAATTCTGTTTATGTTAGAACGAATATGAATTAATTGTTCCTAGCTAAAAACAGACATTTCTGTGTTATCGAGCTCACTATTTTAAAATCTTTATAATTCATAAAGAAAGTAATGTGAAAGGCGTATTAAGTTGTTGTTATCAATTAGCAAGGGATGCTGCTTATTGTTCGATTCAGAAATTTAACTTTATGCAGAAAACGAGGCATAGATTCCAACATATGATATATAACCATACAAATAAATGAATAAGCATGCATTGAAGGCAGGAAAGGTGTTTTATTGAACAGATTGGCTACATGACTGGAAACTTAGATAAATTATGTTAACATGACTCATAATAAATCTGTTTAATTTTGTAATAAATTTGCTAATTAAGTTCGTTGTTATGAGCTGCATCATACATCTGAAGATAATAAACGCCAAAAGCTATAGATTTTCAGAGATATGCTTTATTTCAATTTAAACGAATAATAATATAAGCTAGATATAATAATATATATATATACATATAAGCCATTTTTTCACTTAATAATATAGTATGTAAGATACGCTGAGGTTTCTTGTTCGGAGTGGCACTGCTGCAAGTTCCTGGAAAATACTTATTTATAAATTTGGATAAATAACCGTTGCGCTTAAAACAATTTAGACTTTAAAATCGTAAATTAAAAGTTTTGAGTATATTTTAAGAAGGGTGGCTAAAATAGCCAGAATTGTTTAGTTTAAATAAATGCGCCAAAGTGCGTTTTAAGTTCATAAAGGTAATATTTCTTCCACCTAACGTAACCTCCTTATTACAGCCCATGGATCAATGCGTTATTGAGACTTTCAAACGATATTACAGGAAAGAATTGTTGCGTAAGTTATTGTTAGAAAGAGAAGAGGATGGAGAAGAAAGTCTCTTAAGAAATCATAAGAATATTGACTTGAACGACGCGTCCTACATGATCAGCGCAGCATGGAATAGTGTAAAGGAAGAGAATTTGAAAAAAGCCTGGAATAAAATTTTGAACACAGAAGAAAATTCACAAGGTATGATTGAAAATGATGAACAGAATGATATGTCCGAAATTCTCGGTATGCTAAAAGAAATAGATTGCCACGAATGTGATGAAGAAGACGCTCATGAATGGATGAATATCGATGATGCAAATCCAGGACACCAAATCATGCTGGACAGCGAGATTGTAAACGTCGACACTGATAAAGATGACGCCGCCAGCATCTCTTCAACCAGTGCTCCAGAAAGTGAAGATGATAGTATACCAACAGCTTCTGAGGCGTTCACTTGTTTAGATACTGCCTTGCGATGGTTTGAAGCCCAAGATGAAAGTGACCACTTTCAGATATCTGTAATGAAAAAAGTACGTGACTTAACTGCTCGTAAGCGTGTAGGCTTGCTTAGACAGACCAAAATAAAGGATTTTTTTTAAACGTTAATTTTGTGTACTGTGTGTATTGTTCATGCAAAATGCGTATGTAATATGTACATATTTTTGTTTAATAAACTGTACCACATACTATATATTCCTACTAAAGTTGCCTTTGTACGTTACTTTGTAATACTTAAAGACATACCTGTTTTTATGAATAAATTTACTGTACAGTACTTCTTTTTGGCAAATATACGTGTACAGTTCGATTATCCGAACAAACCAGTTTTCCGAACGCCCATGTCCCCCAATTACTTCGGATAATCGACGCTCTACTGTATTAATTATCTTTAGTTACTTTTCTTTTCTTACAGGGTGCATATTTATTTTATTTTATTTTATTTAACAATCACCACATACCGCTCAGATGCCATTTTATACTGGATATCTAACGACAATAGCAATAGAAATGATTTGGGAAGGAGAAAATGAAATACGTATTTAAGTTTTACGTCCCACGGTTCTGCCGGCTAGGCTAAAGGATACGGTGAAGATGAGAAATGAATGAAAATAGTGGAATGAAGAAAGTGGGGGGAAATGGGAGAACCCTGAGAAAACCCACGCACACAGTATTTGTCTACAACAAAGTTAACTTAGCGCGAACTGGGATCGAAACAAGGACTCCACAATTTGGGAAGGTATCGGCCAGCCTGTTTAGTAGGTACCATCCCGGCATTTGCGGGATAGAACTGAAGAAAATCCTAGTCAGAATGGTTGTTAGTGGGAATCGAACCCACGACCTCCCGAATGCGAAGCCAAAACTCTACCTCTCGAGGTACTTCGCACACTAAGATTGTCGTTTGTGATATTTTTTTCTTTTTGAATCGCTGCTGACGGAAAACCTGGAATCGAAATAAATTATTGAACTAAAGTTTTAAATGGGAATACCGATACTACCCGACTCTAACTTGGCACTAGTTGGCACCAGGGCTTAATTCTACCATAAATTGGCCTCGAATTAGAAGCACAACCACTTCTACAGCCTGAAAGCAGAGAGCCAAGTAAGGTTTTAAATTAATCTTTGAAACTGAAGGTAATTTCTTTCTTAGCCTCTGGTTGATAGGTTAAGTGGTTCGGTAACTATTCTCCAAAATGCAGATTTCCATTAAGATTTTTCTTCTTGTTACCTCATACATATATCCAGGTTGTTATGCAACCGATACGCGCAGAGAGCAAGTGTGAGTTGCCTATAAGCAAGGATATTCCATAACTTCTAAGATATAACTATCTGATAATTGTAAGGACCGATTTTTCATTAGTATTAAATGAAGAAACACTGATTGGTAGGGGAACCATAACGCTTAAAAAAGCATGACAGAATATTTCACTAATGGAAGGTACCTTATTTTTAGTTTTGACAGTTACTTATGTATGTGCAAGTTTGATATCTTTAAGAGCATAATAAAGCATAATGTCCCAAAATAAAGCATAAAGTATAGTGCTTGATTCCTTCATTTGAGAACTGTGTTCTCAATTACTTTCTACAAAAGAAAAGTTCATTTAAAATGACTTTGTAAAAAGAATGCTTCAAAGATAGAAACCACCAGTAAACACGAAAAAAAGCGAAAAAGTTTATTACATCGAAGTTAAAAGCTGCGCCCTTTCAGAGTTGTGAGCGCGGGAAAATGCAAAAAATTGAACTGTGAGCATTAACAGCGCAAAGACTAATAGTGTTAGAAGAAACAGTATGGTGAATTTCAGAGGAAAAACCCTTGTGTTGTCAGAAAATACCGACTTCAAGAGAATGGCAAAAGTAGATACATAATTTCACAAATTAAGTTAAGGTCTCATAGATGGTTGTGGTTTGAATGGGAAAAGGTTTAATTAAATCTTGCGTAATTTCCCGAATATCTTGAATGTAAAATTTTTCGAAAATAGAAGTATAATTTCGTCTGAAATTCTCCATACTGTTCTTCTAACATTATTAGTCTTTGCGCTATTAATGCTCAGATTTAAATTTTCTGCACTATCATAATTCAGAAAAACTGTCATTTTCGATCGACTTCAGTGTAATTAGCTTTTTTGTTGTTGCTGTTATTTTCGTGTGTACTTTCAACCCTTGTAATAAGAATTATAAAATACCCCATATATATATATATATATATATATATATATATATATATATATATATATGTATACCAGGTGGTTCATTTGCGCCGTACAATAGTGGAGTTGGACAACCAACCATACAGTGAAGCAAGCTGGGTTGCCTAAATCCGACGGGTAACATGCACTTTATCTTCGTATTTAAAAAAAATCATACAGTAAGAATTATATTGGAGATATCATACTAATCGTTTTCGTCAATACTAAAGTTTACAAACTATATTCGTATAGCATAAAGAGACGTGGAAGTTGTTTAAAAATTATTACTACTCAAAGAAACATATAGATTTAACAACCATTTACATTTACGGTAAATGAGATTAAAAAAAAGATAGAAAGGAAAAAGAAAAATAGACCAAACATCCGAGTCGAGAAAATTGCTAAGGCAGGTTGAGTGTTTCAGCTATTACTTTATTATAAGATCGAACTCCACGACGAAAGATATATTGCATCAATGGTGAGTTATTGTTCATAATTAAGTGTAGCCGAAATTCTGAATAATAAACTAGCAATTACTTATCAATGTACTAAAATGTACTAATCTAATTTGTTCACCAATTAAACAAACAAAGAAATACAAAACAACCAGCATAACTGTGGGACGTAAAACCAAAAGATTTCATTTCATTTTTCAATTCATTTTGATTTCTGCAGACTCCACACATTCTAGACGAGACTTCTGGCTCCATCAATAATATTCTGTGGACTGATAAGTGTTATTTTGTAATGATTACAACGTTAACACGCACAACATGCACTACTGAGCAGCTGAAGATCCACCATGGGTGAGCACGTAACATAAGCAGCACCGATGGGGTGTAAATGTTTGGTGTGGTATACTTGGAGACCACCTCATTCAGCTGCTTTTCTCGAACCAGGACTTACGGACAACTATATCTGACTTCGATTCAAAATGAGTTGAAACTGTAGAATTTGTTGGAAGATGTGTCTTTTCAATTCGTTACCAATCATTGGTTTCAGTATGACAGCGCACTACCTCATCAAATTCTCGCAGTACGACAATATCTTGATGCAGTGTATCCTGATCGATGTAGTGGTCGTGGGGGTCCTATAATATGGCCACCAAGGTTCCCAAATTTAACCCCTGTTGATTTTTTTGTAGGGCTATATTAAGGAGCAAGTGTTAAAAGCGGAACCTGGAAGCCGAGAGGTTCTACAACTAAGAATTATTCACGCATGTGTCTCTGAGACACCAGCGATGCTTCGAAGAATACATGTGAATACACAGGCAAGTTTAATTCAGTGCAGCAGGCATAACGGACAAGCTTTTGAACACATATTACGAATAAAGTCACAAAGATTTCTGTCTTACTTATCAGTTTCATTGGTACGTGTCTAGAAATAAACCTAAATTACAGCTACACATGTAGAAGTAATTGCAAGCTGGTAGACCCTATGAGATGGAATATAAACACCACACAAAAGTATGGCCATTTCTGATGTTATTATTGTTATATTAATTGTTGTAATAATTCACTGATGTGATTTAACAATTGACACGGGACATATTAGAAAATGTAATTCAGTTTGGTAATTTTGTTTTGGTTAGTAATTTGCCAGTGTGAAGTGTTTTGTTAATTCGAAAAATAGCTCTAAATTATTTTAAACACATGTGAATACAAACTTTAGAAAACGATTAATGTAAATAGATATAATTGATTTTTATTTCTGAGGCTATATTGAATGGTTTTTCAGTCGTTTACACCAAACCGAGCTGTAAAAAAGATTACCGAATGAGCCACAACGATTACAACATCTGCTTTTCGTCGAAGTGTATGTGTCTCGTTAATGTCGAGGCATGCAATTTTGGTGCGTGTGTGTATAATTCTGTAAAACTAAATTATGTGTATTTTTATGTAATTTAGTTTAACTTATTGCTTTCCCACTGTGTTAATACAAATCGTCTTAATTCCTATATCCTGTGCACATACTAGTATAATTACTATTCGTAAATGGGATGAACATAAATGTTCAACATAGCATAATAGGCCTATATATTATTTAAAATTCAACCTAATTAACTACGTTCAATTTTAGACATTTGTGTATGATATTTCGACACCTGCCTATGATAATACTGATTCAAATTAAGTTGTTGGTGGTATAAACAACGCACGGAATTGGCAGTAAAGAACGGAAATTAACATCTACGAATGTTCTCCAAATGCTCATATGGTAGTATTCTCTATTGTTCTCTTCGATGTACTACTATGAGCAAAATAAATGACGCGCTCTTTATTTTGAAGTTTTTAAAAAATATCTCCGTTTTCTTTATATGTTCGAAATTTTGGAAGGTTTCCCCAACAGGAAACGTTAATGACAAACTCATTTTTAATATTTGTTTTACATATTAGCTTAAAATAAACAAATTAGAAGCGAAAAATATTAAATCGACCGAAATTACGGGAATTACCAACTCTGCTAAAGTGGGAAATTTTCAAGAACGCGAGGGAATGCTGCACTTCAACACGAAGCAGCGACATCTATGTCATTGAGAGAAATGTGGATTAAATCTACAAACGAAACTTTTAACAAAACATTTCTAAATGTCTTATTACGTGCATTATCTGCAAACTCCAAATATATGAATCTATACTAAGTATTAACGTATAGCTAGAGCATATAGTGGAAATTGCCTATGGAAAAAGACGAATTGGTAGCACGATCGTTGAGAAAAATCATCTTTACCGTAGAACATGTTCAGTTTGCGTAAGAAAACAAATAGTTCAGTTAGTTAAAGCAACGAGTCTGTATGCTGGAGGTAGCTGGTTCGAACCCCACACAGGTGCAACTGTCATTTTTATTACTGTGGTTATTTTATTTATTTTTTATGTGGGAAAGAATCAAATTGTAACATATGTGTAAACTCATGACGATACCAAAAAAGAAAAAAAATGTTGTCGCACTTACATTAGTGTCCCTAATTTTGTTTGCAAACAGTTTCGTAATTATTTTCCCTGTGCTCAATGCTCAAAATACGCTCGCTGGTGCATAATGAATGTTTCCCAGTAAACGCTAATTCTAATTTGGAGATTTTTATAAAGTTTCACAATGTTTATCATTAAATAGTCTTCTATCTACTTTTTTGGACACTTTGATACCAGGTTTCCCTATTAAATGTTTAATTTTCCGTAGATGTTTCATTACGGAAAAGTTTTACAGTGTATTTGTCTTGAATTGAAATTGTTTTAAATTTACCCCATGAGGTAAGTAGCCCGAAGGAGGAGAACTGAGGTAACTGATATTCTACGTAAAAGCAACCAATTTTAGATTGATGACGCTTCTTACCTTCAGCATATAATCTTTACGTTAGAGAGTCAGAGAAAAATCCTTTCTTTTCCTCCCCTTTGACCACTCATCTTAAAGCTCTACATGTAATGATTCGTGTCACATAATTTCGTCTCTCCAAAGACATTCATATAATAATAGTAATAATAATAATAATAATAATAATAATAATAATTATAATTATTATTATTATTATTATTATTATTATTATTATTATTATTATTATTATTCCTGAATATGCCACCCTTACATAATGTAGTAACCTTAGACATCTTAGTTTAAAGTGTTTTCTCTAGTAATAATTTGAGCAACCACGTAACAAATTTAAACTGTAGGAGGGGCACGACGTTTTATTTTGCCCTCTATTTTCAGAACCCTCCCAAAAGAAAGTATTTAATTTCTGACAAGCAGGGCAGACAAAATGAATAAGAAATATATTTAGAGCATCCTTTCCTCCGTGAGTGGAATATCACGTAGCATTTTTTATTCTACCGAAGATGACTCTATACGGTTATGAGTAGGTAACAAAAGAAATAGTAATATATTTATAGCGCCCTTTGGCTGTAATATTACCGCTTCTTTATTTGTTTGAAGGCGCCCTACACAACCAAGGGTGACAAAAAGAATAGGAAAAGTGTCTAAAGATTATAAAACACTTTATATTTTGTCAGAAGCATGGCAGTGTATGCACAGCATTGCTATCGTTAACAAGTGTTTCACCCTTGAGTCGCTTATAAAATTAGCCAGAATAAATTTTTGCCGATCGTTGCTCTAGAGCAGAGCTGTACAAATGGCGGCCCGCCAAACCATTTTCTGCGGTCCACAAAGCTCTCACATTTTTACGATTGCTTTTACTGATAATATTGTCATTTATATTTATTCATTCTTTTAATGTTTCCACACTTCTTTCTAAATAAGGCATCCATTTAGCGCTTCTGTACAACAAAAAGGCGCGGACATCCACAGCAACACTGCAGTCGGTAATGTAACTACAGGCAATAATATCGTTGCTGAAGAGCACGATTACTTCAATAACCAATACATCTGGTCTAGCTTAAAAAAGGAGACCCTTTCTTCCTCGAACTTTGCCTAGAAGCCATAAGGCGCAAGAAATACACCACTTCCTTTCACAAACACATAATAATAATAATAACTAACTAACTAACTCTATGGCCTATGGAACCCGGAGGTTCAATGCCGCGTTCACAAAAGCTCTCCACTGACTTCTATCCTTAGCTAACTGCATCCAGTTTCTACTTTGTACTCCAATCTCTGCGAGATCCATCTTAATATTGTCCTCCCATCTGCGCCTAGATTTTCCTAATGGTCGTTTTCCGATTGGTCTTCCAGTCAATACTTTGAAAGCGTTTCTACTTTCTTCCATTCTAGCTACATGACCCGCCCACCTAAGCCTCCTAGACTTGACGACCCTAACAATGTTGGGTAAACCGTATAAATTATGTAGTTCCTCGTTATGAAGTTTCCGCCATTCCCCATTCCCGTTCCTCTTGGGTCCGAATATTCGTCTCAGGATCTTGTTCTCAAATACTTTCAGTCTATGTTCTTCCCTCACAGTAAGTGACCATGTTGCGCAGCCATACAAAACAACAGGCATGATTATCGATTTGTATATTTTAAGCTTCAAATTCCTCGACAGAATTCGCGACGACAAGAGATTTTGAACCGAATAGTAACACGCATTCCCTGCTTTTAGACGACATTTAATTTCTTCGTGGATATTATTTTGGTTTATTAATATTGATCCTAGATATTTGAAACTATCCACTTTATCAAAAGTATTATTTAATATTTTAACGCATCTATAATTTGCTGTATCACGGTCCCGACGCACTTCCATGTATTTAGTTTCTTCTGCATTTACTTCTAAACCCATTTCTCTGCAAGCGTTTAATAAGATCTCTGCATTTCTTTCTATTGTTCTCCTATCATCCCCTATTAAATTTACATCATCAGCATATGCCATAACCTGGTGAATACCGTTCAACTCTAGGCCCTGGTTACTATCTTTGATTTTCCTTATAGCGTATTCCAGCACAAAGTTAAATAATAATGGCTACAACGCATCTCCTTGTTTCAGGACATTTTCGACGTGAAAGCTCATAGACAAAAATTTTCCTACCCGGACTTTACTTTGGGATTCACTTAAACATATCTTAATTAATCTAATTAGCTTTCTCGGTATTCCAAGTTCTGTAAGAACGTTGTATAATGTTTCTCTCCTAACCGAGTCGTACGCCTTTCTAAAATCAATAAATAGTTGATGCACCGGGGTATTGTATTCCCACTTTTTCTCGAGTATTTGGCGAATGGTAAATATTTGGTCGATAGTTGATCGATTTCGTCTAAACCCGCACTGATAATCTCCAATAATTTCATCTGCGTATGGGGTCAGTCTTGCTAATAGAATATTTGAAAGGATTTTATAGGATGTTGACAGAAGAGAAATGCCTCGATAATTATTACAGTCAGTTTTGTCGCCTTTCTTGTGAATTGGAACAATGATTGATTCTTTCCACTGTTGTGGCAATTCTTCCTTGTTCCAGATAAGGAGAATGAGTTTGTGTATCTTGTTCCACAATTTTTCGCCTCCAGCTAAAATTAACTCAGCCGGAATTTTATATACACCCGGAGATTTGTGTTTCTTTAATTTCTTTATAGCGGTTTCTACTTCTATTCGGTTGGGTTCTGGAATATACGGTTCTGCGGTGGTGTGTATCTCCTTTTCTCCACGCACACTAGTTTTTGGTTGAGTGTTAAGCAAATCGTCAAAGAAATCTTTCCATCTATTTAAGATGCTATCCGTGTCAGTGAGAACTGTACCGTCAGATTTCTTTAATATATAAGCACGAGTTTGATAGCCTTTGTTAAATTCGTTGATTCCCTTATACATGTCTCGGATGTTTTTATTTTTACTATTATCTTCAAGTTCCTTCATTTTAGCTTTCAGAAAATCGCGTTTCTTTGTTCTAAAATTTTTGGAAGTTTCCCGCCTGATATCTGCGAAATTTTGTGTAGTTATTTCATTCGGATTTTGTAGCCAGCGTAATTTTGCCCGTTTTCTCTTCTCTGCTAGTTTTATGCATTCCTGGTCGAATCATGGTTTGTTCCTACGTATTTCCGCGTATCCCAATTTTTCTTTTGCTGAAATTTTAATGCTATCTCTAATTTCAATCAAGGTATCCTCAACACTGGTGCACTCCGAAGAAATAATAATAATAATAATAATAATAATAATAATAATAATAATAATAATAATAATAATAATAATAATAATAATAATAATAATAATAGTTGCGGCCCTCCACCTTACAACTAAAAACGGCTATGGCCCTCAGGCTCATTATAATTGGACACCACTGCTCTAGAGGGATTTGTCCAGGATGGTTTGGTGTCTGGCTAATAACGATGAGTATGTTTAATTACAACACCGTTAAAAAATATCAAACTTTCTGAAAGGAACTTACTTAGGAAATATCAGATCCTCCTTATACTTAGCCAGAGCCCATTCTGAAATATTGCATCTGGTGTTCTGGGTGAAAGTTCTATGGGACTATTAGAAAAATATATATTCCCGTTTCCACGCTGATGGTAGAATTTCTGAAACAGTTATTGAATTGCGTTCGAAGCATTGGCGTAAATAGCGCCCCCACAACTCTGTGGCGTGGGGACCGCACAAGCTGCAAAGCCAAAAAATATATAGAAAGTACGCAGGGACGGATCAGGCCAAATTTTCACCTGGCGAAAGTGACTTTATGGCGCCCTCTCCCTAGTATTAGCCTATATTTTACATTTTATCATAGTGTTTTTAATAGTTTAAACCGATTTTTCAAAAAGACATTCATTACCTAGGAAAACTTCACAAAGAATATGGCCTGCTATAAACAATACGAACACCGCCCCCCCCCCCCAGCTTGGTCTAGTGGCTAGCACGCCTGCCTTCTGTGGTCCCGGGTCCAATTCCTGGTGGGTTACTGTTGAATGATAAAGGTGGTTCGGATTTCACTATAATCAGTATCCACATCTCCTTTGGCCATTAAGGCATAACCGTGGAACGCTAAACTCAAGCAAAGAAACAAACAATACTTACTCCCCCTCCACTCTTTATTCTACATGCCATCTCTCCATTTGTCGATACAGTCCCCTTAGTGCTATGAAACTCTCTTCTTCCATGGTGAAATGGAAAAAAGATTATGTAATTGCCGCTACTTTACAAGAATATAAACCAAAAAGTCAGTAGGAAACACATTATAAAATTTACTTTTTGAGGCTCGTTTTGGCGTCCCTCTGACTCTGGCGCCCCGGGCAGTCGCCCGGGTTGCCCGGCCCAAGGTCCGACCTTGAAAGTATGGACGCATAACTAAGGGCTGCGGACATGAGGTTCTTGCCATTTCATGTTATGCCACTGGTATTTGAAATGTTCAGTAACTGATCGGTTAGTGATATAATTTCGACGGTTACTGATATTTAAAGTTTACCTAAGACAAAGTTACCTAACCAAATACATTTGATATCGCGATGTTACAATTTGATTTTTCCTCACATAAAAAAAGAGAAAAACAATAGTAATAAAAACTCTTACTCGTATTAGGCTCGAACTAACAACCTAATTCGTATAGACTAGTTGCTCTGACCAACTCAGTTTCGATTTCTTACGCGAAAATAAATGAAATGAAATGAAATCTTCGAGTTTTACCCCCACGATTATGCCGGTTAGGCTAAAGGAGACGGTGAAGGTGAGTAATGACTGAAATGGTGGAATGAAGAAAGTGGGAGGAAAGCGAGAACCCCGAGAAAACCCACGCACACGGTGTTTGTCCACCACAAAGTTCACTTGGAGGGGGCTGGGATCGAACTTGGGACCCCAAGCACCAGAGGTGAACGCTCTACCACTGAGCCACCGCGGCCCCCCTTACGCGAAAGAAGTCTGTTATATTACGAGGCATGCTTTTCATTATGATCGTGCTCTTAATTTATTATTTCGATAGGTAATTTCCACTCTTTGCTTTACCTATATAAATAAATGTATGGATTCATATATTAAGTGTCTTTGGGTAATGTGTGTAATAATTTCGCGACAAATATACTTGCTTAAATGAATTGTATGCTATGATTTGCCCTGATTGTCTGTTCATATGGTGGTTGGAAAACACATGTCAAAACTGTTCGGAACACAGCTTAAGAACAGGGACTGAACTGAATCATCACTCGATTGACCTTGAGGGCAAAAAACACCAAAGGGTAGCTATAAACGAAAGTTCAGCATGCATTTCTGTGGAGCTCTGTTCAGTATCACGGTTCTCTGGCAAACACGTTTGTTCTTAGGAGATATATTACAAACCTAACCTTTCGATAGAGCGCAATGGCAGAGAACCAAAGTAAAGGAATTCTTGCCCTTGTTAAGTTGGGGTACCACCATGTGCAATAAAAAATATCGCGTCTCCTTGAAGTGATACTTTATCGAAAATAACTCGTTATCCTTTATATATTCGAAGTTTCTGAGGGTTTCAAAATGAGGAAACGTTACTGACAAACAAGGACGCATTTAGAGATGGGTTCAGGGGTCCGGACCTCCTCTGAAATCCCAACTTTTCTGTAAATTTGACCTAATTTTGGGGCTTATTTTTTTAAAAAATATTATAATTTATCTTAATATTGAAGTCGGACCCCCCAGATAACTTTGGACCCCTCCCGAAATAAATTCCTGCATACGTGCCTGCTGACAAATATATTTTCAATATATTCTTTAAATAAGAAAGTAAAATAATTAAATTAGGAGCAATAAGCTTCAACACGGTCCAACTTTTGTCCACTGCCAATATTGTTAGAAGGGATATTAATAGCAAAAACTCCTAGTCAATGCTGAACCTTGGAACTTCATCCCGAACACAAGCATATTTTCGAAACACACTAAGGCCTAGCCAGAAAGCATTGTAAGCGAGTTACGTTTGGCAACATCGCACGGAAACAAATGAATGCTGAATTGCATTGTAACCCGTTCCTACTACTACTATTTTTACTACTAACTTTGCTATGGATCTGTATAGTACAAGGGCAAACTTATTTTAATGAAAGAAATTTAATGAAAATTTTAAAAAAATAATTATTAAATCACTTTTGAATATTATTTTAAATATTTTTTAACGAAAGAAGTGTTAAAAACTTTTTTTTAAAAAAATCTCATTAGGAAGGATTTGAACCCACGCCAAAACCAATCTTTCTTACTAGTATGCTGCGCTAGCTCACACAGCTACGAGAGCCGACAGCACTTAAAGTTTACTTTGTGCTATATTCACGTCATGACTCGTGATGTCACCAACAGGATCACGATATAGACGTCATTATTTTTCCTACATTGCAGAGTCTCCCGAGATTTGATCATTGTCTACTCGGATTGGAATTGTCATTTGGAACAAACACTTGAATATGAAGCCAAAAATTCCTTTAAAATAGACGAAAACTTCGAAAGTTTTAAGAATTTTAATATTTTTGCCTTTTCCCATAAGGGGGTCATAGCCTCTACACCGAAAAGCCCCCAGAGATTTGATCATTGACCACTCGGACAGAAATTCTCCTTTGGAACCAAAACTTTAATATGAAGTAAAAAATTAAACTTTTACATCAATTTAAACTGACTGGGTTCCGGTTAACCACACTATTATGTTTAGTTTAGTTAAGTGGTAATTTGTGACAGCTTCACATCATCAAAAGAATCTTTCACTTCACCCCCTCCCCCCCCAAGGAGTCCGTGCTGGATCAGCCATTAGAATCAATAGACACTTTTCCTATTCTTTTTGTCACCCTTGGTTGTGTAGGAGCTCCCTCGAACAAATAAAGAAGCGGTAATATTACAATCAAGGGGACCTATGTATTAGGTATCTCTTTAGTTACCTACCCCCAACCGCACAGGGTTATCTTCGGTAGAATTAAAAATGCTACGTGATATTCCAATCATGAAGGGGAGAGGGTGATATAAATATATTTCTTATTCATTTTGTCTGCCCTGCTTATCAGAAATTACGTAACGTTGTCCCTGTTTGTCAGTAACGTTGTCCTTGTCTGTTGGGAGGGTACTGAAATGAGAGGGGCAAAAAACGTAGTGACGCCTTCCACATGGTTGCTCAAATTATTACAAAAGAAAACATTTTAAACTAAGATGTCTAAGGTTACTACATTAGGTAAGTATGGCATATTCAGGATTATTATTATTATTATTATTATTATTATTATTATTATTATTATTATTATTATTATTATTATTATTATTATATGAATGTCTTTGGAGAGACGAAATCAGCTACTTCAGTTCTCCTCCTTCGGGCTACTTACCTCATGGGGTAAATTCAAAACAATTTCAATTAATACAAATACATTGTAAAACTTTTCCGTAATTAAACATCTACGGAAAATTAAACATTTAATAGGGAAATCTGTTATCAAAATGTCCAAACAAGTAGAAAGAAGATTATTTAATGATAAACATTGTGAAACTTTATAAAATTCTCCAAATTAGAATTAGCATTTACTGGAAAACATTCGTTATACACCAGCGAGCATATTGTGAGCATTGAGCACGGGGAAAATAATTACGAAACTGTTTGCAAACAAAATTAGGGACACTAATGTAAGTGCGACAACGACATTTTTTCTTTTTTGGTATTGTCATGAGTTTTATACATATGTTACAATTTGATTCTTTCCCACATAAAAAAAATTAAATAACCAAAATAATAAAAGTGACAATTGCACTTGTATGGGATTCGAACCAGCTACATCCGGCATAAGGCTCGTTGCTTTAACTAACTGACTTAACTAACTGTTTCGAACCAGCTACTTGTTTTCTTACAATTGAATCTATTCTACGGTAAAAATAATTTTTATTACGATCGTGCTAACAATTCGTCCTTTTCCATAAACAATTTCCACTATTTGGTCTATCTATACGTTAATACTTGGCATAGATTCATATATTTGAAGTTTGCAGAGAATGCACGTAATAGGACATATTAGAAATGTTTTGTTAAAAGTTTCTTTTGTAGATCTAATCCACATTTCTCTCAATGACATAGATGTCGTTGCTTCGTGTTGAACTGCAGAATTCCCTCGCGTTCTTGAAAATTTCCCACTTTAGCGGAGTTGGTAATTCTCGTAATTTCGGTTGATTTAATGTTTTTTGCTTCTAATTTATTTATTTTAAGCTAATATCTAACACAAATATTTAAAACGGGCTTGTTATTAACGTTTCCTGCTGGGGAAACCTTCCAAAATTTCGAACATATAAAGAAAACGGAGATATTTTTTAAAAATTTCAAAATAAAGAGACGCGTCATTTATTTTGCTCATAGTAGCACATGCTACTTTAGAACGTTCAGCAAATTACGATCGTGCAATCTTATTTTTTAAATAGCTAAGATTGTTTCTATATGACTTAATGGTATTCCTAATGTTCATACTGATGTGTTTGATGCTATTATCTGGCGTATGTGGATTAATTTCATGATTAATTTCATCGGAGATTTCATGATTAAGTTGGAATCGAAAATTTAGATAAGTGGCAAAAGGTTATTTATTTAGATTTTAGACATCTTATTAAGTAATGGTTTAAAACCCGTCGACGTCTGTTAATTGGAAATTATAGGTGTAGTTTACATGGTCTAAAATACGATTGTTTTGTATTTGTTTGTTTGTTTAATTGGTGAACAAATTAGATTAGTACACTGATAAGTAATTGCTAGTTTATTATTCAGAATTTCGGCTACACTTAATTATGAACAATAACTCACTATTGATGCCATAACTCTTTCATGGTGGACTTCGATCTTATAATAAAGTAATAGCTGAAACATTTAACCTGCTTTAGCAATTTTCTTGACTCGGATGTTTGGGCTATTTTTCTTTTTCCTTTTTATCTTTTTTCTTAAATCTCATTTACCGTAAATGTAGATGGTTGTTAAATCTATGTTTCTCTAACAAACTTCCACGTATTTTATGCTGTATGGATATAGTTTGTTTAAAACGCACTCACTTTGGCGCATTTATTTAAACTAAACAATTCTGGCTATTTTAGCCACCCTTTTTAAAATATACTCAAAACTTTTAATTTACGATTTTAAAGTCTAAATTGTTTTAAGCGCAACGGTTATTTATCCAAATTTGTAAATAAGTATTCCAGGAACTTGCAGCAGTGCCACTCCGAATAAGAAACCTCAGCGTATCTTACATATTATACTATTAAGTGAAAAAAATGCTTATATGTATATATATTATTATATCTAGCCTATATTATTGTTCGTTTAAATGGAAATAAACATATCTCTGAAAATCTATAGCTTTTGGCGTTTATTATTTTCAGATGTATGATGCAGCTCATAACAACGAACTTAATTAGCAAATTTATTACAAAATTATGGATAATTTATATCCAGGTCGAAGATTACAAGATTGCATGAAACAGATTTATTATGAGTTATGTTAACATAATTTATCTAAGTTTCCAGTCATGTAGCCAATCTGTTCAATAAAACACCTTTCCTGCCTTCAATGTATGCTTATTCATTTATTTGTATGTTTATATATCATATGTTGGAATCTATGCCTGGCTTTCTGCATTCAGTTAGATTTCTGAATCGAACAATAAGAAGCATCCCTTGCTAATTGATAACAACAACTTAATACGCCTTTCACATTACTTTCTTTATGAATTATAAAGATTTTAAAATAGTGAGCTCTACAACACAGAAATGTCTGTTTTTAGCTAGGAACAATTAATTCATATTTGTTCTAACATAAACAGAATTATTAACATTATTTTTATATATTTGGTCTAGGAATTAATTCGTGCGGTTGGTACGCACACATTGAAGCTGTAGTACAAACACAAAATACATAAATACCTTAAGAAAAATATTGTCCATCGCTAGCCACCACTTTCGCCCATCTGTCAGGCAATGTACGGATTCCGTGGCGAAAGAAGTCCTCATCCTTGGAAGCGATCCAGTCAGAGACCCATGTTTCGATATCTTCTGAAGAAGTAAACCGCTGTCCCATCAAATCGTTGTTCATGCAATCGAACAAGTAGTAGTCCGAAGGAGCAACGTCTGGTGAATACGGCGGGTGGGGTAAAACTTTCCATCCGACATTTTCTAAATACGTTTTGACCGGTTTTGCGACATGTGGGCGAGCGTTATCATGTTGAACAATAAGTTTATCATGTCTGTTCTCCCATTCTGGTCGTGTTCTGGCCAGAGCTTGCCTCAAACGCATTAATTGTCGTCGATAACGTTCTCCATTCATAGTTTCACCCGGTTGCAGCAGCTCATAGTACACCACACCTTTCATATACCACCATATGCACAGCATAACCTTTGCACAGTGAATATCTCGTTTTGGTTGTGATGGACCTGGTTCACCTGGTTTCACCCAGGCCTTTTTTCGTTTAGGGTTCTCATAATGGATCCACTTCTCATCACCCGTAATAATTCGATGCAGAAACCCCTTTCTGCTCTGTCGTTGAAGCAGCAATTCGCAAAATGGTTTTTCGTCTTTCAACGTCTCTGTCTTTCAATTCATGTGGAACCCAATGTGACATCTTTTGAATCATTCCCATGACTTTCAAGCGTTTGGAGACTGTTGTTTGATCAACGCCTAATGCTGCTGCAAGTTGTTCCTGCGTTTGACACGAATCCTGCTCGAGCAATGCTGTCAATTCTTCGTCTTGAAATTTTTTTGGCTGTCCAGCTCGCTCTTGGTCTGCCAAGCCGAAATCACCACTTCTAAACCGTGCAAACCACTTCTGACACGTTCGCTCAGCTAGAGCATGGTCACCATACACTTCCACCAAAATACGATGACTTTCAGTCGCACTTTTCTGCATGTTAAAGTAATGCAGCAGGACACCCCGCAAAAACACTTTATCAGGTACAAATTGCGCCATGTTCACTTAACTACAAACTGGTGTTGTTGACGCTTTAATCCACTGCCCTATACTACGAACGATACGCGATGACAGGGGTTTGCAACACATGTGTGGATACACGGAACTGTGGGACGCTCCGTTCGTTGCGCCATCTCTTGTCCAACCGCACGAATTAATTCCTAGACCAAATATTTTTCTCTTTCTAAGGAGCAATATATTCATATTTACTTTCAAGCATTCCAAATCTTTTTTTTCCACTTTATTTATGTTTACATAACAATAATACAGTTAATAATAAATAACTTACCTAACCTAATATACTATACCTAACCTAAATAACTTAACCTATCTACCTTAACCTATTCTTTTGTTATAAAACAAATAAACTCTGATCTATCACTTATACATACAATAATCAAATGCTGCTCTTTGTATTGGTTTTTTTACCTTTATCACAGTTAAGACCGGTCCTTAGCAAACAATTATTGATTGCATAACCAGTGCATAGATCACAGGCATCATACATAAATAGCATAAATGGGCAAATAAGAAAAGGTGATATTGCTTCGCTCACTGCTACGACTCGATTCTCTAGTGATTAGTGATGACTTATAATACTCAACTTTTTCTTTGACTCAATTCCCGATCAATGGAAACCACTATTGTGAACGAGCTGCAAATGTGAAATATCAATTTGATCTACAATGATCCGGTAAGTATCGTTATCCTACTTCAATAGTTTCGTTATGTGACCGCTTGTGTGCCATTGTAATTTCTTTTATCGCTGGATTATATATACATATACACAATTTTGAACATGTCCCCCTTATAGTCTGATCAGATATGTGCGACCGCGAATGTAGCTTAATTAGCCATAGTAGCACCACATACTTCCTTTAAACTTGCAAAGGAACACATATAATGAAATATATATATTGAAGAATTTCTAGTTCACTTTTATGAAATTAAAATTTATAAGAAACAGGTTCTTTCAGAAACATTACCAAAGACGACGATCTTCATTTCTTATGACAAATCTAAATTTATTTTACCTTCATCATCCACTTGACCCTTTTTAAAATGTCCAAAACACTGTTAATATCGAAATTAACTTTTATCAGGTTGAGTTCAAATCCAAATATATTCTTTTTGAGGAAAAAGAATTAGATTTTCTGGGCCAGACGACGAACTATGTACGTTAATTCTATTCTTCATAACTGCACTTCTTCTATTGTCACAAACAGTATAATTATAGTAATACGAAATCTCACGGAGTATAAATGCGGTATAAATAAATTCGTTCAGTTGAAGCTATGGACTATTTACTCGAATTACATTATAAAATGTATATCAAATTTGTGTACATTCGCTTGAATATGTTAGCACTATACTTAGAATTTACTTTCTATGGCCACACAAAATAGCTTTATATATATATGTAATTTTTTAATAGAATGCAACAGATAAATATTTCTATATTATCCATGAATAATGTATGCATTCGTACGACACATTATCCATGCGGCGCAGGTCAACATTAATGGCACAGGTCAACATTATACACACACCAAATAAATAACAGTAGGGGTGGGGTGGGGATTCTGCACCACTTCATAATTTCCAATAACAATCTAGCACACCATCAATAATAATAGCGCACCCCTAATAACAATAGCGCATCCCCCTACCTTCAAATAACTTCTAAACTACTAATAATAATTTTTACCGCACTCCCTATTTCCCAAATAACTTCTATCACCATATCAAATAACTTCTATCTTACTCATAATAACTTCTAATGCATTCTATCACTAAGTCTAGTTATAAAAATCATTAAATCTAGTTATAACCGGTTTTGACTTCAAAAATCATTAAATCTGGTTACGAAAAAAAAATCATTAAATCTGGTTATAAAAATCACTAAATCTAGTTACAAAAATAAAAAAATCACTAAATCTAGTTACAAAAATAAAAAAATCACTAAATCTGGTTACAAAAATCTGGTTATAACCGGTTTTGACTTCAAAAATCACTAAATCTGGTTACAAAAATCTGGTTATAACTGGTTTTAACTTCAAAAATCATTAAATCTGATTACAAAAAATCACTAAATCTAGTTACAAAAACAAAAAATCATTAAATCTAACGACATTTAACAAGAATGAACAATTGCATTTTAAACTCTGATACATACTCTTTTAAATGTCGTTTGAATTATCAAAATCGGATAAAAAATAACGAATTTAGCATTTTGCCGCCTGTATTTATACAACCCAACACAGCACAGAAGGTTTGTGGACACACACACACACACACTTGCTTACATCATCATACACTCATCCACACTCACATTCTCTTCAGTCAACCGGAGCACCAGCAACATGTTTTCTTTCTTTTTATAAGCAACTCCGCCAGCATTAACTCCGCCAGCATTAACCCAGATGAAACCTTTGGCGGAGTGTCTGTCTTCGATTTCTTGATTCAAGGTTATTTCTCATGAAAATTTTTGAACGGACAACTTCAACTATGCAAATTAAAAAACTTTCCGTGTTACTTAGCTAGCATGAACGAGAAACTGTTTAAATAAACCCGCCAACGAAACTAATGTTTTACCATGCAGTGTATCCAACTCCATATAATTTTTCGGAACGTTCCAGGATTTTAATTTTTCAAGATATCGCTTTAAAACATATAGGGATGAATTCACCCCATTACTAATAAATATGATAATTGTTAAAAATGAGTTGGCAACACTGATAGTTTTACCCCCAAATAACGTTATTATTTAATTCCTCGGTCCCTAATTAACCGATTTCAAAAATTCAAACGGCAAATGAATACTAATAATATAACCAATTTTCTAAAATTCATAAATGGCTGCATAACCCAAAGGATACTTTTCCCTTTTTTAATATCTCCACAAAATTTCAACAAATCGAAAAAATAAAAATACTACCATAAGTCAAATAAAATTTTAAGACTTTTTTAAAGAATAACATTTTCCCGAAAACTCAAAAATAAACCCGTAAAAAATTCCCGAAATTTTGAACTTGCTGTAACATCGTCAAATATTAACCGATTTTCAAAATTCAAACGGTAAATGGTTTCTATTTTTTATAATTTTTTTCTAACGCGTTACTGGTTGTCTATGTGTAAGGATAAAATTATAAAAAATCAAAAATCTTCACTATGTAGGAATGTATTAAGGAAATTTAAACAGGACATAAATACTAGACTACAAAACAATTATTTTCATGCATTACTAGTTGCCTATGTCTAAGGATAAAATTACAAAAAAACAACTTTTATAACTTAAAAATATAAATTTTACCTAAAACTAAACTATACATAAAAGTTAATTAAATATGACCTAAAACTAAACTATACATAAAAGTTAATTAAATATGACCTAAAACTAAACTATACATAAAAGTTAATTAAATATGACCTAAAACTAAACTATACATAAAAGTTAATTAAATATGACCTAAAAATAAACTAAACATAAAAGTTAATTAAATATGACCTAAAAATAAACTAAACATAAAGTTAATTAAATATGACCTAAAAATAAACTAAACATAAAAGTTAATTAAATATGACCTAAAACTAAACTACACATAAATACATTTTAACTATATCTTATAATGCCCCCAAGCTAATGTACTTATACCACCCTCTAGTATATATCTTTTGTCATCATTCGAATCTAATGCTAACTTATTTACAGCTATGGTATACACATCATGCTTACAACTTCGAATTAGATTTATATTTTTATATGTTTTCACATCATTGAATAGGGTTTGCTTATAATCATCAAATTGTAACTCTTTTGCTACTACACATTTTGTTATTCCTTTTGCTTTTTTCTCCTCTTTATTTTCAACTTTAAAGGCATACATTTTCGACCTTAACCCAATAAATTCTGTCATTATTTTACCATTGTTTTCATCCTTCATCTTTCCTAATACTTTTTTGTTTACTAATGGTATTCCATATTGATTATCCTTTCCATAATCACTTGTATCAAATAAATCAATCATTTCATTTAAGTCTTTGTAGAAGTCATCTGTCCCAATTTCATATATAAAACTATCAGTATCCGTATAACATAAGTTTATATCAATATCATATTTAGGTTTCATAATGTTGTAATGGAAGTCATACATTAATAGTTTTGATAAATCTAACACACTCATGCCAACATATATAGGTTTGTTGAAGGTCAATTTTTCTTTTTTCATATGTATCGCACACAAATCTTCAGTAAATATTGTCCTGTAATCAAAGTTCGGTTTCGCTATTAACTTTTCCACCCTCATTGGATCACACTCTAAGGTAATAGATGGCCTCTCTCTAATGTTTTCCATTGTTTTACCAAATACACTATTATTCATTAACTTGTAAAAATCTTTCTCGAAATTATTCTTAGCTTGTGTTCTCATATTTGTATTTAGATCAATATATTCCTTTAACCAGTTTGATTGCTTGAACTCTAATACTCGGTGAATTTTCTTTAATATCATTCCAAGTGACATATATAATTTTAAATTTCTATAGTGAATAACATATCTTTCTTTATTGTAAAGCGTTGTTAATAATTTTGATTGTTTCGATCCTGGTGGGCACATATTTTCTGGAGCTAATGGTAGATCTGTATGTTTATCATGTAAGTATTCTGGATATTCTAAATCAACTTCTAATATGTAGCCAGTTTCTGAATCATCTGGAATATTCATTATGTTTATGTAAGGTTGAACCCATTTAAAGTCTTTGTAAGGCATGTATTGACTCATTGCCCATCCATATAAATTATTTGCATCTAGATAAGTTAAATACTTTGAAAGTTCATCTTTATTATAACTTTTCATATACTTATTATTTGCTTTTACATACCTCTTACTACATTGTGAAATTCCACCTCTTATACCTTTTTCAATCATTAATATTTTGTCATAGTCAGTTAACATTTCTAGTTCGATTTTAGTCACCTTTAACATTGAATCCCACGATAAACCAGGAGCAGTGAAATACCAAGCAGGATCTAAACCATATGCCTTTAAACACACATCTCTAAAATTTTCAAATACATCGGCTAATATTAATACATCTGTCTTGTTATAAAGTTCTGTATATTCACCTAGATTTTTAATATTGAATGACTTCCAAACATTTTTCGCATGCTCATAATCTTCATCACTGATGTGGGTGTTAGTAAGTTTATTAAAGAACATTTCTTTTGAAGGTAGTTTTGTTTCTTCTAATCTTTCAATTGAGTCAATATAATCATATGGGTACACACCTTTTTTAATTACTAAATCTAATAAATCATTAGTGAAATACTTTGACGTTTCTCTATATTGTTCTTTTGTAAGGTTATTTGCTAGTTCTGCTAAACCCCTTGACATAAACCTAAATGAATCTAGAAATCGTAAATTAATTCCATTCTTTTTATCAATCTTCACATATTTCGAGTATGTTATATATTTTTCTTCATTGTTTGCAATTAGTTTTATTTCATTCTTATCATAAGCAAGTTCTTTAACAAATAGGTGAGTATCATAACCACTTAAATTGTGAATAAATACTGGAATAAAATTAGGATTTCGATAGCTTAAGTTACAATAACTGTGAGCTGCACCTCTAAACTTTCCAGTTAAATGATCATGATCTCTTACTTTTGCTTTATTTATATTTATATTTTTCAAACATTTACCTAATTCATGCTTCCATTCTTCTAATTTTTCAACCATGCTATCATTATTTTTAGCGAATTGTATTTTCTTATTTAACATATTTATTTGTTTTTCAATTGCTGGTGGTAAATCATTCAAGTTTCCCTCACATATATGACAACTATTGGAATTATTATATATCTCGTTCTCATCTTTAGTCAGGTCAATCATTTCAACTGTTTTGTTATATATTTTCTTTATTTCTATTGCTTCTTGTTTTAACTTCTCCACAAACACCTTTGCAGCATCTAAACCAATATAACTAACAGGACTTTTATACATACCATTTGAATATTTGATGTAATAACAGAAACTCATTGGTAAATGCTTTTGATACTTCACAGTTTTAGAACAATTATGGTCTACATCCATTTTACGTAACAAGCATTCAAAATCAGCATATATCGCAAATGGTACCCTCAATGATCTATTATAATTTTGAAATTGTATTTGATTGTTATATGGTTTTGGAAGTTCTATTCTAACAGATTCATGCTCCTTACAATATAGTTCATGTTCTTGTAATTGTATCTCATTTCTAAAATGTCTTGTTAAACACCTATCACAAAAGTATAATTTTTCCTTATGCTTTGTTACTTGACTTCTTATTAATCTTGATAAATCCTTTATCCAACAAAAGTGATCATTATTTTCATCTTTTACATATAATAAATTGATGTGTTTATCCTGCTTATTTTTTGTGATTTGAAGTGGGTATATATTATATTCATCATCATAGGTATACACGTTAATGGATATGTTACTTCTTTTTTCAAACTTTACTATATCTTTTAATTGTACAGGAAATTCAATACCCTTACAATATTTCTCTTGTAATTCATCCACAATTTCTGTATAGTTTGAAGGTCGTTGAGGATGTGATTGGTGATCTATAGGTTTTAAATAACATGCAATAGAATATAAGAAACATTTATTATCTTTATTTTGAACATTAATCACTGCTTTTTTATCTTTAATTGGTTTAGGAAGGTCAATATAGGAAGAAGCTCGTAATGGTACATATTTATTTAATCTGATTTCTAAATATTTAATTTGATGTAATGACCATCCTGAACCTCTTCCTTGAAATTCCTCCATCTCTCTACATAGTTTTTGTTTAGCATTGGTTATATATTCATCTATGTCAGTTGATTGTAATATTCTTTCATTCATAGTTTTAAAATTGCGTTCTTGTACTTCTTTATCTTTAATATAATCACAAATGAATACAAGGTTGACTTTTAATGGGTGATGCTTTAATTCTTCCTTGATTTTATTAATAACAACTTTCCCACTTATATTTAAAAACTTCACCGGATCCTTATATCCTCCTATGTTTTCGATTGTGATAGTTTGTAATCGTTTCTGTATTGCTGTTTCCTTTGTTTGTATTTTAATTGGTATTCGTTGTGGTTTGGATTCTTCAAAAACATCTTGTTTAAATGGAAATATGTTTCTAATTTGTGATCTGTTTTGTTCATCTTCATATTTTATAATACGGTCAATAAGTTCAGCCTTTCTTAATTAAGAATAACCTTTTATCCCCTTCCTTTTACAATGGTTTTTTAGTTCATCAACTTTCATTGTGTATATAACTTTCAATTCATCTGGTTCATTTTGGTATTGTTCGATTTTTTTGATTAATTCACTCTTATTTAAATAACTATAGCCGCGGATTTTTTGACTTTACATATTTGTTTTAGTTTTGTAATTGACATCTCCTTCATCTCCTCACCAGTAAAATTAACATTATTCATACTCATTTTATATGGAAAAACACTGTATCGTAATTTTATATTCACTAAATTTTTTAATTCATTTTCATAATATTTTTATACCAACATTAGCATACTTATTTTTCTAATACAGCTGTTAATGTCGACATAAAAAAATGATACAGTGTTTTTCCATATAATAACACACCTTATATGAAAAAACACTGTATCGTTTTTTATATTCACCAGATTTTTTTAATTCATTTTCATAATATTTTTTTATGTTTAAACAAATTAAATTACATTACAACATTTATAATATTATATTATTTTTATTTATTTAATTATTATGCAAATTATTAAACCCTAACCATTTAATAAACTCTAATTATTTAATTATTATGCAAATTATTTATTTAATTATTATGCAAATTATTTATTTAATTATTGTGCAAATTATTTATTTAATTATTATGCAAATTATTAAACCCTAACCATTTAATAAACACTTTATTACCTTTTATGAAAATATTTATAAAAGTTAAACACATTAAATTACACTACAACATTTATAATATTATATTATGCAAATTATTAAACCCTAACCATTTAATAAACTCTAATTATTTAATTATTATGCAAATTATTCATTTAATTATTATGTAAATTATTAAACCCTAACCATTTAATAAACCCTAACCATTTAATAAACCCTAATTATTTAATTATTATGTAAATTATTAAACCCTAACCATTTAATAAACCCTAATTATTTAATTATTATGTAAATTATTAAACCCTAACCATTTAATAAACCCTAACCATTTAATAAACCATAATTATTTAATTATTATGTAAATTATTAAACCCTAACCATTTAATAAACTCTAATTATTTAATTATTATGTAAATTATTAAACCCTAACCATTTAATAAACCCTAATTATTTAACAAACACTTTATTACCTTGTATGAAAATATTCATAAAACTTAAACACATTAAATTTACACTACAACATTTTCTTTATCTATCCAACTATTATGTGAATTATCAAACCCTAACAATTTAACAAACACTTTATTACCTTTCTCAATATTTTTTCAACCAAATACTCATCCTTATATTTAGTTTTCAATAATTCTGGTTCATAAAATCGTCCTTTAACTTCTTCATTGTTTAAATCTTTAATTTTATATGTTGGTGAATTAGATGGTATAACCTCATTAATAACAAACACTTCTGCTGACCAATTTGGTGTATAACCTTTTTCAAACAAACCTTTAATTTTACTTATACGAACATAATCACCAATCTTATACTTTAATTTAACAGACTTATATTCTTTCTTATACACTTTTTTCAATATCGCATGCTCATTTTTCTTATTCACTTCTACAGGTTTCACACCAATTGTTCTATGTACTTTGTTATTATATTCATCAACCAAACCTTGTAATATTTTTAACCACTTATAATTACCTTGAACAATAAATTTTTTCCACATATTTTGTTTAAGTGTTTTGTTAAATCTTTCAACAACAGAAGCTTTTTTACCACTATATGTTGAGTAATGATTGATATTGTTTTTTCCCATCAAATCTTCAAATTCTTTATTATAAAACTCTTTACCTTGATCAGTTTGTAAATTGTTGGGTTTTCTTACTTTTAACACTGATTCAAATGCTTCTGTAACATTCTTACCACTCTTATCTTTAACAGGAACAGCAAATGCATATTTTGAAAACACATCTATAATCGTTAGCAAATACTTATACCCTTTATTTAATTTTGAAACACCTTTTAACACACCACTATCCATTTCCACAAGATCTGCTTGCCATAAATCATCTATACCTTTAACAATAACACTTAACCTAGGATATTTTTTTCTAGATGGTTTATGAATTTCTTCTATAATATCTTCTCTAATACCTTCACCTTCATACAGTCAATCACGCTTTTTAATGAATTGAAATTTATTAGTACCACATACAACACATATACCTTTCTTAATATATCTTCCATCATTTGTTTGTTCTATTCTAATGTTATCTATTTTTGTATCTGTTGATTTCTTACACTTAACACAATACATCATACTATTTATTATATGGAAAATTATTAACCTCAATCTATAATTCAAACACTATATCAACTAACAACATCATTCTAAAGATCAGCCTAATTCAAACTATAATTCAAGCATATGTTTGATGCTGTTGTGATATTTGATGATTAATATTATAATTAACGGGTGTCGGTATTTGATGATTAATACTATAATTAATGCTGTTGTTGATTAATACTATAATTAATGCTGTTGTTGATTAATACTATAATTAATGCTGTTGTTGATTAATACTATAATTAATGCTGTTGTTGATTAATACTATAATTCAAACAATAATTCAATCTATATAACAATTTATAATTCATCTGTATAATTCAATCTATATAATAACTTCTACAATTAAAACACTGTTCATCTATATAATTTTATCAATATAACATTCTATAACTTAGTCTATAATTCAAACAATAATTCAATCTATATAACAATTTATAATTCATCTGTATAATTCAATCTAGAATGTTGTTATATAGATTGAATTAAAATGTTGTTATATAGATTGAATTAAAATGTTATATAGATTGAATTAGAATGTTGTTATATAGATTGAATATAGCAAATGGTTTTATGAAAGCTCTCTTTCTATGTACATTACAACAAACAATAATTGTCCTTCTTCCATAGCTGAATTTTTATTTGCTTGAAACGTAATTATATCACCCTTTTTAATGTTTACAGGTAAATTTTCAATCAAAGTATCACCTAAATATATCTCTAGAAAGTATTTATCCAAACTTAATTCCATGTGCATTATTTTCCCATTATATAGAAATTTGTAACCATTAGAGAGATTAAATATTCTAAAGATTGGTTCCTTAACATTTTTAGTTCTCAATCGACATAATAAATTTATAGTTTCTTTCTGCATAATCAATTTAGTAGTATCCATCCTAATCTTTTGAAAATCATCTTTCTTTATATATGTGTCTTGTAATGTTTTTAATACATCTTCAAATTTGTTTCTATCACCTTCCAATTGACTATTAACATTACTATTTATTAAATCTAGCTGTTGTAAAGTTACTACATCATGTTGGTCAATTGCATCACTTACATTAACAAGTCTTTTGTTTTTGAAATCAACCCATGTTATATTATTTGATGTAAAAACTTCACTTACATGATTGAGGTTTGTAGTCCTCGTTTTAGTATTACCAAATATATCCATATTTATTATATAATAATTTGAATTATTTAACAGCAAGTAAAACAGTTATACGACCTCCACCAAAATCAATCAAATCACCATTCTCATCTTTAATTTTAAACTTTGAAATTATTAAATTTGTTGTGATGTATTGGGGAAAATATCTTTTCATTAGGTTCATATATAATTGGTTCTCTAAACTCTGCATTTGTTCTAAATGTTGCAATTAAGTCTGTTTCGTTGTGTGTTGTATCATTGTGTTTTAAAATCATACCTTCTGCTAAATCACAGTGAATATTTATAGTATCAAACGGATGAAACCTTGGTGGCTTATCTCCAACATGTTCTATATTATTAGTTAACTTTTTCTCAATAAAAAATAATACAGTATTAATGGTATCTAAGATTATATCACAAACCTCACTAAATATTTTAACTCTATTTCTTTTCCTGTCTTCTGTAATTTCAAAAGTATCTTTGAATTCATCAGTGTAGAATGGAAGGTTTGATTTAATATATTCTTCTAATTCTTTTAAACTATATTGACCAGGTTGAACTATGGCTTGTCTTGTAACTTCAGGTTCTTCAGTGCAAAACGTTAATTTATTGTTCTTTTCTGTAATGTTTGGTGTTAAGTATGTTGTATAAAATCCTGCAACAGTTACTTCTAAATCGTTTTCAAATGGGTAGTGCAATGACATGTTTAATATAGATGAATAACCATTTAAATTAAATACTTTCATTTATTATATAATAAATAATTAGAATGGATAATTGGGATATTAAAGTAAGGTTAACAGAAGAAACAGCGAAGAGAAAGAGGAATGGAGAGTTGTTATCTGATGATATAAGATGTTTAATAGTTGGGCCTAGTGGATGTGGTAAAACAACTTTAATGATTGATAATTTTTTGTTAGCACCTAAATGGTTAAAATATGCAAATGTTTATATATATTCTAAAAGTTTAAATCAACCTAAATACCAACACTTAATACAACTTTTTCGAGATATAGAACGTAATATTAAAGACACAATAGCAATAATAAAAGGAAACAATGAAGAGATTATTTCATTAGATGAATGTGAAGACTATTCTGTTGTAGTATTTGATGATTTCATATTAGAAGAACAAAACCACGTTAGAGAATATTTTACTCGAGGTCGTCATAAGGGTTTGAACTGTTTCTATCTTGGACAAACATATTCTAAAGTGCCAAAACAATTAATTAGGGACAACTTAAACTTTCTTTGTATATTTAGACAGGACAATGTAAATTTAAAACATATATATGATGAATTTGTTGCATCTGATATGTCGTTTGAAAAATTACAATCATTATGTAATAAGTGTTGGAGTGAAGAACATGGTTTCTTAACAATAGATATGACTAGGAAGGTGAATAATGGTAAATATAGAAACAAAATTAAAGAATTTCTAAAAGTGTAAACTAAACGTATATGAATGCAGGTGAACGTATATGTTATGTTATGTTATGTTTTTATTTTTTTCTTTATATAATAAATGGATGTTAATAAAGCTAAGAAGTATATTAAGTTAAAAGAAGAACTTATTAAAAGATTTAAGGAAATTAAACAAAGTAATCGAAGTAAGTATGAAAAATTTAAAGAACAAGATCAGCCTGTTATTGATGCAATTAAAGATTTAGGGCAAGATATATCAAAAGTAGCAGAAGAAAATAAAAATCTAATTCAAGAGTTAGTTCCAGTTGTACATAAAAGTGCGAGAGTGGATTCAAGCTTATTAGAAACACCGCCTATGTATGATAGTTCTATAAATGAAAGTGATACGCCTATAACAGAAGAAATAAAACACATGAAAAACAAATTAAATATAAAGTAGAAGGAATAGAATCTTTAGCAACAACTCATTTTGGTAATATTGCCTCAAAATATTATGCAACTAGACATGATAAAAGTTTTGGAATACAACCATATGATGAAGATGGGAAAATTATACATATGATAGGAAATGCAGAAGTTAAAATTCATGGTGACGATTTAGTTATTAATAATCGACATTATACTGGAACAGAAGGTTTATGGGAATTATTGACAAAACATAATCCAACAAATTATAATGATGATGATCTAGAAAAATATAAACAAATAGTAATTGATTCTAGTGTTGCATTTCATAATAATGATCCGAATACAAGAAAACAAAAATCTTGTAAAGGTAAAAAATATAAAGAAATTATCAAACCTATTTGGGATGAATATATAAAACCAACAACACCTTCAAAAAATACCCCAAAATCTGGAGAAGGAATAAAGGTATATAACGAATTATCAAAAGAATACATTTGGATGGATGATGTGAGAAAACTGATTGATCGCTTGATTGTTATTGATGGGGAAGAAAAATCTGGAAATGATAACTTTTATAATGAGAAAGTAGGTATTATGGATATGATTAATTCTAAACTCGCACAATTCATACCTAATGATCCAAAAGGTATAGGTTATTTGATAAAGATATTGAATACACTGCCACCAAAATTTTGGAATAGTGAAAAGTATGGAAAAGTGTTAATGAATAAAATTTTAAACATGAAAGGAATTCCAGAGTTACATATACCAGGTTATGAATTTTGCGGACCTTTTACTAAGTTACAAGAAAGATTAGAAAGAGGTGATAAAGGTATAAATGCATTAGACGAAGCTTGTAAAGAACATGATATATACTATAGGGATAATAAAGATACAGAATTAAGACATATTGCAGATAAGGAATTAGAAAATAAAGCTTGGGAAAGAGTTTTAGCTAAAGATGCTAATTTAATAACTGAAAAATTGCCTGCTCTTGGGACTGCTTTAGTGATGAATACAAAAGTAAGATTTGGTTTAGGTTTATAAGTGTTTTAGTATAGGTTTATAAGTGTTTTTAATTTAGATTTATATGTACTTTTTATGTAAATTTTTTTCATAAAATGCTTTTAATTATATAATAAATATGCAGTTAAAAGGTTTTACATTTACGATTCCTAATCAGGAACTTAAACAATTAAATATAGATCACATTTTAACTAACAAACAACTCAAACAAAAACAAGCAAAACTAAGTAAAGGACAATGTATGTCTCTATCTCTTTCTATACCACAACTTAAGAAAATAAACAAAGAAATGAAGACAAATGATAATAAAGTTCATTATGGTGGTTTTATATTTACTATTCCAACGATTTTAGCTTTAATAGGTGCTTTAGGTTCTGTTGCTGGAGGTGCGGCTGCTATTGTTAAGACTGTAGATGATGCAAAAAGAATAAAATGGAATTAGAGGAACAAAAGCGACATAACTTAGCAATGGAAGAAAAACAAGGTGGTAAGATTTCAAAAAACGTAAACTCCAAAACAGTAAAGAAAAAGAAGAAATTAAACCTTTAAGTAATTTAGACCTAATACAACTTGTTAAAAAACTTAAGATAAGAAACTTTAGAGGTGTATTTATGAGTGATGAATTGCCTAAACAACCAAGGAAGAATGAGTGTGGTATTGTTAATTTTGATACGTCTAAAAATATAGGAACGCATTGGATTTGTTATTGGAAAAAAGGAAATAGAAAGTATGTGTTTGATTCATTTGGAGGTAATCCGCCAAAAACACTCGTAAAATATCTTGGTCATAATATAGAGTACAATAGCAGCCGTATACAACATTTTAACGAGATCATTTGTGGACATTTATGCATTATAGTGTTAAAAATGTTTACAGATGGGTATAGTTTTTCAGAAATTATTAGTCAGGTGAATAGGAATAAGGATATTTGGAGAAGTTATATTTAAGTTTTTATGGGTTTAATTCATATAACGATTACAAATATTTTTTAATAATAAATATGGATAAGATAGAATCATATGAATTACAATCCTTTAAACCTAATCAAAAAACAATCGAGAATTTAAATAAGCCAAACAGGTCTATTGAATTTGATATTGACGTGGGTGATGGCTTCATACATCCTTATTATGCTGATATGTATGTAACTTTTGAAATTAGAGGTAGAGATGGTGATGGAGAATATACTACTGGTCAAAATATTAGACTTATTAATAATTTCTTCCTACATTTGTTTTCTCAAATTCAAATTAGTAAGCATGGACAGATATTGGATATTATTGATTATCCTGGTTTAACTTCAACAGCTGTAAACACATGTACGATTTCAAAACCAGAGGCAAATCACTATGATGAATGTGGATGGGAAGGAATTACGTGGGCAAGAACAGATGAAGAAATAGTGTTTTTGCTAAGACTTTTGCCAGGATTTTGTTCAGATTTTAAAGATATTATGTGGAAAGGAGGTTTGAAATATACATTTAAAAGAAGTGGTTCTGATGATAATGCATTTGCTATTTGGAAAACAAAAAAGCAGGATGGAACATATGAGAATGATCAACCGCATCCAGGTAAAATTAAGATTACAAATATGGAGTTAAGAATGCCTATTGTTAATTATGAACCTAACTATGCCACCTTGTTAAGATCTAATATGTTAAAAGAAGGTAAGATTCCTATTTCATTCAACACATATCAATGTTTACAGAAATCAGTTAGTGTTAAATATTTAGAATTCGATTTAACCACACAATTTAACTCAAGTGAATTTGATATGCCTAATTTCGTAATTGCCTTTTTCCAAACAAATAGGAATGATAATCAAGAAAAAGATTCAAGCTATTTTGATCATTGCAAAGTTCAGAATATCCATTTTCGTAATTCTAGAAATGAATCTTTCCCATTAGAATCTTTAAACTTAGATTTTGCAAAACATAAGTATTTGAAAGTTTATGAAATGTATACGGTATATAAGCGAGCTACAATTGGAAATACTGAGATGTTTTATTATCCTAAGGAATTTTTAGAAAATAGGCCGATGTTCGTAATTAACACAAGCAAGCATAAATCAGTAACTGTAAGTAATAGAACTAATTTGAAACTGACTGTTAATTTTGAAAGCGATGTACCAGATAAAACAATTTGCTATGTTGTTATGATTGGTAAGAAAAATTTAGAGTATGATGTTGAGAAAGAAAAAATAATTGAGAAGATATAAATCAATTATATAATATGTTTATTAGATTTGTTTAGTTTGTAAGTGTTTTTATGATAATATCATAAAAGCTTATTTAATAAAATGACTATTCCAGATAACATTCCACGTGAGAATTTATTTGTGTTAATTGAAGATACTATATTAAATCTTGAGAAGTTATTAATGAAAAACAAAAGGAAGTTTAAGAGAATAAAATGTGTTTATACTACTCTTATTACGTTATCAATTCTATTATCAGCTTCTACAGGGTTCATCAATGTATTTATTCCTGTTACAGTGTATTCAATTATTACAACTGCATTTGCTTCGGCTTCTGCTGTTATAACTGGTTTATCTACACGGTTTAATATAGCTTCAAAGAAAGAATATTATAAAAATATGGTGAATCGAATTGGGTTGTTTAAAGATGAGCTTAATGTAATTAAGCTCATGAATGGTGAATTAACAGATGAAAATGTAAGAGATATTGTTAACAGAATCAATGACATACTTAACGAAATTCGTGACTATTAGAAACTGATTTTTAAAAAGTTTTAATATAATAAATACGATGGCGAGTCATATTGAACTTTTAAATAAACTTGGAAGTCTTGAACAAAAACAGGTTATTGAATTAAGAGAATTAGAATTAAATACAGAATATAAGATTGTGAAAATGGAAAAGATTAAAACTAAGTTTGGAAAGAGTGTTTTAGTTGAATGTGAAGAGTTTAAGGTATTTCTTCCACCTAGATTTACAAAACACTTAACAGATAAAATGATTGATGAGATCGTTAAAGATGGAATAAAAATCAAATACACTGGTTTAAAAGATAATTATCCAACTGTTGAGTTCTGTATGTGAATCCAAAAATAATAAAAATGATCAAAAATATGTCGTCAGAAGTAAAAAAATGGAGTGAATAGAATGGATCCTCAAAAGAAATTTATACTTACTAATAATTTCAATGTAATTGTAAAAAATGTGCAAACCGAAGTTCAAGTTGTTTTTGATATTAACGGCTGTCTATTCAGCTTGAATTATGATCAGTGGACAGAGTTTAAGAAGTCATTGTTTCCTATTGAGAACGAGGTTAGCAGAAGATTCCATTATCAATATCCGAACTTGTAACTATCAATATACTAATTTGTAACTATTATGTAATTATGTAGAATTTAGTTAACTTTTATGGTAAAATCATAAAAGTGTTTTGTAATTTTATTTTACTAAATTTAGTGATTTTTATAACTAGATTTAGTGATTTTTTTTGCTTTTGTAACTTGATTTAATGATTTTTTGTAACTAGATTTAGTGATTTTTTGTAACAAGATTTAGTGATTTTTTGTAACTAGATTTAGTGATAGAATGCATTAGAAGTTATTATGAGTAAGATAGAAGTTATTTGAGATGTGATAGAAGTTATTTGGGAAATAGGGAGTGCGGTAGAAATTATTAGGAGTAGTTTAGAAGTTATTTGAAGGTAGGGGGATGCGCTATTGTTATTAGGGGTGCGCTACTATTATTGATGGTGTGCTAGATTGTTATTGGAAATGATGAAGTGGCGCAGAATCCCCACCCCACCCCTACTAATAACATAGGTCAACATTATACACACACCAAATAAATAACATAGGTCAACATTATACACACACCAAATAAATAACATTAAGTGCAGGTCAAAATTAAACACGCCAAGATAAACGAACTCGTACCTAACAATAAGCATACTTAAGATTGATTTCAATGATACGATTTGCTTTTACCAAAAGCAGATCGTAATATTTTTCCCCGGCGGCTGGAAAAAAAATTAATAATTTTAATTAATTTTTATTTTTTTTTTATTTGAAGTCCTTCAGTAACTCTTTTCTCTTCTCATCGGAACAATCAAATAATTTTATGTTGGATAAGTTTTGACTAGGAACGTCTCTCCCTTTCAAATCTTTTAGACAAACAAAATTTCTACATACTTTAGTAACAACATATGGACCACTCTGTACTGGCATGTATTTATGTGTGACCTTTCTATACGCATCCGAAAGAAAATGTGTTTTTACCATAACTAAATTTCTCTACTGGATTGGATGTTTTTCCATGCTTTACACATTTATTCACTCCAAAGTGCTCTGTATTATGAATACGTTCTAATACCCGATTAACTAAGAAAGATGGAACTACTAGCAACCGTGGTTTTAGTTGATTAATAGAAAATTATCCGAATAAATTGGTTTTAACTTGTAGAGAAAAGTTTCAATGAGCATCTACCTTAAGGGCGACTGCTTACTATGTTTTCCAAACTACAGTTAATTCCAACCTACGGGTAAGTTGAACTACAGGAATAGCTTCCTACGGATGAATACGGTATATTTTAAGCAGATGCTACCGAGGTAATTACTAGTATTTGTAACGGCGAATTAAACATGTTTATTTCGGCTATGCAGTAAAAGATAGGTTCATCTCATAGAAATTAGGAGGTATGTATGACGAAAGAAAAGATAGAAGAAAAATCCCTTAATAGTTTGCAAAAGAATTCTTAAATAAAATTTCTATGTACTACGAACCCTATACTAACAAAAACGAACAAAACTACCACTCTCCTTCTTAAATTCTTGGAGGAGCTAATACTGGAGGCGAAATTTTGGCTTGTAGAATTCTACGAAGTGCCTCTAACCACTTCCAGCACCATTTTTCGATTACAGACCGATTACCCTGACTTGAACAACGGCCTATCAACCAATCAAAAATCTTTTGATTTCTCAGTGGGGCATGAAAATTTCTACTGGATTCCTCATGCCGCCTCTCCTGTCTATCCAACCGGCACGAAAAATCATTAACTCTTTCACCTAACTGCCTAATTTCTCCTCTGATCATATTTTCGCATTTCTTGCTTATTTCATCAATCCTCTGACTAACTAAATTATTCAACTTCTTTTCCTTCTCGCTACATTTTTCTGAACTTTTCCGAAACGCAACAGCTGTATCCCGTTCTAACGCTTTCATTTGATTCAACATCTTCTCATTTGCCTCTTTTAAATTTTTACATTTTTCATTCGTCTGATCTAAGTTGACTTTACAATTTTCTTTAATACTATCTACTTCTATAGTTAACTTAGAAAAATCCTCCGCTACAACACCTATCCTGTTTTTTTACACTTTCGGTTATGGATACAATACTCTTATTAACATTTCTTTCTACATTCAGCATATTTTCCTTTATCTTCTCTACATCTGTTGCAATGACATTTACCTCCTCTGAACATTTGAGTCTTACTTCGTTTAAATTTTTAGTCAGCTGTGAGGTAACTAATTTAATTTCCGACTTTACAGCAGATAACTCGTGAGACATCTTTGTATCTAACTCAAGAATAGATTATTTCATAGAGCTAATTTCTGATTTTACAAGTTTAAAATCTGATTTTACAAGTTTAAAATCTGATTTTACAGAGTTGATGTCCATGGACAACTTTTGTTGGAATCCTTCCATTATACTCTTCAAGCTCTCGAGGAGCGGTCCCCATCCAATTTCGATTTCTGGTATTTGTTTCCGTGAAATTATTTTGGAAGTTTGATCCATTTCAGTATTATTTCTTTCTGCTTCAGAAAGAACGGATACATTTGGTCCAGATACAATAACATTTTCTTGAGTCTCAGAACCTGTTTCATTACCTTGTCCATTTTCACTTAGGCAGTCAACAATATCGATTCCCACTGAACATGTTTGACATACCCAATCACCATTTCTTTGTTTAATTGATTCGAGCTCTAAACTCGATAACGTTATACACTTCAAATGAAACAATCGTTCACACTTATCACAGCAAAGAGATTCGCTACAGTCTGGAATCCTTTTACGTTTACAACATACATGAGTATCTAGTTCCATATCAACCATATTAAAGTTAATCAACATTATAATTCCATTAAAAATTCGCTAGTCACACACATCTGAACAGACAAATAAAGGGACAAAAGAGGAAAGTAACAAAAATCTATCATTAACATCTTGTTGGCTTCTTAAATGCTTTCCCAGTTTCACGTCGGAGATGTACACCCCACATATTTTTTTTACTTACTAAATTTTATTAACATTTCTTTCCTGAGACAAATCCAAAATTAGGAAAAGGAAAAATCCTAAAGCATAAGTCATAAGTTTAAGACTAGTACTATTTAATAAATCCTGACGCTGGATGTCGCCACTTTAAAACGCACTCACTTTGGCGCATTTATTTAAACTAAACAATTCTGGCTATTTTAGCCACCCTTTTTAAAATATACTCAAAACTTTTAATTTACGATTTTAAAGTCTAAATTGTTTTAAGCGCAACGGTTATTTATCCAAATTTGTAAATAAGTATTCCAGGAACTTGCAGCAGTGCCACTCCGAACAAGAAACCTCAGCGTATCTTACATATTATACTATTAAGTGAAAAAAATGCTTATATGTATATATATTATTATATCTAGCCTATATTATTGTTCGTTTAAATGGAAATAAACATATCTCTGAAAATCTATAGCTTTTGGCGTTTATTATTTTCAGATGTATGATGCAGCTCATAACAACGAACTTAATTAGCAAATTTATTACAAAATTATGGATAATTTATATCCAGGTCGAAGATTACAAGATTGCATGAAACAGATTTATTATGAGTTATGTTAACATAATTTATCTAAGTTTCCAGTCATGTAGCCAATCTGTTCAATAAAACACCTTTCCTGCCTTCAATGTATGCTTATTCATTTATTTGTATGTTTATATATCATATGTTGGAATCTATGCCTGGCTTTCTGCATTCAGTTAGATTTCTGAATCGAACAATAAGAAGCATCCCTTGCTAATTGATAACAACAACTTAATACGCCTTTCACATTACTTTCTTTATGAATTATAAAGATTTTAAAATAGTGAGCTCTACAACACAGAAATGTCTGTTTTTAGCTAGGAACAATTAATTCATATTTGTTCTAACATAAACAGAATTATTAACATTATTTTTATATATTTTTCTCTTTCTAAGGAGCAATATATTCATATTTACTTTCAAGCATTCCAAATCTTTTTTTTCCACTTTATTTATGTTTACATAACAATAATACAGTTAATAATAAATAACTTACCTAACCTAATATACTATACCTAACCTAAATAACTTAACCTATCTACCTTAACCTATTCTTTTGTTATAAAACAAATAAACTCGGATTTATCACTTATACATACAATAATCAAATGCTGCTCTTTGTATTGGTTTTTTTACCTTTATCACAGTTAAGACCGGTCCTTAGCAAACAATTATTGATTGCATAACCAGTGCATAGATCACAGGCATCATACATAAATAGCATAAATGGGCAAATAAGAAAAGGTGATATTGCTTCGCTCACTGCTACGACTCGATTCTCTAGTGATTAGTGATGACTTATAATACTCAACTTTTTCTTTGACTCAATTCCCGATCAATGGAAACCACTATTGTGAACGAGCTGCAAATGTGAAATATCAATTTGATCTACAATGATCCGGTAAGTATCGTTATCCTACTTCAATAGTTTCGTTATGTGACCGCTTGTGTGCCATTGTAATTTCTTTTATCGCTGGATTATATATACATATACACAATTTTGAACATGTCCCCCTTATAGTCTGATCAGATATGTGCGACCGCGAATGTAGCTTAATTAGCCATAGTAGCACCACATACTTCCTTTAAACTTGCAAAGGAACACATATAATGAAATATATATATTGAAGAATTTCTAGTTCACTTTTATGAAATTAAAATTTATAAGAAACAGGTTCTTTCAGAAACATTACCAAAGACGACGATCTTCATTTCTTATGACAAATCTAAATTTATTTTACCTTCATCATCCACTTGACCCTTTTTAAAATGTCCAAAACACTGTTAATATCGAAATTAACTTTTATCAGGTTGAGTTCAAATCCAAATATATTCTTTTTGAGGAAAAAGAATTAGATTTTCTGGGCCAGACGACGAACTATGTACGTTAATTCTATTCTTCATAACTGCACTTCTTCTATTGTCACAAACAGTATAATTATAGTAATACGAAATCTCACGGAGTATAAATGCAGTATAAATAAATTCGTTCAGTTGAAGCTATGGACTATTTACTCGAATTACATTATAAAATGTATATCAAATTTGTGTACATTCGCTTGAATATGTTAGCACTATACTTAGAATTTACTTTCTATGGCCACACAAAATAGCTTTATATATATGTGTAATTTTTTTATAGAATGCAACAGATAAATATTTCTATATTATCCATGAATAATGTATGCATTCGTACGACACATTATCCATGCGGCACAGGTCAACATTAATGGCACAGGTCAACATTATACACACACCAAATAAATAACATAGGTCAACATTATACACACACCAAATAAATAACATAGGTCAACATTATACACACACCAAATAAATAACATTAAGTGCAGGTCAAAATTAAACACGCCAAGATAAATGAACTCATACCTAACAATAAGCATATTTAAGATTGATTTCAATGATACGATTTGCTTTTACCAAAAGCAGATCGTAACATGTTAACTTTAGTATTGACGAAAACGATTAGTATGATATCTCCAATATAATTCTTACTGTGTGATTTATTTATTTTTTTTTAATACGAAGACAAAGTGCATGTTACCTGTCGGATTTAGGCAACCCAGCTTACTTCACTGTATGGTTTGTTGTCCAACTTCACTATTGTACGGCGCAAATGAACCACTTAGTATATGGAGTACTTTATAATTCTTATTACTGGGGTTGAAATTAGACACGAATATATATATATATATATATATATATATATATATATATATATATATATATATATATATATATATATATATATATATATATATTATGGGAGTGGAACAAGGGATGGAGCGTATACCCACCTAAAAAATTAGCATTACAACACTGGGAAGTATTGAAACTACCTGTCTTTATATATATCGTTTTATTTAAAAAAAAAACTCATGTATGATGTTGCTATGATCATAGAGGACACTGTGGCTCAGTGGTAGAGCATTCGCCTCTGGTTCCAATAGTCCCTGGTTCGATCCCAGGGCAAGCGATGACAAATGTGGAAAATGGAGAGAACGTGACGGTACTAACTTGGGAGTCAGCAACAAGAGTTTATATTCCACCGTTTGTTATTTTCAAGGTCAAGAGGCTGAAAGTTGAATATCACGATGGTATGCCACCAGGAACCGACGTGTGTATGGCGGAATCAGGATGGTTGAACGAGAAGGCTTTCATGAAATGGGTACAACATCTCCACAAACATCGAAGTCTTGGTAAAGTTATTTTAATTATGGATGGACATTGTTCGCACACATCCATGTCTGTAGTAGACGTGTGTGATATAGAAGTGTTGTTGTTGCCACCTCACACAACAAATGTTCTGCAGCCGCTTGATGTTCGTGTTTTTAAGCTATTAAATGCATATTTCAATGCATATTTCAGGCAACAAAAAAGTTTATTTGTGGCATTTGCATATCACATTCATTGTGATCCGATTTCCCCCAACACTGATCTGATTTACCCCGCAACGTTGGGGTAAATCTGATTGATCTATCGTCTATTAAAAAGTGATTTTTTTTTTTGGGTAAGAGCTACAAAATTTTAAAACTTTTCATTACAGTCTATTAGACGAAGGTTCAATTATTATTATACATGTAGTTTTCGTTTAAATAGAAGCATATTAAACTTCCAGTTTGATGTTTTCTGCAAAGGTGATCCGATTTCCCCCTACCAACCCTATTTAGAATTTTGTTTGGGAGGGGGAGCAATCACCCACCTGAGTTTGAGAATTAAATATATTTTAACCCTTTAATTGACAAGCATTGATAGCATTACCAATAAAATATTTAGTTTGCTTTTATGGTTGAACCATGTCTTCCTGGTCATAATTTCGTAATTTTTCAAGTATTGTTTGTACTTTGGTTACAAAATACAGGATGTTTATTTCAAAGCAACATTGCCATAAAATAGGTCTTATGCGTAGCTACTGAGCAACATTGCCCTATTATGGTCAAGAATACGTTGAATAATTAGCAGCAGTTTCGTTGAAATATTTTCCTACGAAGCAAGAAACAACAAATTAAAAAAATGGAAAAAGAACTTTCGCGGAACGTAAAAGATAGAGGTTCTACAATACTAAATTGACTGCCCCCTGTTGACGAAGATTAGAAATATCTAAACAAGCGACCCGCAAATCATGTATATCCATATTGTATGAAAGGAATAATCCAATTAAATGATCACTGAAATTATAATTCGTGCGTATAACGCAATAGAATGCGATGTTGCTTGAGAGCAACAGTGCCAAATAAAGGGTTAATCGATTGTCTACTAATATGTTATATGTACTAAGCAAAAATGTGAAACTCGTATGTCGGTAGAGGATCTTACTTCCCCCTTCCCAGACAAATCTGAAATGACACTCCTACAAACACACGTTGAATACTTGAAATCTCATTTCAACTTAACGGAATTTGCTTTTTTTTTTTTTTTTAAATGAAATATTCATTTTTATATGTGTACGTTTTTACCTGAAAGAAAATGTTGAGACAAGTTGAAGCTGAAATATACTAATTGCAGTTTTAATGGCGAGAATTGTAGATTGGTGAATCTTATGTGATATGATACACAAAAATTTAGCAGTGAATCTAACCTTTTATTCTATTCATAGCAGAAAAAGGAAGCATTCTCTTGGCCTGCCTAATTTCGCGGGCTACCTATTTTCTGCTCTTGTCAAATATTTACCTCTCTTTATAATAAAACGATGTAAATATTCCTTTGCTATAATAACTGTCTCGTTATGTTGATATCCGTGCAAGTTGGTATGGATAAGTTTCGCTTATCATCTCCTCTTAGCTTTGGTGTTTTTGACGACGGCCGACTTGAATCACAACTAACAATGGTCGAAAGTATGATAGGAGAAACAAAAGAAAGTAACAACTAAGAAAAAGAAACAGAAGTGTAAAATGGACGAAAGAAAGACAAAAGAACGGAGTTCTTACATGAAATGAAATTAGACAAATTCAATATTATTTCTGAACAAAGAACATAAGAATATGAAAAGTCAAATAAATTCTTAGAAATATTAAGAAGGATTATTGTTGTAGGTAAATGGAATGCGAAAAAACTAACAAATTTATTTCGGGAGGCCTTGAGCCCCCTAAATACGCCAGTTGTAAAGGGGTAGGGTTGCCATTCGTCCTGGAAAATCCAGGACCGTCAGGGAATCGAGGTCTGCGTCTCGAAAATATTACTCGAGATGCTTAAATGTCCCGGATTTCAGCGAAGAAGAAAGGAAGGGAATATTATAGTTTGCCTTTTTTCACTGGATTAGGTATACAATTATTCTCCTCAAATTCTGAGTATGGCAATTCACAAGTTGAAAAAACACTTGAATACGTAAAACATGAATTTAATTCACGATTTAACTACTTTGATATTGAACGAAGCATTTTGTATCTTGAATGAGCTAAAACATACTCTGAAAGCCACGAAACATAACAGATCCTGAGAAATAAATTTTAGAAAATGCTAAGATGGAGGAGAAGGTCTACTAAAATGACTAGAAATGTGATTACATAATACTTGTACAACTCTATCTAATAGAAGAAAGTAAATTAGTATATAACACTTCTTTTCATTTTAAACATTTCAGAGATTTTCGCAATTTAGTAGCGGCCCGGATTTTCATTTTTGAAATATGGCAATCCTATACAGGAGTACCGTATTTTCCTGCGAGTAAAAGCTTATTTTGTAATGCGTTGAGAAATTACCTCTAGTCTGCAAAAGTACTCCCCTAGTACATAGGCACTCACTAACTGCCACCCACCCCCACCCCACCTCGAAGTGTTTCAATTTCCACACTGGCACATTGTAAGTTCCCTAAAATTTTCATGGGACTTTGTGTATACTTTCTTTCAGACTTCTCAATGAGCTTCATTTCTTTCGCTGACTTTAGTCAAGGGTAAGATGGCAAATTCACTCACAACGTTTAACATTCTTTAAGGTAACTTTCGTTAAAAATTTAAAAATAAATAAATAAATGTTGGAAGACAAGTTTAAGAATTACACTTAAATTATGATTAAAATTGTGGAAGTTAAGGTGCTGGAAATATCCAATTTAAATAAATGAATAAATAAAAATAAAAAAGTTTCGTTTGCTTCTACATTGAACTGCATCACTATTGTACTTTCTTTGGATTCAAGAGACTAAGAAGGATAATATTTATTTGTCAGGTTGCTGTGTCTCGGCCTCTAGGAAGACAGTGATCAGTGTTGCCATACTTGGTACAATTGTACCAAATTCAGCCCTTTTTGTCATTCATCGGCCCGTTGGTACCACGCTGGCATTTTCAGCCCCTTTTGTGAAAAACTTGGTACAATTCTATCCAATTCAGCACCATTTAACAAATACTTGTCACATTTTGAAAAGTGTCAGTAAGACTTTTCCTACATCTCACGTTACTCATACTGTGTGTTGGACTCTTAACAAATGCTATTGAACATTTATTTCTGTGACGTTACACCGCATAACGCTACGAATTTTGTATGAAAAATTCGTAATTCGAGCTATACCAGAAAACAAATGACGCTAGATGAACGCATCCGCGCCGCGCATGAAGGAAACGAGATAGAAACTGTGTGGTAGAAATTTTAGTCGCTCAAGTTGGATGTTTTCGAAACTTAATTTTAAAAAAAGCACTTTCTGGATTTAAACTCTTGGAAAAGTGGGGGAGTGTTACTTTCATGTTATAGAGCCATGTATTACACTCAGTGGTAAAAGTGGATCTGAAACAGTAGGGGGATGCATGACGTCACGCCGTCCCCCGTGCCTATCTTTGCCCATTGTATTTTTTTAGAAGTGGGGGACGCCACAAATATTTTCTCGAAGTGGGAAGAGGGCGTCCCCCCGCGTTCCCCGACACTTTTATTCCCGATGGTATAAAATAATGAATTCAGCCCCTTTTGTTTCAATTTGGTACTGTTTTTCAGCCCACTCCGGAGCTAGGAGGACTAGCTCAGGAGAGTAATGCTCCCGGAAGTAGGAACGGTAAACAAAGTTCTGATTGGTTTTGCGTTATCTATGTCTTGCCATGTTGCATTCAAATAGCAGAATTCAGACAATTGTTGTTGTCGGTCCTCGTGGCCGAGTGGGCCAGTTCGCATCAAGCCGCCGTCGAGTCAACACGGGTGCTCTGGTGCTTCCACAGTGTACTATAGCCTATAGTATCGTAGACCATATATACATTAAGTGTATTTCATAGCTCTGATTACTATATCAAAGCAAAACTACTGAAGTAGGAGTTATACTCCGTACTCTCAATTATTGCCGTTTCGGCGTAGTGTCGGTGTATCAGTGCAAACGTGAATATGGAATATAAAAAAGATCTTCAATTTAAACTAGAATTTGACAAGAAGTTCCGTGCAGTTCGACCAGTTCCCTTGGAAATCTACCATTGGATGAACTCCACTTTCCCAGGTATTTTTGATCACATCAGTGCCATGCAGTTAAATAGTGAAAATTTTTGTATTTTTCTAAAATTCAAAACGCAACAGGAATACGATGACTTTGCAGCTCATGCCCCTAGTGAGGTACCATTCACTCATTCAAATAAGGAAGTGAGTTTTGTTCGAATTATTTCCGCAGCAGATCCGACTACCCTCCTTCGGGTGTTTGAGTATCCTATCGAGGCACCGAACAACTTATTGAGTGAGGCTCTTAGTGCATATGGTTCAGTGATTAAAATAGAAGATCAGGAATGGGCCCCTCCTTATCCCCCTGGTATTAAAACTGGAACTCGCCATGTACATATTAAACTGACATCTCATGTGCCATCCCGACTTCTAGTCCATGGTTATAAAGTAGGAGTATCATACAGTGGACAACCGATTACATGTTTCCGATGCCAAAGCTCTATGCATACCGTAGCGAACTGTGTACTGAAACGGGGGGCTCAACCCCGAGGGGCAACGAGTGTAATCCCGACCACTTCTCCGTCAATTCCTCGCATGACAGAACTCGGAAAAGTGACTCCTAAGACATCCTACAAATTAGCCCCACCTGTCATTTCTACGAAATCTGGTAACCAAGAAGATGATCTTGAGCATCGACCCTCGGTTCCGGACCCAAAGGAGTTCCCTGCACTTACAATAACGTCTCTTGAGAAAGCAAAGGACGATACCCAACTTCCCAGTAAACGAGTGCCTTTATCGCCTACATCGGAGGCCTCCGGCATACGAGTAGAGCAGCATATCACCTCACACAACATGGAGGTTGAACCACATCCCTCACCAGTTGAGGATAGTGAGATCCCGAAAGAGACACAGGAAGAGCATCTTGAACCCTTTGAAAACGAGTTTCTCCAGCATGAGACACAAGGAATTAAATTTAGCGATGTTATTTCTAAACAAAAAAGACGCAAATTATCCCGGAAGGAAGAACTGAATTCTCACTTGGAAGGCAGCCAAGTCTCTCTGTCTTGCGATCGAGACCCACGGACTCGCCCACAGCAGGTGTTTGAAACAGATACATAAGGTATTGGTCTTCAAGGTCAATGGATACGAATTCACCCCAAGTAGTGTGGTGTGTGCCTCCGTTGGTTTGTTTTTTTTCTCTACGTCACGTGTGTACAACACAAGTGCCCTCCGATTCTAATAGTGCAAGAGTGCAGAGTGGAACAGCGGTATTTATCACGTATACAAACAGGAAATCCTTGAGTGTTAGTTGTGTTTAAATCTACCATTGCCGTATGGTTATAATTTCACCTGCAGCACTTATATTCATAAACATCTATCATGGATTTTGTAAGTTATTTTTTGCTTCACTTCTTAGTTTTAAGACTCATATTAACTTTGAGTAGCATAAACTTACGTAGATATCGACATTGCACAAAAGTGTTATACTACAAAATTTTCCTCTATATGACTGTGATAAACTCTTTATCCTTTCTCACGATAAATTTAAATCGCGCAAGTAGTGACGATAAAAAAGCATATTTAAACCAATTTCTCGTATGTCATAAACCGGATGTAGTTTGTGTGCAAGAACTTATACATGATTCATTTCACAATATGATGGACTATGATGTGTTTGCTAATTTAGGACCCACCACTGGAGTAGGGATGTTTATCAGAAAAGGATTGGGGCATACCAATCTTACTCTCTCCCCTGACGGACGTATTATTCATTGTGTCATACAGGGGCACCTGGTCGTCGGACTATATGCTCCTTCTGGCTATACAGCTAAGAAGGAACGGGCTGAATTTTATGGCCAAAGTTTGCCACAATTCCTGCCTCCTAATATTTCTCGTATGGTAATCATGGCTGATTGGAATACCACTGAAACCAGTACAGATTCAATTCCGCCCACCCCCCCTTGTCCCGCATTTTTGGAATTTTTGCGGGCTTATCACTTACGGGATGTAGTCATTGTTTCCAATTCACCGAGGACCTATACCCATTGTACTTCACATTCGAAAAGTAGGATTGACAAAATATACGTCACTCCTGACTTATTTCACACTATTATTGACGTACAGACTATTATACCATCTTTCAGCGATCATGCAGCGATCAAGCTCCACATAAAAACAGATCAACCCTTGCCAGCCCTTAGCAGGCGAGGATACTGGAAGTTAAATACATCCTTACTTCACCACGACGGTTATCGGGAGGAACTGGAACAACAATATTCCTATTGGGAAAGGATGCAACAATATTTTCCAGATCTCGCCTCTTGGTGGACGACATTTCTTAAACCTAAGATCGCTCGGTTCTTCCAAGGTAAAGGACACGAAACACGACACGATCGGCAGTTGATGTTTGAATTCCTCTATGAAGCATTGCGTCAGGCATGGTGTGCGGCCCCCTCACTACAGAATAAACGCACAGTGCAACAGCTCAAACTACGACTCCAAAATCTCCAGGCTCCCACACTCATGCCTTCTTTTATTAATGAGACCACATATTATAGGCTTGCCCAGGAAACTGTCACTATTTACGACGTTGCACGTCTATTGCACCGGCGGAAACAGGCTACAATAGTAGCTTTCCGACTCCCGAATGGTGATATGACTAGTGATTCGATTCAGATCCTAAATGTTTTCCGTGAGCATTACCATAAATTAGTACAACCCCGACCTTCTGACACCAATGTTACAACTCAGTTTTTGTCGATTATTCCCAAACTGATTACGGAGGAAGAGGGTCGTGATCTCATGCGCCCCATAACTTCTCAGGAAATATGGATGGCCCTCCAGGCAACAAAAGGAAAGGGCGCGCCAGGATATGAAGGTCTGCCGTACGCGTTCTATAAACAATACTGGACTTTTCTTTCCGATACCCTAGTCAAGTTATTTAATACATATTTACAGGGAGGCCCCATCCGCGGTAACGTCGGAATCACAATCTTTATCCCGAAATCCGCCACTTCCCAGACTGTACAGGAGTACCGACCCATCACTTTACTGCCTACCGATTTGAAACTTTTTACCAAAATTCTGACGGCACGTTTAAAACCCATATTGCAAAAGTATATTAGTCCATATCAGGCAGCCACCCACCCCAAATATAACATCTATTATGTGTTACGTTCGTTACGGGATTTTATAGCGTACGTGCAAACTCGGCGCATTAAAGCGGGGGTCCTTGGCATAGATTTTTCTTCCGCATATGACTGCGTTGATCACGGGTTTCTTCTTCAAACTTTAGACGCTTGGGGATTTCCTCCTGCATTTCAACAAGTCATAAGACAACTATACCAATCGGCCCAATGTCGAGTACAGATCAACGGTCATCTTTCTGACATATTTGCTCTGCAACGCGGATTACGGCAAGGTGATAGCATCTCGACGAGCCTCTTTGTGATAGTTCTAGATACCTATCTCCGGGCTCTGGCTAACATTACCTCTCCCGGTATACCGGAATACCATCAATTACACGTCTTCGGATTTGCGGATGACGTAACCTTAATAGGAACTACGCCCAAAGATATGCTCACTGCCATCCGCATAACTGACGAATTCACCCAGTGCTCCGGCTTGGCATACAATAAACACAAGACCAAACTCCTGTCATTTCACGGATTCTCCCTACCCTCTTTACCTGATTCACGCTCTCACATTCCCACGGTTGATGTTTTAACAGTACTCGGCATAACTTTTCATAGCGATGTACGCAAACAAATGGATGCTGTCTGGCGTCCTATAGTTCTTCAGATTAAGCAGCTGCTATACTTACAACGGTTCCGAGGTCTGCATATCATACATAAGGTCCAATATCTTAACCAGTATGTTGCTGCTAAACTTTGGTACTACGCGCGTATCTTTCCCCTCCCTTCTGTTTACGCTCGCCAAATTGAATCTGTATTTATGTGGTTTCTTTGGCGGGGCTACTACTTCCGCCTCCGCCACAACACTATTTATCTTCCTCGCAGCGAAGGGGGCCTTGGACTCGTAAACATTCGTCTTAAAAGTCAAGTTCTATACATGCTAGATGCGTATCAAGACGTTGAGCCCCACATGGACTATACACGGGTGTGGATCGAATGTTTCTGGCCCGAATACTCCCAACCAAGGAATCCGCCTTTCTGCAGATTTGGCAAATTATGTCCTACCTATGTCACCAATCTTGTTCAAGCATGGACATATTCTGGTGCGCTTGCTTCCCCTACTACATATACTCACCAAACCTTATACCAGCAAATGTGGAGAGCGTCACTTGTAGATGTGAGAGTCCGGGTACAGGATATGTTCCCCAATAAACAATGGCGCCATATTTGGCAAAATCTAAGAACCAATGTCCTCCCTTTGCACACACAAGCGGTATGGACGACCATAGTTCATCAACTGCCTGCCACACAAGAACGACTTCTGCGCATTGGACGTACCACAACCCTCACCTGCAAATATTGTGGCCACTCCGACACACTATCTCATCGCTACATGTCATGTTCAGGTGCCGATATTATTTGGGACCTCCTCCTTCGTATGTTGAGCTTGATCTGCCGTACACCTGTTTCTTTATTTACAGTCGATCTCCTATTCTTTCCTGCATTTCAGTATTACCCAAAAACCAAACATAATACGGTCCTCTGGTTAGTTGGTACCACATTGTTATATGTTCATCATTCCATGCCGTGGAATGATGAATGTTTATATTTCGATTTTCTACAACGGGAACGTCGCAAATATTTTTCAGTCGATCTTGAAAGACAATCTTTCAGTGGTTTTTTGCAAGCAGCTCTGTCCCACCTGTCGGGAAAGACCGGGAGGCCATGAATTGTGCTTGTGAACATTTTCCTTGTTATGCATAACCATTATCATCGTACAGCGGAGTAAGTTTGCTCAGAATCACATCTTGGACTCTCTTCCCAGTGGTCGGTCCTAGATTACGCCTATATTGTCTCCATGTAATTTTGCTATGTAATATTAGTGACAGAGTACAATAAAATATTCAGTGGGCTAGCGCTATATGCCAGTAACGAAAATTTATTTTCGCGTGAGTTCAAACCCGTCCCGAGGAAAGTTTTTAAAACTTTTTTTATATTTTTATAACACTTTTTAAATTAAAATAATACGAAAATAATACTCAAAAATGTGATTTACTTACTTTTGTGCAGATAAGTAGTAATAGTAGTGGAAACGGGTTAGAAGCCCCGCAGGGCTCGTTTTGTTGCCCTTGTACTCCATGATATAAGGCTCCTTTTGTTCCCCTTGTACTAAATGATATAGATTTTGTGACGAACTTAAAACAACTGACTAGGATAGCGCGTAAAACAGCTAGCTAGAGTAGCGCGCGAAAAAAACGTACTTCCGGGAGTATTACTCTCCCGAGCGGGTCGTGAGCTAGGACTGTGGCAACACTAACAGTGATACAAATCTACTTACAATCACAGTAAGCATAACAAGTCAGGTACAATTTTAGAGACTAATAGATCGAAACACAAGATACATCCTTTCCATTCAGAGTGATTCTTCCTGCTGGACTTTCTTATCAAGTTATCTTGTTAAATGAATATAGTTTAAACAATAATGTGGGGGATTGTTTCGTCGTTATGTATCCATTATTAAAATGAATTCAAATTTCAGAAAAAAATTACGGAGAAGTAGTTTTTCTAGAGGTCAAAAATGTATTTATTAATAAGAAGAAACATAGAAATAAGAAAACTTCTAGGGAAGTGTGTATGTTCTCACTCAAAATATACTACTCAAAATATAACAGCCTGACAACTGCTGAAACTTCAAAATTCACTTAGAACAAAGACGATTTATTGATGATGTACTCTTATTAGAAATACATTAAATGATAAAATTCACTATGTTTATTTCTGAACAAAGAACCATTTTAAACACTCGCATTCAAAATCAATAGATTATAACAATATCCTGTTGTGTTGCAACAGAACTATATTTATAACGTAGTTTACGCTTTCTATGCTAGGGTTTTTAATTTTGTATCACAAATGGTATAATTTATATTAACATTTTGTAGAAATAGAAAGGAATTTTGAAGTTGAGGATCCCCTCCTCGCATATTCTCTTTGGTATGTATCGCGTTCTATTTCCGGCGTTAAGAGCATCGAAGGAACTAAAATTATTATCCTATATAGCATTTGATCACAAAGGTCGTAAATACTGATTAATCAATTAAGTATTGTTCTTATTAATAGAAAAATGGAAGGAACAATCAGGAGCTTGAAGGTAAAACAATTGAATGATAGTAAATATGTGGGCAGAAGGAAGAAATAAAAGATATTTTAATTATAGATGTCCACCTCCTGCTACAAAGTTGAAAAGTGGAAGTATGAGAACAAGGATGGATACTTTAAAGCAGAGCACGAAATTTCATATCTGAGTCTAGTAGCTGAATCAGAGAATCTGGTCACCATTTTTTCTCTCGCAGATCTAATTTAGAAAGAAAGGAAAAAAACGAAAAATATACCAGAAGCTTAGTTGTCACAAACCCAGTTAATGTAATACATCTAAAGAAGGCACAAACAAAAACAAGTAACTACTGAAAGTAAAGATCAAATGCCTATCGCCAAACGATAATATCGCTAATGGCGACCTGGCGATCAGAAATTTCACTTCTAGTTTAAGGTAACTGAAAACTATAAGGGAAAGTGGAATGGAGTATTCAGTGTGAAAGAAACCAAAATAACAATTTTTGAAATTTAAGACTAAAATTTCAAAAATTGTGTGATAATAGTGAACCAGGTTAAGGAAGGATTGGGTGTGAAAGTGAGAGGAGGCCAAAACACACATAAAAGTGAGTGTGGATTGTGACAGGTGTTCTGGGAGAAATAACATCTAGAAAACACTTATTCTTTTGTTTTTCGATTTTAATCCACTAATTTCTGTACATTCTTTCTATTAGAATATTGAAGAAGACTGTTTTTCAACATATTTTACAGGCTGTTAAAAATTACAGCATACAGTCATATGTGGCACTCGCCTTTTTTTCAGTTCACCTTAGTACAGTAGAAATTTTTATAGCAGGACACTTGAAATACTTTAAATATCCAAGTTATCTCCAGTAGACACTCTGAGATAGTATTCTGTTATAAGGTTTTCTTTCAGTGCACTACTTATGCTGTCGATACACTATGTTTGAGTCAATTTGTTCCAATACAAACTAAATGAAGTACCCGTTTCTGTCCATTATACTGGCTAACTTAAGGTTGACTATCTCAGCGGTTGCTCTATGAATACTATACTTAACGTTTTTATAACGGTTGGCATACATAAAAGAAGCTCGGCCGCGTAGATGAGCACTACTTGTGTGTAATTCTCTTAATAATTCTGGCTGAAACGGTGTACCACTCGACATGCAATTGTTTAATGTGTGAGTAAGCTTGTGTTTAGAATTTCCTATACTTTTCAGCTGGTATCCGGTATTACCATGCCGGGATACATTTTACGTGGACCACGCTGTAGTTGCATAATTGATGTGAAGTTTCTCAGAAGACTGCTTGTTTATCGAAGTTTATGTTCTCTTTTCAGCACCGAGTTTAAGGTAGAACTCGAACTACAATAAAGCGTTGGAATTTTTCAAGCTTCTTTCACTAGGAATCAAACCCGTGGCCCGTGCACACACTAGTCACTATATTTAGCGGGTATGGCGATTTAGAAACGTGAAAATAGGCAGAAAGTAGAATGTCAGTTGCAAAAACATTGCTTACTTTACAAAATAGAGATAAAAGATAGTACGTGGCAATGGCATTCCCCTTCTTGCCCTTTAGTGACTTTGTTCACAAGATAGTTGTTAGTTGGTTGGCTCGAGTCTAGTTCCTCTTTTCAACACCAATTCTAAATGACACGTGGACCCGTTTCAGGTGGAATCCTAACCACCGCAAAGCACTCAAATTCCAAGACTGTTCCAACGGGAATCGAACCCGGAACGACGTGTGCCAAAGATAGGTGCACTATGAACTATACCAACGTGGATGCCTCAAAATAGGTAACTTCATAATGAAAATGTATTATGGTGTCAATCGAGATATTGGAAAAAAAGGTAATGGTTCTTAGATATTGTCTACATAACGTTTTTTCTTCTTTTCAGTATGTGTCGAACTCAGAACACACCTTCACCGTTCCTTCATCAGCTGTGAACGACTCCAACTATTAACTTAAATGTTTGCTGTCAATTTATGATTTTTTTATCAGTTACAGTACCACAACAAACATGTGCAGGAACAACAAAAAATATTAGCCTATATCTACATTGTTATATTTTCAAAAATATGTCATTAAAGTTTCTTTTTTACTATATCGTTGTAGACTTTTACTATATTGTTTTTACTATATCGTCTTTTTTACTTTATCGTTGTAAAGCCAAATTTCGTAATTCATATACAGTCTTTATAAACTAAAAGGTTGTGTTCATTAAATGCTACAAGCGCATGGGTACGATTTGTAGCATACTATGAACACAACTACACATCTACAAAACTACAAAAGTTAATAGTAATTTTTACTAGTATATAGTGTTAAACTAATCTTATTTTCAGCAAAATTGTGAACCTGAATGCAATAGCTCTGTTATTATATTTATTTTCTGAACATAAATATTTGTTAAGTACTGTAATTAGTAAATGAGATCCGCCTTTGAAATTATATAAAGTACTGTTGAAGACAATGTGAATACAATACAGTAGTTTGTAACGTTGTTTTCCTATCTTCTTATTTTAAAATATCAAGCTAGACTCTGTTGCACTCAGGTAAACAATTTGTACACACAACTCAAACATCTTATTGCCTACTCAGTAGCATTGACTACCTTGGTAATTTTGAATCTGTTTTTATCGCGCATGTGTGAAAGATTAAATTTTATTTTTATTAATCAATTATGTTATCTTTTTTGTAAATTAATTTTCCAAATTTGATATTTTTTTCTTTTTCCGTAAGTAATGTAAAATAGAGGGAAAAACTGCATCAAATTTGAAAATGATTTCTTGTTTTAAAAATAACAATTTATTAATAGAAATTATGCTTGATCTTTCATGCGATCAGTTAGTTATTTACGTATGTCAGAGATAAAGAAAAATTAGCAATGTAACCAATACTATTGGTTATGTGGATGTATGTATATTACTAAGGATTGAACGAGGCATGAACTGCGTGACCCCCGTGAGTTTGTGCAGACACACAGAAGCATGTGATTTTAAAATGTTACGAAGTTTTGGGGGATCCAGATCCGGTGCATCCCTGTGGGTCTCTATGCAGCAATGGTTTTTCGTTGAAATGCACTGTCGGCCCAATGTTGAAAAATAGTTGTCATTTTGGTTGATTTTCTGGTGAAAATTGGTTAGTTGAAAACTTTTGACGCAAAGCGGACACCATCAACATATTAAACGTATTATCAACAGTTGAAAACCGGTAATCAGAACCAAAATCAACTGTTAGCCAATACTCATTTGGTTACTTGAGCAAGGTCAAATTACATTGGAACCATTAATAATCAACAGCAATGGAAGCAGCCAGGCAAGACCTATGTTTAAAGGTGGGACTGAGGAAAACCTCGGTCAGAATGGCCAACTGTGGATTTCGAACCTGGAATCTCTCAAAATTGCTAATCTATAACGTTAGCACCAGCCTATGCTTACTCCTTTGCACTCGGGGAACAGAAAGAGCCTACGGTGCAAGAATAATTGAACATCTGTTGTTCTGTAACAAAATTTATGACAATTAAAAAAATCAATCGAACCTTGCGTATACTTGTGAAAAAGCCATCAGTGTCAACTGTTGTATTTTTCAATTCGCAGGACAAAAAGGAGTATTCACAGCAAAGTTCTTTGAAGTTTTGTTGAACTATTGATTTTACCGCATATGGTATAGTTCTTATTTTTTTATTTTATTTTATTTTTTTTTTAAAAAGGAAAATGAATATTTGTGCAAGTTTTCTCATAAACAAAACTCCTCCTTTTTTAAACCTTTGAGGAAAAGGAAGATATTAGGTAGCCATTGTATTGTCCCACTTCCACTTTTTTATCTGAAAGCGAAAACCAAATGCGCATATATATATATAACTAAATTCATGCGATATTTACTATGAAAACTCATCAGAAAAAGTCGGGTGGTGAATTCTTGTCCACCCAATCAAACAGCAGCATTCACAATCACAAGTTCTTGGCTTGTTCTTGTTGAAAAGCAGTAAGTTACAATAATATATTTAAACACTAATCTTCCAGAATTTTCACACATGCTAAACATTTATAATTGAAACCGAAGAACTAAAATTACAATACAGACACATTGGCAATCGTCCATAACAACATTGAGTCAGACTGAATAATGATAATTTTTGTTTTGGGAAGGAGAAGAAAAAATGAAGAGATCCACAACAGAAATTCTGGCAGAATTCCATAAGAGCATGTAACTAGTGTCATCCACAGACGCAATTTGCAATAAATCATGTCTTCTTTCTCTTCTCTTGGCAAGAAATGTAGCTTCCCTACAACTACAAGCGCCACAAACAGTTTCCTGTTACAAGTATTTCAAAATGCTCTTATGTTCTCCAGTGGAATAAATCTAACGTTATTGCACCCCAAAATTTAGATATAATTTACTTTACGAATGTTTCGTAGTTTTGCAGGAGGTAGCAAACGTTTTATTTTGTCTAAAGCACCGAGATTTATCACTTTAAGCCAACGTTATTTATTGTAACAGCATTCACAGGCTGAAAACACAACACAGTTCCTGTTAAAATTTTATAATAACTCATAAACTAAAAGGTAAGTTTTCGGTGGTGAAATAAAGGAATGTGGAAACTAATTATTCAGTGACAAGATATATTTATCTTTGATTTGTTTTGGTAGTAAACTTTCTATCAGCCTGCACAATTGTTGTTTATCTCTCGTTCGCTTATACCTACATTATTATTATCATTATCATTATCATAATTATTATTATTATTAATAATAATAATAATAATAACAACAATAATAATATAGCGTCTTACAGAGTATAACTTACTAAACATTCCATACACTGCATTCTTAGTCTATTGTATTCCAGACTGACTGTGTACAGTTAAAATTTTGCTTCTTTCCAATCGAGGAGTTCGCTCTTGGTCCCGGGTTCGATTTCATCATGTAATATGAGTAAAACTGGATTCAAATCTATGATATACGTTCTTATTGATTTCAATCACGTGAGTCAGCTCAAAAGTGTGAATAGCACGCAGATATTGTAAAGTGGGAAAGGGAAACTGTTAACAAAAGTGTTGAATCACGTGTTGAAATGGTTATTTTGAGAGAAGAGAGTCATTCTTTGCGAAAAATCGCTCAGTGATCGGAACTCCTGAAAGATCGTCACAAAATGGTGTAAATATTACACACAAACGCACTGGTCATCCAAAAATTACAACTTCTCTTAAGGACAGATTCACTGGAAAAATAAGAAAACGAAATAAACGTTAATCGCCCCGGAAGAATCAATAGAACTATGGAAGAATCATATAGGACAGCGGCCCAGCGCCTTCAGATTCTATGGTCCTTGAGTAGGATTGCTGTAAAACCATTCAAACAGAAAATATTACAGAAAAATGTTCTTAGGCCAAAAAAATAACTGGAAGAATGAACAATTACAGAGGGCACTCTGGACCAACGAATCTAAATAATGGCATCAGAATCCGATGCCTTACCATACATCACCCAATTGAGTGTTCGGCACTTCCGGTTGAGGGTTATGGTGTCCAACACGATTAATGATATGATATAATAATAATAATAATAATAATAATAATAATAATAATAATAATAATAATAATAATAATAATAATAATAATAATAATAATAATAATATGCTTTGGACATGTGATATTTTGGACTAAAATTCTACGAAAACGACAAACATCATTTATTTGAAATCATGGGCAGTGAATTTTCATTGTCAGATCAATATTAAAATTACATTTTTATTTCTTTATACGCTCAAACATAAAAGAATTTCTACTTTGTGTTTACTCTTTCTTTTATGTATTTCTTAATGAATAAACACACAGATTGTTCCCTTGCGCACATTCCGAAAGATCGCCTTATCTGACGTAAGTCTACACAACTAGGAATTCAATGACGACGCCTTGGAACAAATCTAGGAGGGACAGAACACGTCGAGAGTGAGTAAACGAAATTAACATACGACGAGGATGTAAAGAGAAATGCTCAGCGACTTTTCATGTCGAATTTTTAGAACTTACGCAAGTTTCTGTGAGTAGTGTATTAATTTGTGTATTCTTTGGTCTACAACGAGAATAGTATCGTTATTAGGAAATGTTCATTCGTTGTGCCATTTCACGGTATAAGTTTATTTGGATTTTGTTGCTTCTGTGCTGAGCTTCTATTTGAGCCGTGTGGCCGCCCACCACCTGAATTCCATGTTTCTGAAGAAGGACAACAAAACATCGAGAGAGTCATCGATGGAGAATCGTCGAATGTTCCAGGCAAGTGCTGTGTACACTTATACCTATCCTGAATTCATCTTTATCTCTTTTACCCTCTTTTCGTTCTCTTACGCATCACAATCTGTTTCCAACTGGAAAGCATTGTATTTCATTTTGTACAACTCAGGTCACAAACCCGTTACATTTGTTTTAAAAAATTTAGTTTACAAACTCCTGGAATGGTGTGTCAATTCCAAATCCCCAACTTATTAATTTTGTTTACATTACATCGAGCCACAAGAACTGACGAGATTGTGCTGCATAGTGCTAAGGAGTATTATGTTATAGTAGAAAAGGGCTTTCCTCACACTATAAAGATCTACGGCTCGAATATAAACCATGTGAATTTGTAGTGGATAAGTTTTCTTAAGTTACAGTAAGTTTTCTTACGGGGTTATTTCCTTTTCTTCCCTTATCTCCATTCCAGCATGTCTTTCATCATCATTCATCTGATTGTCTTCCGTCTATTTAGTCAAGAATACAGATGGGTACGAGTCGAGCTAAAACTCTACTCGAATTCGACTCGACTTTCGAGTCGAGTTTGATAAATGGCTCGCTCGTTCAGCTCGTTTTCACTTGTTTTGAAATCATGGTCTGATTAAACTAGAAAGCGAATGCCATGATAAATGTAAGCAGTAATGTGGAATACTTTTAGTGTTGCTCACAAGAAAGGATACTGCTCGCATCTCGTCTCGTCTCGATAACGGAACGACAATAGATTTTTATAACGAGACAACCTCAAATGTTGTGAGCATCAATATACCTAGGTACTGTAGTTCTTACCATCAAGGAGGAGACCTGCACGTCGAATTTTTGAGCCCAAACAAAAGCCCAACCCGGGTAGTGATGTCAACCGGTTCGATTTGGTTCAACTGAGCGAACAGCTCGATTCATCTCAGTATCGATTCGGCTCAATTTAGCCGATGGCTTGAGCCGTCTCAGTTGGGGTGAGCCACCGGCTCGGCTCAGGTGAGCGATCGGCTCCAGCCCGCTCCGTTGAAACGAGTCTATCGGCTGAGTCATCAGCTCGGTTCGGTTCGGATGAGCCATTGGCTCGAGCCGGCTCGGTTGCGTGAGTTGTTGGCTTGGCTTACTTCTCGGTTCTGCTCGATAGAGAATCAGCTGTTAGTTGAGCCGTTCGATCCCTTGACAACTCTAAACCCCGGCCCAGCACTTTTGAACATCTTTGGCCGGTGCCCTATAACTTTTAACAATTTTTGGCTCGAGCCCAAATACTTGCTCCTCCGGAACACAAACCCATAAACTCGTGAACGATGTCCTTGCCTCCTGAAGGCTTCTCGACGACCGAGATCCTTATTCAACTAATTATTTGATTCAGAAACAAACTGCCTATCTTTCATGGTTATACAGGGCGTTGTTATAATAATAATAATAATAATAATAATAATAATAATAATAATAATAATAATAATAATAATAATAATAATAATAATAATAATAATAATAAAGTTGTAGTAGTAGTATCGTTGATAATTATATTGTCTATGTAGGATACTTGAAGAGAGTACTTGAAGTTACACAGGATTTGGCTTGTTTTGGCTCGACTCGACTTGAAACTCGACCTGAATTCAAATTGAGTTTCGAGTCGAGTTGAAGGAAATTTTTTGAACCGAGTTCTCGAGTCGAGCTCAAAGAAATCTGTTCGAGTAGAGTCGAGTTTCAATGAAAACTCGCTCGTGCCCATCCCTAGCCTAGAAGAGTGATGTCCAATTTATAATGCACTCCCAGCTACTAAAAAATAAGAACCATACTTACTGTAGGAGAGGCTGTTTTCCATTTTTTCCTCCGGAAAATAGGAATCATGTTAGTGACACATCTTGCTGAGTTTAACTGACAAGTTTTACTGTTTAGCTAGTATGGATACTCCTGTTTGGAAGTTAAGTCACTAAAAATCATTATCTTATTCAGAAGGAGAAAAACAAGTAGCGAAGGCACAAAAGGAGAAAGAAAACCATATAACTCATGTTCTGTTTATATCACTGCAATGTTTCGTGAATCGTAACCTTTAACCCAAACATTCATAAGTAAATTGTGTACACCTTAAAATCGTATCAAGTAAATTGATACCCCAATGTTGCTCTTCATGTCAACCAGAAAAAAATCGTGTCTATTAAAAACAAATTCAAACCTTCACATCTCCCCAGGCCTGTATCCAGGGGGGTCTAGGAGCCGCGCCACCCCTAAATTTTTGATGGCCCCCTTAAAATTTTCACGGCAGACTTGCAAATGAACTATAATATGGTGATGAACTATAATATGGTTGAATCGCCCCCCCCCCCTACATTTTTCGGCTGGCTACCGGCCTCCCCAAAGATGATAGCTTTCTTGGGTCAAACTCTCATAGAATGAGTTGTTGGTTTCAGTGGAAAGAATTCTGTTAACAGTTGAAAGAAAGAGAGATAAAAAGAGGGAGAGAGAGAGAGAGAAACGTCTAGCGCGTTTGTAACGAGATCTGTAAAGAGGTCTATAACAAGATAACATCTATTGTTCCGAAGTAGATTGTGTCCAATCCATTTCCAGTAGATTTATCCAAAGAAGAGCACAAAGGCTCGCCTTGTGGAAGAAAGTTGTAGTTCGGTAAAACGTACTTATAAATAAAAGAAATATACTATACTTGCTTATTTGTAAAGTATAGAAGAAAATATGATTAGATTTTTTTGCGTGAAAATAATAATAGATCAACCGCTTAAATCGAAAAAAAATCAATACGAACAGTCGTTTATTTTAGTAAAATGAACTTATTTTTAAAATGTGATTAATTAGAAAGGAAGTATAGTTTGCTCATCATTTTATTAACTTTTTTATTTATCTTTTTAGTTTTTACCTTTCAAAAGAAAACGAGTTTCTCTCATCATGTATATATCGACTGTATGGTATAAAGATTTACATATTGACGGTCGATATGTTATATATATATATATCGGGTGCACCATTTATAATGTCCCACCTTTATAACACAGGAACTAAGAAAGTGAGAGAAGCGAAACTTTGCACAAAGCAACTACAGGAAGGGGGACATCTATTCATGTATTGGGTAACATCACTAGGTGAACAGTGTTGCCAACCTAATATAAAGTTATGATTTTTTAAATGGAATGACCTAAATTTAATATCATAATTCGAATCAGCAATGAAATCAAAGACGAAAGAGATGACACTAGCAGATCAGTGTTGCATACTTTTTGAGAAATATTGTAAAACATATGTCAAATTTAAACGCCTTTAACACACACAAGGAATGAAGTAGTAACTATTTGTGCACATTAAATGAAATACTGGAAAGAACTCTTTAAAATGACTTCAAGTTTAGAAGGATCAGTTAAACAGTGTTGCCACAACAGGAGAGAGAAAAAATGAGTTTGGAAATAGTGCAATAACTTCGAAAAGGTCCCTAGTAAAGTATGGGTTTAAATGCATAGAGGAAATCAGTATGTCATAAGGAGCATTGTCACGTTTATTTGAGATCGATAAGTGAAGTACTTACTAAGATATTCGGTACTCTGTAAAAGCTGAGAATTTTGTGCAGTACAAGATGGTAACGCTGTTTCAAAATTCCCTTTTTTCCCTCTGCCTTGGAGAAATATTAAAGTACTAATCTGTGACACAAGTTATATTCTGTGACATGCTGAATTAAAGCAAAATATTTAAAGTAAGGAAACAGAATATTTTTTCTGTTTCATGAATTTTGTAATGTATGTTACAAATAATTGTTTCTTGATCATCATAAACATATATTTCTTTAATTTAATTTCTTTCTCCTGAATATAAGTTGGAAAAGACAATAAAACGTAGATATTAATAGTTGTAAAATTTGAATAGAAAATACATAGGCTAAGTTCTGTAACATGGTAGGAAAATTTTTCAGATCATCCAATATTTATACGTACTGACCAATTTTAGGGGACGATACACAACTTATTTTGTATTTCATTCACCACGAAATTAACTACAAATAATGTATAAATTGTTTTTAAGTAGTGAGTTGCATTTATGGATTCATAGGTGCCGACTTCCTTATGAGGACCCAAACGTTACGAGTAAAAGTACAGCACGTAGAAATATGCCATAAAAGCTATAATGGAACAAACACCAAACAACCCCTGTTAGATGTCCATTAAAAACAGGAAATGTATCTGATCGGAAATGGAGAACCTGGTGGGTCCATGAACGATTGGATCCGTAGTGAGTTGACGAGTAAACGGATAGAGTGTAAAAAAATCAAATCTATGCTGGATGGCCACAAAAAAACAAGGAAGTATTTAACCAAGTCAGGGCTGGGCCAAAGTAGTGGAAAATCAAGGTGTCTATAGGGACCAGGCGCGTTAGCAAAGGTGGGTATGCTTGTAAACAAAATAGTGTAAACATACTGTGTAAAGAATATTCCATAGTTCTTCTGCAAATTATATACGACATCGTATTACTTAGCGCAGCGTAACTTTCTGTATAACGTCCCACGTTTATGCCATTTAGGCTAAGGGAGACAATGATTAAGGCAAATGACTGATGATAGAAGAATTAATGGGATGAGAATGTGAGAGAAAGCGAGAGTACCCGACAACCCCATGGACACGATGTTATCCACCGCAAACTTACTGGATCGGAAATCGTATCAGGGACCCCACGCACCAGAGGTAAGTGCTCTACCACTGAGCAACCGTGCCCTCGCAGTTTAACTTTAAGAAGACTTAACCACAGTATTTTCTTATTATAATTAAATCAAAATCTTTTGTTTTTTGTACAATGATTCACAATAATTGAATACAGAATTATGATATACTGCAAAATGATATGTCTGAAAAGCGATTATTCTCGGAAAAATACGTGCAAACCCATGCATGGTGGTCACTAGAAACTATCATTTCATCTATTTGAACTGAACGAAGTTGCAAACTCACACGGGCTTTTGTCCGTATGGAGGAGGCATTTCAGCGACAGTGTATATGCGCATGATGGTAAGCGTTCCTATATCAACATCGAAACTCTATGTGGAAAGAATTCAACTGAAATTTACAATGTTTTGCGGGAGGTTTGTCGAAATAGTGTAGTGGATCATAGCACTGTATTTCGGTGCTCAGTTCGTTTGCGTGAAAGTCGTGTAATCATTGCGGACACCTCAAGATGTGAAAGACCATCAACTGCAACAGACTACAATCCTGAGATTATTGTGAATGACATTTTGAGAGAGGGTCGACGAAAATATGTAAGAAAATTGCATATGAGACCAAAATATCTGTCACTTCACTTTACAAAATTATTACTGAAAAGCTGAAAATGAAGACGAGTTGGGTTCCGCATGATCTGAGTAAAGAGCAGAAAGCATGTTGCAAAAGAATCGCAGAAAAATTGCTTCAACGTTATCAAACAGAAGGAGGTCAGCTTTTCAAACGACTGTTGCAATTGATGAAACCTAGATACAAGAGTTTGAACCAAACTGAAGTTTCAGTCGTCACATTAAAACAGTTCAGACTCTTCACGCCCGAAGAAATTCTGCTAGCAACAATCAAACGTTTTACTCACGATGATCTTCGCGTATGATACGAATGGAGATATGGCTACAATAGAGTGACATAGGGGACGTCTATACCAGGTGTATATTACAAGCTGTTTCTGCAAAATGTTTTGCATCCGAAAAGTATTGAAAGAAATCCCGACATTCTTGCAGCTGGTGTATTCTGAACGATAATGCAAGGCCGCATACTGCTCTACAAGTAAGAGTGACACTTAACAAGTATGGATGGGAAATACTTTCCTTCCCAATATAGTACTGATTTGAGCCCACCAGACTTTGAATTGTTTCCCAAATTAAAATAACCATTCTGTGGAAAACGTTTTGATTCGATTGATGAAGCTTTCAATGAGGTGACCCGAGTGATCAGACACCTCAACAATGAAGGTGCCCTATCCAGAATACAGAATTTGCCAAATGTTGGGAAGTTGTCATAAACAAGTATGAAGATTGTATTGAACGCCTGTAAAGATATTTTGTACAATAAATTATTAGCTTGTATAGCATCTTTCAGTGTGCAGAACTTTCGAAGTGACTGTCGTACAATATATTGCAAAAAAAATTCCGAACAGTTGCTAGGACATAATGTTGTACGTACATCTAAATACTAATTGCAAACATTAGAAGCTATTGGTACCATAACAAATAACAGTCTATGTGCCACGCTAAATAACAGTATATGAGTCTAATTTCGTAATAATATTCGCAAAATTTGCGAATCGCAAACGAACGCAGAAACGATGCAATAATTATTATTATTGCATACCGATAATCGAAAAAAAAGCCATATTTTAAATTTCGTTAACACAATTCACTGCAGAATGATGCCGTATAAAACATTTTAAGACATTCAGTAATTACGACCTAGCAATTGTGTATGTAAGAGAAAACTTGAACCAATGATTTTTGTGATATTAATGCAAAATTCACAAATTTTTACGTTTGCTGCAGTATCATAGAAGGAGTTTACTAAATGCATACTAAACTAAGCTAACCAAAGCCAACCTACGTATCTTAACTCATATTTTATGTTCAAGGACAAAACGAAAGAAAAAAACACCTAAGTAAAATTTTAGTGAATCCCATCAGCATTATATTACAAACGTATCACGCATTGTTGTGCGTGAGCCAGTGTACAGTACATTACGCCAGTCTTACTACTTGCTAGTACTTGCATTTTGGTCAATTTATTTACCTTTGAATTTATAGTAAAAATGGTGCTTTTTTACTTTTGGCGCAACAAATTTTGAAAGATTTACAGGTAAAAGTCCGTATTTTGCATGAAAAGACATAAACAACAATTTTCTGCAAGCGATAGAGTTAAATACAAAGTAATACACCTGTATTTTATGTTTACAAGTATAGATTACTATAGTTCGCGTCCCTCGAATTGGCGTGTGGCATCAGCCAACAAGATAGTAGTGCGCTGTTACTATACCTTCAGGGAGGAACCTATTCATTCATAATTGTCCACAAATACGAACAAAATTAATTATGAATGATTTGATTCCTCCGTGAAGGTTTAGCAACAGTGCACTGTGAGTTTATTGGTTGATGCCACACGCAATTCGGGTGGCGCGGAGTATAGTGTAAAATTCTTACAAGTACTTTACTAGGGATAAAATAAGTGAGTGCATATAAATGATGGTTGTATTAGAAACTATTTTCCACCGGTGCTGTATTTGTGCACAGTGTACATAAGTTGTATTTTATGTTTACAAGTGGAACGCTACAAGTATGAAACCTTGACAAGTATTATTGAAACTCATATCATTACCAAAATCCACTCATTTCACTATCCTTATTTTTGCATATAGCAACCTTCGCTGACGCACCTGCTCCCTTCGGACTCACCCCCTCTCTAGAGATGCCCTTCAGTTTCGCCCTGCCGTGACTCGGTTAGATAGCATTCGTGCTTTTTAGTGGCCTACTAGCAAAGGTTGTTTCTTGTTTTTTTGCATTGCAGTTTTTATGCATACATCCGGACTCCGTATTTACACGCAAATAGTAGAAGAATTTTAATTTTTCAACAATTGATTATGATGGTCCCCTTGAAATTTAACTATTCCATTTGACATGTTTCCATGTCGGCCAGCGCAAATCATTTGGTAAACAATAATAATGAATTTGTAAAGAATTGTAATTTTTGAACAATTATTTCGAGTTGCACGGCAAAAGTAAAGCTGCACGAGAAATCTTCCTAAAAATGTACTTAAAACATTATGTCGAGCTTCACATGAAAGGCAGTAGCGCGTTTCAAACTTTTTCGATGATTTGTAACTATACATTCAATAAATGAGCTGACAAATACAAAAGATAACGTGCAGTTTGAAAAGTTGGCGGCAAAGTAGAAATTTAAAAAATACACGAATTTTATGGTACATATAATTAGGTATTTCCAGAAAAAAAATGCCTATTTCATTGGTGCATATAGGCTACAACTCATACAGCTAACCTTTGTAGCGATTTATAATATGGTAGCAAAATAATAATAAATAAAAAAATGTCAGTTAGGGCCAATGACTTTAAAATTTTAAGTTCCTAAGTGAGAGTTCATCTGTACAAAGTATACCACACAAAGAAATTTGTTTCGTGACCTGATGGGTAATGCCAAAGACTTGGGGAACTATTCCGATATGGGTTACGTCAACGCAAAGCAATATTTAACATTTTGTTAGTGATCATCGGCATAGCAGTTATAATGACTTCTTGCATTTCTTGTATGATCAATTTCTTGAACAATGCTTCCGAATGATCCTCTTAGACGTGCAAACGAAGAAAGTGAATAATTATCTTGATTACACCACTTGGCTACACCCAACAGCTACAATACAGCCAAAGAAATTGTGCTCACAAATCATCCTTTGTATTGCTTCAATTGGAACACTCTTACTTATTTCATTCATTCGTGTTTAAAAAAGAAATAATAACAAGTCGGTAATATTATACAGATAATATTGAATTATTTCGATATTACTCCCCTAAAGTTGCACGAGAATAAGTATATTCACTGCACGAAATAGCTATTAGTTAGGTCTCGTAAACATATTTCTACCATCCTGTTAAAATTTGAATTGATATTACTAACTCAAGAACAATTTATATTCATATTACGTTTTATTAGTCCCTTCAAGGACTCAAATGGGTTTCATTTCATTGTATGTCCATTAGTTAATGTTTTATTTCATTTTAATCATTTCTTCACAATTTCTCCAACGCTGAGGGAAAAAAGGGAATTTTGAAACAGCGTTACCATCTTGTACAGCACAAAATTCTCAGCTTTTACAGAGTACCGAATATCTTAGTAAGTACTTCACTTATCGATCTCAAACAAACGTGACAATGCTCCTTATGACATACTGATTTCCTCTATGCATTTAAACCTATACTGTACTAGGGACCTTTTCCAAGTTATTGCACTATTTCCAAACTCAATTTTTCTCTCTTCTGTTGTGGCAACACTGTTTAACTGATCCTTCTAAGTTTGAAGTCATTTTAAAGAGTTCTTTCCAGTATTTCATTTAATGTGCACAAATAGTTACTACTTCATTCCTTGTGTGTGTTAAAGGCGTTTAAATTTGACATATGTTTTACAATATTTCTCAAAAAGTATGCAACACTGATCTGCGAGTGTAATCTCTTTCGTCTTTAATTTCATTGCTGATTCGAATTATGATATTAAATTTAGGTCATTCCATTTAAAAAATCATAACTTTATATTAGGTTGGCAACACTGTTCACCTAGTGATGTTACCCAATACATGAATAGATGTCCCCCTTCCTGTAGTTGCTTTGTGCAAAGTTTCGCTTCTCTCACTTTCTTAGTTCCTGTGTTATAAAGGTGGGACATTATAAATGGTGCACCCGATATATATATATATATATATATATATATATATATATATATATATATATATAAAATATGGTTATATTGCACAACAAAAATATCGTAAAAGCTTCTCGTCGTTTTATCTTCTATCGACCCAAAAATCATCTACAACTCGAATTTCACTGAATCCTTTTGTAACATTTTACTTTGAGGTTGAATACACATTTTTTTTTTAAATATTTGTATTAGTGGCCTTCTGACGTCATGTAGCGTAGGTGCTACAGTGGGTCGTAATGATGATATTTCCAAGTATTTATACATTCTACTAAATAATAGTATCGTATAATAGTATAGTTTTACACCCTCTCATATTGTAATATTTAAAAACATCCATTTGCAATGATAGCTGGTATGTAATAAATATTATTTTCAGCGTTTACATTAAACTTTACCCATTTAGTGTTTACGTTAAACATTTATTTATTAACTTTTACATATGCATACATCATATGTTGATGACATGATGTTGAGATATTCATCAAACTTTAGAAGAAGGCATTTTTAGGTCTGAAAGCTCCTGAAACAAGTTCGGTCGGCATCAGGGATAAAAGTGAGGGAAAACGCGAAAGTACGCCGTTCCGACACTTCCAAAAATGTCTATGGCGTCCCCTCACTTCCAAAAAAAAAACTACAATGAGAAAAGATAGGCACAGAGGAGGGCGTGATGGCATCCACTTTTACTCTTGGTTGGCATTGAAGCATAAGATTATCTTACAAATTGTATACACAACTCCAAAAGTGCATTACCACCTGCAATTCTCCTTTTCCTGCAATAGCAGGCAACCCAAAAAGCTCGGCGGTTGGGTTGGTTCCGAATTCGAAAGGCGTTGGACCAAACCTCAATTCTCTTAAAAATATATCAGTGTGGCAAACTGAAAAATAAGGAAATAAAACAAATTGTTAAGAATGACAATTTTATTATCGTAACGGAGTTGGATGACATCAAAAGTTACAAAATGATCTTACTTAAGCACCTCAGAAAAGATGAATGGCAAAAGACACATATCAGAAAAAACATTTCTCTCCTTCTCCCCCTCCCAAAAAAAAGAATTTAAAAAAAGAAAAAGTTACATAAAGGAAAGCTTTAATATAAAAGCCTCACCCAAAATTTTGAAAACTGACACGCGAAAGGCAAGAATAACTGAACCGAAGTGAATAAAATTGTGCACAGATATTGCAGACGTAAAATGGCTTCATATTTTCCTGAAAAAAAACGGTAGGGTGGGACACGCACCCCCTCCAAACCCTTGATCACGAGATATAAAAAATGCTAGTAACAGTATGTCAGATGTGTATTAAGGACATGAAGAATTGTAACGAAACTTTTTCTATGGACAACTCGCAAAAAGTAAAGGAATACGAGTTTTTACTGTTCTGCAGAAAACAGTTTTAGGGGGCAAAAGCCCCCACGAAAAATTTTGAAATTTGACGCCCGAAAGGTAAGAAGAAGTGAACCGAACTGAATGAAATTCTGCACAGATATTATAAACAAAAAATGAGGGAATACGGGTTTCTTATTTTCCTTTAAAAAACGGCGGGGTAGGGCACGGACCTCTCCAAACATTTGATCACGAAATACCAAAAGTGCTAGTAACAATATGTGAGATGTGTGTAAAGAACATGAAAAATTGCAACGAAACTTAGTGTATGGATAATACACAAAAAACATACGGATACTGTTTTTTTTTTTATTTTCTGCGTAAAAATGGTTTTACGGGGAAAAGCACCCACCCAAAATTTTGAAAGTTGACGAACGAAAAGCAAAGTCAAGTGAATCGAAATGAATGAACTTGTGCACACATATTGTAGGCGTAAAATGAGTGAATACGGGTTTCGTATTTTCCTGAAAAAAACTGTTGGAAAGGGCACGGACCCCTCCAAACTTTTGATCACGAAATATCAAAAAGTACTAGTAACAGTATGTGAGGTGTCTGTAAAGGAAATGAAGAATTGCAACGAAATATTTTGTATGGAAAATAACCATAAAATAAATCAATACGAGATTCTTATTTCCTGCGGAAAAACTGTTTTAGGGGTCGAAAGCTCCCACCCAAAATTTTGAAAGTTGACACCCGAAAGACAAGAAGAAATGAGCCGAAGTGAATGATATTTGCATAAGTACTGCAGACGTAAAATGAGGATAAGGGTTTCGTATTTTCCTAAAGAAAACAGTTAGGTGGGGCGCCGACCCCTGCAAACGTTTGATAACGAAAAATCAAAAATACTATTAACAGTATGTGAGATGTGTGCAAGGAAATGAAGACTTTCAACGAAATTTTTTGTAAATACGGGTTTTTCATTTTTACGGAAAAACGGTTTTATGGGGCAAAAGACCCCATCCCAAAATTTTGAAATTTGGCGCCAAAAGGGAAGAAAAAGTGAACCGAAGTGAATAAAGTTTTGCGCAAATATTGTAGACATAAAATGAGCGTATACGGATTTCGCATTTACCTAAAAAACATGGTTAAGTGTGGCACGGACTCCTCCGAATCTTTGATCACGAAATTTCATAAGCGCTAGTAACAGTATGTCAGATGTCTGTAAAGGTCATGAAGAATTGCAACGAAACATTGTGTATGGAGAATACGCAAAAAGAAAATGAATACTTGTTTCTCATTTTATGCGGAAAAATTATTTTGCGGGCAAAGAACCCACCCCAAAATTTTGAAAGTTGACGCCCGAAAGGTAAGAAAAATTGAGCCGAAGTGAACGAAATTGTGCACATATATTGTATGAGGGAGTACGGGTTTCGTATTTTCCTTGAGAAAACGGAAGCGTGGGGCGCCGACCCCTCCAAACCTTTGATCACCAAATATCAAAAGTGCAAGTAACAGTATCTGAGATATGTGTAAAGGACATGAAGAATTGCAACTTATCTTTTTGTATGGACAATACGCAAAAAATAAAGGAATACGGGTTTTTTATTTTCTGCGGAAAGACTGTTTTATGGGGCGAAAGAACCTACCCCAAAATTTTAAATTTGAAGCTGGAAAGGTCAGAACAAGTGAACCGAAGTGAGTGAAATATTGCACAGATATTGAAGGCTTAAAACGAGGGAATACGGATTTCGTATTTTCCTGGAAAAATGGCTTGGGTGAGGCACGGACTCCTTCAAACATTTTGATCACGAAATATCAAAAGTACTAGTAACAGTATTTGAGATGTATGTAAGGGACACGAAGAATAGCAACATAACTTTTTGTATGGACAATACGCAAAAAATAAAGGAATATGAGTTTCTAATGTTCTGCGAAAAAACGGTTTTAGGGGACAAAATACCCTATCCAAAATTTTGAAAGTTGACGCCCGAAAGGTAAAGAGACATTAGCCGAAGTGAATGAAATTCTGCACAGATATTACAGACGTAAAATGAGGATATAAGTTTCGTATTTTCCTGAAGAAAAATGTTGGGTGAGGCGCCGACCCCTCCAAACCTTTGATCACGGAATATCAAATGCGCTAGTATGTCAGATGTGTGTAAAGAACATGAAGAATTGCAACGAAACATTGTGTATGGAAAATAACCAAAAAATAAATGAATACTGGTTTCTTATTTTCAGCAGAAAACTGTTTTAGGGGTCAAAATCTCCCACCCAAAATTTTGAAGTTGACAGCCGAAAGAAAAGAAGAAATGGGCCGAATTGAATGAAATTTGCACATATATTGCAGACGTAAAATGAGGATACGAGTTTCGTATTTTCCTAGGGAAAACAGTCGGGTGGGGCGCCTACCCCTCCAAACGTTTGATAACGAAAAATCAAAAGTGCTACTAACAGTATGTCAGATGTGTGTATAGGACATGAAGAACTGCGCCGAAACTTTTGTATGAATAATGCGCTGAAAACAAAGGAATACGTGTTTTTTATTTTTGCGGAAAAACGGTTTTATGGGGCAAAAGAACCCATCCCAAAGTTTTGAAATTTGACGCCAAAAAGTAAGAAAAAGTAAACGGAAGTGAATGAAACTTTGCACAAATATTATAGACATAAAACGAGGGAATACGAGTTTCGTATTTACCTAAAAAAAAAGCGGTTAGTTGGGACCCGGACTCTTCTGAACCTTTGATCACGAAATATCAAGAGTGCTATTAACAGATTGTCAGGTGTGTGTGAAGCCCACCAAGAATTCCAAAGAAACTTTCTGTATGGACAGTACGAAAAAATAAAGGAATACGTTTTTTTATTTTCTGCGGAGAAACAGTTGTAGAGGGCAAAAGAGCCCACCCAAAGTTTTGAAAATTGATGCCCGAAAGGCAAGAAGAAATGAGCCGAAGTGAATTAATTTGTGCACATATATTGTAGACATAAAATGAGGGAATACGAGTCTCGTATTTTCCTGGGGATAACGGAAGCGTGGGGTTCCGACCCCTCCAAACCTTTGATCACGAAGTATGAAAAGTGCTAGTGTGTCAGATGTGTGTAAAGGACATGAAGAATTGCAACACAACTTTTTGTATGGACAATACGCAAAAAATAAAGGAATACGGGTTTTTTTATAGTCTGCGGGAAAACGGTTTTAGGCGGCAAGAGACCCACCCAAAATTTTAAAAGTTGACGCCCGAAAGACGGCAAGAAGTGGACCAAATTGAATCAAATATTGCACAGATATTGTAGGTTTAAATTGAGGGCATACGGGTTTCGTATTTTCCTGAGAAAAACAGTTAGGGGGCAGGGACCCCTCCAAACCTTTGATCACGAAATATAAAAAATGCTGGTAACAGTATGTCATATGCGTGTAAAGACCACGAAGAATTCCAATGAAACTTTTTGTATGGACAAATACACAAAAAAATAAAGGAATACTTTTTTTATTTTCTGCAGAAACCAGTTTTAGGGGGCGAAAGAACCCACACCAAAGGTTTGAAAGTTGACGCCCGAAAGGTAAGAAGAAGTGAAGCGAAGTGAACGAAATATTGCACAGATATTGTAGGTTTTAATTGAGGGCATACGGGTTTCGTATTTTCCTGAGAAAAACGGTTAGGGGGCAGAGACCCCTCCAAACCTTTGATCACGAAATATAAAAAATGCTGGTAACAGTATATCATATGTGTGTAAAGGCCACGACGAATTCCAACGAAACTTTTTGTATGGACAAATACACAAACAATAAAGGAATACTTTTTTTCTTTTCTGCGGAAAGACGGTTTTATGGGGCAAAAGAACCCACCTGAAACTTTTGAAAGTTGATTCCCGAAAGGTCCATGTTGTCTCAAAGGTCGAAGGCATTCTTTATTGCTATTTTGAGGCAAAAATTTTCTAAGTCCAGCTTCGGGTATATTCGGGGAAAAGTAAACCAGGTTCGAACCTCGGGGCAAATCTTTGCAATCGGGAGAAATTTTGCAGATGTGTTTTTCTTCTTTTAAATATAATAAGACTTGTTATTAATTGTATAAAAAAGCAACATTGATTGAAATACTTAATAATACAATATTTCGAAACTTTGTATTAATATCAGCACATGCTTGTTTGTCATTTAGCTCTCCATACGTAATGAAACATTTAGATACGTAAACAAATCTTTCCATATGTGAAAGAATGCAGAAAATTAAGACATAGAACACAATTCTTGCCTGAGTACTAAAATAAAAGTCAAAATAGAACAAAAACAGCGTTTGCAGTGGATATGAATCAGAGCCCTGCAGGGGCTGGGCGTGTCCTGTTCGGCCCGGACACAAATGCTATAGGGCCGAACCAGGTGCATGTATTTGGCCGAACCAGGACACACAAAGACGGGTTGGAAACTAATGTTGTCATTTTTTCCTTAAATGTCCTCCACTACCCCTGCCTTTGCCGTGTTCGTACGGTCTTACTGTCAGTCTATGTTAATTGTAGTGTGTTTGGGAAACTGACTCTTTATTCAAGACTGCAAAGTACTTTAATACTACTAATATTACTACTTCTATTACTACTACTACGACCACAGTTAATACTACTATAACTGCTACGATTTCGCGTCAGAGTTGACATGTCTGGTGGTACAGAATTTACCTTCTAAGTTCAGTATTTTATAACAAGACGTTTTAAACAGGGTGAAATATTCCTATTTTCATTTTCCAACCATTTTTGAACATACATCGACTTTTGCGAGGTGAAAAAGGAAGATACGACAGAAGGAAAACAAAATTATTGTAAAAACATTATCATCAATATTTTGCATTCCAAAATACGAAATGTTTCTTAAAAAGACATAACTTTAAAAGAAATATCTTCTAAAATGAAAGAACAAATCATGGCATTTTAGGCGTGTGCGTAACAGTAATATACAAAATAAATAAATAAATATTACAATACTTTTGAGGGTCTAGATCATTTAGATTATATATCGGTATTCCAAAGGTAAACAAATGAAATGTTTTTTTTTTTACTTTTGACTGAAAACGTGATTTTGAATTATATATATATACAGACTGTTCCATAATTCATGTAATTTTCTACAGCACTGGAAGAAGATGAAGTTTTCACACCATTAATATAAAATTTGGCACTCTTATTGAGAAATATCTGAATTTTTCGAATTTTTAGGGGAAATAGGAGAAAATTGCTGTTAAGCCCCCCTTTTGGGAGTGTTATCACAGAAGTTCATTTTCCTTATGGGAGATTCAATGTTAAATTTTGGAAGCAGTTTTTTTCGTAAAGATCTTGGGGCAAATGAGTTGTATTTGTTACGAAATGCAAAAACACTCATTCACAAAGCTAGTAAAGCCGTCTCAAACATTATTTTGGGAAGCCCCCCTTTCGGGGGGCAAGGGGCGTAAAAAGATGGTGGGTGATGTGTTATCAAAATCCCAAAATTTATTTTCGGAGTGCCAGTAAACGTCAGATTAATCACGAATGTTACAGAATCAATGCTCCTTACATGTAAGAGTGACTGATAATGGGGCTACAGCCCCCTTTCAAAAGTAAGAAAATCACCATAAATATCCTTAGTAGGGACATACGAGAAGAAGTTATTTTTTGTTAATTAATGTGAAATTTGGCGTCATTGTAGCAAAAGGGTATGCATTTTTGAAATCTGGAATGCTATTTTGGTAACGCACCGCCTTAGGGGGCACAGGGGACGAAGCATTAGATGATGTATCTTTATAAAAATTCAAAATTTTGTTCCGGAAATGCCAGTGAGCGTCAGATTTTTCACAAATGTCACAGAATTAATATTCTAATGTTCCTTGCATGTGCCAGTAACTTATGTGGGGCTATAGCCCCCTTTCAAAAATAAAAATATCACCATTTATATCCCTAGTAGAGATACGAGAAGAATGATTTTTCTCAATTAATGTGAAATTTGGCGTCGTTGTAGCAAAAAAGTGTGCATTTTTCATATCTGGAATGTTATTTTGGTAACCACCACCTTATTGGGCACAGGGGGCGAAGCATCTGATAATTGATCTTTATAAAAATTCAAAATTTTGTTCCGGAAATGTCAGTGAGCGTCAGATTATTCACAAATGTCACATAATTAATATTCTAATGCTCCTTGCATGTGCCAGTGACTTATATGGGGCTATAGCCCCTTTCAAAAATAAAAAGAATAATCATAAATATCCTTAGTATTGACATACGGGAAGAATGTTTTTTTCTCAATTAATGTGCAACTCGGCGTCGAATTAGCAAAAAGTTATGCGTTTACCAAATCTGGAATATTATTTTGGTAATGTACCGGCTTAGGGGGCACAGGAATAAAGCATAAGCTATTGGATCTTTTTAAAGTTTCAAATTTTATTTTGGAAAATCCAGCGTGTGTCAGATTGATCGTAAATAATGCCAAATTAATATTCCGATGCTCTTTGCATGTGCCAGTGACTGATATTGAGCTACAGCCTCCGTTTCAACAATTACATTAAAAATTTATAATAAATATCCTTTGCAGGAACATACGGAAGAAGCTATATTTTGTCAATTAATGTGAAATTAGGCGTTGTGCTAGTAAAAATCTGGGATATTATTTTGGGAATAGGAGGCACAGGGCACGGAGGGTAATTTGGTACTTTTGGGGATCATAGGGAGGGGGCTGATAGAAATTCCAAATTTTATTTTGGGAGTGGTCATGAGTGTCAAACTAGTTGCAAGATGCGCAGAATTAATACTCCGTAGTGCTTTTATGTGCCAGTGACTAATATGTTACTACAGCTATCTTTGAAAAGCATCATAAATTCAATATGATTATTCTTACGCAAAGACTTACTGGCAGAAGCATTTTTTTTTTTTTTTTTGCAATGTAAAATTTGGCATTATTTTTTAGAAAATAAATGTTTGTGACAATAAGATAATACTCATATGTGAATTTCTTTTAGGGGCGTGGACTCGGAATTTCTTTTGCCTAATGGGAGTGTGACATAGGTAAATTTGCATTTTTAGTTAGAAAATACAATAACACTCTTTCGCTTGTATCTATGATGGCACATGTGTCTGGAATTTTATTACGTCCATTCCTCCTTATTGGGCAACATAAAACAAAGAATTGTCCAGAGCATAGTCATCCAGATATGTTGGAAAAGGTGTTCACAGGGGCTCTAGTAAATCGCATTAATTCATTCATGCATGTCTTGCTCGTCTACGAGGACATGCCGAATAAAGTAAGTTCATTTTATCTGTCTTACACTTAGATTAATGAAATATTTAAGCAATTTAGTTAATGACAACTGAGCCAAAGAAAAGTATTGTTTTTAGAAAGGGATAATATGTTTTCTTGGATTTAAGGTATACCCTGACTCAACCTAATCCTTATCCCTCGCGAGACATTCGTTTTTACTATAACCATGTTTCCATAGTATACGATTTCCTGACGTGCTTACATGTGCAGTATACGAGTAGGCTAGTACGTGGAAAGTGGGATCATAAAGTTATTGTGGAAGAAGTAGGGAAAAGATACGCTTTTTCTATGAATAAAGAAAACAATATTTTAATTTTTAAAATATTACTTCTCTTTTCGTTCGTGGTACCTGCGGCATTTTCCATTGTCATTTTGTGTTCTATTTCGAGCTGGTTTGCTTAAGTGTGCAAAAAATATGCTGGTAACGTTATGTATGATTTTATGCTATAAGAAGAGAACAATTTAGTTTTTAAAAACGCAAAACTCTTTGATTATATTCCAGTGATGCCAAAAAAAAACGAAGCTATATCCTCAATCTGTTACACTGACAAACGATATTCATTAACACTAGATTCGAAATTTAAAAAGAAATTAAAACATTTTTCTACAATAATGACAAATTGCACATTAATTGTAAAGCATATTTACCTCCTTCCCGTAGTTCCTATTAAGGATATTTACCGTAAATTATGTGATTTTTGGAAGGGTGGCTGTAGTCTAATATCAGTCATTGGCACATGCAAGGAGCATCGGAATATTAATTTTGTATTATTTGTAATCAATCTGACACACATTGGATTTTCCAAAATAAAATTTGAAACTTTAAAAAGTTCCAACAACTTATGCTTCACCTCCTGTGCCCCCTAAGGCGGTACATTACCAAAACAAATATTACAGATTTGATAAATACATAACTCTTTGCTAACCCGACGCCGAGTTTCACATTAATTGAGAAAAATCATTCTTCTCGTATGTCTCTACTAGGGATATAAATGGTGATTTTTTTTTATTTTGAAAGAGGGTTATAGCCCCACATAAGTTACTGGCACATGCAAGGAGCATTAGAATATTACTTCTGTGACATTTGTGAAAAATCTGACGCTCACTGGCATTTCCGGAACAAAATTTTGAATTTTTATAAAGATACATCATCTAATGCTTCGTCCCCTGTGCCCCCTAAGGCGGTGCGTTACCAAAATAGCATTCCAGATTTCAAAAATGCATACCCTTTTGCTACAATGACGCCAAATTTCACATTAATTAACAAAAAATAACTTCTTCTCGTATGTCCCTACTAAGGATATTTATGGTGATTTTCTTACTTTTGAAAGGGGGCTGTAGCCCCATTATCAGTCACTCTTACATGTAAGGAGCATTGATTCTGTAACATTCGTGATTAATCTGACGTTTACTGGCACTCCGAAAATAAATTTTGGGATTTTGATAACACATCACCCACCATCTTTTTACGCCCCTTGTCCCCCGAAAGGGGGGCTTCCCAAAATAATGTTTGAGACGGCTTTACTAGCTTTGTGAATGAGTGTTTTTGCATTTCGTAACAAATACAACTCATTTGCCCCAAGATCTTTACGAAAAAAACTGCTTCCAAAATTTAACATTGAATCTCCCATAAGGAAAATGAACTTCTGTGATAACACTCCCAAAAGGGGGGCTTAACAGCAATTTTCTCCTATTTCCCCTAAAAATTCGAAAAATTCAGATATTTCTCAATAAGAGTGCCAAATTTTATATTAATGGTGTGAAAATTTCATCCTCTCCCAGTGCTGTAGAAAATTACACGAATTATGCAACAGTATATATATATATATATATATATATATATATATATATATATATATATATATATATATATGTGTGTGTGTGTGTGTGTGTGTGTGTGTGTGTGTTTGTGTGTGTGTGTGTTATAGTATTTTGACTCAGTTTTCTGACCACCGTTACTTTACTTCTTAGGAATCTACAATTGCGTCACTTTTGAACAAAGAGACGTTTATTCTTGTTTTCCCTATGTAGTTCATAACACTTCATAATTTTAGAGAATAATACCTGTAATGTGTATCACTTCTACTCTGCTGATTTACATAAAGAACCAATTATCGGTTGGTCGCAAACTGGAATTATTATTTTCCGCTGAGGAATCTTAAACTCTCAATCACATTTGGCAGACACATGAAAAGTAATGGCCTTGTCGCAGAGGAATGATCACAAATTGCATGAAATCAATAAAAGTATATCCACAGAAAGCTATATTGGTCCGTTTATCCACTCAAATTTGTTGATGATTTGCGAATGAAACATCGCAAGCAATATCTCACGGCCCAGAATCTCGCCTGGCGAAAATCTCACATAAAGAAAATCTTGCCAGACGAAATCTAGCCTGGCTAGATCATCGAGGGATAAAACTTAGCCATCTAAACTCTCGCGGGACCAAACCTTGCAGTGGCGATTTCTTCTGTATAGAAGGTTTAAAATATATATTTAAAATATTCACTGTACACTTTGAAAATAATAATAATTATCATAAATAAACTACAAGACAGAACATAAGTGATTTTATTAATTTTTAAAAGAGGAAAAGAAAGATAGATAAGTAGTTACTTCCCGGCTTATTAACACTTGCGTCGAAAATAGATCTTTACATTTCACGCTCACCAAATAATTTAATTAAATAGAGAGACAGAACAAGAATTAGGTGGCCACTTGTTTTGGAAAATTTACGGATAAAACCCGTCAACTGAAAAACGAAGAACTTATTTATGTAGGCGGATAACTTGTAGCTCATGTAACTGAGATACAGCAGTAGAAAGTTTGTTCCATCACCATGATATTGTTCTATATGAACAATGCAATGAACATACGTATTTAGTAAAATTATGAAGTGAATTTGTATTTAATGACTAAATATTATGAAAAAATCTTTTGACCAGTGGCGTATTTAGGGGCTATCGGGCTAATACCCACAGAAATAATTTCATTATTACGTTTTCGCATCATACGTACAACACAAATGATGATATAAAAGCAATATGAAGAGCATTTATCTACGTTTAAAATATCCTAGCCATTACCCAATTTACTCCAATAATAAATGTGGTTTAAATGTTCTTATATCACACTATTCGTGGAACAATCGTGACGCGGAACGGTTGTGAAAACTCCTAATTGAAATTAAGAAAAAATAAGACATAAATTTTTTAAACATAAATTAACAAAACTCAGCAATAAAATTTCGAGACAAGAGCGAAAAATGTTTTCAGTGATCGAGACTAGACTAGACCTATTAAACTTAGGAGACGAGACGAGAAAATCTTACTTCTCGTCTCGTCTCATGAGGAACATTATCTGAACGAAGCAGATATCATTCTTGCTTGTAGTGACTAGCTGGGAGATGTTGGTGCATTTTTTGCATAAATAGTCGATTTTATGGCATATCAATTTCCAAGCATATCATCAATCTGTACGCTATTATTGGTTATTAGCCAAGAATAGAACGCTGTAGAATGCATTAGGTTATTATTTAGAAATGAAATGAAGTCTTTTAGATTTACATCCCACTCTTATACCGGATACACTAAAGGAGACTCTGATGATGAGAATGAACACGAAATGCTGTAATGAAGAAAGTGATAGAAACGTGAGTACCCCAAGAAAACCCCACACATGGCGTTTGTCCACCACAAAGCTTACTTGGCGCGAGCTGAAATCGAACCTGGAACCTCATACACCAGAGGTGAGCACTCTACCACTGAGCCACTATGGTCCCCGTTATTATTCAGGGCATAATAACTGATGCAAAAAGAATTCTTGAAATTCCCATATTTTTAATCTGCACGAAAATAGATTTAATAAATAATATTTCTTCTTTCTGTGTTTATTATACTTCCAAACTATGTTATGCATAAGTATTGGAAGTCTAATAGAACGGCTCTGCCTGTTGACAGGTATCAGACCAAAAGCGGTAAAAAAAATATTGAGAAGGATTTTCCGGAATAGATTTAGCGTCATAAGAATAGGTTCCATCTCCTCCGTCAATCTTCTATATAAATCGGAAGTGATAGAGATCGACTACTTGCGGGTCATAATAGCTAGCGACAAGCAAGTTTAGGGAATTGATTCAATGTCCCTCAAAAATGTGCCATTTCTACCCCTATCTTTCTATCTAAACCGGAACTGGTAGAAATTTACTACTACTTCCAGTTTCAATATTGATTTTCATAGAGAAAAGACGATAAGATATATCGAGAAGCAGTTTTCTGGAATCCATTTAGCACCCCAAGAATAGGTTCCGTGTCCGTCTCCTCCAACAACCTTATATTTAAACCGTAAGTGGTAAAAGTCGACTACAACCAGTTTCAACATTAATGGCCATAAATCAAATACGGAAATAACTAAGGACGAGAGGATTTCGGAAATCGATCAAACGTCAAGAAAATTTACCACCTATACCCTATCTCATTATTAAAACCGGAAGTGGTAGAAATTTACTACTATTTCCGGTTTCAATATTCAGTTTCATAGAGTAAAAACTGTCAGAGAGGTCGAGAAGTGTTCGGGAATTCAAACAATGTCTTAAGAATAAGCTTTCTTTCTTCCGTTAATCCTGCATTGAAATCAGAAAACGTAGGAATAAGCCGTTTTCGTTTTTAACATTGATCGCCATAAAAATAAATTGGTAGTAGATAGCGACAGTTTTCGAAAATCGATTGAGCATCTCAAGAAAAATACCATCTTCACCTATTTCTCTCTACTGAAACCGGAAATGGTAAAACAATTTTACTCTTCCAGTTTCAATATTGATCCCTATAGCTCCATAGAGCTCCCTCAGGCCTATGTGGATAGCATACGCGTCTTTCGTGCGGGAAACCCGGCTTCGATTTCCGCTGGGTTCGTATTCCCTCGCTGTAGGTCCATGTCTCATATAGCCTCCCTGCTGAACGGTACTCGAAGCTGAAATCAAACTAAAATCAAATCCATAGATCCATAGAGCAAAATCAATAATGGATATCAAGAAACAATTTTTTATTATTATTAAAGTTCACCCACAATTTTCTTCTGTCCCACCAGGCGAATATCACAAGGATGATGTAAATGAAATCTTTGAGTTTTACATCCCACGGTTATGCCGATTAGGCTAAAGGAGACGGTGATGATGAGTAATGAATGAAATTGTGGAATGAAGAAAGTGGGAGGAAACGGGAGAACCCCGAGAAAACCCACGCACACGGTGTTTGTCCACCACAAAGTTCACTTGGCGGGGGCTGGCATCGAACCCGGGACCCCAAGCACCAGAGGTGAACGCTCTACCACTGAGCCACAGCGGCCCCCAGGATGATGTACTCCCCACATATGCTCTGCCTGATTTTTACATTCTTTGCCTTTGTTATTAATGTTTCGGTATAAAATGGCCTTTCGGCTCCATTTGACATTTCGTTTTCTAAAATAAATATTAATTAATTAATGCATTTAAATTTACTCGCCAGTTGTGTGTGTGTCTAACACAGCAACGGTCTATTTCTCAAAACTACTCGTCTTGTAATGTTTTTTGAGAATCCATCAAATATCATGACGCAGAAATACTAGAATAATAGTAAAATTCATTTCTAAGTACTATTGCTGACAATTTTAATTTGCCGCTTTTTTACAGTATATACAAGTGTAAAATATTTGATTTTGAGAAGTTTCACTAACATTACAGGCTAGTAGTTTTGCAACGTAGGCCCCTGTAGTCTCAAGTTTGATTTTTAAAAAAGGTTCTCGATGTCATTCAAAACGCAGATATGTAAATAAAATATATATAGTAAAAGAATCGTACGGACCGTTCTTTATTTTTACTCATTTCTAGATTTATTAGAAAATTTTGATATAAATATACCTAACAGACAGTAAGTACCAACATTTAGTATGTCGTCCGTTTTTCCTAAGACTTCTCTTTGATCTGTGTGTAAACTTTTGTCAGTTGATGCAACAAATAAGCGAGTTTGCTCTACGCTCTACAGTTCGAAACTCATTTTATAAGATGAATAGACTTCCCTCACTTGAAACCATCATAGACAGATTTTCTGAAACTGTCGTACCTTGTTAGCTGCAATATTCATGTACAGGTAATTATTCGCGGAGATGTTTACGTAGAATCAAGGAAATCTTTACGATCTATGAAGAGAGACAAAACACACTTTGCTCTTATCTGCTGTCAATGTGTATTCCATCGGTTTCTTTTTCTCCGCGGACAACTCTAAGTTCACGCACGTGACCTAGCGAGGGCAGAGAAAAAAAGAAATCTACCTGGCTAGCTTCCTATCTGCTGTTCTGCACTGTTGCAAAATGCGGCCAATATCTTAAACAACTTTTAAATGGAAGAAAGTTATTTTTTTAATTAGCGCGCTCTAATATTACCTTAGCAAGAAAAAGTAAAAGTTATCATGCAATATTAATACTAATAAACATTTGGCCGAATTTTGAACTCTACAAAATAAGTAGATTTTATAAAATTTTGGAAACAAATATGCTATGTTATTATATATATATAACGTTCCCATCGCGTTCCCCCTAAGTTTTACCCCCCCCCCTATATATGAGAATTAACATTTCCCTTTATACTTATTATGGAAATAACAAAATGGATACTCAGAACAGTTTTGGTTTTCAAACACTTAATGCCAAGAAGCAAGCATATCTCCATGAAACAAGCATATCGTTTTGTTTATTTCTTTCTTCACTATTCTAGCTAGGTATCTAGTCGATCGCCTGAAGGCAAAACATCGTACAGCAAGCAAGCTGATTCGACACGTGCCAACGACAGAACGAAAGTCTTGAATGCCCGCAGGCTTCGGTGCCTTGTAACATTGTGCTAAAAAAAAAAAAACAGACACATGGTCAGTTGTGAGTTCCTTAGGTGTGAAACACCTAATAAGACTTTTATACAAATCGTTGTTGCTTGAAGCCTCTTTATTCCTCATAAAAACAATACATCCAGATTCGCGAAAGCCCACAGGGATTGTATTAGAAAGTTAAAAAAAATATATTTATCATTCAGATCCTTTATTATTATTATTATTATTATTATTATTATTAGTAGTAGTAGTAGTAGTAGTAGTAGTAGTAGTAGTAGTAGTAGTAGTAGTAGTAGTAGTACCACATTATAGTTTTCGTTAGTCCTTACAGCAATTAATACTTAGCAGCAGAGGTAAAAGTGCTTGGGAATGCAGGGGACGCCGTCCCGCACCTCCAAAAAATGTGTACGGCGTCCCCTCAGTTCCTAAGAAATTACAATGGGCAAAGATAGGCATGGGGGACGGCGTGACGTCATGCCGCTACCTACCGTTCCCCTATCTTTTCAGATTCACTTTATCTTTGCTTAGCAGGAAATCGATACAAGAGTTAGTAGGACAGCTACTCTTTATTGATAAAAGTCGTAATTTGGAGGTTATTAAAAACAATATTTCTGTGTCTAGAGGTAGAAGAGAGGGGACGATGAAAGTTACTATTGCCACATACAAAAATGAAACCTGTATTCAACACTGACTACGTATAATTCAAGGATTTTTTTTTAAAAAAAGCAAAATTCTTACACCTTTTCAAAAGTAAAATTAAAATAATTACTAAGAAATACATTCATTGAAAAACTCAGAGGTGGCAAGTCAACCGTCTTAAATCCGCTTGAGGGGCCGCGGTGGCTCAGTGGTAGAGCGTTCACCTCTGGTGCTTGGGGTCCCGGGTTCGATCCCAGCCCCGCCCATTGAACTTTGTGGTGGACAAACACCGTGTGCGTGGGTTTTTCGGGGTTCTCCCGTTTCCTCCCACTTTCTTCATTCCACCATTTCATTCATCACTCATCATCACCGTCTCCTTTAGCCTAACCGACATATCCGCGGGACGTAAAACTCAACGATTTCATTTCATTTTTTCATTTTTTCTCAAATCCGCTTGAGAGCTCTCGATTCCAAGTTCAAGTAAAGTTAACACATGGAAGACCCAGGTTCGATTCCCGGTGGGAGTTCATGTGATTCGGATTCGACGTTAATTAGTAAGTCCACGTTTCATATAGCTTCGCTGCTGAAAGGGGTGTTAAGCTCAAAATCAACTCAAGAAAAGTTATAACAATGAGAATGTTTTCTACTGTTTTGGCGTATGCAATTCTATGTTAAATAAAACTACATACACTATTTGATAATGGAAGCATTGTCAGAAATACAGTATCCAATAAATCAAACTTTTCGAGGAGGGTTTATCTGAAGATACATACAAATATTGAAAATAGTTTAAAAAGATGCATAATGCAGAAATACTATTTTATCGCGTATGAACTTGAGGCTTCTAGAACAGCAAGTTCTGACCAGATATTCACACCGCAGAACCAGGATATGATCAAGGGATGGACTAAACCATAGTTTCCAATTTTACCCAGTATAAATAAAGTAGGATTGAAACCCACTCTATCCAGTGTGTACCTAAGCGTCATGGGGGGGGGTCTGTAGACCCCATAAAATTCCTTTTGGATCCGCACCTGTTGAAACCAATTCATATTTCATAACTTCATACACGGCACTATCAAGCACTGAATCTATTGAAATCTTACTATGTAAAATAATTATCTAGTGTCTACACATTTTCTATTAAAGCTCATAGTATATTATATCATAATATAAATTGTCACTCATGTAGTGTGTGCTAATGTAACTAGGGATGCGCACGAGACAATATTTGTGGCTGTCTCGTCTCGAAAATGTGCTGTAAAAGTGATGTCTCGACTCGAAAAATGTATATTTCTCTATTGGAAGTGCCGTGTCTCGACTCGAATTTTGTCAGGAAAATCCTGTCACGACAGGATTCGTGCGCATCCCTAAATGTAACTCATGACAAAAATGTTTCGTTTTAAAACAAAATGAAACGGTTGAGGTGGACTCTGCCGAGTAGAAGACATCCAATTTATTAAATCGCCTCGCAACCCACTTGGCCGCACACTTAGGTTACAGTCTTCACCTTTTCCCATGCTATCTAAAGTATTGGCTAATCTTAAATTTGCATTGCGACTCGGGTTTACTAACAAGAATTACTATGTTCCAACTTAATTTGGATGTGAAATCCTGACTTAATTAGCATTTTAAAACTTCGCAGTGTGCATTAAAATCATGACAGAAATATAGTTAAATCTCTGTTTTAAATTTCATGTCTACCTTGCATCCAAATACTTGTGCTGTCATTTCTTTCAATGTTGGTAGGAGCCGTAAGTTCCAATTCATCCCAATTTCTCGCTTTAATTCCCTCTATTTGTTCATACAATTTTAAAGAAATATTATTATTAACAAGCAACACTTCTGAAATGTAACACTCCGGTTTTGATAAAATTTGGAAGGTAGATACTACACATGAAATAAACGAATACGTGTTTCTTATTTTCTGCGGAAAAACGGTTTAAAGGGGCAAAAGACCCCACCCACAATTTTGAAAGTTGACGTCCCAAAGGCAAAAACCAAGGAAACCGAAGTAAACAAAATTTTACACACATATTGCAGACATAAAATGAGGGAACACGTGTTTCGTATTTTCCTGGAAAAAACGGGTAGGTGGGGATCGGACCCCTCCAAAACTTTCATCACGAAATATTGAAAGTGATAATAACAATATGACAAATGTGTGTAAAGGACACAAAGAATTGCAACGAAACTTTGTGTATGATCAACATACCAAAAAATAAAGGAACACGTTTTTTTTTTTATTTTGTGCTGAAAAACGGTTTCAGGGGGCAAAAGCTATCACCCAAAATTTTGAAAGTTAAGGCTCGAAGGCCAGAGGAAGTGAACAGAAGTGAATGAAATTGTGCACAGATATTGTAGACATAAAATGAGGGAATACGTTTTTCTTATTTTCCAGAAAAAAAGAAAACCGTTTAGGTGGGACACACACACCTCCAGATCTTTGATCGTGAAATATCAAAACTGCTAATAACAGAAGTGTTTGAAGGACATGACGAATTGGAACGACACATTGTGTAGAGACAATACGCAAAAAATAAACGAATACGGTTTCTCTTTTATTTTCTGCGAAAGAAAACGGTTTTAGGGGGCAAAAGCCCCCACCCCAAATTTTGAAATTTGAGGCCCAAAATGCAAGAAGAAGTGCAACGAATTAAATGAAATTGTGCGCGGATATTGTACACGAAAAATGAGATAATTCGGTTTCGTATTTTCGGGAAAAGCGATTGAGTGAGGCACGGACCTTCTAACCGTTGATTACGGAATATCAAAAGTGCAAATAAGCATACGCAAAAGTTCCTAAAGAATATGGAGAATTGCAACGAAACTTCGTAAAGGGACTATTTGCAAAACAGTATATGAAACATGTTTTAATTTTTGCGGAAAAACAGTGTTGGGGCCTAGGTCCCATCCGAAAAAAAGAAAATATTACCGTAATAGCTCAGAAAGGAGTGGACCTAAGCAAATCAAATTGTGTGTAGATATTATATGTAAAATAAGGGCTCTCGTGTTTCTCAAGTGTTCCTATCCGTCTTGCTTCAAATTTGGCATATCAATGGCAAACTGGAAATAAATGGATATGTGTTTTTCTTTATGCTGAAAAAAACATTGCAAGGATTAAAGGTGCCTCCTGAAATACTATAAAATACGCTATACTGTTTGTGTTTGCTGTTACTTGATCTGCCAAATTTGAAGAAATCGGATGGAGGCACGACACTTGTGAAACACGGAAGGCCATATTTTACATATCCAATATCTAAATACAATTGCTTTCGCTTCGGTCCACTTCTCCCGCAACTCAACGCCTCGGTTCACTCACAAGTTTTTTTTTTCTTTCAAGAAAATACGAAACACGTATTCCCTCACCTTACCTCTACAATATTAGTGCACATTTCATTCACTTCGGTCCACTTCTTCTTGTCTTTTGGGGTCAAATTCCAAAATTGTAGACGGGAGCTTTTGCCAACCAAAACCGTTTTTAACCAAAATTTAAAAATGTATTCGTTTATTTTTTGCGTATTGTCCACACACGCAGTTTGATGCAATTCATCATGTCCGTTACACACATCTAATATACTGTTACTAGATATTTTGATATTTCGTGATGAAGGGTTTGGAGGGGTCCGTGCCCCACCTAACCGTTTTTCCAGGAAAATACGAAAACCATATTCCCTAATTTTGTGTCTACAATATCTGTCCAAATTTCATTCACTTCAGTTCACTTCTTCTTACCTTTCGCGGGTCAACTTTCAAAATTTTGGTTTTGGGTTCTTTTGCCTCTAAAACCGTCTTTCCGCAAAAAAGAAAAAACATATTTCTTCATTTTTTGTCCATACAAAAAGTTTTGTTGCAATTCTTCATGTCTTTTACACACATCTGACACATTGTTACTAGCATTTTTAATTTTTTTGTGATCAAAGGTTTGGAGGGGTAGGTGCCCCACCCTACCGATTTCTCCAGGAAAATACGAAACCCGTATTCACTCACTTAATGTCTACAATATCTGTGAACAATTTCACTCCCTTCGGTTCGCTTCTTTTTGCCTTTCGGGAGTCAACATTCACAATTTTGTTTGGGAAGTTTTGCCCCCCAAAAACCGTTTTCCCGCAGAACATAAAAAAACATATTCCTTTATTTTGTGTCCATACAAAAAGTTATGTTGCAATTCTTCATTCCCTTTACACACATCTGACATACTGTTACTATTACTTTTGATTTTTTGATAAAAGGTTTGGATGGGTCTGTGCACCACCCTACTGTTTTTTCCAGGAAAGTACAAAACTCGTATTCAAATTTCACGTCTGCAATATCTGTGCACAATTTCATTCACTTCGGCTCACTTCTTCTTGCCTTTCGGACGTCAACTTTCAAAATTTCGGGTGGTGGCTTTTGCCTCTGAAATCGTTTTTCCGCAGAACATTTTTTTTGCGTATTGTTAATACACAAAGTTATGTTGGAATTCTTCATGTTGTTTGCACACATCTGACATACTGTTGGAAGCACTTTTAATATTTCGTGATCACAGGTTTTGAGGTGTCCATGCAGCACCCAACCCTTTTTTTCCAGGAAAGTAGGAAACCGTATTTCCTCATTTTACGTCTACAATATCTGTGTAGAAATTCATTCACTTCGGTTCATTTCTTTTTGCCTTTCGGGCGTCAATTTTCAAAATTTTGTGTGGGAGCATTTGCCACCTAATACCATTTTTCAGCAGAACATAAAAGAACCCGTATTGCTTTATTTCTGGCGTATTATGAATACAAAAATTTCATTGCAATTCTTCATGTCCTTTATACACTTTCTACATACTGTTATTAGCATTTTAATTTTTTGTATCAAAGGTTTGGAGGGGTCCGTGCCCCACACGACCATTTTCTGCAGGAAAATATGAAACCCGTATCCTCATTTTATGCCTACAATATATGTGCACATTTGCACTCACTTCGGTTCACTTCTTTTTGCCTTTCGAGCTCAACTTTCAAACTTTAGGGTGTGAGCTTTTGCCCCTAAAACCGTTTTTCCGCAGAACTTAGAAAAACCTGTATTCGTTTACTTTTTGCCATACACAAAGTTGTGTTGCAATTCTTCATGTCCTTGACACACATCTGACATACTAGCACTTTTGATTTTTTTGTGATCAAACGTTAGGGAGGGGCCGTGCCCCACCCACCCCTTTTCTCCAGGAAAATAGCAAACTCATATTCCCTCATTTTATGTCTACAATGTCCGTGCACAATTTGATTCACTTCGGTTCGCTTCTTTTTGCCTTTCGGGCGCCATCCTTCATAATTTTGTGTGAGAGCTTTTGTCCCTAAAACCGTTTTGCCGCAGAAAAAACCCTTCTACATTTTTTGCGTATTGCCCGTACATAAAGTTTCATTGGAATTCTTCATGTCCTTTACACAAATCTGATATACTGTTACTAGCACTTTTGATATTTCCTGAGCAAATGTTTGGAGGGGTCCTTACCCCACCTAACAGTTTTTTTTTTCAGGAAATACGGAACTAGTATTCCCACATTTTATTTTCACAATACGTGTGCAAAATTTCATTCACTTCGGTTCGTTTCTTCTTGATTTTCGGGCGTCAAATTTCAAACTTTTCGGGTGGGTTCTTTTGCCCCCTAAAACCGTTTTCCTGCAGAACATTAAAAAACGTATTCTTTTATTTTTTGTGTATTGTTCATACACAAAGTTTCGTTGCAATTCTTCATGTCCTTTACACACATTTGACATATTGCTACTAGAACTTTTTATTTTTCGTGGTCAAATGTTTGGAGGGGTCCGTGCCCCATGCGGCCGTTTTTTCCAAGGAAATACGAAACTCGTATCCTCATTTTACGTATGCAATATATGTGAAAATTTTTATTCACTTCGGTTTACTTCTGCCTTTCAGTGGCCGTGGTGGCTCAGTGGTAGAGTTCACCTCTGGTGCTTGGTGTTCCGGGTTCGATCCTAGCCCCCGCCAGGTGAACCTTGTGGTGAACAAACACCGTGTGCGTGTGTTTTCACGGGGTTCTCCGTTTCCTCCCACTTTCTTCATTCCACCATTTCTTTCATTACTCATCATCACCGTCTCCTTTAGTTTAACCGGCATAACCGTGGGACGTAAAACTCAAATATTTCATTTTTTTCTTCTGCCTTTCGGGCGTCAACTTCAAAAATTTTGAATGGGAGCTTTTTCCCTCTAAAACCGTTTTTCCACGGGAAATAAAAAAACAATACAGGGTTTGTATGATAAGTAATGAGACCAGGTCTGGAAACATTGTTTTATTGATCTGATCTGTACAGGGACTTAAAAGCTTTCGAAGTACTCTCCTCTTGCGTCGATGCACTTCTGCAATCGATGTTTCCACGCTGCAAACGCCCCGGAAGTCAGCAGCCGGCATGTCCTTTAGACAATGTGGTCACGGCTGCTTGGATGGCTTGTGACGTCTGCAAACGGGTTCCTTTCAAGCGTGGCTTCAGCTTCGGGAAGAGAAGAAGTCGGCGGGCTCACATCTGGGCTGTAGGGTGGTGTGGGAAGGACTTCCACCCAATCGGGTCAAAAAGGAGGTCACTAAGAAGGCGGTTGTGGGCAGGGGGCATTGTCGTGATGCAACTTCCACCGGCTAGCGATCGCCGGTCTTTTCCGCTTGACGCTCCTGTGCAGTCTCTCAAGGACTTGTTTGTAGAAGGCGGCGGTTGACGGCTTGTCCTTGGGGTACAAACTCCTTGTGGACCACCCCACATTGTCAAAAAAAACAATCAACATTGTTTTCACCTTTGACTTCGACATTCTGGCCTTCTGGGGCGCGGGGACGCAGGAGTGTGCCACTCCGCGCTTTGACGTTTCGTTTCAGGGTCGTACTGGAACACCACGACTCGTCACCTGTTATGACGTCATCTTCAAAGTTAGGGTCACTGTTCATGAGGTTCAACAGTTCCTGACAACAATCAACACGTCGTTGCTTTTGTTCGTCAGTCAACACTCGCGGCACCAGTTTCGCACAGATTTTTCTCATTCCCAATTGTTCCGTCACAATCTTGTGCACTGTTGTGTGGTTCATATCGAGTTCATCAGCAATCAATCTCAACGATAATCGACGGTCTGAGTTCAGGAGATCCTCACTTTTGCCACAGTTTCGTCCGTAGTCACTGTTGTCGGGCGTCCAGCCCTCTCCAGATCCTCAACGCTTTCCGGCCGTTCCGGAACGCACTGTGCCAACGAAACACCTGGGCTTTGGATAGGGCTTCCTCTTTGTAGGCCTCCGTGATGAGAGAAAGCGTCTGAGTAGCCGTTTTCCCCAGGCGAACGCAAAATTTGATCGCATAACGCTGTTCGATGGAACCCTCCATGTTTGTTGATTTTCCGCCGTGACAAGAATGTTCACAAGGGCTTTGTCCAAGGCTTGTCCGCGCTCCACTAAGGCTCGGAGCCAACTGACGCGCGGTGCGTTGCTTTGCTCGGACCCCCCCCTACATCCTCCATCACCGACAAACCCGCTCCAGCGACACGCGCGCCGCGGCGCGGCGAGTCTCATTACTTATCATACAGACCTTGTATTCATTTATTTTTTTGTCCATACATAAAGTTTCGTTGCAATTCTTCATGTCCTTTACGGTTACTAGCACTTTTGATATTTCGTGATCAAAGGTTTGAAGGAATTAGTGCCCCACCAAATCGTTTCTTCCAGAAAAATCCTAAACCCGTATTCCCACATTTTATATCTACAATACCTGTGAAAAATTTCATTTACTTCGGTCCACTTCTTCTTGTCTTTTGGGGTCAAATTCCAAAATTGTAGACGGGAGCTTTTGCCAACCAAAACCGTTTTTAACCAAAATTTAAAAATGTATTCGTTTATTTTTTGCGTATTGTCCACACACGCAGTTTGATGCAATTCATCATGTCCGTTACACACATCTAATATACTGTTACTAGATATTTTGATATTTCGTGATGAAGGGTTTGGAGGGGTCCGTGCCCCACCTAACCGTTTTTCAGGAAAATACGAAAACCATATTCCCTAATTTTGTGTCTACAATATCTGTCCAAATTTCATTCACTTCAGTTCACTTCTTCTTACCTTTCGCGGGTTCAACTTTCAAAATTTTGGTTTTGGTTCTTTTGCCCCTAAAACCGTCTTTCCGCAAAAAAGAAAAAACATATTTCTTAATTTTTGTCCATACAAAAAGTTTTGTTGCAATTCTTCATGTCTTTTACACACATCTGACATATTGTTACTAGCATTTTTAATTTTTTGTGATCAAAGGTTTGGAGGGGTAGGTGCCCCACCCAACCGATTTCTCCAGGAAAATACGAAACCCGTATTCACTCACTTTATGTCTACAATGTTTGTGAACAATTTCACTCCCTTCGGTTCGCTTCTTGTTTGCATTTCGGGAGTCAACATTCACAATTTTGTTTGGGAGGTTTTGCCCCCCAAAAACCGTTTTCCCGCAGAACATAAAAAAACATATTCCTTTATTTTTTGCTCCATACAAAAAGTTATGTTGCAATTCTTCATTCCCTTTACACACATCTGACATACTGTTACTATTACTTTTGATTTTTTGATTAAAGGTTTGGATGGATCTGTGCACCACCCTACTGTTTTTTCCAGGAAAGTACAAAACTCGTATTCAAATTTCACGTCTGCAATATCTGTGCACAATTTCATTCACTTCGGCTCACTTCTTCTTGCCTTTCGGACGTCAACTTTCAAAATTTCGGGTGGTGGCTTTTGCCTCTGAAATCGTTTTTCCGCAGAACATTTTTTTGCGTATTGTTAATACACAAAGTTATGTTGGAATTCTTCATGTTGTTTGCACACATCTGACATACTGTTGGAAGCACTTTTAATATTTCGTGATCACAGGTTTTGAGGTGTCCATGCAGCACCCAACCCTTTTTTCCAGGAAAGTAGGAACCGTATTTCCTCATTTTACGTCTACAATATCTGTGTAGAAATTCATTCACTTCGGTTCATTTCTTTTTGCCTTTCGAGCTCAACTTTCAAACTTTAAGGTGTGAGCTTTTGCCCCTAAAACCGTTTTTCCGCAGAACTTAGAAAAACCTGTATTCGTTTACTTTTTGCCATACACAAAGTTGTGTTGCAATTCTTCATGTCCTTGACACACATCTGACATACTAGCACTTTTGATTTTTTTTTTGATCAAACGTTAGGGAGGGGCCGTGCCCCACCCACCCCTTTTCTCCAGGAAAATAGCAAACTCATATTCCCTCATTTTATGTCTACAATGTCCGTGCACAATTTGATTCACTTCGGTTCACTTCTTTTTGCCTTCCGGGCGCCATCCTTCATAATTTTGTGTGAGAGCTTTTGCCCCTAAAACCGTTTTGCCGCAGAAAAAACCCTTCTACATTTTTTTGCGTATTGCCCGTACATAAAGTTTCATTGGAATTCTTCATGTCCTTTACACAAATCTGATATACTGTTACTAGCACTTTTGATATTTCCTGAGCAAATGTTTGGAGGGGTCCTTGCCCCACCTAACAGTTTTTTTTTTCAGGAAATACGGAACTAGTATTCCCACATTTTATTTTCACAATACGTGTGCAAAATTTCATTCACTTCGGTTCGTTTCTTCTTGATTTTCGGGCGTCAAATTTCAAACTTTTCGGGTGGGTTCTTTTGCCCCCTAAAACCGTTTTCCTGCAGAACATTAAAAAACGTATTCTTTTATTTTTTGTGTATTGTTCATACACAAAGTTTCGTTGCAATTCTTCATGTCCTTTACACACATTTGACATATTGCTACTAGAACTTTTTATTTTTCGTGGTCAAATGTTTGGAGGGGTCCGTGCCCCATGCGGCCGTTTTTTCCAAGGAAATACGAAACTCGTATCCTCATTTTACGTATGCAATATATGTGAAAATTTTTATTCACTTCGGTTTACTTCTGCCTTTCAGTGGCCGTGGTGGCTCAGTGGTAGAGTTCACCTCTGGTGCTTGGTGTTCCGGGCTCGATCCTAGCCCCCGCCAGGTGAACCTTGTGGTGAACAAACACCGTGTGCGTGTGTTTTCACGGGGTTCTCCGTTTCCTCCCACTTTCTTCATTCCACCATTTCTTTCATTACTCATCATCACCGTCTCCTTTAGTCTAACCGGCATAACCGTGGGACGTAAAACTCAAATATTTCATTTTTTTCTTCTGCCTTTCGGGCGTCAACTTCAAAAATTTTGGATGGGAGCTTTTTCCCTCTAAAACCGTTTTTCCACGGGAAATAAAAAAACAATATTCATTTATTTTTTTGTCCATACATAAAGTTTCGTTGCAATTCTTCATGTCCTTTACGGTTACTAGCACTTTTGATATTTCGTGATCAAAGGTTTGAAGGAATTAGTGCCCCACCAAATCGTTTCTTCTAGAAAAATCCTAAACCCGTATTCCCACATTTTATATCTACAATACCTGTGAAAAATTTCATTTACTTCGGTCCACTTCTTCTTGTCTTTTGGGGTCAAATTCCAAAATTGTAGACGGGAGCTTTTGCCAACCAAAACCGTTTTTAACCAAAATTTAAAAATGTATTCGTTTATTTTTTGCGTATTGTCCACACACGCAGTTTGATGCAATTCATCATGTCCGTTACACACATCTAATATACTGTTACTAGATATTTTGATATTTCGTGATGAAGGGTTTGGAGGGGTCCGTGCCCCACCTAACCGTTTTTCCAGGAAAATACGAAAACCATATTCCCTAATTTTGTGTCTACAATATCTGTCCAAATTTCATTCACTTCAGTTCACTTCTTCTTACCTTTCGCGGGTCAACTTTCAAAATTTTGGTTTTGGGTTCTTTTGCCCCTAAAACCGTCTTTCCGCAAAAAAGAAAAAACATATTTCTTAATTTTTGTCCATACAAAAAGTTTTGTTGCAATTCTTCATGTCTTTTACACACATCTGACATATTGTTACTAGCATTTTTAATTTTTTGTGATCAAAGGTTTGGAGGGGTAGGTGCCCCACCCAACCGATTTCTCCAGGAAAATACGAAACCCGTATTCACTCACTTTATGTCTACAATATCTGTGAACAATTTCACTCCCTTCGGTTCGCTTCTTTTTGCCTTTCGGGAGTCAACATTCACAATTTTGTTTGGGAGGTTTTGCCCCCCAAAAACCGTTTTCCCGCAGAACATAAAAAAACATATTCCTTTATTTTTTGTCCATACAAAAAGTTATGTTGCAATTCTTCATTTCCTTTACACACATCTGACATACTGTTACTATTACTTTTGATTTTTTGATTAAAGGTTTGGATGGATCTGTGCACCACCCTACTGTTTTTTCCAGGAAAGTACAAAACTCGTATTCAAATTTCACGTCTGCAATATCTGTGCACAATTTCATTCACTTCGGCTCACTTCTTCTTGCCTTTCGGACGTCAACTTTCAAAATTTCGGGTGGTGGCTTTTGCCTCTGAAATCGTTTTTCCGCAGAACATTTTTTTGCGTATTGTTAATACACAAAGTTATGTTGGAATTCTTCATGTTGTTTGCACACATCTGACATACTGTTGGAAGCACTTTTAATATTTCGTGATCACAGGTTTTGAGGTGTCCATGCAGCACCCAACCCTTTTTTCCAGGAAAGTAGGAAACCGTATTTCCTCATTTTACGTCTACAATATCTGTGTAGAAATTCATTCACTTCGGTTCATTTCTTTTTGCCTTTCGAGCTCAACTTTCAAACTTTAAGGTGTGAGCTTTCGCCCCTAAAACCGTTTTTCCGCAGAACTTAGAAAAACCTGTATTCGTTTACTTTTTGCCATACACAAAGTTGTGTTGCAATTCTTCATGTCCTTGACACACATCTGACATACTAGCACTTTTGATTTTTTTTTTGATCAAACGTTAGGGAGGGGCCGTGCCCCACCCACCCTTTTCTCCAGGAAAATAGCAAACTCATATTCCCTCATTTTATGTCTACAATGTCCGTGCACAATTTGATTCACTTCGGTTCACTTCTTTTTGCCTTTCGGGCGCCATCCTTCATAATTTTGTGTGAGAGCTTTTGCCCCTAAAACCGTTTTGCCGCAGAAAAAACCCTTCTACATTTTTTTGCGTATTGCCCGTACATAAAGTTTCATTGGAATTCTTCATGTCCTTTACACAAATCTGATATACTGTTACTAGCACTTTTGATATTTCCTGAGCAAATGTTTGGAGGGGTCCTTGCCCCACCTAACAGTTTTTTTTTTTTCAGGAAATACGGAACTAGTATTCCCACATTTTGTTTTCACAATACGTGTGCAAAATTTCATTCACTTTGGTTCGTTTCTTCTTGATTTTCCGGCGTCAAATTTCAAACTTTTCGGGTGGGTTCTTTTGCCCCCTAAAACCGTTTTCCTGCAGAACATTAAAAAACGTATTCTTTTATTTTTTGTGTATTATTCATACACAAAGTTTCGTTGCAATTCTTCATGTCCTTTACACACATTTGACATATTGCTACTAGAACTTTTTATTTTTCGTGGTCAAATGTTTGGAGGGGTCCATGCCTCACGCGGCCGTTTTTTCCAAGGAAATACGAAACTCGTATCCTCATTTTACGTGTGCAACATGTGAAAATTTTTATTCACTTCGGTTTACTTCTGCCTTTCAGTGGCCGTGGTGGCTCAGTGGTAGAGTTCACCTCTGGTGCTTGGTGTCCCGGGTTCGATCCCAGCCCCCGCCAAGTGAACCTTGTGGTTAACAAACACCGTGTGCGTGTGTTTCCTCGGGGTTCTCCGTTTCCTCCCACTTTCTTCATTCCACCATTTCTTTCATTACTCATCATCACCGTCTCCTTTAGTCTAACCGGCATAACCGTGGGACGTAAAACTCAAATATTTCATTTTTTCTTCTGCCTTTCGGGCGTCAACTTCAAATATTTTGGATGGGAGCTTTTTCCCTCTAAAACCGTTTTTCCGCGGGAAATAAAAAAAAACAATATTCAATTTTTTTTGTCCATACATAAAGTTTCGTTGCAATTCTTCATGTCCTTTACGGTTACTAGCACTTTTGATATTTCGTGATCAAAGGTTTGAAGGAATTAGTGCCCCACCAAATCGTTTCTTCCAGAAAAATACTAAACCCGTATTCCCACATTTTATATCTACAATACCTGTGAAAAATTTCTTACACTTCGGTTCACTTCTTCTTACCTTTCGGGCGTCAAATTTCAAAATTTTGAGGTTGTCCCCTAAAACCGTTTTTGCAAAGAACATAGAAAATCCTGTGTTCCTTTATTTTTTGTGTATTATCCATACAAGAAGTTTCGTTTCAATATTTCATGTTCTTTACACACATCTGACTGACATACTGTTACTAGCACCTTTCATTTTTCGTGATCAAATATTTGGAGGGATCGGTGCCCCACTCAACCGTTCTTTCCAGGAAAATAAGAAACGCGGATTCCCCGTTTTGTCCACAATATCTGTGCAAAATTTCATTCACTTCGGTTCACTTCCTTCTGCATTTGGGGCATCAACTTTCAAAATTTTGGGTTTGAGCTTTTTCCCCTTAAAACCGCTTTTTCACAGAAAATTTAAATAAATGTTTTCTTTTATTTTTTGCGTATTGTCCATACACGCAGTTTGATTAAATTCTTCATGTCCTTTACACACACATCTGACATGCTGTTACCAGCACATTTGATTTTCCGTGATCAAAGGTTTGGAGGGGTCCGCGCCCCACCCAACCGTTTTTTCGAGGAAAATACAAAACTCGTATCCTCATGTTACGTTTGCAACATCTGCGCTTAATTTCGTTCACTTCAGTTCACTTCTTGTTGCCTTTCGGGCGTTAAGTTTCAAAATTTTGGGTGGGACCTTTTGCCCCTAAATCCGTTTTTCCGCAGAAAATTTAAAAAGCCCGTATTCCTTTAGTTTTTGCGTATTTTCAATACAAAAAGTTCCGTTACAATTCTTCATGTCTTTTACACACTTCTGACATACTGTTACTAGCATTATGATATTTCGTGATCAAAGGTTTGGAGGGGTCCGTGCCCCACCCAGCCGTTTTTTCCAGGAAAATACGAAACTCGTATTCCCTCCTTTTACGTCTATAATATCTGTGCACAATTTCATTGACTTTGGTTTATTTGTTCTTGCGTTTCTGGTGTCAACTTTCACAATATAGAGTGGGGCTTTTATATTAAAACTTACGTAACTTTATGTAACTTTTTCTTTTTTATGAGATTCTTTTTGTGGGAGGTGAGGAGAGAAATGCTTTCCTCTGATGTATGTTTTTTGCCATTCATCTTGTTTGAACTGCTTAAGTAAGATCATTTTGTAACTTTTGATGTCATCCATTTCCGTCACGATAATATTATTGTCATTTTTAACAATTTGTTTTATTCCCTTATTTGCAGTTTGCCACATTGATATATTTATTACAAAATTGAGGTTTGGTCCAGCGCCTTTCGAATTCGGAACCAACCCAACCGCCGAGCTTTTTGGGTTGCCTGCTATTGCAGGAAAAGGAGAATTGCAGGTGGTAATGCACTTTTGGAGTCGTGTATACATTGCATGTATGTTAACTCTGTCCATTCCTTCAATCTGCATCAAGATCGCGTTAAACTGTAGGTTTACGTTCTATATAGGCTTGGTGTCAAAAAAGCAATACACTCAACAACCAAGAAATATCATAAGTTACCTGAAAATCGAAAAACTGAACAGTACTGAAAAACGAAAAATACCAAAACAAGACAAGAACAATGAATTAACATGGGCAACAATGACGATAAAATAGGTATTACTAGCGTGACTAAAGACAAAAGAACAATTAAATCAGTTTCTAAAATATTGTAATAGGTATTGAAAATCTTGTCCTTTCTTCACTGGAAAATACATATAAAATCTCTTTCCATAATTTGAAAAAAAAAATTGTAATACAGCAGAGAAAATTCAAGTTTTGAATTTAAGTGTTAGTTTTAAGTTCTTTGCAACACCAGTTGTATGTTGGGAATACGTAATTTCATTTTAAATAAAGCAAAAAGATTTATACTTTAACAATTGAGAGAATTAAAAAAATCATTAAGATATTGATCGATATTTTCTTGTTTCGGTATAGTTCGGTAATTCAGTTTTCGGTATGAATTACTCAGTATTTAATATCCATTCCGGTTTCAGTATGTTTTACTACCCTACTTTGTAAGCTTTTACAACAGCAATAAAGCGAGTAAGACGGGTGGGTTCATGCAATCCAAAGTATCTTAGTGCCGAATACTATGATTATGAATGATTTATTTTTCATGAATAGAAACAAAGTCACAAAGCATGAAAAAATTGACTTTGTTGAAAAGGAATTATTTTGAAAAACTACTTAAACATTTCATTTAGTCGTGTAGATGGTTTTCAATAGTCGTAAAGATCGTAACGCAATTTATAGGAATTCGATATCTCAAACAGTTGCGGGGGTATGATAAATATTGCTGAAGTTTACAACACTGCTTACATTATGTATCTGCTAGAATTTGTAATTACAACTACCAAATATTACACTTTCAACAATGAAAACGTAAATTGAATAAAATCACCAAATTCTTACTGATTTTGTGATGCTGTTAACAAATATGAAAACGAAAATCGAAAATTAGTTCTCTTTTTGTTTTACGTCAAAATTGCAATAGCGATATAACTTCACGAGCTTCGTGCACACATGAAATATTTTGGTGTACAGGTATTTGTTTCCTGAGTTATTGGCCATCGAATTTGGAGTAAGACTTAGTAAAATGTCACTATATGCGATATTCTATCGATAATACTAACTTGATCATGACGAAATTTGCTATGACTTTAGACCTCGTATATTTTAGTACGTACATACATGAAAGTTAGGGTAGACAAATCATTGGTTCTCGAGTTATTGAAAACCAAATTTAGGATTGCACTTAATGATATGAAGGTATTTCACTAAATTACGATCGATCCGCTTATCCTATCTTTACCAAACTTGGAATGGTGACAAAGGTTGACGAGCTTTGTATACATTCGTCCATGATATGAAACATTATGGTATAAAGATCAAGAAAATTCACTGAAACACGATTAATGGAATTGATCAGATCTTAATTAAATTTGGAATGGTGGTAGAACATGAAGAGAATCCTTAGTACACATATGAAATTCTGTATTATAGTGTGCAGATCTATTATTAGCCATCAAAGTTGGAGTTCGGCTTACAAGTTAGTGAAACGTCATTGTAAAACTTATTTGGTATGCTATTAATTCGATCATATGCTAATTCGATCTTGACCAAATTTGGAATAATAAAACTCAAGTAGCTTAATACTTTCATGAAACGTTATGATACACAGATCATTCGTTCTCGAGATATTGACCATCAAATTTGGGATTGGATTTTATAAAATGAAGAAATTTCCCTAAATCACGATCGATAAAACCCATACCATCTTTACTAAACTTGATATGGTGGTAAATATTGATCAGATTTGTGCACATTCTGATACAGTATGAAATATTATGGTATACAGGCCTTTAAGATATTTAGTTTCCAAGTTATGGACCATCAAAGTTGGGTTTGAGCTGAGTGAAATCAAGAAATTTGACTGAATTGCAACTGATGGAACTCATAAGATCGTGACCAAATTCGGCATGGTGGTAGAACCTCATGAGCTTACTATGCATATTAAACATTAAATTCTACAGAGCTTTGATCCTGAAGTAATTTGACACAGAAGTTGGGGTATGAACTTTCTTAGTCCCCAAGTTTGATAGCGCATAACTCAAGAATCAAATCTATATATATAAAAGAGAACGTACAAAAATTTGTCCGCTCATCACGCTAATACGGCTGAACCAATTTCTTTCATTTTTGGGGGGTTATTAGGATTTGGACCCTAGATGGTTTTTATCATATCACTTTAATTTTTAATTACCAGTGTCTTGAGATAATTGACCATTCAAGTGTCCATAACGTACAAATCCTTTGTTATTAGTTCATCATAGGTAAAAATAAACGTATTTATATGCAACCCGCATGACCGTGTCACTCGGCGGGTTAACATAAATGACAGGCGATATACAGCGGAAAATAGCTTGAATCTTCTGTTTAAAATTTTTTAATTGATTTGCTTATTTTTACAGACACTTTTACAATATGCCAGCACCGGGATGACCGCAGCGAAGCGGGGCGGGTTAACATAAATGACAGGCGATATAATGTTAAGATTTACTGCAATCTTCTATGGTTTTTATCATATCACTTGAAAGCGAAAAAGTAAAAATTATCTAAGTAACAAAGTTTATTGCGTTCCGGGGTGACCGCAGCGAAGCGGGGTGAACGCTGCTAGTCTTGTATATACATATCGGTATTTCACATGCTTATTAAAGTTGTTAAAAACTATCAATAGTTAAAATTTTGGTCAAGTGGAGACTTTTAGTTCCCGAGTTATTGGTTACTAAATTTCGACTTACAAACTTGTTACGGGAAGTAAGTGCAATGTGTACAACGTTGTATTTGCAAACAAGATTTGCTAAAAAAAAAAAAAAAAAAAAAAAAAAAAAATGAAGGACGACCTTTCTCTGCCATAGAGAAATCTGCTAGTTTATAGAACAGAAATGATAAGGGAATAAGGAACAAAATCCATGATAAATGCAAGTACTTCTTTTTATTATTGAAGGTGTATAAAAATTTCCATAAATATTTCTACTGTTCATATTCTTTATTCCAGTTTTTCCATTATGAGGTTTATTTGCACCTGCTGCTCTCCCTGCCCATCATTAATATTATTAGCATTTGTAACTGTAATTCTCACTCCTCCTTTCCACATTATTTCTATATAATCGCTTCAAGAAACAAGTATTAGGTTTCTTTCTTAATCGAAGTCTGTTATATGTTTTAAAACCGGTTTGTTTTATGTATGATGCTTCTGGTATATGTATTTTTGAAGTTCTAATTACGATTGAAGTTATTCAAGGTAATTTAATCTTATCTATAATAACGCCAGGTTTTCTCATTTCTACTTGTAAGAACAAGAATAGAAAGAAATTATCTACAAGTTTCACCATATGATTTACACGAAATATGTATCCATCTTGAGCACCTACAACTTCGAATTTCATATAACAATCTGCTCTGTGAGAGTGAATAAATCCATTTTTCCACATCAAAATTAAACTCAATGTCCGTTAAGTTCATTCAAATTATTAAATATTCTTCTATTTGTTGTAACATTTTGACTCATAATTTTCAATACTATCCTTTATTAATGAAAATTTTTTATAGGGGTATTCTTGTTGTTCTTCCACTAAAATCAATCAAATTATCATCCTCTTATGTTATTTTTATCTCTTTCATTAATGTTGTCTCTTGCTAAGGGAAACATACAGGATAAAAATACAGAAGTTTGTATACAACTCTATGCTTGAACTCTACATGTCTTGTAAATGTTTCTTTGACTCATGTTTCCTTGTGTGCCCATTCATCATTTTTAACAAACTTTTCATCAGCTACATTACAATAAATATTGATTATGTCAAGAGTGAAATTTTGGAAGTTTATCACCGACGTGTAATTCATTCTTTTCTAATATTTTTCCATGCTCAAAACTCACAAATGTACCTATATATCCCATTGCTATATCTTCACCATTTGTTTTTATTTTTACTTAATTTTTCAATCGATTTTCCGAGTGTTATATTTGTAGATTGGAATTTTACATAATGGTTAAGATTTTTTAACCATATTGCCCTTCTGGAACAACAATTTATTCTTCACCATGTTCAGCGCCGTAACTTAGATTTTTTTCTGTCGGGGCAGCATTAATACCCGTATTGGGGCCCCCTACAAAAAGTTGTTTTTCTAATTCGTGGGCTCCCTCTTTCCATCTTTCCCTACTCTTTATTGCCCCCCGGAGTCTGTGGGCCTTCCAGCACGGGAAGGTCTGCGGAGCCGTTAGTTATGCCCCTGGACCCGTTCCATACATGACTATTAAGGGGACAGCATTGACAAATCTCAAAGCCATACGAATAAATATTATTTCTAGGGCCCCAAATAGTAGAATAGTTTTTACTGAAATGGGCAAACGACTCATTTTTGTTTTATTTACCTTTTGTGTGTTGTTTTCTTTGTGTAATGTTGTGAACCTGTTTAAAGCTTCATTTATAATTTCATGTTTGTATCGTAGATGGAGTAAGAAAATTTAGTCTTAAAGTGCCCCCCCCCCCTTGAACGGCAGGAAGCTTCCCTGGGGAGGCAGTTGCCCCTTGCCAGCCACAAGTTACAGCCCCTGACCATATTTAAATTTACTTCCTCTCTAATATGAACTATAAAAATCTATCAAACCTATATTTAAATCGTTATTGTTATTATCTAATTCAAAGTATCACCAGTCTGTTCATTTATTATATAACAAATAAATGAGTTTGACTTGTCTAAAGATATTCCAAGAGAAAAAGTAATAACATTAATAAAATACATCGTACGAAAATTAGAATAATTGAAAGAGTAAAAAGAAAACACGACTTGTTGAATAAGCTTATTATAGCTTAATCCCATTATCGTTATTATAAAGGTGACCAAGAAAGTTCTGTCGCTTTTTCACCCACCGCCTTCGAACATCGATATGTTACCTAAGACATACCTGGAAGATCAAAAATAGTCTCCATCAACATTGGCAACCATATGCCAACGTTTAGGAAGGCCATGGATTCCATCACGGTAGAACTTGGCGGGCCGTGAAGCGAAGAAGATATCAAGTACATTTTGCACCTCTACTAGGATTTGAACTGTCGTCCTATAAGGTGATTGCCAAAAGAATGAAGTAGGTGATAAACGAACGGGGCAATGTCCGGGGATTATGGCGGAAACAATAGTGTTTTCCATCCAAGGCGTAGAATGGTGTGCAGGGTCATCCTAGTCACGTGGGGCTTAGCGTTCTCCTGTAACAGGAGGACCCTTTTTGCGATTCAGAAGTGCTGGCTCCAGAGTTTTGAGTTTATCTTAAACACGGCTCAACTGCTGACAGTACACAGTTGTATTGATGTTCTGACCAGCTGGTAGCAGTTCCCAATGAACGATACCGCAAGCAGTTCACCAAACACATGGGAGGACCTTCTTCTGGTGCAGTGTGTAATGGCTTACATGTTATCCAAAAAAAAAAAAAAAAAAAATTACTGTTACGATTAGTGGAAAACTAGTAGCGCCATTAGCGGCGTTATGATGAACTATCCTGTACATGATTTGGTGTATAACAGGCGAGCGTCATAATGAAGTTATATTTCAAACTGGGAACATCAGACCTTGATAATAGATTACGTCGAATTACTGTACTAATTCATGGTTACCTTCGGGTCTAAGTTTGTGATATGGAATGGAAGTCAAATTTATAAAACACAATATAAGCATAAAAGTTAAGTGTATGGTTGTTTATTTGTGTATTCAACTCATGTGTAGTTCATCCTAGTTCCATATGGTATACGTTTCTTAAAAGTTATAGTTATGTGTGGAAAAATTAAAAGATGTGATATTTAAATTAAAATCTTTGGTGTTAAGTGTAAAGCAAGTAAGTTGGCTCAGTTTTCATATATTACGTACTTATTTAATCTGCAGTATTGGTAAGTTGTATAATTTACATATTATATCGCTATTGTTTAAAATATTTAATTTGTAAGATAGTTGGGACCAATTTGCATATATATTTTTTTTTAAAGTGAGATGTAGTAACCAGCCCTTCAGGCTTTTTGTAAGGTCCTATTTGAACAAGATAACGTCAAAGTTATTGTTGGATCTACTCAATTTTGATATTTAATCATATAAATTTGTTATTAAATCACATGGATATAGTTTTTCTTTTTCCTCAATTAGAATCCACTGTGTTTTTAGATTTATAGATATATTTATGTATAATAATCAATTCACTTTGCAGTCTCTACAAGAGAACGGAAGTTTTCGTATTTGCGATAGTTTATGGGGATTGGTTAACCCAGTTAGAATATATATTCCTTTTGATAGACCCATACCTGCCTTTATTATTAATTATAAAATATGGAGGGAGTTTTAAACACTCCCTTTCCCAGGAACGATACCGAAGTCTGAACTTATATCGGGTAGTAGGTACGTTACAAGTGCTGGTTTCGGTTGTTTTGGAATCGGTTCATGGGATGCTAACCAATGATGACGGCGCAGTGGAGCTTTGTACAGGACCCACTTCTCATCATATGTCAATACCCTGTCCAGAAATGGTTCTTTCCTCAGACGAGACAGCAAAGAAACACAGGTGTCTGCTCGCGTTGCCTTCTGACCCGCAGTCAAATCATGTGGGACCCATCGACCCAACTTGTAGTGCTTTCCAAGTTGATGGAGGTGCTGCCGAATGGTTTCTCCACTCACACTGAATTGTAGTCCTAGTTCCTCACATGTCTGGCCACTGTTCGCTTCAATTGCTGCCTGAAGATCTTCATTTTCTGTGTGTGTTAGTCTTCTGGCACGTGGTGCGTCTTCAAATGTTTCGTAACTGTCTTTAAGCTTGTTAAACCACCGCTGCGCTGTCCAAGTAGTTACAACATCCTCACCAAGGGCCTGGCATATCTTCCGCTCCTCTGCAGCAGCGCTTGATCCCACTTTGAACTCGTACAGCATATAACACTCTGTGGAAGTCCCATGTTTACTATGTCCTTATGGAAGTTCACGGTGTAACTGAACTGCCACAACCAAGTAGTATGTTGGATATACCTATACCAACACTGACCTTCGCCTTATCTCCATTTGCATTTAACTCACAGTGTGAGGGCCAATGGAACACAGACTTCCACAAAAAATGTGACAGAGCTTTCTTGGTTGCCTTTCTATTATCTGCAACAATTGTTTTTCGTAATGCTTTTATATTTGCCACTGTTTATTCAATTATGGCAAGGTTTCTAATCAGAGGAAGTGATACAATAACTGGTTTATCGTCTTAATTAAACATTAGCAAGAAGATGAATATAAAGCTATTGTTAATTGTTTTAACACCTCTAAAGACCAATCATAAATGATAATAACATTAAATGGAGACATGAACGAAGAGTATATTAAAGATACTGTTGAAAACTTAAAGAAACTCTGAAAACATTTTCTCCATAATAAATGAGTTGACTTCAAAAACTTATTAATTGTGATTTAAAAGAAATGATTAAAGAAAAATCAGTTAACTCTTTGAAGCACAAGTTTTACCTAAGATCGAATTTAGACTTACTAAAATTCTTGCCTCTATTTTTTTAGCTGTGAGGTGATATATATTTAATACCAGCATGCAACAAAACGAATTCTTAATCTAATCTAACCTAGCCTACTAGAAACAAATGTCTCTCTGAAAACATTTGCACAAAGAAACACATACAATAACTTTTACACTTTACTTGTATAGCATACATTTATACAGTGTTGCACTTGCAAACAAGACTACAAGACATTGTTCAACTTGAAAACTTGCGAAAAAGTGCGATTTTATTTGAAAAATGCTCGTCGAGTTTCCTTCTTACTCGAATCCATGGAACTGTTGAAAACATGTTTTAGACTTACCGGTACTCATACATAATGGCACCTCACACGCTGAGCACATCCACTTCGTACAAACCTGCTCCCTTTTGGTGCTACACTGAGCGCAGCGTCGAGCTGTCGTACGCCTTGGTTGGTGATGTGAATCATGGAAACGCGTCTGAGGAGGTACAGGACTAGCTCGGGAGAGTAATGCTCCTGGAAGTATGAACGAAATACGCGGTTTTGATTGGTTGGCGTTATCCATTTCTTGCCACGTAGCACTCATGTGGTAAATTCAAAACAATTTCAATTTAAAACAAATACATTGTAAAACTTTTCCGTAATTAAAGATCTAGGAAAAATTAAACATTTAATAGGGAAATCTGTTATCAAGGTGTCCAAAAAAGTAGATAGAAGACTATCTAGTGACAAACATTGTGAAACTTTATTAAATTCTACAAGTTAGAATTAACGTTTATTGGAAAACATTCGTTATACACCAGCGAGCATATTGTGAGCAGTGAGCACAGGGAAAATAATTACGAAACTGTTTGCAAACAAAAATTAGGGACACTAATACAAGTGAGACAACGACATTTTTTCTTTTTTGGTATCATCATGAGTTTTACACATATGTTACAATTTGATTCTTTCTCACATAAAAAAAAAACAATAAATGAAATAACAATACTAATGAAAATTACAGTTGCACTCCTATGAAGATTCGAACCAGCTACCTGCGGTATACAGACTTCTTGTTTTAACTAACTGAGCTATTTGTTTTCTTACGTAAACTGAACCTTTTCTACAGTAAAAATGATTTTTCATTACGATTGTGCTACAAATTCGTCCTTTTCCATAGGTAATTTCAACTATTTGCTCTATCTATACGTTAGTTGGCATAGATTCATATATTTGGAGTTTGGAGATAATGCACGTAATAAGACATATTAGAAATGTTTCGTTAAAAGATTCGTTTGTAGATCTAATCCACGTTTCTCTCAATGACATAGATGTCGCTGCTTTGTGTTGAACTGCAGAATTCCCTCGCGTTCTTGAAAATTTCCCACTTTAGCAGAGTTGGTAATTCTCGTAATTTCGGTCGATTTAATGTTTTTTGCTTCTAATTTATTTATTTTAAGCTAATATCTAACACAAATATTAAAAACGGGTTTGTTATTAACGTTTCCTACTAGGGAAACCTTCCGAAATTTCGAACATATAAAGAAAACGGAGATATTTTCAAAAAACTTCAAAATAAAGAGACGCGTCATTTATTTTGCTCATAGGAGTACCTGGTAAAACAATTGTCGAAATAAACATGATGACCTTGATCGATGAGTACAGAAGACAGACTAAGCACATTTTTCCAAGCCCTTGTTTCACACTGTCCCCCACTTTTCCTGTGTAGATCTCAAATTTTAAGTTGCACGCATAACTGTCACAGAGTATTCACACTTTGGGGCCACGTTTTATGGGTTTATCTTTCATATACTGTTTCATTCTGATACGACCCTTAAATTTAATCATTGATTCATCAATGGCTTGATACTATTTTGGATGATGACATTTCTAAAATGTATCTGACAAAAGTATGATCATTGGAAGCAACTTATACAAAATATCGTAATATTTATCTCTTTTCTTCGGCTGTAAACTGTTGTCGTTGACATGTAAATGTTTAGCAACTAACCGAAAAGATTTACAGTAATTAGAGAAGCAATATAATGATCATGAAGTTCCGGCGCACTGGACCAATACTCTGTAAGACGGCTACTTCTTTATTCCCATCAACAAATTTATGATTAGAAAGACTCGAATTTCTTCGTCAGTAGTGGGAGCTAATTACTTTACGGCCTCTGTGTAGCATAGATTAGTTTGGAAAACAATAAAATCAACTAGTTTGTCTGGAAATCCTTGTTTGAATATGTCGATTTGAGTAGAGTTGTTGATGTCTGTAATGCAGTAAGTTGGTCCTGATTTAGCGGAGAAAGGGATCGGGGGTGGGTTGTAGACCACCAAAGGTATTCGGATATTATCTGTAGTTGATGTCGTAGCCACGTTTTCTCCATCTGAATTGTCACTCACTTCTTATGATTCACATGCTGATGATGATGGTTGTGGTTGTGTTTTATAATCTGCATCATCACTTGTGTCCACTTCTGTTTTTGATGTGGAATCAGATGGAATATCACACAAAATTCTCTCTATATCTCTATCTTTCAGTCTTGAGATCTTTACAGAATGGTCAGAGAACTTGCACGGTGGTAATGAAAATATATCACCACAGACTTCAAAGTAACAGCACAGTGGTAACAAACATACCACACATAAAAAAAAAAAAAAAAACGTCGCAGAAACACTAAATATGAAACGAAGTTGCAAAATGAAGAAAACGTCTTCTAACTAAGTTTCAGACAGAGAAGTGGAGCACAAAGATCATCTCCTACACTAATAAAACAACGGAATATTTCCTGCAAACAATGGCGCAGGTGATTTCACTGACAACAATACTATAAGAATGGTGCCATCCCAAAACAGTGTTGTAAAACTGACATTGCGATGCATCTGTTTAGCTACAAAAAGAACCAGAGGAAACATTGGTCATAAATGTATACCGCCGTGCAACGTCCGCAGAACTTCTCTAAAAGATGGTGTAATATTAGTACCACCGTACAAAAAGAGGAATGGAGAATTATTACCTAATGATATACGATATTTTATTATAGGTCCATCTAGATGTAGCAAAACTTTTCTTTTATTTAATTTTCTACTGAATTAAAGGGAACTGTTATATATATATATATATATATATATATATATATATATATATATATATATATATATATATATATATATATATTCCAAAAGCATGAATCAACCTGAATATCAACAATTACAAAAACGATTTGAGGAAGCAGAGTAAAATTTAAGGGTGAAATAGCAAAATTTCTATCCAGTAATGGTTCTACTATTCCAATTGATTAATGCTGTTGCTGTTTGATTTTTTTTTTTTTTTTTTTTTTTTTTGCTGTGTTAGAAAACAAGAAAATTAGATTAGAATTTATTTACAAGAGTAATACAAACATATAAATTGTTTTATGTTGCCCAAAAATATTCATAAAAATCAAAACAATTAGTGAAAAAAAATAAATGAAATGAAAACTTTTAGTTTAACGTCCCATGATTATGCCGGCTAGGCTAAAGAAGACGGTGATCAGAAATGAATGCTATGGTGGAATGAATAAAGTGAAAGGAAACTGGAGAATTCTAAGAAAACTCACGCACACGGTATTTGTACACCACAAAGTCCACTTGGCGCGAACTGGAATCGAACCAGAGATCTCACGCATCAGATGTGAACATTCTACCACTGAACCACCGCGGTCCCACAATTAGTAAAAGATAACGTTAATTTCTCATTATATTTCATTGAGATGATACTAATCTTAAACATATGTAATGAGTTAGTTGGGGGAGATACGACTTATGATAAGTTGAAATAGATGTACTCTACTTTCTGGAAAGATGATTATGGTTTTATAGCAATTGATATGAAAAGAAAGATAAATAGGGAAAAATATAGGAATAAGATTAAGAATTAAACATCCAAAATACATATGGTTTAAAATTTTACGGTTTATAACTACAAAATTTATGATCAACGTTAAACGTCCAAATATCACCATTAATCATTCAACACCGACACATCAATGTCCAACATTTAAACGTCAATGTTCAAGATGTGAACGTCAATATTCAAACACCAATGTTAAACGTGCAAATCTGTAATGTCCAAACGTCTAAAGGTGAACATCTAAACGCCAACGTTCAACATGTTCAATGCTCGACATAGAACATTGAAATATTTAACGTTCAAATTTTTCTATATAATAAATGGATGAGAAAGGAATTGAGAGGAACACCAAGTTAAGAGTTTGTTATTAAGGTTTTAAAATTTGAAAGAAAGAAAACAAAATCTGTAACAAATACAGAAAGCAAGAACAACCCGTAACTGATGCTATATGAGATTAAAGACACGCTTTAGGACATGAGATTAAAGAAGTAACAGAACAAAAAACATCTAATAGAATTTCTTCCTGTTGTAAAAGATAATCTATATTATCCTAGAACACCATCAGGAACATCATTTGAGCAAAAGTTACTTGAAAATGAAAAACTCCTCCCGAAATTTACTATTTTTAAAAGAATTGCTCAGTGCTCACATCACATAAAACACAAACGTGATTACACATTTGGTTTACCAGATGTTTAAGGAAAAGTTGACCATTATAAAATTGAGAATGAACAAATACGAATAGAGGGTAATAATATATTTGTTCATGATGAATTGTTTACAGTTACAGATGGTTTAATGTTGTTATTAACAACCAAAATGACGCATGACAATAATAACGAATTTAAAATTGTGACGAAAGAAGATGTTGAGAACTATAAGCATATAATATTACTCACAAATACTATGTATTAAAAATGATCCGTCAACTAAAAGAGTTAAATCTAGTTACAAATATAAATACGAGACTACATTAACCCTATTTGAAATGATTTTTTTTTTAAAAAAAAAGAAAGAAAAGAATTCCACTACCAAGAGAGCAAAAGATTAGTAAGAGAATTAATTAATACACAGACTTTCTAAAAGAAGACGTGTGAATAGATTATGTTAGAAAATTAAGATAGATTGGTTGTTATTGATGGAAAGAAATATTTGGTAACAAGGGCGCCCATGTTGTGGTTTCCAAGGGGGGCAAGAAAAAGCGACATTTCAAATATAGTTTCAAAGTTTGCTGTAACTATTCTAAAAATTCTATTGGATTTTCGATATTCCGAAGTACAATTTCCTCTCGGGGTGGGGCGAGCGCCACACCTTGCCCCCCTGATGGGCGCCCTTGCAATTTTTACAACGAGAAGGTGGGTATAATAGACATGATCAACTTTTAACTCACAATTTATTCCAAAAACAATCCAAAAGGTGCAGGTTCTTTGTTAAAAAATATTTCCAGGATTTTAAGGACCTTACATCAAGTTACAAGAAAGATAAAAAGAGGAGATACACACACACACATATATATATATATATACACCCTCCATTCCAAAAGAAACCGAACGTTTAAAAAAAACAAAAAAGCAATGTACATTTTGGAACAAATCATTTTTATTAATCAATGTATTCCCCTTCTGCGTCGATACACATATTTGCACGCTCCAACAAGTTGTCAAACGACTTCTCCATGTCCTTTATTGGAATGGTCTTTAGGACGGCGGTCGTCGCCTTCTCAATGGCATCAATCGATGGGTGCCACTTTCCTTTCATCGCCAAATGCAGTTTCGGGAACAGATAGAAATCGTACGGAGCGAGATCTGGTGAATAGGGCGGATGATGCAACCGAATAATGTGATTTTTGACCAAAACTTCAGTTACAAGTCGCGAACGTGCATTATCGTCCAAAAGAGTCCAACTGCCGATTTCGCGATATTCGGGCCGAATACGACGAATTCTTGCCAGCAAACGCTTCATGACGCCCAAGTAAAACTCTCCAGTGACTGTCTGGCCGGGCTGAACAAATTCTTTGTGGATAATTCCTTTTGAATCGTAAAAACAAATCAGCATCACCTTAACTTTTGACTTCATCAAGCGACTTTTTTGGGTGTTCCTTCATCCGGCGCTCTCCAATCAGCACTTTGCCGCTTCGTTTCGGGCTCATATTCAAAACACCACGTCTCGTCACCAGTTACAATCGATTTCAAGAAGTTTCGATCCTGCCGAGCACTTTTAACGATGTCTTTGCAATGCGCAATTCGATCAACTTTTTGGTCTTCGGTGAGTTCGTGTGGTACAAACCGCGAATTAACCTTCTTAAGGCCCAAAACTTCGGTCAAAATGCGGTATGCGGTTGTTTGAGGAATGCCTAATTCCATTTCAATAACTTTCACCGACGATTTTTTGTTATGTTTGATGAATTCACGCACTTTTTCGATGTTTTCTTCCGATAATCCGGTTCTGGGACAGCCTGATCTTTCGTCATCATCCAGCGTCTCTCTACCCGATTTGAATCGCCTGAACCACTCGTAAACTTGCGTACGGGATAGACACTCATCACCATATGCATTTTGTAGCATTTGGTGCGTTTCACTAAAAGTTTTACCCAGTTTAACACAAAACTCAATTGCAGTTCGTTGTTTGAAACTCATTTTCCGACCGATGTACACAACACACTGACAGTTGAAACGCAATAACTTTGTTGCCGTGCATTCAAATGTCATGACATTTATACCAGTTGTCAATGAGGGACTACGCCATCTACCGGTAAAATATTACAACAGATGGCACTAGTGGTACTATTTGTTTTCAAAAGTTCGGTTTCTTTTGGAATGGAGGGTATATCTTTACAAGCTTCATCTAATGAATTTGTACCTTTATCTCCTCTTTTTTTATCTTTTTTGTAGCTTGATGTAAGGTCCTTAAAATATATATACAGTGAAACCTATCTATGTTAGCCACCATCGGTTTCATTCAAAAGTGGAGAGCTTAAAACAGGTGGCCAACTTACAGAAAATAAGTGTGATTGATGTATTTTTAGAATAGGATTTCTAGTATTACTTATTTGTAAAATTTTAATAAGCAATGGCACGACAACTACTTTTAAATAATGTATATAGAGTAATTATAACAATATACAGTACTAGAGGAATTACTACAGTATGTTTAATATATGTACATACCTTTCTCTTCCTGAAAACTAGTCTGGTACACTGAATTATTCGGATTGAAAACATAGCCAACCATAAAATAGAAACATATGTACGCAGTCTATTGAAATTGATATTATAGCACACTGAGATATTCAGATTGAAAACAAGAAAATCAAAATTATAAATTGATCAATTTATATGCAGTTCATCTGACTTTTTTCAGTTGTTACTGTTTTCTTCTATTGCAAAATAGTAGTACCCTATTCTTCTTTGCTTTCTTTTCATTTGTTTTGAAAAATTACAATATGCCTCAATTCAGATGTACAGATGAAACATATAATCTGCAAACTGACAAGTAAATGTTCTCTCCCAAGAATCGGGGATCCGGACACTGCACATATATTTAGATAGAGGAGGGCCATGACGGAATACTGGTGAAATATGCCGGGCCGACAGCAAAGGATAAATCCAATATGGCCGCCCGAAGGTCGTGCCAATCGACTTTTGCAAGCAACCTCTCATCCACTTCCCATGGGTAGATTGACTTAATGTTTTGCAGATTGATATATGTATGAACACTACACATCTATTGGTTTGAAATTTCGCGGACGTTGACGTATTGAACCCAATATGGCATATCAAAATGTCTATGTGTCAACGTCTCGTGTCTGGAAAACGAATTGTACTATGGAAGTACAGTATCACTAGATGGACCAAAACAAATTTAGTTTGCTGTAACAATGTAAAGAATAATTAATAATTATGTGAGTAACGAAAAATGTTTTTGATTTGCTCCGGATTCAAACATAGGACCCTTGGATCGTAAACCACAATGTTACCTGTGTAGCCACGGTGCCGGTGTTGACAAGGGCGATTTTTTGTTATAAATGATATGGTTTGCAAATTTTAAGAAGCGTATTCTATAATGTTTGTGGCTAGTGCGTTCTAGACCTTACCAAATGAACAGTATATGTTTGCGTGTAACACTTCAAACAAATAACACACGCACTGGCAACATTTTTAACTTACTGGCATTTCACCTACAAAATCTGTTCCAGTGAATTGTAAGTGATTTTCATGCGTAACCACCTGAACTGTTTACAGTGTGTATTTTATATGCGTATTTCGCGGCTATATTGGATACACGATGTAGAAATTGTGATCCATTTGTATTATTTTCCTCGTCTACTAGTGGTAATGGACCTTTACACCAAATTTCGTTTTTGTAGTACGAGCTGTTTGGTTCAGGATTTTGTTCGGCTATATTGGTTTTCAGATGGCGATATTTTGAAACGTTTAATGCTTTTCGTACAAGTCTAGTGATACTGTACTTCCATAGTACAATTCGTTTTTCAGACACGAGTCGTTGACACATTGACATTTTGATCGGCCATATTGGGTTCAATACTTCAACGTCCGCAAAATTTCAAACCAATAGATGTGTAGGGTTCATACATATATCAATCTGCAAAACATTAAGTCAATCTGCCCATGGGAAGTGAATGAGAGGTTGCATAAGTCGCATCTTAGCAATGGAAGCAAAACGAGTGGAAAAGTTAGAGTAGAAAATCAAGAAACTAAAACCCTTAGCCAACATCGACATAAAAACGAAAGAATTAAAGATAAAGAATTTTACAGAAGTGTTTGAGTGGTGAATTGCCAAATAAACCTTAGAGAAATGAATGTGATGTTGTAAACTTAGATAAATTTGAAAATATTGGGATGCATTGGATATTGGGAAGATGTGTTAAATATGTATACGATTTTTATCGGTGTTCCATCAAACCCATTAATACAATATCTTGGAATCAAAAACCTATTTTATAATTACATACAAGACTAATTCAGTCATATGTAGTCATCTTTGAATACATTTTTTAAAATTCTTAAATGTAGATTATTCTTTTAATATTGTAAGGTACATGTTGAAAATGAATAATCATTTATAGATTTAATAGCTTTTATGGATAATTACCATAAAAGTTTCTGCATTATCATGGAAGAATTACGCAATGAGATTATTAAAATTTTAATATAAGAAAAATATTAATTCATGTCAAAGATATAGTTAGATCATGTATTAACATTTATAATACAAATTTAAAGGATAAAAACAATTTAAATGGATGAATTATGGGCTCGCTATATCCCATAATATAGAGATGACTTGACGTACTTGACTTATATATAGAGATGAGTATTAGAAGTTATTTTAAAAATTACATTAAGAGACTTCTTAAAGATAAATGAGATTGGACAGAACTCTGACAATATAGGTGGAAGAATAAAAGCCTGTGGCGTAAGAAAACCACGGTATAATGCAACACCAAAATTTAAGCTAAAATTCTATTGAATAAAGCTTTACAAAATAGTTATAACACAAGATATTTATGATTTATTAAGTAGAGTTTTGCAAAAGGAACCGACAGATCAAGTACCAGAGCAAGATATATTAAAAGTTTAAAAGAGCATAAGTATTCAAAGTATTGCAATGTTTATTTAATACATTACGAATTTACAGATCAGAAACCAATGAACCTACAACATATGGAAGAAACACAGGTACATAAATTTGAAAAGTTGTTTCTATCATTTGGGGAACTTCAAAAAGATAGAAGGCCTTTATGAATACTACGTGTATTTTATATTGGTTATGAAGAAAACATGGCATGAATGTTCATATTGTTTTTAAAAAGTTCAAAAAGAATAACATTGTGATGAAAAAATATTCAAGAAGTTCGGTTGGAAATTACCATTTGCTATATAATAAATATGAATATATTTGGTAATATTATAGATAAGAAAAGTTCATTTTCAGCCCTCAGTAAAATCCGCCTCTTTTGGAGGTAGGGAAAAAATTCGACCCTAAACTTTAAAATTAGATGCAGATTCGTTGAACAATATGATTTCTAAGTGAGTGAACGTTAGATTGGGATGGACGAACGTATATTCAAAATCACTTTCTTGTTATATACAGTGTAACCATAAAGTCTGGATATATAGAGAATTCTAATGATTTGTTTTTGTTTTCCAGATTGAATGATTACTCTGTCTAAAGAAGAACGAGTCGAGTTGGTACTCTTAAGTGGTCGTGTTGCAAAGTTGCGAAAGAAGCGACATCCTCATCGTCAACCTATTTGTTTTACTGCCGTCGGCTAATTAATCACCAAGTTAAAAAAAAAAAAAAACAGGCAATTTGTTGGATAAACCCCGTTCCGGACGAGCAAAGACTTCAGATAAAAAGAAATAAGCTATCTTGGATAAGGTTTATGCTAGCCCAAGAAATCGCTTCGTCGGACATCCACGGAGTTGGGTGTGCCAAGCTCAACCATCTACAAAATCCTGGCTGAGGAGAAGTTTCATCAGTACAAGTTGCAGATATTGCATAACTTAAATGAAAATGACACCGATAGACGCATGTAGATGTGTAAATGGTTTGCACATAAATTGGATGAAAATATCAATTTTACTAAAGACTGTGTGTTGTTCAGTGATGAAGCTGTGTTTTATGTCAATGATGAAAGAATAGACAAAATCTTCGATTTCGTCTCAAGGCAATCCACATTGGATGAGTCCATCCAATCAGCAGGGTACCAGAAAGTGATAGTGTGGTGTGGTTTATGGAAAACTCATGTGCTAGGATCTTTCTTCTTTGATGAACATGTAACGGGTGAGACTTATCTGAACATGCTGAGAAACAAATTGATGCCTCAAATTGAGGGTTTGGGTGAGGGATTTCCAGACTGGTTTCAGTAGGATGGGGCCCCTGCCCATTTTGGTACAGCTGTTAGAGATTGGTTGAATGACAATTTTCCTCACTGGATTGGGAGAAGAGGTCATGTGGAGTGGTCCCCTCGTTCGCCAGACCTTTTCCCCCTTTATTTCTTTTTCTGGGGTATGCTGAAAAAGAAAGTTTACCCGATGAAGATTAGAAATTTAAACCACCTGACAGAACGCATTACCAGTCAGTATGCTGATATCGACGGTAATTCTAATCTATTCCATCGAGTACACCTTAATCTTGCATAGCGCATCAAATTATGCATTGAACAATCACGAATATCATGAAAATGAAATGAAAATTTTGAGTTTTACGTCCCACGGTTATGCCGGTTAGGCTAAAGGTGACGGTGATGATGAGAGATGAATGAAATGGTGGAATGAAGAAAGTGGGAGGAAACGGGAGAACCCCGAGAAAAAACACTCACACGGTGTTTGTCCACCACAAAGTTCACTTGGTGAGAGCAGGGTTCGAACCCGGGACCCCAAGCACCAAAGGTGAACGCTCTACCATTTTTTTTTTTCATATATTTATTGAACTGTAATAACTAGTACATTGCTAACACTGATGTTACCTTACATGAGACCAGTATACTATGGAAACTTACAAGATCACTTTGAGGAAATTAGCAAACACAGTTGTTTCATGCAGATTGATCCTAGGAAAAGTCTGATGAGCATATTTTAAGTATGAATAATATTCCTCCACTGTACACTTCGGCGTATAGGACATAGTATAATAGATAGTATGCCCGATAAGCCAATTAACGGCATTGAGTTTTGTATTGGGGTACCACATGTAGTCCGGAAAGGCAAGTATACGGCGGTCAAAATAGTTGGCTGGTTTACGACAGATCACTGCAAGTAATCCACATAAAGAGTTCCAGATGCGAGTCGTATCAGTGCACTCAGACACACGATGTAAAAGAGTATCCAGTCGACCGCAGTGCACACAATTAGGAGATTCAGAACGATGAATAGTATGAAGTCGTTCATTGGTAGGGTGTAAGTCATGAATAAAAGATAACCAAACACTACGAATGTCCGAAGATAACATTTTGGTGTGCACATTTCGCCAGATCACATGCCAGTCATAGGTGGGAAACTTATGACAAATTCGGGGTACAGCATGACACATAACACTGGTGAGTAAAGTACCATACAACATTTTAGTGGACATGGTGCAAGCCTCGGGTAACGGTGGAACATATGCCCATGCGGAAATGAGTTCCCGCACATATGCAGGGCAATGAGGAAAAAAGCGAATGTATGGCGGATTATTTTCAGTTAATGAAACCGTCCAGCACGATATCCATTGCGATGTGTGTGAGTCAGAATCAAGAAATAACTTCAATCCATTACGCATATAAAGAGCTTTGCATTTTTGTCTCACATTAGTAACTTGTAATCCGCCTGTAAAATATGAGCAATAGGTAACATTTCGTGGGAGTCGAAAATAAAATCCACTCCACAGTAACCATCCTATGAGAGAGTCAATCTTCCTTGCGTAACACTCAGGCAGAGGAAAGATCTGAGCTGCATACCACACTTTAGAAAGAATGTAAGTATTAACAAACCAGGTGCGTTGGATCAAATTCAAGCTCCGACCTTTATTGTCTGCACTAAGTAGGCGTAAGTTCTGAAGAATAGGGCCCCAAATTATGTCTGTCATCACGTCAGTTCGAACTGTAAAGGTAATACCAAGTATTTTGACGTGGTCATTTATCAGATACTGGTGGTCAATAGAAAAGGGTGACGTGACCATGGAAGCATTATATAACAATAACGTCGATTTATTCACATTGATTTTTTCACCACTCACCTGCACGAAAGTCTGTAGACACTGTTCAATATGCGCAAACTGTTCATTCGTAGTGAAAAGTAGTGTCACATCATCAGCGAAAGCTTGAACATTGATATTTTGAAAATCATGATTCACTGATGAGGGGATCGACATAAGATGGTAGAACAGAGGTTCAAGCGCCAAACTAAATAAATATACAGATAAAGCACATCCTTGTCTTACTCCACGACTTATGGAAAAGGGAGCTGTAAGATGGCCATTTATTTGCACACGGGAAGTGGCTGAAGAGTACAGTGCACGAATCAAGTCAATAAATGAATCAGGAAACTTGTAGGCTCGTAGAACAGTGTAGAGATAGTCATGGGATAAAAAGTCAAAAGCATTTTGGAAGTCCACAGATAATAAACATGCAGGTATGCGCTTAAATTTAAAATATTCAGAGATGTCACGAATCTTGCTAAGAGCAGAAAACACATTCTTGGTGGGATGAATTGCTGCCTGGAAATCACTAATAATCCCGTGACAAACAAGTTTCAAGCGTCGTGCTAAAACTTTAGAGAAAAGTTTCATGTCAGTATTGAGTAACGTTATAGGACGGTAGTTCTGTATGGTCACCGGACAGTTCGTTTTAGGTATGAGAACAATGACACCTTGATTATCAATGAAATTGTGATTCCTTAAGAGCTCATTAAAAAGGTGGCATAACTCCGCTCCAACAATATCCCAATAGGAGACATAGAATTCATAAATTAGTCCATCTGGACCGGGACTCTTGCGGTCTTTACATGTGCTCAATGCTTCTCGGACTTCCGTCGGAGTAATGTCCGCCATTAATTGTTGGTGTACGTCGGGAGACAGTTGGGGCATTGTCTCCGAGAAATATGTCTCTAGTGCCGTAGCATTGATGAAACCAGTTCGATATAAGGAAGAAAAATGTTCATACACATGAGTCTTAAGATCATTAAGATCCGTAACTTCGCCAGCACCATCCATCGTAATAGCTTCAATGTAATTCTGTTGACGTCGCTTCTGCGATTGAATATAGTGGTAAAAGGAAATGCGTTCAGATTTACAAAATGAAGCAGATGTGGAAGCCGTCTGATATCGTTCAAGAGCCCGAAGTTGTATGCGTGTAATTTGCGCTTTAACCCTATGAATATGACTGAGATTTTGAGGGCTGCTGGGTTGAGACCAGAGATCGTTTAATACAGCGTAGTAATATTCTAATGTCTGATGAGTCTCGCGCTTAATTTCTCTTCCGTACCATTGGAAAAAACGTTTTATGTGGGGTTTAACGTAAGAAGACCACCATTCAGAAATAGTTGAAAAGTAACGTCGTTGACGTACCCAAAATTGCCAGCGTTGACGAAAATCATTCCTAATGGTAGCTGGATGGAGAAGTTGAGCATTTAATTTCCAGTAACTTCTACCATGCGTATGCGAGACACCTGTCGGAATTTTAAGAACACAATAAACTGCTGCATGGTCGCTAAATGAAACTGGACATATGTCCGTTTCAATTATATTTGAACAATGAGAAGACGTTATGTACCACCTATCTAATCTGGACATCATATGACTATTCTTAAAAGTAAATTTAGGCACCGTCCAATGATTCCACCACACATCCCTGAGCCGCAACTGTTGGATAAGGCGGTTAAAAGTGACACTCGGATGGAAGATGCCAGTGGTGTCTATTTTTCGTTCCAGTACATTAAAGTCACCAGCCAGAATAATAGGATCACAATTATCTGGTAAAATTTGCACAATTTCCTCGTTATAAAAATGATCACGAGAACGCCTGTTAACTGTTCCAGAAATACCATAAACGTTCCATATTAAATCCATCACAAAATAAACTGATACCACGGCCAGAGGGAAGTCGCTTAATGCGTTCTACGACAATACCCTTTTTGATTAAGATAGCAGTACCCCGATTGTTGGGTCCGATATTTACAATTGCATTGTACATTGGCAGAAAGTCAAAACATTCAAAGCGGACCTCTTGCAGAAGAATGATGTCGTAACCACTTTGCATAACAAAAGTTTTTAAACTATTTTGTTTCGCTGGATGGTGAATGCCAGCAATATTAATTGTACATAGACGACGCACGTTAGGTCTAGTAGGAGACGGAGAACCTGCCATCAAGTTAATAAATACATAAAATAAGAAAGCAATCTGAAAAAATAACACCAAAAACTGGATAAGTTGTGCAAAAATACACCTCACTACAGAGGAGGGAGGGGAGAAATATTGCATCCAACTGAAACACAATCTCCACCACTCTTCCTGAAGTTTGAAAAGAAAGAAAAATAAAAACATAAATAGAAACAATCCGGTAAACATCACGTGAGAACTGTACTGCAGAGAAAGCAGGAAATAAAATATATGGCATAAGAACCAGAAGGCACGTGAACGGTGTTGACGAGAAGCTATACACAAGAACTTACGAAGCAGTAGTCTCTGTTTCACCACTCTGTTCACGAGACTCGCGTGTGGCAGAGAAGTTGTTACAAACCATGTCAGACTCAAGGTCACCACCGCCGCTATGTGTTTCTGGGTCACTCACACTATCTTGGATTGCTTGGCTAACACTGTCTGTTTTATTTGAGAGCACTTTTCGTTTTTTACGTAACGATCGCCGTAGTTGATTTCCATGAGCACTAGTAAAGGGCAAAGTAGATTCAGATGCATTTGCAAGAGTTGTGGCTGATTTCTTAGTAAGCTGAACATGAGAGGTAGACAATGGGACATCATCCTGCGACGTTGCCAGATTGGGCGGGGCAGTTTGTAGCACTGAGTTGGTCGAGGGGCACTGAATCGGGTCAACACAATCTTGTAAAGCCGTAGTACTTGTTTCAGGTTCTGTTATGACATCCTTACATAAAGTAGGAAATTCTGTAGAATCATGCACCAAAGGAGGGGGAGCTCGAGACACATCACGAACACTCGTGGAAACACTGGGCCGTAAAGAAGGAGACAGTGAGTTTAACGAGTAATGCGGGGTTTTCGGGAGATTACCAGTGGATAAAGCTGTCATACGAAGGTCGCCCTGTTTGGACTGAGGACGAGGTAACTGACGAGGTGGTACCTTGCATTGGGAAACTAGATGATCCGTACTCAAACAGCGGAAACAAGTATGAAGCTGTCCAGGATACACAATTGAAGCCTTATAACCCATGAAGTGGAGTTTAGAGGGTATATGTTTCCCCAATTCTATATAAACTGCGCGAACACCATTCAACACAGGGTATTTTAAGTGAGTGCCCCACTTTTCATGTACTATTTGTTTAATTTCACCATATTCACGCAAGGTATCACGTACTACATCATCACTAAGTTCACACGGTAATTCAAAAATACGGACTTTAGTATAGTTAGTAGTAGCATCCAATATATTCACCACAGAGGAAATACCAGTCGAATGCCGGAAGGGAACAGAGTCTGGCAAAGTACGTAAAGCTTGTTCAAAATTCAGAGCCGTATCCAGTTTAACATATACACAGAAATCTTCGTTGTGTAATTGAATTGCAATCACTTTGTTCATCAGATCGGAAAAATTTTCACTTAACCATATGTGTATTTCAGCCGGTGACGGTCGTAATTGTCTGAAATTCTTGTCAAACTCAAATTTTAACGTATGTTGTCGAATGGTATTCATAGCTTAGCACTACTTGACACAATTTCCAGTAATTAACACCACTTTACAGTCCTAAGCACAGGACAAAAAAAATAAAGAAAAAACAAAGGAAACGCAGTATATGCTTTCACGGAGCGCTCAAAAACACCTCCACACACCATGAGAACTCACGGTGAACTGTCCATTGAGCCACCACGGCCCCTACACGAATATCATGTTTAAAATATTATTCATTAACATTAAATTGACTAAAATGTTTTTTTCCCCATGTACCCAGACTTTATGGAAACTCTGTAGAAGCCGTGAAACGTAAATCCGTTCAAATCTCGATTACGATTTTTTTTCACGACAATCAAACCTGCTTCTCTCCTACTTTCCACAAAGTTGTGTCCGTCAGAGACGACTAAGTTTGCGGTGAATAATTGGGGGTTACAGCTTTTGCAACATATAAACGTAGTTTCCACACAAGTCACATTTTATTTTACGTCATAATAACTTATATAAAATATAACCGTGAACTGATGGGTGCTTGGAATGATAGCTAATAATAATAATAATAATAATAATAATAATAATAATAATAATAATAATAATAATTATTATTATTATTATTATTATTATTATTATTATTATTATTATAAAAAGTTTACTCAATAACAATTACTTAAACAAATTTGATTAAAATGAATTGATACGACGGAATTCGAATCCTGTTCTGCCGCTTGTAGTTTCGTACGATACCACTACCAGTCCTTCACGTAAAGTTGATAAAGTACTAGTTACGAAGAAAAGCACCTTTTACTTTAAAATATTTCTTAACTTAATATTCTTGGACGCCTTGACGCAATTTAAATAATTATAAATAACATATAACATCTTTTCTTCTTCCTAGGCTGCGAAACGAACATTGAAGCCTCAACCTCAACTTGAACATTTCGAGACATATTCTTCATTAAGAAAGCTCTACTTAAGCTGTTTGAATTGAAGAAGAAATTAGTAACTCACTTAATGATTGCCTCTTTATACAGATCTTAGTGTCTGGACTAGTCTTAGATGAACGGTTTACAACTAGTTAACAGTTTTTGTGCAGCACCAAGTAAGTGGTCGGTGTAGCGAAATGATTACCGCAAAGGTTTTCTACCAAAGTGACACAGATTCGAATCCTCACAAGTCCGAAATTTATGACATGTTTCAATTTCAATTTTAATCCATACTTTGTGTGATATGGAAGATTATCTTTTGTAGATAAGGAAAGAGATGTTCGAATGACTTGGAACTGGAGTAGGTCCATGATGGAGACGAAAATTTACAAACTTATTTCCTTCAGTTGTTCCAGATCTGATATATTCAGTTGATTTCAACCATTTTCTAACTCAAGGATGATCAGTTTTTTTTTTCCCTCATATACAAACTTAGTGAAATAATACAAGGGTCGTTCAAGGTTGACCCGGATTTTCGTATGTAAATATCGATGAATAGCTGGATCATGATGAAACTTGCGGATGACGTAATGTATTCCTTCCCAAGTAACGAGCGCCCGGCATGACGTATTTGGCGCATGCGCAGCAGTTGCAGCGAACATGGCGGCAAGCAGTGTGTCTGTGGCTGTGGACCAGCGGTGTGTAATCAAATTTCTTGTGAAGGAGAAAGTTGAACTATTTGAGATTTTCAGAAAATTGCAAGCACAGTATGGTGAAGAAACAGTGGCATGGACAAGAGAGCACGAATGGATGAACAGTTTCGCGAAGGACGAGAGCTGGTGTCAAATGAAGCTATTAGACACATTCGCCCGATTGCAGTTACACCAGTGAAATCGCACGTGTTGAGCAAATGATTAACGCCCAGTATTACTTCACATTGTTGAGTGGTGCTGTACGAAAGTATATTCGCAAGAAAAGACCCGGGATGTTGTCTGAAAATGTCATCTCCTCCATGGCAATGCCCGCCCTAACACAGCCAATGTGACAACAAGAACTATGGCCGAAATGCGCTGGGAAATTCTGCCCCATTCCCCTACAGTCCAGATTTAGCCTCCAGTGATTGTCATTTGTTTGCACCCCTTAAAGACCATCTGGGAGGGAAGAAATTCGCAGATGAAGCACTGCGGAACGATGTCCTCCAGTGGCTACGACAACAACCAAGTTCTTTCTGCCCCAAAGGAATCAGGGAGCTGCCACAATATGGCAACGGTTCCTCGACGCGCACGGAGAATACTTTGAAAAGGTGACATAGTTAGGTGCTTCTTGTGCTATCTGTTTCCTCTGAAAAAATAAAAGTCCCGGTCAACCTTGAACGACCCTTGTATATTATGCACACAACGAATTCTAATATCAATGATATATAGGCCTAGTACTCATTGAACAACATTCCAAATAAAAATTAATTTCAAAGGAGAAATTCCTTCGTATATCGAATCCACAGCAAAAGCCTATTTCAGTGCTCTACAGGCTTACCAACTATCATATGCTGGTTGAAATGTAAATTGGGTTGCATCTGTCTAGGCGTTCGTGTAGCGGAAATATTGGACCCAACCTAATGGAGTTGTAGCATCCAGGGGGAGACATTTTTGCTGCTGACTGTAAATAACTTTGTTTAGGCTCTGAGAATTACTATCTCTCACTTTATGTGATAACCAAGGATCTTTTTGCTCAGACATTGTGGATTGATCGGCAGCTCTGTCTGTGATGTATCCAACTCGCGATTATTTATAATACATCAAAAACGAATCTAGTGGGCGTGCATTTGCATAACGGTAATATATAACATATAATAAAAAGAAATTTTTGTCGATTTATTGGTAATATATCTTAAAATATATGATGGTACGAATAAGACTATTTTCTTCTTCTTCTTAGCCTATTTCCAGTTAGTGAGGTCGGCTTTTCTGCTCACTGTCCTCTACCTGTTTCTACCTTATATTATGTCATATCCGCTGTGACACCACACTGCACTATATCGTTTCACAATCTCCCCACTTCTTCTTTAGCAGACCTTGGAATCGTTTCCCATTCACTTCTATAGCATCTACTCGGTGAGCTACGTATTTCAAAGATGTTCTTCTTACATGCCCAAACCATCTCAGTTAATTTTCTTTCAGTTTTTTCTACTACTGGTCTTACTTTTACTCTTTACTGTTCTCCGAATTACTTCATTCTTAATTTTGTCCTTCCGCGTCATTCCATACATCCACCGCATCATCTTTATCCCCGCAAAATGCAACTTCTGTTCTTCTCTCTATTTCGCCGTCCATTCAGCTCCTTGTTTTTTTCAACTTTTCCTTTAAGGCATATTGGTACCCACGGTCATATAACACTCTTTCCGCTTCTCTCCATTTCATTCAACCGTTGCTAATTCTGTTGTTTACATCATCTTCTATTCCTGCATTTTCCGGCAGAATTTCTTCGTCATTACCACCTCCTTTTTCGTCCAGTTGTATTCTTATATTCTCGATTACAGTTTTCCTGAAAGAACAATGTAAATATCTTCTCTTACGTAGTTCTACTAATTCTAAGCCCATTGCTCTCCAATGTTCCTCTTCAGGCACCTAATTTCTCTTCCAGAGCTGTCTTAGTCTTACTCACCAGCACAATATCATAAGCAAATACAGGGTGCGAATTACCGGGGGGTGAGGGGGTTTCCCCTCAATCAATTTTGTTCTCCCCAAAGAAATCACCTGAAGTATCCCCACCGGGGATCAGAGGCGGCCTTAGTAGTATGCGGGGCCCCGGGCGGGGGGTTCGGTAGGCGAAGCTCCCCCCCTTCCCGAAGCCAGGAAACATAGGTGAAATTTTTGAGTGGGTAAGGGGTTCTTATGGCATGGGGGTCGATATAACTTACGACATTAATGATTCGGAAACATTTTACATGCATGCAAGATCAACAAACTAGAACACATAATAAAACTATGACTGACTTACGAAGCCGCTGCTTTGACGGCCACAGACGGAAGTCCACTTTTCTGGCTTTTCGCTGTGCAAAATCGTTGATAAGGTCCTCGTAGTCCATTGTTGAGGCAAATTCCTTTTCGATGAACAAAATAGCTAAACCGCACAATCTGCTTTGCGACATTCTTGATAAGTTTCAACTTCGAAAAGCTTCTTTCCGCGCTGGAAACTGTCACAGGAATTGTCAACATAATTCTGTATGCAATAACGATGTTGGGAAATGAATGACGAATGGGCCAAACGTACTGAAGACACTCTTGGGCAGCATTGATGTTATCAGGAAGCATTTCTCAAAAAATCTTCAAGTCTGCGCACAAGTCAATTCCGTTCAAATCGCGTGAATCTTCTGTGCGTAACATGTTGTCCAAATCCATGCAGCACTTTAACAAATAATCGTCGTTCAATGACCGCAAACCCTTCAAGTTGTATAGAAATCCAAAGATTGAAGCATACTCTTCCAGTTGTTCGAATCATTTTTCCATTGAGGTAAGTGCTTGATCCACTATCCATAAGAAATATCCTGTTCTGAAGGACTCCTCCGGCGAAGATGTTTCTTCGTCGTTACCCTCATAATCGAATTGTTTTCTCTTGCATCTGACTCTTCGTTCCTTGAATTTCTGAGCTACGTTCATTTCGGACGCAATTTCCTTTGCTGCGATCATAGCATCGGAGAATCCGGTTTCCCGGTACTTTCTCAAGAAAGTAACAAGGCCTTTGATTTGCTGTATTGCCACATCGAGCTGCATGTCAGCTGATTGCAAAGTTTTGCTGACAGCATTCACAGCAGATAAAATGTCATACCATATGATTAAGCTCAGAATAAACTCGAAGCTTTCGAGCTCATAATTTGCAAGACATTCGGCTTTACTTTTTACTAGCGGATCATTGGCGATATCTACGACAGTCAACAGTGCCTCTCTGACTTCTTTCGCAGCACTTTCACACTTTCCAGGCGGCACTCCAACCGCGTTTCTGAAAGTGAATTTGTAGTCATGAAAGGCACGGTTTCTTCCAAAATTTTCCACCTTTCAGCCGAGGCAGCAAAGCGTTTATATATTCTCTGTATGAAACAAAAAAACGTCACTGCTTGGGAGTTGCATTTAGCCATGTCTCCAAAAACAAGGTTCAAATTATGGCAGCCACACGGAGTGTAAAATGCTCGACTGTTCATGCGAAGAATGTGCGCTTGAACTCATTGGTGTTTTCCCTTCATGTTCGCACCATTGTCGTACCCCTGGCCACGACAATCGGCGATGTCCAGACCGAGGTTCACCAGTGTGTCAAGAAGAGCTTCAGACAACCCCTTTCCTGTTGCGTTGTCCACATCCAGAAATTCGATGAAGTGTTCCACCACCTTCACTTCCGGATCTGATACGTCCACAAAACGCAATATTAGGGACATCTGCTCTTTGTGGCCAACATCAGGCGTGCAGTCAAGGATGACGGCAAAATATTTACCAAGTTTCACTTTATCAATAATTTTCCCCTTTACTTCTGACGCCATCAGGTCGATAAGCTAGTTTTGGATCCTATGCCCGAGGTAATGGTCGTGAGCCTCGTCGTTCTTAATTTGGCGGAGATGTTCTTGCATAGTTGGATCGAATTTGGCCAGCATCTCAACTAAGCCTAAAAACTGACCATTGTTCGGCGCATAAAATTTCTCCGTTCTCCCACGAAATGCGCTGTTGTTTTCGGCAAGGTACAGTACAATCGCTAGAATTCTTGTTAACACTGCGCGCCAATGCAACTTTTCTTTTCTAATTCGTTCTAGCATCATGTTATCTATTGCGTTACCATTGGACATTCTCCGAGCTGATTCCAACCACGCTGTCATGCACTTAACGTGATTTACAGAAACTTCGTGGTGCTGAGGTTTATCGCCAAGATGCTTCCAGTCGCAGCAGCCTTCGTTTGCTAACTGGCCGCTAGTAGCTGTCGTGCCAAACAACTTACAAGGAAAGCAAAATATTCTGTCTCTGATCTTCGAATGACTTAGCCATCGCCTATCCACTGTTTTTCCGTTCGGCATCCTCCGTGTAAAGAAATTGTTCGAAAAATGTCTGTTACCTTCGTCCTTTGGGTATTCACAGTCACTTAGCCTGATTGGACCCTTCTCCACTAACATGTCACGCACTTCACTGTTAATATGTTTCCAATTACCTGGATCGTATATGTCCTCGAACAGTGTGCTCGTCGTTTGAAGAGTGTCAGAAGTATGCAGAGGAATGGTCGCGCTTTCACAGGAGAGGTCACTTTCTGGGTCTGTTGCAATAACGTTGTCCCCAGAGAATTGGACCAAGTTTTCATTGTTACTTGTGGGACAACAGGGCGTAGAAGCAGTTTTGTTGCCGGCTAGTTTATTTTCTTCGTCGGACGCAAAACTTGGTATCACAACTTGGTCTGTCGCATCACACCGGTCGCTCACAGTCACAGACAAATCATCGTCCGTGTTCTCAAGTTTTTGGTGTTGATCCGCTGATTTTACCGCTACAACAAACTTATCCAAAGATCCCTTTTGCTTCTGAATGAAATCTTCTTTATATTTCCGTTTCTTGGCTTTCGCAGCCGCACTTTCGTATTTACGGAATTTGTCTCTGTCTCTGCCACTCATGATGGTCACTTATTCTTTGCCCAATAAACGAATAATCGGAAGACACTCACGTACTAATCATAATATTACGAATCCACATCTCACTACGACTGCGCGGTCCGAATTCCGAAGTCAAAGTGAGGAGCTACACAAGGAGTGCAACAGGAGCTATTTCTTGGAAGCGATGACTCAAAAATGTCCATAGCAACAGGACCACTCTTCTGACCCAAAAGCAACGAAACAACATGACTTCTCACTCTATTTCGACAACAAAGAAAAGTTGAGATAAGGCCATTTAGAGTCACGTGCATGGTATTAGCGTCGCCTTCTTTGCTGACCCATTGTTAATCCGAAACTCAAGGGCGTAATTATTACGGTACTTTAAAACCAAAAATATCATGCAAAACGCTTTCATAGTAATGGTGTAGATTTCGGGAATTTAAGGCTTCTAAAAGTAAAATATTGAGTAAGAAGTTCTGGTTTATGAAAACTGGTTTCCGAAGAAATCAACCACACCGTATTATAGCCCAAAGTATTCACTTAACTCTAAGCAACGGTACATTAGAATGTTGCAGAGGCCTCGCATATTTGAGCTGACTGTGACAAGAGAATATCCTATCGCGGGGCCTGGGGCGGATGCCCCAGTCGCCACCCCCAAAGGCCGCCTCTGCGGGGATGCTTTCTTTCCCCTTAGCCATGCTAAGTATAACGCCAAGTTTCACTGAGTTTTGTTATTTCTTGTAAGTTTAATCTGCTAGCCGTATTTGAAAATGAGCGATTTAGTTTTGGTCATTTCTAATTTCCCCACAATTTTCATCGTTGCATAGTTGAACTAAATTATTATGATTACAGTTATAACTTGCAACCGTATCCTCATAGAATCCAATTCGTCGCGGTTCGTGAATTTGATATAAAGGTAACCAACAAACTTCCGTCGCTTTTTCACCCACTACCTTCGAAAATCGATATGTCATCTAAGACGTATATACCTCGAAGATCAAAAATAGTCCTCATTAGCGTCGACGACCTTATGCCAACGTTCTGGAAGGCCATGGATTTCATAGCGGTAGAACTTGGTAGCCCGTGAAGCGAAGAAAGTATCAAGTAGATTTTGCACCTCTACTAGTGATTTGAACTGGCATCCTCGAATGTGATTGTCCAAGGAATGGAACAGGTGATAATCGGACCGTGCAATGTCCGGAGAGTATAGCAGATGCAATAGTGTTTCCCATCCAAGCCGTAGAATGGTGTCCCGAGTCATCCTAGCCACGTGGGGCTTAGCGTTGTCCTGTGACATGAAGACATTTCCGATTCAGAAAATTTTGAGTTTTTCTTCAACACGGCTCAACTGCTGACAGTACACAGTTTCATTGATGCTCTGACCAGCTGGTAGCAGTTCCCGATGTACGATGCCGCGAGCAGTCCACCAAACACAGGAGGACCTTCTGGGATTTCGGCTGCTTTGGAAGCTGTTCAGGGGATGCTAACCAATGATGACGACGCTATGGAGCTTCGTACAGGACCCACTTCTCATCACATGTCAACATCCTGTACAGAAATGGCTCCTTACACAGACGAGACAGCCAAGCAAATTAGGTATCTGCTCGCGTCGCCTTCTGGCCCGGAGTTAAATCATGTGGGACCCATTGACCCAACTTGTAGTGCTTCCCAAGGTGATGGAGGTTCTGGCGAATGGTTTCTCCACTCATACTGAATTGTAGTCTCAGTTCCTCACATGTCTGGCCACGGTTCACCTCAATTGCTGCCTGAAAATCTTAATTTTGTACATGTGTTGTTCTTCCGGCACGTAGTGTGTCTTCGAGTGTTTCGTTACCGTCCTTAAAGTTGTTAAACCACCACTGCACTGTCCACGTAGTCACGACACACTCAACAAAGGCCTGACATATCTTTCGCCCCGCTGCAGCGGAGTCTGATCCCAATTTGAACTCGTACAGCATACACGCCCTTATGGCGCTCTTGGAGGTTCCATGTCCAATCTGTCCTTACGCAAGTTTATGGTGTAACTGAAGTTCCACAACCAGATGGTATGTTGGATATAACCGCATCAACAACTGACATTTGCCTTATCTCCATTCGCATTCAACTCATGGCGTGAGGACTAATTGAACACAAACCTTTACAGAAGCGACAGAACTTTCATGGTTACCTTTATAATTGCACATAACAAAGTCTCATATGGATTTATAAATGCTCTTAGCGGTTGACCGAGAAGTAAACAAATAGCTTCTTCTACCATACTTGGTGGTCTGATATGTCATATTCATCCTCTACATTTGTATCAATTATCACCTTGTTTTAATTTTTGTTATATTTCATTTTAGTTTTCAAGTTTGCATAATATTCATAATATCCAATAAATAGAACAAGTGGACTTCATAGAACTTAAACGGAGTATTATTGTTGGGACATTACTGCCTTTTACAGTATACGGAAATGAACTTTTAGAACTGTACTCAAAATCTGAGTTCGACCTACTCAGCTGTAATCAACAGGAAAGTAATTGTAAGTGTTGATTTCCTGAGCTCCGTCATGGAATCGATATTTGAACATTTATATATATATATATATATATATATATATATATATATATATATATATATATATATATATATATATTGAGGGCGCAGCATTAGCGGGAAGTAGAAGCACAAGCTCGAAATTTGAATTGAGAGTTTTTAAATATTTGGCCTTCGATTTGACCTTGATGGCAGAAATCGGAAGCAGCAACAATCCATTTCTCGTATTATAGGCTAATACGTAGATTTTTTTTTTTAAAGTAAGTCCGGTTTAACTTATAGTTTTAGTAGTTTTCATAATACTGAAGTAGATTTCCTTCCGCAAGGCTGTGTGTAATAACGCAAAGTGGAAGATGTCAATATGAGCGGAAAAATTAACATACTCTTGTGATCAAGGCTATCACCCGGGCCGAATTATGAAGTAAACCTTAAGAGAGGTACGAGCATAAGAGTGAATACAACATTTAAACACATTCAGAAAAGTTGTGTGTGTGCATGTCAAACAAAGGGATTATTGTCTCATTTTCAATTATTGTACCTTCAGACTCTGCGTCCTGTTGGCCTAATTTATCTCCACCCCCCCCCAGTATAAATTATCTAATTAGCACAGTGTGCAAATATCATATTCCAAGTTGCTAACTCTTGGGTATCTTTTGTAAGTTCGTCCATCATAATTGCAAAAATATATGGGCTAAGACTACATCCCTAATGAAATCCCACTTTAACTGCGAACTCTTCTGTTATTTCGCACGAGCTCTTCACTCCTGTCTTAAACATATCTTGAATTACACAGATGTGTGTGTTCGGAACACACTTCTTACTGCAGTGTCCACCAAATAAGTGCCCGTGGCACCCTATCATATGCTTTTTCTAGGTCGATGAAAACCATATGAAGATCTTTCAGGTATTCTCTGTATATTTCCATTAACATCCCAAGTGCTGGCATGAAACTAAATTGGTTCTCTGTAATTTTGGTCTCTTCTCTCAATCTTGCTTCTGTCATTCTCTCCCAGAGCTTCACTGCATGACTCGCTTTATTCCTCTGCAGTTGCTACATTCTTCACATCATCTCCATTTTTAAAAAAGTGGTATAATGCAGCTACTTCTCCACTCAATTGGCATATTTCCCGTTTTCAATATCCTATTAAAAAGTCGAGTACAAAACTGCACTCCTTCATTGCCTAAACCTTTCCATGTTTCGCTAAGAGATTATTTGCTCCTGGAGCTTTAGCATTTTTTTCATGGCAACTATCGTTTCATTTTTATTATTCACTTATTTTGTCTAGGTTGACCCCAAGTACGTCCTGATTTCACGGTGCTATAACTTTAAAAAAATAGATTCCAAAAGCCTTTTAGTATGTATATGATTATTTTCAAATTCAAAATAACACAAAAAGTATTGCAATATATTCTTTCATAGTGTCTTTTACATTTATTGTGATCATGCTAGCGCCCCTTGCAACATTGCAATGATAGTATATCCGTACATTACTTCACACGATAACTCTTGAATGAAAGTTTTTTTTTTTTTTTTTTTTTGAGGGGGGTAATTACAGCTAGAGCAACTATCTTGTTGAATCCGTTAACATCTTCACGGGTATCGATAACTGTCCATCCCCATGCATGGAATACTGACCGCTTTAGCTACTTGCATAGATCCTACAATCATAAACTTAAGTTTCGCGTGATTATCTTCACTTGTCTTTAGCGGAGTTTACACGTAATGCGTGTGTATGTGTGTGTCACCATTTATTTGTATATACACTGTAAAGAAGTAAATAATTTCTTTCTACAGAATAAAAACTATTAATATTATTGGCAACGAATGATTTTAGAACCTTAAAAATGCTTTTCTTTTATTAACTTCATTTCCTCCAAAGCTACGCAAGTAAATTTACCCTCATGTCTTACCTTGGACAATGTTATAGATAAACGAGTTTAAGAGTCAACCGTAATTTTTGGCTTTAACTTAGTTTTCTCTTGATAGTATTATGCTGGAAAGCTTAATGAGAGTATATACAAGGTAACCAAAACAATTATTGCTGTTTTAAGCGTCCAGTTAATCATGCGCTCACAAAGAGGAAACGAAATTACGCACGTGCCTGCTAAGCGATAGGAGTTAGTCTGACCATCGACCTACAGTAATACAGGCATATTGTACACGTATAGTAATCATTGCTCGTCTAGTGCCGGAGAGAAATGGAGGTATCGAAGCAGCTAGTTCGTGTGTGTTTGTTGTACGACTTTAAAATAGTCCTGTCAGCTGCCGTTAAGTGCCAGCAATTAGGAGAGAATGCCGTGAACGAACACACTGCCTGGCATCGGTTCCAGAAATTATGTTCGGGAGATGTGATCCTTTCGGATGAACCTCGCAGTGGACAACCACATGCGTTGGATGACGAGGCCCCGAAAGCAGCCACATCGAGGAGGACCGTGGTCTAACGTGAGACGTACTTGCAAGAAAGGGTTCAAGTTTCCGCTGAAACTATCAGACTGCATTTCCATTAAACAGATAAGTCATACAAGTTAAATAAGTGGGTACCTCACATACTGTCAGCAGCCAACAAGGAACAAGTGACAGTCGGTTTGTCCTTACTTAGTCGCCACTTGAACACACCAATTTTTGATTGATTGCTCACTGATGATGAAAACTGGGTCCTCTGTGACATTCCCAAGCGTACCAGACACTGGCTGTTGCACCATGACCCTGTTACTTACACTTCGCGACCACATCTGTATCCAAAAAAGGTTATGCTGTATGTATGCTAGAATTGTTGGCAAGTGGCGCATTACGTGCTCCTCCCACCTGGTCAGATCATCACTCCTATTCTAATCTCAGCAGTTGCAAAGTGCATTGCAGCAGGAGTCAACATTGAGGTGAGGTGATTTTAGTTTAGCGTTCCTTTCAGCAGCGAGGCTATATGAAACGTGGACCTACTGATTAACGTGGAATCCGAACCACATGAGCTCCCGTCGGGAATCGAACCCAGGTCTCCCACGCCAAAGGCGCGTACGCTAACCGCTTAGCTATGAGGGAGCTCGAGTCAACATTGGTGAATCGCAAATGTATGTTGTTCTTGCATAACAATGCCAAACCACATGTGACAAAAGAAGACTCGGAATGCCCTTCAGCAACTTGGCTGGAAGACACTGTGCCATGCATCATATTCACTGAACCTTGCGCCAAAAAATTTCCACTTGTTTCATTCACTCAATAAGCACCTCTGTAGATCCTTCGTAACTAATGGAGACCTGCGAAACGCACTCACGGACTTTTGAATCCACGACTGCCGAATTTTATTACCAGGGTATTATGTAGCTGTAGGAATGTTAGCAAAAGGTGTTGGATGCTGATGTAGAGTATTTCGAAGTCTTAAGGTACGTACCGTCCACTGTATAGCTCTTTGCTTATCACTGCTTTAGAACCGCAAGAACTTTTTTTGGTTACCTTATATTTCAATATGAGCTTCATCCTAATAGTTGAGCGGCCACCGTATAGCATCAATTTTAGGTTTATAAAAGAATCAGTTTTTATTAGTTTTCTTAACTATGGATACGGATTTTGACTGATTCAATTACTTTCTTCAGTTTTATGAGATCTATCGATTGGAGTATGTCTTCTCTTTGATTTTTATTTATTATTATTTTCGTTTAACGCTAATAAAATTGTAGATTTTTTCTTTGTAGAAAATATATTAACAAGCAGTAGAGTTACATAATTTTAAGTAAGTTAATGCACATAGTGACCGGAAAAAGGTCATGAAAATATCTGGTATCCTCGCCTTTAGCGGGAGGGTTAAATTTGGTAGTAAAGGGTTACATCAATTGTTCACAGGAAATTAATACGTGGGCAAGGTGAAACGTTCTCGCCTTGGCAGCGAAAAACTGTTTTCTAGTAGATCACATATGCTTACTTTTCTATATAGTAACCTTTTAGGTCAATACATTTTATCCAATGTTTTTGACAGTGAGTAGATTTTATCCTTGAAGCGCGATTCTGGAAGGACTCTACAATACCCATCTACTAACCTCTTCACTCGACACAAAACATTTTCTAGACAAATTTCATTAACATGTGGGAATAAGTAGAAACCAGAGGATGCCAAATGTGGTGAATAGAGTGAATGTTCCAATAATTCGTGCTCCAAATCCCTGTTTTCCCATCGGCTAAGCACTTTTGTGGACAGGTGCGTTTTCCTAATTTTTTTTCTTCTTTCTTTTACAAGAAAAACAATGACTAACTTTCCCTCAGATGAAACAGAGCGCCCTTTTTGGTGCAGGGCCACCAGCTTCGACCCACTTTGATTGCTGTTAATTTTTGGCGTATAGTACGACCGCCCAAAGGTAAAGGGAAGTAACTACATTTCACGCCATTTTAATGTTTTTGTACTACATGTATTATTTTAAGCTTGTGCATGTCCTGGTTATGTCATTTTTGGGTTCATGATATTTGGGCGCGGTCGTTTGGGCGCAAAACCTTTTATACAAATAGGTTTACCTACCTGCATAAGTTATAATGTATAACTAGAGCCCAAATGTTTAAGCACTGGAAATTTCGAAAAAACTCCCGCAAATAATTTTGCAAAAACTAAAAATAACATCCTGAACACAGTGAAGTTTTTGCATATCATGCCCAACTTATCTTTACTAGCTGAAACTAAATGGGAAGAAACCGTAGCCCAAACTATTGATTGTCCGGTCTCCGTACTATGCAGCTCAGTTCTAAAAGAATATTTCCTTTTAATAAAATAAGACATATGTAATAAAAACATGTAATTTGTGTGTAAAAAAAATACGTTTTTCGTTAATGTTTAGTAATTTTAAAGATGTGACTATATATTCATACTGTACTGTGCACTTGATGTTTTGAGTCAGACATTATTAAATTCATTTCCTATAATAAATTATACCAATATAATAAGTACCAAGAGGAAAAGAATAAGAGCTGTTTTTGGAATAAAAATGGTATTTTTAATGATATGGGTGATTCAGGAAGTATTTATTGATTTTTTTTTTTTTTATCTGCCCATTAGGCCAGACAGTTGATACTCTATTGTATTAATAAAAAGTTATTTCAGATTTCATAAAAAATAGGTACTTATAGGCACTAGCTATACATTGATTTAGGAAGACTAGGCCAAATAAAATTTACTGTAGAAAGTCTGTTACACCCCAAAACAAATTTTTGTCCTTTATAATATATCTAACGTAATGGAACGATACAAGTGGACTGCAAAACATTACTTCCAATAAGAATATGGAATCTGTATGACAGTTCTCAATGACCAGTTAAGAACGAACAACCACGCCGTAGCAACTCATCGTGGACTGCTTTGCGCCCAAACGTCCTGCTCCGTCATTTTTGCCCTATTATGCCTATCAAAAGGGTAAGAGAAAAGAAATCAAAGTCTTTAACAGTAACGTTAATGATTTTTTTTTTTTTTTTTTTTCAAAACAAGCAAAATGTAGATACTTCCTTTTTATCTTTGAGCGGCTGAGTAGTGAACCTACGTTTCATCCACAGTAACAAATCGGCCTACATATTGCTGAGAAATTAGTTTTCGATCAGCCTTCGAGGGGAAAAGAAAGAAAGAAAAAAAAAACTAACAACAGATATCAACTACAGCAGAAAATTATGCTAAAGGCATTCATTCTTCAGATTCACTGAAAGTCAATAAAACCAAGTATAAAACAGTGTTTTTTTTTTCTCGTATTACAAGCATATATTAAATTGCAAATAACTAGGCAATAAATAAAGAGGCCATTATCACATTTAATTTCCTTAAATCTACTGTACAATGGTGCAATAGCAAATTTATTAAATGCCTAATTTCTGTACAAGATTGAAACTGTAATTGTCCACGAATCATTAACAACAGTCTTTTAGAAAATTTCTTCTCAATGCTCGTCTAACTTTCACAAAAACGGGATACAACATTGTCTTATCTTTTGCTCTTTTACTTGTTAACAAAGTCTTCTCCTTTCTGAATGTTCTTCTTTAACTCTGGGATTGCAGCTTTCAATAATTCTTGTTCGAAATCACTCAACTGTCCAAGTCCAAGATTTTTCTGAATTCCACTTGGCTACAAAACAAAAGAAAACAAGAACTATATTAGTCGAAATAGTCACAAAAATCTCGCAAAACAATTTCCTTGGCTTTTAAGATCAGTTCATAACCAGTTTTCATAGTTGCAACGTCTTATGCTGCGTTTATATTGAGATTAACTAGTTCCAATAAAGAAGGCCATTGCGTTTGTTTCCTCTTCCCCATGCGTATAATTGTCTCGCCCCACCTTGGTAAACGCGTCTGTCAGGGTAGTGTTTTTTTTTTTCTTTCTTTCTTTCTTTACTGGGTCGAAAACTCCGCCCGAACTGAGTCGCTTTTGAAGGGTTGTAACATTAGCCTTACTTTAATCAAGAATGTAATGGGCAGGTATACGGATTCAGTGGCATCAGCGTTTGTTCAACAAAAAGGACGAGTATACGGAAGTGCACAGTCATCACCAGCATTCACATGAAACTTCGCAAAATGGACCATGCAAGAGAATCTTCCGACCCAAAGACAGATGGTGAATCGCCTAAATGTGTTTTTAGAACTGTCAACTGCCCCTTGCGTCAATGACTGAATCAAGAAAAGGTGTTCAAGGCTACCTGTTATCACACTATCGATGTCCACCGATAGGAACGCAAATGTAAAGCAGTAGGAGCGGTATCTGTTAAACTCAAGATAGTGGTACGTCATTACATTGGATGAGGCGTGGGTGCACTTCCGACTGCGGAAAGGAAGAGCCAATATGTACAAAGAAAGGCGCTAAGCGCTTCACCAGTGGATGTGAACATGCACAGAAGTTTTCCCGAAAGGGTTTATGGTGATTACTGGCTACTGTCACTGAGGCAAATTGAAGATTTGCAGGGTCAAAAAGAACTGCAAAATAAACTTTTAGTACTACAAGGAGGAGATTCTGAGGCTGGTCTACAAGTAAAGCTACCATAACTGTACGAACATGAGATCAACATGGTCCGCACCATCCAGACAAAACTTCAACACATACCTCAAATGTGTCCCTCACATTCTACCACGATAATAAAGTTACTGGAATACAGACCAACCTTTCAACGAGATACTTGTGAAGTTTCCAGACGCAAGTCCAGATTTGGACGGCTTAAAGTGGTTTTTGGGCAAGAGTATATGAAAACTACAAATGGACTCTGGAGAGCTGTACAAAAGAAATGGAACAAGATCCCTATAATAGTTCTCCAATGGAATCTTCTGCAATTCAAACTGTAGTTGCCGGGTCATCGTTCGAAAGCATGGGAGACACATCGAGCACTGCCGCACCTGGTGCGATGAATTTTCGGAACTATTTAGTAAGTACAATTTGATTACGTACACGCGAAACAGCCTGTAATTAAAGAAACTCGAATTTTGCTAATTCCTGCTGACTAATTTAATTTTTGTTCAAATATTGCAACGGTATGTATTTATCTTTAGTGGATATACAGTTCGTGGTTAGAACAAATGAATTCTGAAGTGAAATCAATCACATGCACTGAAAAAGGTACACAATAAGCCTATCGCTACACGTTTCATCAATCAGGGAGTGAAGAAAAAACTAAGTGCCATACGAGCGCAATGTTAGAATGCAGTTTCCAACACATAAAAGTACCAATCAAATACAAAATGACTCATCCAGAACTCAAAACTTGAGATATCAATGGAAGTCAACAGTTCTTTCATTTCTCTATTTGTTCATATGTTCAAACAAATGAATGTTGTAGTTGTTTACTATTTCGTTGATGTTGATTTAAATGTAAACGATTCTGTGTTTCGGATGAGAGAAGGACGATAAAGTTAGAGGCGATATTGCCACTGTTAAATCACGCGACCCAGTAATACACAATTTGTAAAAATATAAAGTAGCAAACGTGAATCCTGCTTAAGGTTATCCGAATAAACGCGATCCCTCCGAAAACTTGAAGCACTTAAGTGACAGGAACTAGCAGTTTTGAACCCATGCAAGTATATGAAACATTTTAACACGCTCCACATAATGCCTTACACTGTCAAGGAGAGCATAAAATGACCTGGGTTGAAAATGAACTACAGTTCGCATCAACAATTAAGATCTTGATTTAGATGACGTGACTTGTTTCAAAGATGGTATAAAATGTTGAGTCACGTGTATCCCTACTCATGCACACAGCATCTTTCGCACTAGACTGTCTGAAAGTCAATATACAGCTACGAGCTTACAGCACTGTTTCGCTATCGTAAGTGTTGCATCATGGCTCCTAAAGTGAACCGGTTTTGGGAAGGATATATCGTGCCACTTTTCCACATCAAGTGTTCTGGGTCTAAGATTCAAGAACAGAGCAAAGAAAATGGGTGCACCATATGACCAACTAGTGTCAAGAGCAAAATTAAGCAATATAAAGTTAACAGGTTCCAGCTATTAATTTATCCACTGAAGAGTGCCGAAGCAATCGTGCAACGTATATCACAAGTCAGCACAATGTCTTTTTTTAAGGAAATCTCCCTATACAATGTGAAAATGAAAATGAAATGAAATCTTTTAGTTTTACGTCCCACGGTTATGCCGGTTAGGCTAAAGGAGACGGTGATGATGAGAGATGAGTGAAATGGTGGAATGAAGAAAGTGGGAGGAAACGGGAGAACCCCGAGAAAACCCACGAGCACGGTGTTTGTCCACCACAAATTCACTTGGCGGGGGCTGGGATCGAACCCGGGACCCCAAGCACCAGAGGTGAACGCTCTACCACTGAGCCACCGCGCCCCCTCCTATACAATGTGAGATGACCACACAATTACAACTACAAGTGACTCAAAGAACTGTGAATCCTACTCTGCGCGACAAATTAAATATGCATACGGTACTTAATTGCCGAGGACATTACTAAATGAATCCCATCATTATGAGAAAAAGACGAATTGCAGACGTCTATACAAGTGCCCTTTATTCAGCGACAAGTGGAAATTCGTAGCAACGTTGGATTTCTTTCTTAGAAACTAAATCTTTCAGTTTAACGTGCCACGATTATGCTCTTTTAGATTAAGGGAAACTATGATTGAAACAAGTGAATGATGGAAGAATTGATGGAATGAGAACGTGGGAGGAAACTTGAGTACCCCGAGAAAACCCATGGACATGATGTTGTCCCCCACAAACTTACTTGGCCGGGGATCAAAAAAGGGACCCCATGCACTAGAGGTAAGCGCTCTACTATTGAGCCACCGTGCCCCCAATTTCTCTCTCAGATTGTGGTAAAATTCATTCATAACTTACACTTCGGCCAACCAAAAATCCCGTCCGGAATTCATCCATCATTGCAAGATAAGTTTCTCCAAAGGACTGATGGTGATCGCGGGATACTGCTAATGGAATATTTACTATTTGTCAGATACCTCAGAACTGTAAAATCAACTGTGTATACCATCAACACATATTGACACCTAATTATACAGATCTAGCTCTTCTGTACAGAACACTGTAAATCAAGTCTTTGCAACAAGACAAGGCATCACCACATACATCTCATTCTACGCATAGATTTCTGCAACGAATAGAAACATCTACTAGCATCAAGGCTAATTCATTTGTAGATATACCAGACTTATAGGTTTCTGCGGTTGTGACCTGAACAAAGCACTTCCTTCGCATCGTATCACATTCTTCAGGACGTGAGGAAATCCTGTAAAAAGGAATGGGACAAGATCCTCCTTCCTGCGTTTCATACAAGTTTTCTCAATCGAAATTGCGGTGCAAGGATATTGTCAAGCTCAAGTGGCTCTCACTGAAGTAAACACATGGTGGCGCAATGGCTTTTAAGATAATTTCGAATTCAAGTTTGGAAATGTATGCATCTCAACCTTCTGTAATCTATTTAAAGGAATAAATACTACTGTTATATTGTACTTTCTATTGATAGTACAATATAACTGACTACTGCTATACAGATGAACTGACCCAGAAGAAACTTGTTTCGCGTCAGTTTTAGAAATGGCCCTACCTACGTGAAGATTAAATCCGTACACCCATAAATTGATAAATACAATCCTAATTGCAAATGCATAACCAGTAATGATACATAAATAACTGCATTGATTAGATCTGACAACCGAAGAGATCAATTTCATATCCAAATAAATAATAATAAATAAAAAAAAGCAATATCAAGTGAACTTGCACAGCAAAATTTCTAACTCACCATGCAAAACACAAAGCACTACTTCGCGTTCAAAATGTTTTATTCCAATTCGTACATAAATTTACGATTAAGGATTAGATTATTTATTAGTCACTTGAAACAAAATAAAATGGTATTTGGTCTAGGAATTAATTCGTGCGGTTGGTACGCACACATTGAAGCTGTAGTACAAACACAAAATACATAAATACCTTAAGAAAAATATTGTCCATCGCTAGCCACCACTTTCGCCCATCTGTCAGGCAATGTACGGATTCCGTGGCGAAAGAAGTCCTCATCCTTGGAAGCGATCCAGTCAGAGATCCATGTTTCGATATCTTCTGAAGAAGTAAACCGCTGTCCAATCAAATCGTTGTTCATGCAATCGAACAAGTAGTAGTCCGAAGGAGCAACGTCTGGTGAATACGGCGGGTGGGGTAAAACTTCCCATCCGACATTTTCTAAATAGGTTTTGACCGGTTTTGCGACATGTGGGCGAGCGTTATCATGTTGAACAATAAGTTTATCATGTCTGTTCTCCCATTCTGGCCGTGTTCTGGCCAGAGCTTGCTTCAAACGCATTAATTGTCGTCGATAACGTTCTCCATTCATAGTTTCACCTGGTTGCAGCAGCTCATAGTACACCACACCTTTTATATCCCACCATATGCACAGCATAACCTTTGCACAGTGAATATCTCGTTTTGGTTGTGATGGACCTGGTTCACCTGGTTTCACCCAGGCCTTTTTTCGTTTAGGGTTCTCGTAATGGATCCACTTCTCATCACCCGTAATAATTCGATGCAGAAACCCCTTTCTGCTCTGTCGTTGAAGCAGCAATTCGCAAATGGTTTTTCGTCTTTCAACGTCTCTGTCTTTCAATTCATGTGGAACCCAATGTGACATCTTTTGAATCATTCCCATGGCTTTCAAGCGTTTGGAGACTGTTGTTTGATCAACGCCTAATGCTGCTGCAAGTTGTTCCTGCGTTTGACACGAATCCTGCTCGAGCAATGCTGTCAATTCTTCGTCTTGAAATTTTTTTGGCTGTCCAGCTCGCTCTTGGTCTGCCAAGCCGAAATCACCACTTCTAAACCGTGCAAACCACTTCTGGCACGTTCGCTCAGCTAGAGCATGGTCACCATACACTTCCACCAAAATACGATGACTTTCAGTCGCACTTTTCTGCATGTTAAAGTAATGCAGCAGGACACCCCGCAAAAACACTTTATCAGGCACAAATTGCGCCATGTTCACTTAACTACAAACTGGTGTTGTTGACGCTTTAATCCACTGCCCTATACTACGAACGATACGCGATGACAGGGGTTTGCAACACATGTGTGGATACACGGAACTGTGGGACGCTCCGTTCGTTGCGCCATCTCTTGTCCAACCGCACGAATTAATTCCTAGACCAAATATTTACTTCACCATATCAATGAACAACTTCCTTCCCATTATGCAACGATTTGAGTAATTTTATCAATCTTACTTTACCAATGGCCTATTTTATGACTATTTAATAATAATAATAATAATAATAATAATAGTAATAATAATAAACGGAACAATCAGTAGACTGGCATAATTTGACAATCCCCTAGCGAATCTACGCAACAGGATATTATTTCCCTCCTCCAAACCCTTTAAAGTGGAGTGTGTTGATTATTCAACAAAAAGACTTGAAATCCAATCAGAAAATTCATAAAATATAAAATATGTAGCCAAGTCTCGACTTTGCAATAATAATAATAATAATAATAATAACGGAAAAATCCGGGAACTATTTGTAATCACTCCTGCCATATTTAGATCATCTATTTCTCATTGACCCATCGTTCTTAACCATGAAACAAATAACTAAATGAAATTTAGCATGAACTAATTCACGAATATAATCTTTAATATTTATATTTAATACTTAATATATTCATCTACTGCCTTTTAAAAGTTCCGTTAAGGAAGTTCTTTCAGATTTACCGTTTCTAGGTAAACATTTTTAATTATATGTTTAGTCTGATTTCGTTTTATTGGTGTACTGAATTGACTCCCGACGTTTGTTCTGGCATTTTCTTAACATGATATGTTAACTCTTAGAATAAAATAAGATTTTCTTTCATATGAAAACTACTTTAAAAGAATATTATATATTGAACACTTACCCCCAGCTGAAGAGGTGTGGCGAAGTATTTGGCTTCTGTAACATTGGACCGCACATAAGAACACTCTACGATGTTCGGTTCTCCCTTCAGAGCTCTGATAAGAGAGATTGCAAATCTTGCTCCTGCATAGGCCATCGATAGCGTTGCTGAGCCAGCTCCAGCCTTTGCTTTCACGACTTCAGTTCCAGCGTCCTGTGAACAATAAATGATTCTAACACTGTCAATTCTACCATAAATAAAAATTCTCGTGTGTTAAAACAACCAGAAGTCCCAAAATCTGTACACAGTTTCGAGGCAGCATGTAAAGAAAACTTCTTAAATAATAATAATAATAATAAAACTGAATTATCTGGTTGTCCATCCTGTGGAATAGAAGTGCTGGGATAAATTTGTAATTCGATAGTTAGATTTCCTTCTCTTCCTAATTTGTGGATAATGATGTTATTGGTTTGTAATTCTACGTAAGATTACAAATAATAAACATTCAATTAACAATCTTGTACTAACATTCAATCTGTGTTCTTGAACTGCAAATCACTCAGCATTCTAATACGTAATACGTCGATACAAACAATTTTGAATTGACGATTCCAGATTTATAATTAGGTGAATCAATGCACGATAGAATAAAATCATATAGAATGTTTTACTAAATTCAGACAGTTTGTTTAGATATTGTAATATTCCATCAATTAATAATGTATTTGAAATGCTACCCGAAGAGTGCTTTGTTTGTGCCCCTTCATTATTACACCCACATAAACACACTAATAGCACTTCTATGGTGATCCACGGTACCAGCGCAACAACTTCGATGAGAAGTATAGAGATGTGACTTTGATCGCAGCTACACAATGCAAAGTTATTTAATTTAGTTTAAGATTTGTATCCTTGTTTGAAGTAGATACATCAAAGAACCGATCGAATTGTTCAGTAGAAATTTAAAAAAGCAAACAAGTTGTGATATCATCCTATAGTTCAGACTGTTCAATTTAGGACCTATCTGTAATACTAAGAAACATCTAAAAATAATTTAGATCAATGTAAATTTGGACACTATATAACACTGTCTTAAAGTTGTCTCCTGAAGAACATGACTTACAAGTAAGTCTTCTTTTTAACATTAATAAATAACTCGTTCAAAGTAAAAAGCTTTTTAATTTACACCAATTACAAACTCAATAATCTACACTACAACAGTCTCTATCAATCTCTCTCTATCTATCTATCTATCAACAGTTTAAATAATTCTCAAATCTCTTTCAATGAGTATTATACGTGAGTTGTTCATTTTTTTTTTTAAGAGAGCACGAGCTCGATAACTGACATGAAACTAGCAATGTCTTCTTTCGCCTTTCCTCTTCATTTACCACAAAATGCAATGTTCGGCGTGTCCCTAATAAATAGCATATAGATACTCGAAATGACATCCATTTCCTGAAAGCACAGTACCTTGACTTTGGGAAAAACGTGCAATATCTACCAAGTTACACTACTGAATTCGGTAGTTTCCATTAAATTGACAAGTATCTGTTTATCATATAGGCCCTACATATGTATGTATGTATGTATTAAAGGGAAAAGATCAGTTGCTAAATGACAATGACTGACAACCACTATTCTCACACAGGAAGGAAAGGTGCGTGATAATTCAAAAGCACGTATTTTTCACGTGTTTCTTTTACCCTACTAGGTTTGCTAGGAAGAGGAAAACAATGAAATAAAATCTTTAAGTTTTACGTCCCACGGTTATGCCGGTTAGGCTAAAGGAGACTGTGATGATGAGAAATGAATGAAATGGTGGAATGATGAAAGTGGGAGGAAACGAGAGAACCCCGAGAAAACCCACGAGCACGGTGTTTGTCCACCACAAAGTCCACACGGCACGAGCTGGGATGGAACAAGGGACCCCAAGCACCGGAGGCGAACGCTCTATAGGAAGAGGAAAGTCAAACTCTCTACCAGAAACCAATGTCTTCGTTTAACTTGGGACTTATGTATACATTAGAGGAGTGTCAATGCTACTGTCAGAAAATGTATTAGTTGTCAGGTCTTCTTAATTTTATTCATTTATTTTTCATGCTTGATTTGTTGATTGGAATTTAGCGTCCCTCTCCAGCACCGAGGCTGTGTAACAGTTTAAGGTGGAATCTGAACTATCGTACTGGGTTCGAATTTCAAGGCTCTCCCACAGGCAATCGAACCATGAATCCCATACACTGAAGGTGCGCTGCTAGCCACTGGACAAAGGAACATCTGTAACAGTAACTTGTATTGTTAATCTCTCAAGATCACGTGAGGAACTGAAGGTGAAATAAAAGCAATGCTACGAAAATTTTTCCCTGTTGGCACACAATGCAATACCTCATTCTACCAGTCTACATATTTTGATAGATCAATTAGAATTAGAACCTTTGCTCAGACCCTCCATATTCTCAACCCTGGCACCAAGTCACTTTCTCCTCATTTCGAAAAAGAAGCATTCAAAAGACTGCTTACACCAAAAATGAGCATTTCTGTGGTGAAATAGTGGTTTCTGGCCCAATATGAAGTATTTTGAAGAAAGAAAAAAAAAAAAAAGCTTGCGCAAAGCGAAAGACACTGACAGAACTACCATCAAAAATGATGAGTACGTACGTACAGAAGATTAATTCAGCCATGGTGTCAGCTATCCGAAGTTGTTTCCTTTCACGTTATTACATGAACCTTTCTGATATCTTCTCGCACAGTATGACAAAATTATTAACATTCTCAAATCTCTGGTTCGCCTCAATGCAATGCAAACAAAAGTTTATTAATATGATTAGATCAGATTTATTCCAGTGAACTAGCGGATGAAAACTATTTTATGTACAATCAAACCATTGAAGTACTTTTGCAACTTTAGTAGTAGTTAACTGACACATAGGACCTTAATATTTCTTTCGAGAAACCAACTCCATAATTATGAGTATTCATTACATATATACAGTATGCACAACACGATTTTTCCGTAATTTTGCAGTGATTTTTCATTCTGCAAAAATTGCGATAATAAGGAAATTCATACCTATAACATATGAACAATGAAGAAACATAGTTCCACCTATAACTTCGTATTACTAACGTAAATCAACAGTCGGATTTCTTGAAAAAACACAAATCCATACATTTGTCAGTTAACATTAATTACAAAAATAAAGCACGGGAAACCTTGCATACGGCCGACTACAATACACCACCCAAACAGTCAAATTATGCTGAGATGTGTACTCAAGAAATACAAATAACAGTGCTATGCAGAATAAACTGTGCCTTACCTGTATTCTTTCTGTAAGAGCTTTAAGTTGATCCTTCGGGAATTCGACCGAAGGTGTAGCCTGAGACAGTAAAGGTATGATAGTTATTCCTGAGTGACCTCCGATTACAGGAACATTCACTCCTGCTGGATCAAGACCCTGAAATTAAAGTTTTAAAACAAAATTCAAAGTTACGCCGATTATGAAGTACACGAATTAAAGGAATTTCTACAACAGAAAAATGTATTTGAGAAGAAATGACAATATGCACGATTAAACATTCTTTTCCCCAGCGATCATCTTTGTTCATTACAGAGGGGGCTATGCTATATACGTATAGGGTATTCGCACACTACTTTATGGAAATAAATTTATACTATCGGATTTTAATTACTTGGCAAATATTCTTTGCTTAAACTCCGAATGTCTCAATATTTTTCAAAATTACGAGAGTAATAGAGAAAGTAACCTGTTTGAAAATCCCGCACAGATACAAAAAATTTATACTCATGCAATTTTATACATACGTGAATGTCTGAAGTTGACACTTTCTGCCCAACGAGATCTTATCACACTGCATATTTTGCATTTGGCGGGATTTTCTAGGGCAGCAGCATATATTTTTCTTTCACTAGCACCGCTGGAAGCTTACTAGTGATGTAACAACATTGGTGCTATGTCTACTACTACTAGTGCCACGCCAGTTACTTTTCCGAACTACCCTCGTAAATATATCAATTTGATATTTTATCTTGAAGGAATATTTAAGTCACAAAACAAGACTCCAACCTTTTTCTTGAACGTGTGTACTAATCAGTAAACACAGCGTAAAGCCTTCTCCGCCCGCTTGCAAAGGAAAAAATTCAAAGCATATAACTAACTACTTTTATATGGAACTAGAACTCTTTATGCAGAGATGAACCTTCCTTCGTATGGGGAAAATTTTGGGGATATCTTGATACAAAAGCAAAGAAGTTTTGGGGAAGCAAAGACATAGGGGCTATTCATTAATTGAGAGCTTAATCACAGATGAATTTTCCCCAAAATAGTAACTTTTATTTCGAACATTTTTTTCATCCGATGTTTATTTCTCAGATATTTTGCCAAATCAAGTTAGAAACTCACCCTGCACATATATTTTCAAAACTACACTTAAAATTAACATGATCACTGGTGGCAAATAGCTATTTGCCACCAGTGATCATGTTAATTGGTCCTATTGCTATTGATCCTATTAGCTAACTATTGATATAGTTAGCTAATTTGTAGTCCTATGAAGAACATGTAATGCAATGAATTGACATCGAGAAAAAAAAAAAGCCAGGTACCCGACTGTAACTGGATTCAGAACTAGTTAATCCGGATTTGAAATTTTCTGACTATCCCTAGTTTCACCCTTACCGTTTACACTGTTGAAGACCTTGAAACACAACGACAAAGCCAAGAGAGAGTCCTCCAGCGAGGACACGCAAATCGAAATGGATACTGATGGTTTTACGAAATTATTGGTATTCAGTAATGAACCACCTACCATCTGCTAAGCAAAGTGAACAAACGCAGGATCTGCGGTCTGCAAAGTCCTATGTAAAACATGTACGCGATTCCTCAAGATGCAGGTTTTTGTGCTAGCAGCCATGAAAAGGTGTATAGCTCTTTCTACTTCGACAAGGACATAATCACGGCGACTTCGTACCTCCAAATGTTACGTACATGGTTTCTTCCACACTGGAACTAGATATCCCACTTTCATTTATGAACACGATGGAGCAACCTCCTGTTTACATCAAACATGAACTGAATAGTCGACTATCAAATACATGGATTAGTCATGTGCTGTTAGATATGACAGTAAACATTTGCGTTGGCCTACACGTTTTCAAGACTTTAAACCCTGTAACTTTTGTCTATGGGGTCCTGTCAAACAGCATGTGTCGGCTACCTTTACCAACTACTATCCAGATCTTCGTGTTCGCATTATAGAGGTCAATGCAGTAATGACACGTCAAATGTTACAACGAGTTTGGCATGACACGGACTACAGGCTAGATATGTGTCGCGTTACAAATGGAGCTCTCATTGAGCACACATGATGCGATGCTCTAAACCAAATATAAAACAGAACTTTCAGAGAATCTGATTCCATTGATATCACTTTTACGAGTCAGTATTGTTAAGCGAATCTTTTTTAGGTTTGTAGTCGGGAAGTTCATTTGTGATAACACTGTAACTGAACTTAATGCAGAAGAAAGAATGGGAATGGTATGCTTATTCAAGGAAAAGGAATGGACAATTAATTAGCTGCCAATGAATCCTAATACAATGTTAAAAAGATAAAAAACAAAACTGTGAAGATTGTCCTTGTGGTGAAAATATCCAAACATCCGAACATATGATATCTGAATACAGAGTTTATTTTGAGCAATTAGGGAAAATACAAAAATTTAGCCAAGAACACAAAATTAAAAAGGAACTTTTTTTTTTTCCTCTTTTAATTATCTGCACACAATCTCTATACAACATAATTAGAGACCAAACACTAGGAAGGTAATGTGAGAGTACATATAAAATACTGAAGAGAAGAAAGTATACGCAGGGTGTCTACTAAAATCCAAAAATGAAATTTCGTGACCTTTTCTTTACCAAATCATAAAATTTCCTAATATTTTCAAGAGCGAATTTGGGTGCGAATTAGACCGAATTTTCATCCATGCGATAGAAACGTACTTTGCTTGCGATTTGGTAGCGTCTAAAGCTGATCATAGACATTTTTGGTGGTTAACTTTGACGTTTTATAGAACAAAATTTTACAATCTGTGCTTACTTTGAAGAGTTAAAAAAAAATCGTGACCCAAAAGCTAAATTTCGTGACTTTCATGACCATTTTCTGATTTCGTGACTTTTTCGTGACATTCGTGACTTTCGTGACCGATGGACACCCTGTATACGTATATATGTAAGAGTATGTGACAACTGAATGTTTAAGTCAATAGAGTTGTTTTTAAATAGTGACAATTCATCATTATCCTTGCAATCATTCCAATTATCTATTTCTATTCTTTATAGTTTCTATCAAAATAAAGTACATCGAAAACCACATTCTCTTCATGAGAATTCCCTTTACCTTAGCTTCTGCAACAAATGTATTGGCTCTCACAACGTCTAATGTTGAGACTCCGAATATTCTATTGGGGTCATATACTCCTGCCTTCTGAAAAACTTCTGACGCAATGGGCACGCAACTGTTTACCTGCAACCAGACAATAAGAGAAGTCATTACTCTAATGAGATTATCATTCAATTTCAGTAGAATAGTAATAAAATTAAAATTTTAAGAAGTGAGTATTCATGAAGTATGAAGTGTCGAACCTATTTCCTACGTCATGATCTTTATACTTATTTCTCTTCTATCGTCGCTCCAAACTAAAGTTAAAAAAAAAAAAAAAAAAAAAAAAAAAAAAAAAAGTAAATGAAAAAGCTCGTTTCTATTACACAAACTAAGAATATTGAGTGAAATAAATACATTTTGTCAATACTTTTCAGAAAAAAAAAATGTAATGCAATACTTTCCAGAAAAGAAAACGTAACAATTACTCAATTTGCATTGCACACAGAAAACTGACTTCCAGGAAACTTGTAATTTAGAGTTGTTAATACTTCTATATTGTGTCATAATACTGTAGTACAGTATATCCTTTTTTCCAAGTTTATTTTCTGAAACAAACAACATTTTTTAATCACTGCTAATTGCTCTGATGAAGATGGCAGTTCAGAAATAGTTAACCAAAATAACTAACCAAACACTGAAATAGAACACTACATAGACGAGTTTATATTATTACTATTTGAATGTTTCTAACCCATACTTACAGGATTTGTTATAATTCCCAAAAATGCTTTTGGAGAAACCTCAGCTACCGCTTGGGCTAAATCTCGAACAATTCCAGCGTTTGTGTTAAACAGGTCATCTCTTGTCATGCCTGGTTTCCTTGGAACTCCGGCGGGAATTATTACAACATCTACACCTTTCACGGCATCCTTAAACATACAGGCAAAAGAACATTACCTTTCGCAGCATCCTTAAAAACAGAGGCAAAAGCACATTTAAATATTCGATACGTAAATATTTTTAACGCTTTACAGAGAAGTTCATTTATATTGAGACGAATTTAGATGTGTCACATACCTAGGAAATACCGCGTTTCCCGTACCGGCTGCGTTCGATGTCTTTACTGAGTATTGCCCGGCATCAGTTTCCACTGCAGGAGACTGCGTTCCAGTTGGACCATGGGGAACGCATCTCTTCCCCCTCTCTCCACAAGCCGGAGCCGGTGTGGACTCGACGATGGGACAGGCGCCATTTAAGGAGTCCTAAAACACGATAGTCTATTGGGTTGGCATCTGCACTCTTAACACGAATGTCAGAAGGAAAACGCCGAAATTCCAGTTTCCTGTTCCATAAGGTAATAGAATTCCACTGGTGTTTTCAACGTGTGGATGGATATTTTGTCTTGGTGCAATTCAACCTGGTTTACGTCTTGTCCATCACATGCTGGGATTTTATGTTGGTATATTTTAGTCAGGACATGAGTCTGATAGTATGCAGCATTGATTTTGACATTTCGCTCTACCTTTCGGAGACGTAGCTTGTTCCTGTACAAGAAACCGGCCACAGCCAGAACTCTTTTAAAAAATCCTACGCGCACTGGCGGAAGAACTTGCTTTGCCCCTTGGCATCAACAGGTCTGTATGTAATGGCATGAATTTTACCACAGTCTGTGAGGTAAATCCACGCCTAATCAAGTTAATAAATTTCCACGATCACCCGCGAGATGACGTTCCTAGAGCCTCTCGCAGTTCGTATGTCACTCAGCCACATATGTTTTAGGGCATGCACATGGCTCTTGCGAACGACCATGAACCATAAATTCCTGCGAATAGCGCGGTTGATTGTCGCCTTTGATATGTAGCATTTGCTCACCATCGCACGCTTTGTAGAGGGATTTTCGGAGGTCGGAAGGATACGCCGAACTGCATGCAATAGCGGCGGAATCCTATTCACGGCAGGCAGTTTGTAGCTGCTGACGTCGGTGTAGTGAGCCCAGGACTCTCTGGAGCATATTTCAGTATAAGATTCGCAGTTGCACGACCTATACTTGATACATTTCAATAGTGCCCGACGCCGTGAACTTAGCATCGGAAAGGGTCACAATGAACTACTCCCAGAATCAGTTCAGTTTCGGCAGCACCAAACTACGCTCGACCACATTGCTCTACTGCGTGTTTAACAAAATACTGTTGTTTGTCTCGTTGCAATCTTACGGCGATGAGTTACGCATAGGCGGTACAGTTGCACATTGACTTCGGCTCAATATAAATGAATAAACCTCTCTAAACAAAGTTTTCAGGATTTCACTAAAAATCAGTATTAATTAGCTTCATAAGTGTTCCTATATCATGCCTAAGACCAGTTCCTTACTGTTCATGGAATACAGAAAGAAGAACGCAGCTGCCTAGCCTAAATTGACAGCATTTTATTTATTTATTTATTGTGGAGTATTTTAAAAAATAAACAAGAACCTGACAACATGCTTTTCTAAGAAATATAAGACGACAATATTAACGTGCGAAATTAAATGTCAGTATATTCCTGAATGTAAGACGATTCCCCTTTCCCCATTTTTAACAATAGTGATAACACTTTTAACAACAGAAGATGGTGAAAAGTGTGGGAGCCAGTGTCAGTGTTAGTGTCAACTATAGAAAAAGTGGATCAGTTTCATGATCCGATTTTGAGAAAACGACGCATTTCATTCAAGCGATAACTGAGATCTTTGGCATATACAAAGACGTGTCTCGTCAATAATCCATGAACAGTTGGACATGCACAAGCTTTCCGCGAAATGAGTGCCTAAATATTTGAACGTTGATGAGAATCGCAAATGTGAGACATCTTCTCAGTTGATCTTGCGAACTCTATGAACGATTTTTTGAATCGGCTCGTTACCCAAGATGAAAATTGGTTCCACTATTTCAATCCTGAGACCAAACAGCAGTCATATGAGTGGCGCCACTTAAAATCTCCCAAGATCAAAGAAATTCAAAGCAAGGAGCTCCGTAGACAAGGTACTTGTCTCAATATTCTGGTATAAGGATGGTGTTATGTTATCAGGCTACCTTTCAAAGGGACAAACCGTAACATCAGGTTGTTACTGCAGTCTTCTCGCTAAGTTAACGGATGATATTAAAGAAAACACCAGGGAAAGGTGAAAAGAGGTGTGTTGTTTTTGCACGACAATGCTCTCGTTCACAAGCCTGAAAGAACAATGGATTTCATGAATGACCTAAGGTGTCAGTGCATTGACCATTCACCTTACTCGCCAGAACTTGCGCTCTGATTATTATCTTTTCCTAGGCTAAAAAAAAGTTCTGAAAGAATATAAATTTAGCAGTGAAAACGAGGTTATATATATAATATAAAGGAATTAGAGATGTTCGACCAACAATATTCCAAGTATATTGACTTTCGGGGGTGAATAACATTGAATAGCCCGAAAGTTTTGAGCCTGCAGCTAAAATCCTTCTGGGTCAGGTCAAGAACTTATCAGTCCCCCATCATAATGTTGCATGTTTCCTGTGCAAATATCCAGTACATCCAAGTCGTCTCCGTGACCGCGTTGGTAACAGTGCTTTCATGGCCACGGATAGCACTATCTGGCATTCATGCATTCAAGCTAGGACGGAGTTCCAGTCCATCTTGTTCTTAAGGTGCGTGTGTGTTTTCCTTAATAACCAATTTTCAGGTCGCTGGATGGGCGTGATTCTGCAATATTTCTATCCACATTGAAATGACCCCACGAAGTCCAGAGCTTACAATGCCAGATATCTTATTGTGGGGAATAATCAGGTCACATATGTTTTATCGTCCGTACAAGACAGAGAAGAATTAAGCGAAAATGTGAAGGAAGATTTTCTAACGATAACTCCTAAGATGCATGTATCTGTACAAACATTGATCCATTGAATATATATAGTTAGTACATGTAAATACTCGGCTATAGTATGTACTAAATAAACTGAACTTACAATGACATCGATCTCTGTGATACTCAAATCCAGGAGTACGGAGAGGGTTCTCGGACACACTGTACATAAGTATAAATGTATTCATATACAGAATAATAATAATAATTATTATTATTATAAATATTAGTGTTTCTTACAAAGTTTCACTTAAGAAATTTACAAATTCGACTTACGTAAAATTGAAGTTACGTAAAGATATGCAGAAATCACTAGGTCGTCTACGGATTACTGTATATAATAAATGACAACGTACCCTAAGTTGCTCTTGTCCAACGAATCCTTTAACTTTGGCCCTTGTCTCAATATGGCTGAGGTCAGCTGCCACTCCGGGAGTGTGTACAACATCATATAGAGAGAGCTCAGTTACTAATGGAGACTGCTTCAGAAGTAAAGCTAAGGGCTGGCCTATACCTCCACTAGCTCCAAGCACTGCCACTTTTGCATTATTCTACGGAAAAGAAAACAGATTATTAATACAAGAATAGTTTCAAACTCCCCACTCAAGAGAACACCCCCCTCCCCCGCTACCAACAATTACCATTTTTAATTTTTGTTTTTAAAAGAAGTATTGATAATTATTTATATACTAGCCTGACTTCAGTTGTATTTTTTTAGATTGAATTTCTAGAAATACGAACTCATCCGTTATAAAAATTAATTTCCATGATTATTTTACTTAAGAGCTGGAAAAGGTTATGTATCAAACCACTCCAGTTGAAATTCTGTCTTCTCTCTTTTTCTCCCCTCTTCTTTATTATGTACAAATATCTGCTTATAAGAGGGCAGGACGAGAAACGTGTTTTTATCATCATTCCAAGTTTCGCCATTATCATATTAGCACTCTGATACTTTTCTCATGTAGATTTTATTTGTTCTTGGATTACATATGAATATTAAACGAATTTTTGTATGAATACAGTAAGTACCCATTAAATTCCCAATCGGTCATAACCTGCACCCCGACATTTCACAACCCCAGGATGGCTACAAAAATTACGACAGAATTCTCTGACAGCGTTCCCCCTCTTTCCCAAAAAAAATCTCCAGGACGTTTCCAGGACCAATCACCAATTTTCCAGGACTTCGACACAGTTAAGTATAACAGAATTGCAACTGTAGGTTCAAAACTCACTACACAGAAATGAAAAGTACAGTAGCTTATGCAGTGAATATTAATGCAAGTACAGTATTAATACACAATAATTAAACACACAAAGCGGAGTGTAATGTGCTGCTTCCTCTTAAGTGGCCTCCCAACTTCCCTTATAGCCACCCGATCCATTCACATCCAGCACATGTATTTTCATTCTTTCTACATGACATTTTAATTGTGTACCGAACAAATTTACAAACAACAAAAATCTATTTTTCGCACATGGCACCTTCATTGCGTGACAGTGTAACATATAATTAGAGAAAAAAGAAAGAAATTATATTACAAGTTTTTCAACTGAGTATGGAGTTGGGTGATTTTCTCATCTATAGACAATCTCTTTCTTCTTTAGCGAAGCTGCTCTACGGATAGCATTTGATTTTGTTAAAGTAAAGCAAGATTTCTGCTCTTCTTCATGTGCAAGGTGGTTTACTTCAGTCTCCAAAGCTTCACTTGTTCCCATCAATTTTCTTTTCTTTCTCTGCAGTTGCTGTACATTTCACTTATCTTTTTCTTCTTGCTCTGCATGGAAGGCATGATGCAGCATTTCTTTCGTGATGTTGACTGAAGTACGGTCTTAATGGAAATGTTATCATACACCAATCTCAAACCGATCAAAGATTTCTCCTTCATATTTTCAACAAGCAGATCTTTATATACCCTGTAGCCTCGTTCGACAGTAGCCTGTCCATGAAAGAAAACCAGAAGCTTCTTTATGATTAACAAGAAATCTTTAAATTCTTCCGAACCATCCAACAGTTTTGTGTAAAAACGATCCAGCCTCTCAGGGTCCAAATAAATATTAGAGAACTCACTACCTTCTAATGATATCCTAATTTAAATAACTCAGGAAAACTTGAAGTTTCTTTGGCATAGCAAGGAACTGAGTTTCATCTAGATATGACTGTCAGAAATAGCGTTCATATGAAATTTTGGTGAAGAGTAAGTACTTTGCGAAAATAGACTGATTATGGAGGATTGATATTAGTACAAAACACAGTTTCTGGAGGACAGTGCTAGTGAAGACAGCATCCAAGAATGGGTTGACAGAGTAGTGGATGAAAGAAGAAGAGAGAAGTTCTCCTCGCCAACCACCCTGTTGGGAAAAAGAAAGCTCACCAACCACCCACACATGCAGGATGATGACAAATTATTATTCAGCACAAAAACAGGAATAGCAAACAAAAATACCAATTGATTAAAATCTTCAATATAATTATGAAAAATTTGACATTCAGTATTGCTGTAAATTTCAAGGACAGAAATGCATTTTCAAGGACATTTCCAGGATGTTTCCAGGACAAAATCAATTCAAGGACATTTCCAGGACGAGTGGGAACCCTGCTCTGACTTTTCCCAGTTTTCTAGAACATTATTTCAATTTCTTCCTGATACATACACTGACTCCCCTATGTTGATGGTAAAACAACATGACCAAGAAAAAAAAAAAAAAACATAAGTAATATATATTTTCCTAATCATTTAGAATAACATAATATAGAAACAAAAATTACGTATTTTATTATTAAATTACAGAAGAGCTACCTAATAAAAAATCTGTATCCAGCCACATATTGAAAATTTTGTTACGTATGAAAATGTCACAATGAGACACTCAAGAAAGGGTGGATGCATGCACACAGCACTGACTGTGATATATTAACGACATATCTCTAGAGTAAAAAAGTATTATGTAATTCATTTTATTTATTCAAGCATTTTATTTCCTCATCAATAGCGCACATTTTCCATTATTTTAGTCTTCAAACCCTCAAGCTCGTTCAGAATGATTATCTTTACTTTCCTATCTTCAACTTACTTATTTTCTTCTTCCTCTCGTTGTTGATCTGTTACTTAAGCGAAACGAATACAAGCATTTCGTGCATACGAATCATGAACTTGATTATGGATAGTTTTCCAAGGTCACCGAAAGAAGCTACTGAATCGTACACAAGTCTGCATGCTACTAAAGTTTGTTAAATTATCTGCTATGCATTTCGCATTGATTGAAAATTCGTTTTTTCGCTTGAATTTCCATTTGAGAAAATTTAAGACCATTTTAAATTCATCTCTGATAGTACTGCTCTAAAATATCCAAATTATTTACCCAAACGCTCGTCAGTTCTAGAATACTGACTCAGAACTCTATCTGTCCTATTTCCATCTTACCAATTCCTTTCAATTAGTTTAGCTAAAAGAGGCTTCACGTGATTCATTCCAACATCAGACAGTGCATAAACATTAAGATGCAACACGAATGAGCACTACTCAATTTATACTTTAAATGTTACTTCTCCACAAGTTTACAAATAAATTTCCGTAGACACTTTCTGGAATTTCGGCGAAAATTCGAAATAGTCAGAGCCGTTATTGTTTGATATTTTTTTAACGGCACTAAGAGTAGCAGAACTAGAGTGATCAGACGTCTCATTCTTAAGGAAATTGTCCCTTTTCAAGGAAGTCGTCCGGTGACGTGAAAAGAAATAAAGACGGGACACGAAACGTCTCTTAAGACATCTCCTTTGCGCCTTATAGGTACACAGCATAAATTTTACATGAGTCTGAAAATATTACAAAATTTTCAGTTTCATATTTTTCGAACACATGGTTCCTTAGTAAACTTCATGCTTCTATATTCTATAACCCTCTTTGGGTCAATAATCAAAGGTTATACGTAGATTCGCTAGAGGATTGTCAAATTATGCCAGTCTACTGATTGTTCCGATTATTATTATTATTATTATTATTATTATAAATCCAATCGCCCTAAGCAAAACGAATGTCAACGTTTCTCACAGGAAGAATAATTTCATTTTACACATCAATTCGTATTTGAAGTCGAAGAACTAAAAGCTTATGGTTTTACAAGCTTTTGCATCACATTTTATCAGATAAAATCTTGTACAAAACTGGTCAGAGAGGAGTGTCAATCTGAAATTTATTAAGAAAAGAATCTACTTTTGAAGCAAGGATTTAGAAAAATGTAAGTTTAAGAACAGGTATTTTATCTTCTTCCAACATTCTTGACACGATCTGACAGCTCGAAGAGCTAAGAACTCTATTTATCTTTCTTGCTTCCTTGACTATAGAAGAAGATACGGATAAATGTCAATAGATAGCTGAGCGACACTATTATTTTCAAGCCAACAAACACAACAAAACAGGGTTTGAAAAAACCCGGATATTTTTGAAAAAACCCAACCCACCTGGGCCCATGTGGGTTTTTTCGGGTATTTTCGGGTTTTTTCGGGTTTAATTGGGTTTTTTCGAAATATTTCAATCTCTTTGGAGTAAAAATGTTAAAATATGATTTACATTTCATGAGTGTCATTGTCACAACTTGCAACAACTTTTTATTCACTGCTATTTTGAAAAAATTGCCGCCATTTTGAAATTTTATGCCGCCAAAATATATACAGCTAATTTAGTCTCTCGTGCTTCTACTTTGAAAATTTCAACTTGAAAGACCTAAAATTGCGCTTTGTAGCGTGGATATCAGCAGCGGCGCAAATTTGTCTTCAACATTGGGGGAACGGGTAAGACGGTATATATATATATATATATATATATATATATATATATATATATGGTGATCAGAAAAATGGAAACACCTGAACGAAATTGCAACTTACAAGATTAATATGGTGTCGGGCCACCTTTCGCCTTCAGAACAGCCTTGATGCGACGTGGGATGGAGGCATAGAGGTCGTGAATGGTACCAAGTGGAATTTTACACCATTCCTCGTGCAGGGCATCGGCCAGTTCTGTGAAAAAGGATGGAGGTGGAAATCGTCGCCGGAGTCGTGTTTCCAAGACGGACCACAGATGTTCAATTATGTTGAGATCTGGGGATTGGGCGGGCCAGGGGAGGTGTTGAACTTCATCCCGATGTTCCTCAAACCACGCTGCAACAACGCCAGCTGTGTGAATGGGTGCATTATCATCCTGGAAGATGGCGCCATTGTCCGGGAACAACATCCGGACCATAGGATGCAAGTGGTCTCCTAAAATTGCGACATAATCGTTGGCAGTGATTCGTCCGCTAAGTGTGACCACAGGACCCAATGTAAACCATGATATGGCGGCCCACAGCATCACCGAGCCGCCGCCATGTTTCACAGTTGGGCGGAGACACTGCAGATCATAAGCTTCTTTGGGTGTTCTCCACACATAAACACGGCCCGTGGTTAGGAATAGGATGAAGGATGACTCATCCGACCATATCGCACGTTTCCAGTCCTCAACGGTCCAAGTTGCATGGTCGCGGTACCATTTGCGGCGTGCAAAAGCGTTATGGTCCCTGATGAGCGGTTTGGCCCGTGCAACACGACCCCGTAAGTTCATGTCATGTAATTCGCGGCGGACTGTGATTGTCGAAACAGAGTGGGGGAGGTGCTGATTGAGTTCCTCCGTCACTTGCTCCGCAGCGGCACGACGGTTCTGCGTCACAATGCGCATAATACCCGGCGTGACCTGTCACTCATGATTTTCTTCCGCCCACTGTTCCGCTTCCCCGATGTGGTTTTCCCGTGTGTTGTGTAGGCCGTCATCACCTTCGACACTGTCCCACGCGACACACCTAACACAGTAGCCACTGCCGTCACACTCACTCTACATAACCGCGCACCAACAAATTGCCCTCTTTGAAAATCTGAGAGGTCTCCCATTTTACACTACCTCCGTCTGGTGCAGCCACTGGACACTGCTGTTCCACTGCGCCTGACGTAGTATGGAGACCGAGCTATCACACCACCACCAGCGGTCCGGCGCTTCACAAGGGATGATCCAAATATGATCATTCCCTGTAAACAGTTTTCAATGTTGCCAGTCTGATTTTAAAGTTGTAGAGCAATAATAATATCGTCATATTTTATGTCCCCTGTGTGGGACTCCGGGACAACATGGGTAGGGGAGCAGAGTTGTCTTCAACATTGGGAGGCGGTCAGATTTGAGGCTCATTCTGGGAGGTATCAATTTCATCTCACTTTCCTTTGTGACAGTTGGACATAAATCATCACATTTCTTCCTAAAAGACACATTTCCAATCGGATTATTGAGGGGGCAATTCAAAGATTGTAGGGGATATGTCCCCATCATCCCACCGGGATTTTCGCCAGTGAATATCAGCTACTTTAAAAAAAAAGCGCGCCATTTTGTAATTTTACGTTGGTATGCTGCCAAAATCTAAACAGAAAATTTAGAGTGTCTCTGGTGTGTATCCTGAAAATTTAAAAGACCGAAAGTTGAACATTGTGTGGTAAAGGCAGACAAACTAACAAATGTAGATCAAGTCATCCTAGAAGCCTCAGTGACGTTCGCCAAATATGAATACCAAATAGCTATATTAATTTAAAACAAAGACATAATTCATCAAAATGTCTTAAATATTTTTCAACGTAAAATAAATGGTCTTTCGATGCTTTGTGCATTCAATTACGGGAATTACCCGAGCACTTGTTGCAAGACCGTATTTTTTCGAAAATTAATTTAAAACAATTAACGAAGATAGGCCTATAATTCATATTTTATAAAGTAAATGTTTCAAAATGTCTAAAATGAAATGAAATATGCTCCAGTGTAAAATAAATAGATTTATTGTTGAAGTATTCACTTCGATGCTTTGTGGGTTCAATTGCGGGAATTTCCCGAACACTTCTTTTACGACGGGTTTTCCCTGAAAATGCAGCTTGCTTTACTGTACATCGAAACTTCCATGAATACTGAAGTTTGAATGCAGCACTTGAAATAGTAAGCGTTACGTAGTCTTCGAAGCTCCGAGCATTAAGCTTCTTAATTTTGACAAGAATTTTTACGTTATTGCTAGTGTTGATTCTACAGAATGCTTATTTGAAGGCTAGCAACAAATGACTGAACTTAACTGTTGTTGTTGGAAAACCAAATTTTACTGAATACTTTTGTTACCATCAAAGGTAAGAAATAATACTAATAGTTTTACTAATGTATTTACATATTTACTGTTAGTACCGGCACCTATGACCTTAAACCTGTCAACGTATGATGGATAACGTCCCTCGGCGGCGCCGAGTCAGGAAATACACTATTCACGGAAAGTATTTTCTAAAATATACAATCGCTTACTTTACTTCAAATAGGCTATAAGCATAATCCGCACATTAATTTGTTCTACAATTATCTCAAGCTAAGGTGAGGTTTTTTATTTATATATTTATTTATTTATTCATTCATTCATTCAGTGTATTTAGAGCTTTATAAAGGTCTAATGTTGAATATTGTTGTCTAGCTTAACATGAAAGTATATAATTCGCCCAAAGAAAGTTTAAAATCTGATAAAAATAACTTTCAATGTAATCACCTTAGTTGTACCAATAATACACTAACAAAAAAGTCAAAAACCCAGGTGGGTTTTAAGATGGGTTTTTTCAGGTGGGTCCAACCCGAAAAAAACCGGTGGGTTTTTTCGGGCTGGGCCCACTTGGGCAAACCCTGCAACAAAACTTCACTGAAAAATTTTCTAAGTGTGCACGGCGTGCTGAAACATTACTAAATAAGTTATACAAAAATAATAGAAATTCGAGGATTCTCCAGTTCGTTATCACAAATGCAACCTTAAATACTCCACGCATAGTATGTAAAACAAAGCTTCCTAAATCAAGTATTACAGGATCATCTGGAAAAATTTTGATTGAAGATATGCAGAAATTTATTCTATATTGGGGTCATCTATTGAAATTTGAATGATCTTTTTTTAACTTCAAGGGTCAAAGTGCCTCTTTGAAAACGATTACAAACTGCGAAATACACTAGGAACGTTGATATCAAATAACGTGTGCACACTTTCACGGTACTCCAGAATCGCACGTTCATGTCCATCTGCTTCTTTTGAGACATTTTATTAAGAGATTGAACAAAACCCACATAATCACACCTCTCTGAATAGTTCACTTCTAAAATATGGTTGGTGGATAACCCATTAACTAAAGGGTATGCTATTTTGTCACGTTGAAGCTGTATTTTCCCGGCAATCTCAGACAGAGAACATGAGTTTGAATACTTTGACATTTTCAATAGCAGTGTGCATTAATCTACGTGTCATTGCACTTGTAATTCTGCTTAATTGCAATGCAATCTTTTACTAAGAATCTGTGAATTTCTTTCGTCCCCGAACGCGTACCCACTTGCATCATAGGTTCCATATTTGAGCACGCAATATCTGAACGAAATTATCATACATAAGAGAATCAAATCTATCTTTTTTTTTTTTTTTTTTTTCTTACATAAAGTACTAAAGACATAGCCACTTAATCCGCACTTCGATTTTCCTCTTTTCATTATTGGAATTATGCATGGGTTGAAAATGAATTTGCTTTTGCATCGTTGATCCAACTGCATTTTGTGGATAATTCACATCATATTTTATTATGTAAAGGCCCTAAATACTTTTATTTATTTATTTTTACAGTATTTAATAGTTCCTTTGCTTGACCCTGTGACTGGATATCTGTACCAGAGAGAATTGTTTGTTTGATTTGCAGATGTATCACGAATAGCACATCTATACAGTCTTAAACTATTGTTCCGTAACATTTTTATACTGTTATTTAGGAAACACTACTCAGAATTCACATTTAGTATAATCTATTGAAAATTAATGTGAATATTCAAGCTGGCGAAAAGTAATATGCTTTGCCCCTGATTTTCTTCTTAATAATAATAAAAAAAAAAAAAAAAGTTTGATGTACTAAAAGTCATAGAAGAGGATCCTTAAGATTAGGATATGTAATATCCTGATAAAAAAAAAAATAGTGAAAATATTAACTAAGCATTATTCGTCCTTACAGTAGAATTTAGAAAATATTTGGGACGACTGTCGTAATCCAGTAATATTTGTGCTATGATTGCTAACACCACGGAAATGTACAAGTAAACTGATTTGATCCGTGTCTCTAATTGAAGTTGCTCGTTAAATCACCAAGCTCATTTCGACTCGCCAAATGTGTAAAACCTGATAACTTAGTCTATAACATATAATTTGGAAAGGGGGAACAAATTTCATAATGTTTTCTAGCTTTTGTTATGTATGCCAAACTGCTAACCTGTTTCCTACATGTAATCAATTCAGATGATGATCTTGTATGAAGCTATTATGAAGATATTTGATGAAATTTTTCAACGAATTACGAGTATATACATAAGAATAATTGAGTTTACTATGTTTTAGGAGTAAAAGAAGTAAAATGATTGAATGTTCTTCAACATATGAACCTTCTTCGACGTCTGACAAACTTTCGCACTTTTACGGTCATCGTAATTTAAGCTGTGCGTACTGAAGGAATGCACTGTAGCTCCCTTCTTTTCAGTAAAGATCTCGACTTAATTCTAGTTACCTTTCTTTGGCATGTGTATATCTGAGATTACAATTTCTAATAAATCTAAAGTTATTGGAGTGATTTCATAAGATTATAAATGTGAAACCACAGAAGGAAAGTAATAAATGTTGGCGACTGGAATGGACCCGTTTGGTTACCATTAAAGTGTATAATTGTCTCTTCTTTTTTTTTTATGCGTCTTTATTGTTTTTCTTCGTCAATAACAAAAGTTTATTAGTTATTGTTAATATTGAATTTATGCAGTTATTCAGTTAACATCGTTAATTTAATATATTGCGCCACTGATGCACTGGCGCTAATGGCTGAGAAATTAAAGACAATTTGTTCTCTTTCTTCTGATAGTATTGTTTTACTGTTAGACATTAACGATCCAAAAGTCCCGACATTGTATAATTTTCATATTAATTACTCTTTCGACCAATTGTTCGAATTCAATTCTGCTTACTGAAGCATCTTACGGTATTTATAATATATTCTATATAGCTAATTGTGCTTATATTCCTTGTACAAAAGGAGAGAACATGAATATATCGTACTAGTTTTAATAATTCAGAATCCTTGCGGATTTCATAACTGAATTATCTTCTCTCTGTTTATGAACAATACCATTCACATCAAGAAGAATAAAATATCTTGCTAAGTACGTCATAAATAATAAATCAGATGCCTGTAATTACGATAGCGCACTCGTTTAATACATTATTATGTTTGTCATGTCAAATAATTAATCTGCATTCTATAACTAAATGATCGTCCTTCTGCTATTACGCGACGAAGTCAGTATAAAAATAGTATAAATATGACATATATATATATATGCTGAACACAAAGTAGCTTTCTCCTATTTGTGAAGAAATATTTGTTTTGCGGAAAGCAACTTTGTGCCTACCCTGTATATATGATGAAACTCTACGATTTAAAGGATTAATTAAATATGTATTAGAATATGACGACGTATCCTGAATAAATGTTAATTATGAGCAACGGTGAATGAGTCATATCTAGAACAACAATGCTATTACGTAACTTAGAAGTTAATGTGCATAAATTTGGAGAGATAATTGAATGTTAAACTACTACAATCGTACTGCCATAATTGTCTTAACTTATTGGTAAGGTGACAACTGTTTGTGTGCTTCAGTATATACAGTAATAAAGTAAAAGCACATAGTTGTATTTGATTTCATTGTCACCTTATGGAACGCACTGCGTACGTATTCTTGATGTGTTTTACTAAAATTCTGTTTCCTTGCCTTGACGATTGTGCTGCGTTGGCAATGTACCAACAGTAGCAAATCCGATGCATTACAAATGACCGAGCAGATTTTCATGCATCTCTAGCTGATTCTTTACATAACTTAAGACTTCCTAATATAGGTGGAAAGTTAGCGAGGTTAACGAAGGACGGTTTTGCTCTATTACCTTCTTCCCCTTAATATCGCTATTAAATGTTGAATAAGGTTGATTTTACATGCTGGGATATGTTGTCCTTACGAGCTCAGCTAAACGTGACATAATAAACATCTCTTATTATGAGTTTATCTACGCCGTATCAGGACAGCGAAAAAAAAAAAAAAAAAATTCTCACAAGTGGCGAAGAGATGCAGAACATAAGTTCATTATAAATCATTAGTGGAAAACACCGACAAGTTCCTAAGTTAGAAGTTGCCAAATAAGAAACAAGTACTCAACAAATCTTAAATAGTCCACGATTTACATTTTTTAAAGTCTTTAAAATCTCATTCTTCAAAAAATCAAAATTCGATCGACTTGGCACAATCCCTGATTTCTCAAATTCCCTGACAGTTCTAAGTCTTCTGGGTTTGTCGTCACCCTGCAACTCTGCCTACTAAGAAAAAACAACTGTTCATTTAAATTTATTATTATACTAAAAAGATTTGTTACTTAACTCACTAATATAGATAAATGTAATAAATTGCTTTAAAATGTGTAGAGTTTTTGTGAGCCATAATTCTATCGATATAGCTATTTTACATGTATGCTATACCTCCGCGTGCGAAGGTTGATGGTGGAAAATTACACTAAAATTCATGTTTATTGAATCACTGAATCACGTGCGAGATCGTGGTGGGTTGAAAACTTTTGATCTATCAGGTTATCTGGAATGAGCCATCAGTAATTGTGATGTTTTTCAGGTAGCTACACTCATAACTTGAAAAGGAAATGTTGGATTATGGGATGGATAAGGCTCGTGATTATTTTCAGCTGCAGAATCTATTAATATACCAATCGATTTGGACAAGAAACAGCAACAATATTAGCCCCCAAAGAATTCCTGCACTTGCTACAAATGAATGATGATAAAATTAGTAAATCTGTGGCTCAAACTAATCACTAGATGTTTTTATGTGACATGTTCCAGAATTATAGCCCATTTCTATCGTACAGACAAATTATCGGCATACTAAGGCTCCGGAAAATCGAAACTGCAAACCCACGCTATGGCCTTTATATATAAATATAATTGGAGAGGGTATAGTTGAGGTATTACCTACCAAAGATACTTAAAAATTTGCACCTTCGAAATTTTGACCAACTTTGCAGTGCATATCTTTGGAACTAGATGGATAATGGCAACTGAATTTAAGCCACACATTAATATCATAGATAGAAATCTTGCCTCCACTTTGAACTGAATTGGTGTATTCACAACGTAGTTATGGTGTGTTCAATGTGTGCTCCCTGAGTTGCACAAAGACTTTTGCCAAGTTTGAACAGTTTTATCTATACTGAGGTGTGCTTAAACAGCTGATTAGTAACATACTTTGAATCAGTATTAAAAGCTATCCAAGTGCGCAAAAGACCAGGTCTTCATGTTTACTACAACGTTCAAAAATGCTGGGCACCCTTTGTTCGCGGAGGGAAGGTGCGTGGCTTCTCTCTTAGAAAGGCTTCCCAATGCAACTAAAGGAGGTATTCAACTGAACTTTGGCACATAACCATCACAGAGAATACAGAACCTTCCCATAAAATTTCAGCTGGGACTATCCATGGATTTGGTCCCTTTGACATGGAATATAACTATCCATGCTTCCCTGTAAAGAACCATTCCCCAAAGGTGTACTGTATGCACGCTTCAGTTGGTACCCTCATGCAAACACGGTAAATTCTACTCCATTAGTTTTAATATACAGAATTGGTCCAAACTTCCCTAACCCTATTCTACTCTACGTGCCATCCCACTTTATGGGGTCATACTTCCATATTAATGAAATATGAAGTTCTCTTAGCAAGAAATGTACTCTTATAGACCTGGAAAGTGCTTTTTAACGGAAAAGCTGCATTAATATGTGCAGGTTGACTTAGGACGGCTGAATATAAATACACCGTGTGAACATATAGCATAAAAAGTAGTGTATGAAATACGAACCAACTTAAAAACAAACCTAACTTGCTAGATAGCCACTAGAAAACACAAATGCTATCCAACCGACTCGGGGAAGAAGCACAGCAGGGAAACTCGCACGGCAGCGCATTCGGAGGGACAGGTGTATTAGCGATGGTGGGTATACGTATATACGAGGATAGCCCAAAAACACTTCATATGGCGTAAAAACACATGAGTTGCCACACTTCCATGATCACTTTGTACACTGCATTCGGGTTAACTGCTGTATCGCCGGACCAATTTAAGGAAATTCAACGGGACAATCGGAGAATTGATTTAAGTTTGTAAGGAAGAATGAGCAAGTCAAGTAAGGGGAGTAGTAAAGGTTAAGAAAGTGGTTGTATTTGTTAGTTTTTTTTTTTTTATATTGTAAGCAGGACTCTATGTAATGGTGGATGGACTATTTCGCGGAGAAGCACTTGTTATGATATAGTGGCGCGAAAAGACTATGTCGAAATGGCTCGTGTATGTCAAAACTGTGCCATAGGTTGTAAAATGTACAGAAAAATTTGGGCAAGTCTTTAATTTGCCCCTTTCATGTTGTGAACAGAACCCAAAACCCTGCGGGGCTTCTAACCCGTTCCTACTACTACTACTTATACTATGGATCCGTATAGTAAAACTGCACGCCTAATGTACAGTCACGAAAGCAAGTATTCTTCAGTTGACACGATTTCGTGTCCTAATAACTCAACAACAAATTAACCTATTAGAGTACGGACATTGACAAGTTATCAAGTTATAACCATTCTAAGGATAGCAGCAAAAAGATCCAAATTAATTAATTTATTCCCGAGTTATTGGCAAAAGAAAATTTGGATATAGTATACATGAAGCTGCATCAGTTCCCGAAGGATCAGGACGCTCATACTTTTAGGGATTATTCATTAAGTATGTACGAACTTACAAATGGAGTAACAAAGCGACTTTTATTTACTTATCGACTGATATGAAAATAAAAAAGAACGTACCTGTACTTTATAACTGCATGTGTAGTGCCCTTGTACTTATATGCGTGTGTGCCCTTGTAGTATCTATGACTGTGTGTGGGAAGGGGGGGGGGATTTAACGCATATCGCATGTCTTGTGCACATGGATACTTCTTACTATTGCACTACGTTGAAAATTTATGGTATTTCATATAGAAGTGATGATAGAACACAGAAGAATCGCAGATCAGGGGGTCCTCATGTATACTATTACCGAAAATTTGTCAACTGTCAAATACTTTCTTTCCCGTGTGTACGTAATCTAACGTAACTTAAGGTAATCCAACCAACTATAACCGAATGCAGTACATTTTGGTACTTTTTATTCGATTTTGAAATTGGTCCAGCGATACAACAGTAATCCCCTGCCTTCATATAGTACTTCACTTATAATGCCTTCTTATGGCACATTACGTTGTAAAGAAAATACTTCGCATTTCGTATTTCTGCCTTATTACACATGAGATACAATACCGATATGCGGACTACTTACACAATCCTATTACGAAATCAAGTAATATATCTCTTTCTTAGAGTTCACAAACTTATACCCTCATAAACTGGGATAGCACCTTATTTTACTGTACCCTACTTTACTATACCCTCTTAAAGGGGTCCTCCTTATTGATGCACAGCTAGAGCGTATATTGTAAAGTTTATCTCCTCTCCCACCTTTTCCAAGTTTGTTTCCGAAGATCCTGTATGTAGCTATTACGTCAGTTATTATAAAGAGCAAGTGAGCAGGAATATGAAGAAATGAAATCTAAGTTTAACGTCCTACGCGTATGCCGGATAGGCTAAAGGAGACGGTGATAATGAGATAAGTGAAATGATGGAATAAAGTGGGAGGAAACGGGAGAAACCCGAGAAAACACACGAGCACGGTGTTTGTCCACACGGAGCGAGCTAGGATCGAACCAGGGACCCCAAGCACCGGAGGTGAACGCTCTACCACTGAGCCACCGCGCCCCCCAGGAATATGAAGAGCCGCCATCAATAATGAAAATGTTACTGGCCTAGTTGAACTGTAGGTAGTACAGTAATTAAACGCAGTAATTATATGCCGCAGAGTAGATTCAGGAATATTGAACTTAACAGAAACTAAACTACCCTATCCTATGCCTTAAAATGTTAGACCACTCTGCAGCACAAGGGCCAAACGCACTAACATAGTAAGCGGCAAAACAAGAGTACGAGCAATAGTTGTGTTTTTTCTCCTTTAAATACCTATGACAACATTCCTGTGTGAATTAGTAATACCCAGCAAAGCAAGTTAGTTTTTGATCTGAATTCCCATACACAATTTTTAAAAAGGGAAAGGCACAAAGGTACGTCTTTTTCCACTGTGTAATTCTTAGCAGTCAACGTATCTAAAACGGCACAAAGGTACGTCTTTTTCCACTGTGTAATTCTTTGCAGTCAACGTATCTAAAAAGTCCATAGGTAAACAATCTCAATATTTCACTTGCACTGTGCTCTCACAGTAGGCTTCGAGTATAATTTTTGGTGCAGTTTTACTATACGGATTCACAGACTGTAAAATGTACGGGAAAATTTGGGGGGTCCTTGATTTGCCCATTTTTTGTCGAGAACAGAACCCTGCAGGTCTTCGAACACGTTCCTACCACTAGTGATTCTCCTACTCCTGCTACTACTTACACTATGGATCCGTATAGTAGAACTGCACATAATTTTTAATATATACATCCAATGCAAGATATCTTAAATAAAAAAAACTTACCCATCAAATAAAATCTCTACTGAAAATGGCTCATAAAAAATACAGCATATGATAATACTTCTCTAAGTCTGCTCCAATTTTAAAGCAAAAATATCTGATACTACAGGGGTTGAAAGCATTTTATGTACCTGAGATGTTGTAGATATATTCCTCAGTCCAGTACTAAATGCAGATACGGTCTGCGTCCTAAACACACGAGAAAACATCCTAATTTTTGCAACGCTTTTCAGCTCACGTCCTCCAAACAACCGATTCGTTCGAAGAGGGAAGGGCGAAGGAGGACGATGAAGATGTCTGTAATCTGTAAATGGAAGAATCTCTTTTCACATACATTATGCGAATGTTTCATGAAAATTGATACAAGACAAACTATAATTCAATATTTTTCTTTATACTTTTAATAATACTTTTTAACTTATATTTTGTAAATCTTTATATCACAGGCGTTATTTGGGAAGAAAAAGTTGCAATTGCCTCCCAGTGTTTGAGAAAGAACATGTTTATAATAAAATTGAAAGTAATATACTACTAATAAAACAAAATCTTCAAAATTCTTGTGAGTGGAAAATCCACGCCACCTCAGAAATATCTGACTCAGTTATTTAGCGTATACTTTTGTTGGTAATTGTTTAGAGCCAGAGCCAAAATTGGTGAAAAACAGGATAATTTACAGAAATGAGTTGATAGTGGTGAAAAAACATCGTACACAATTTTTGGAGGTCCTGTACAAACGATAGAGGTAAGTGCAGTGGCGCATCCAGGACGGACTTCTGGGGGGGCGGCAAGAGCGCAGATATCTCTGTAAATTTTCGGGGGCCCATTCAGGTACAGAAAGCATATATGAGGATTTTTAAGAGAAATTGCATTCAAATTATGTCAAATATAGTATATTCATAAATACAATGCAGGGGCCCATATTTATTTTGGGAGCGGGCCCCCGCCCCCTGGCATCGGCGCCCTTGGGGGCGATGGGTTGTAATACTGCTACCTAGAGCTACGCTTAAGAGCTCGAAAATTAGTAATATGGCGGCGCCTGTTGTAGCTGGGGCAAGAGAATGTCCTGAAAACTGTAAAAGTTCGGCTGAAGTCGGTAAATTTAGTAATAGTAATTTACCTGATTGTGAGTTGAAGTGCAGTGTTTTAGGTACAAATATGAAACTGTCTGATATTAGCAACAAAGATAACGATATTCAACAGACAAAATGTAGGTACTGTATAGAAGCAATTTGTAACCGGAAAACAAATGACAATCAACCGTGTTCGGGTGAGTCATCTGAAAATAAACTAATAAGTGAGCTAATTGAAGAAATACATTCTCTACGTAAAATTATATCATTACTAACAAACGAAAAATGCGAATGTGCATCGAAGCAATATTATCGAGAAAAATGTGGAGATGTATTCAGGAGTACAAGGGAGTGCAGTCCGCTATGGAGTGAGGTGGTAGCAGACTCAAGAAAGCAAAGTAGTTACAAAACAAATGTCCAGCAATCTACAAATGCCCGTCAGTTAAAAATGCAAGTACCCGGCAAAGACAAAACAAGTGACAGCAAACAACAAACATATATGAAGCACCAAAAAGAATCAGAGAATGTCCCCCCGCTTATACACAAGGATATTAACTTTCACAAAAAATGCATCAATAAATCCAGACTACATAGTGGTGTACGAGAAATACCAACGCAAAACAGATTTGCAGTCCTAGAAGACGAACCAGAAGGAAATAATTATGTAATCACATCATCTCGGAGTGCTTTTCAAGTGGGTAGCAACAAATCAAATCGTTCTTCGACCAACGTCAAAAGCAGTGCAAGTGTAAATTCATGCATTAGCCCTACTGGTTTAAGACCAAAGAGGACAAATCCGTGGGAAAATACTAATTTACCGGTACAATGTAAAATTGTGAATCAAGTCCACACGAATACTACAAACACTAAAAAACAAGAAGTACAAGGGAAAATTATTATTATTAGTGACAGTCATGGTCGCGATATTGCCACTGGGCTAAACTATAAAATAAGTGACATGGGTGTTTCTGGGTCGGTAAAACCAGGTGCTAAGATAAAAGACGTTGTGTTTCCTTACATCCACAATCAAAATTATAATGAACATGACACAGTTGTAATAATAGGAGGTGCAAATGACGTTGCTTGTAATGAAGCTGAAAATGCACTAAACATACTAGGTATGGCTCTACAGAAACTTTCAGGCACAAATGTAGTGGTAGTAAACTTGCCGTATCGCCATGATTTAAATGACTCATCGTGTGTAAACAATGAAATAAAAGAAACAAATAAAAAAATTGATGTGTTGTGTAAAAGTTTCAAAAATGTCCAGCTTCTTGATATAAGTTGTGTGCCCCGAAACTATCATACTAATCACGGCCTCCATTTAAATCGTCTAGGGAAATTGTTTTTACGCAACGCGCTGTACAATATCATTATGTCAAATAAGTTTAAACCTCAGTGCAGAGCTGATAGTACGTTAATACCTATCAATTGTGGAAGTACATCAGCAATGGTGATAGTCGGAAATGGAAACGATTGTGAAGGTGATCAAATTTGGTCTGAACAAAGGAGACACAGTTCGACTTACTGCGGAGCAAATCGGGATGAGGGTGAAGTGTTAAAATTGACAGGAAACTCACACGTAAGCCATGACAAGGAGCCAGGAGTACTTTTGGCTACTGAAAGTGAAGAAATTGATCGTATATCGTTAATACAAGGCCCACATAATACAAATCACGGTACGAAAGAACCTGGACCGGATGTTAACAGATCGCAGCAAGTATCCACAAATGGTATAGAACAAAACGATCCACCTAGTACAACTCAGCGAAAATCAAATAGAACAAGAAAGGTTCCTACAAAGTATGATGATAATAGTTTTTTAATGCAAGTCCCAATAAAAATTCCAACCACTTAGCCAATAGAGGTAGCAGTGACTGCGATGTAATAAATGTATATTACCAGAACGTGCAAGGTTTAGCTAGTAAACTTGATTTTTTTGATGTATTAGTTGAAGAGGATCTTAAAGGTATGCATGTCATGTGCTTTAGTGAACATTGGTTATCTGCTAATCAGATGAATATGGTACACTTAAATAACTATCAATTAGCTACAAACTATTCACGCGCTAGTAGGCAACATGGTGGGGTATGTATATTTGTAGGTGACCATTTACGTTTTAAGGAAATAGATGTAAGTCAATTTATTGTTGAATTGCATTTTGAAATAGTTGCTATTTCAATTGAAAACATGTGTATAATTTGCATCTATAGGTCATCAGCAGGAAATATTAATGTATTCTTTAGGAATCTTGAAACTGCTCTTGAGTCTCTGTGTAAGAAATATAGTACGGTAATAATTTGTGGTGATACTAACATTGACTGGCTGGTTCAATCAAGAGAAAAAACAAAATGTCAAAATATATTAGATATGTTTGGGTTGCAGCCCCTCATCAGAGAACCAACTAGAGGGAAATCTGCGTTAGATCAAATAATAATAAGTAAACAATACACAGAGTCAGTTACCTCTTTGAATATCTTTAAGCCAGGCTTTTCTGACCATGATGCAATAATAGGGCAAATACACACATCTCAAATATTCGTGCCTACTCAATCAAAAGTTATAACAAAAAGATGTTTCTCAAAAACTAATATTAATTACTTTCTACACTTGCTAGCACAAGAAACCTGGCACAAAATATATGAAATTGGTGATACGGATGGTAAATTTAACTGTTTTCTAGATACATTTCTCTTTCACTTCAATATTGCGTTTCCCAGAAAGAACTACAGTAAGGTTGGGATGGGGAAACCATGGGTCACTATAGGAATTAAGACTTCTAAACTCAAACTATTTGAGTTATCAAATAAACTAAAAACGTGTAAAGATGTAACACCTGAATTTATTGAGTATGTAAAATACTATAGAAAGACATACAAAAGAGTCATAAAAACGGCAAAACTTTTACACAGTACAAATTACATCTTAGCAGCGAGAAATAAAAGTAAAGCTATGTGGAAGTTAATCAATGGTAAGATGAATAAGGTAAAAACAACAGGAATTGATGCAATAAAAATAAACTCTCAAGTAGTATGTAACCCAGATAAGATTGCAAATCATTTTAATAGATATTTCTTAACTTTAGAAACATTTAACCCAATCAAAATAGCTAATCAAGAAAATAACTGGAAGCTACAGAGCGGAATACCTAAGTCGCTTTTCCTGAAACCAGCCACACCAGAGGAAATCTTACAAATAATAAAAAACTTAAAAAGTTCCAGCTCTCCAGGTTGGGATGAAGTGCCATCCACGATTGTAAAGGAAAGTTCTCTTCTTATTGCACATCAACTCTGTCATATAATAAATCATTCATTTTTGACAGGAATTTTTCCTACTCGACTTAAGTTAGCTAGAGTTACACCTGTGTATAAAAAGGGAAGTAAATTGGAGTTAAATAATTATCGTCCTATTTCAGTTTTATCGTGCTTTTCTAAAATATTTGAGTTAGCAATGAGAGCGCGACTAAATAACTTTTTTCTTTTAAATAATATAATATCCACAAGTCAACACGGGTTTCAAAGCCAGAAGTCAACCAACACTGCAATCTTTAATTTCATCTCTGATGTAGCACTGGATATAAATAAAGGAAAGCATGTAATTGGTATTTTTGTTGATTTATCTAAGGCGTTCGATTCTATAGACCATGGTATTTTGCTAGAAAAACTGTATTCTTATGGCATCAGAGGTGTGGCAAACAATTGGATAAAGTCGTATTTATCTGAACGTAGTCAAACTGTTGGCATCTGTAAAGAGGTAAATGGCAGAAGAAAAATGTTTAAATCATCTATAATGAAAGTAACAAAAGGAGTACCACAAGGATCAATATTGGGTCCTCTTTTGTTTGTTGTATATATTAATGATTTGGTTAACAGTCTAGGCTGTGTGAAGTCAACATTGTATGCTGATGACATAAATGTTCTTGTCAGTGGAGACTCAGTAAATGAAGCAGAAAGGCTCACTACAAAGACGCTAACAAAAATTATTAGTTGGTTAAACATAAATAAATTAACTATGAATTTAGGAAAAACTAACATTGTCAAATTTCGATTCCCGGGCCAAAGAAATGAACTTGCACAAATTACTGTAGACACTGTAGAATTATGTCAAACAACATCTATTAAATTTCTAGGAGTATATGTTAATGAAGATTTAACATGGAATACTCATGTTGAATACATTAATACTAAACTTAGTTCACTCTGCTTTGCATTCCGTAGGTTGCAAGGTAGTTTGTGCAAGGAAGCTGTCATGTCCTTATATTATAGCAAAGTTTTTTCAATAATAAACTATGGTGTTATATTTTGGGGGAATTCGAGAATAAGTGCTAGTACATTCCGGATACAGAAAAAAATTATTAGAATAATGTTTAGTATGCCTGAACGATCCTCATGTAAAAATATTTTTAAAAGATATAAATTATTGACATTACCTAGTTTATATATATATCGCACAATTATGTATGTAATCGAACACAAGGATTTATTTACATTAGCTAATACGATTCACTCATACAATACTAGGCAGAATTGTAATATGTATATTATCCAACAGAACTACGCAAATTTTAGCAAAACTGTATATATGAATTGTATAAAATTATATAACAAATTACCAACAAAGTATAAGGACATTAACGAAAAACGGATATTCAGAAATACTCTGTTAGAATTATTGTTAGAAAAAAGCTATTACTCTGTGGAAACTTATCTTACTGATAATATATAGAGAATGTAAACCATATCTGACAACTGTAATGCTTAATTGAGGATTGTCCTCATTTGTAAGCTATGAACAGGCAAATAAATATGAATATGAATATGAACCTCTGGAATGGGTTTTATTTAGGGTTATGTTTACCAGAAGGGGTCCAGAAGCACGTAAAAAAAGACAAAGTTTACAGGAGAATTATCTCCACAGAATACTGATTTAATTCCTCATTCTGAAACAGTTTCGGTTAATCGGACGCAAAATTTGTATTTAAATTTGCTATCATCAGCAAATCAGTTACAAAAGTTTGTACCAGATTGCACACTTAAGGACACTTCAACTACTGTTCTCAAAAATCAATACAAAGCCATTCGAACTGTGTTGTTTCAACAACTAGTGAGTACCAATCTTCTTAATGATAGTGACCTGGAACCTGCGCTTAGCACAATTTCACACATCCTAGGATGGCAGGAACAAGTGTAATTACCATGTTACAGTGGAACATTCATCAAGCACAGGGCAAGCAAATGGCTTTACAACGACTGTGTGATATTTATCAACCAACCATACTCCTACTCCAAGAGGTTTGGTCGTTTCATCATTTTCGACTACGCATCCCAGGTTATCGCCTAATACAGGAAGACCGACTGGATCAATACGGCGGTATCGCTCTGGTGATTCGACGTGGATTTCCATATACTCTCCTCACTGGGATACCACCTCCATCGTCTCCCCATACGGAACTACAAGGTATACGTCTAGGAGATATAAATTTCATCAATGTTTATTCACCTCCGGAATACCCTATTCCTACCGTTTACTGGAACCGTTTGTTTCACCAATTCCCACTCTCCACTGTCATCGGAGATCCTAACACGAAGAGCCCTCTGTGGGGCAATGCAGTTACCAACACGGCTGGTACAGACCTGCTTACGGCTCTCCGCCAATGTACTTATCTATTAGCAAATGACGGTACTCCTACTAGGCTCCCATCTCTTCAGGCCAGACCCAGTGCTCCTGACATCACCATTCTTAGTCCAGAGTTGTATATCCAGCATACCTGGCGAGTTCATCGCTATACTTACGGAAGTGACCACTTCCCCATTCTTTTGACTCTTCACTCATCACGGGTCACCCGTCCCATATACGATTCAGACCGGATGCTCCCTCATTCTATTCCTAAAGTCCCTCTCCCATCCCAACCTAGTATCTTTCATCAGCATTTCCAGGATCTCTTCCGTGAGTGTACTACAGTGGATGAACGTTCAGTGACTCATCTTCAGGACCCATTGTACTCGCTGCTCGCAAAGCTGCCACACCTACGCATCCGCCTACTTCTACAGCTCGCACTCGTCGCTCACCTCTCAGCAATCCACCATGGTGGGACATAGAATGTCAGCGAAGTTGTAACTATCGCCGGAGTTGTCAACTGGAGTACCTGCGAAGTCGATCCCGAGAAAGTTACCTTAGATATCAGGAAGCTCATGCCAACTTTCGAAGAGCACAAGCTTTCAAGAAAAAGGCTCACTGGATACAGATTTGCCGTACTCTAACTCTAACTCTCTCCACCACACCTCGACGTTTATGGAACTATATCCGATCCAGAATGAAAGGGTACATTCAGAGGCCTCCACCAACGGTACTTAATGAAGACTGGCTTACTTCGTTTCATGCGATGGTCACTCCGGCCACTTCATTACCGGCTCGGCAAACCCTGCAGCACTGCCTGGCCCCTTCTGAAAAGGATCCTGCTTTACTTCCGATTACAGCTACAGAGCTTCAACTAGTGCTTCAGAGTTCTCCTTCTACCTCACCTGGTGTTGATGGTATCAAGTTTCACCACCTCCAACTGCTTCCTGCCAACGGTTTCAACTATCTGCTGCAACTGTACAACAGTGTACTTCAAACTTCACACGTACCGCAGTCCTGGAAATACCACCTTGTTGTGCCAGTTCCGAAACCTAATGTGCCCTCTGGGGACCCTAGCAGCTACCGACCGATTACATTGTTGCCGTGCATCTCTAAAATTTTGAGAAGATTCTCCTACAACGTCTTATGTGGTGAGCAGAATATTACGATATATTTCCCCCAACCCTTGATGGGTTCCGCCGATCTCCAAGCACACACGACGCTCCAGATTTTTCACTTAAGATTCCAGCTGGATACCTCCGCTTCATCCATAATTGGCTCATACACCGTCAAGTGTCAGTGCGTGTTGGTCACCGCTATAGACCCGAGGATAGTATCTCAGGGACTGCCACAGGGTTCTCCTCTTTGCCCGCTTCTATTTAATCTATTCACCATCTCGCTTCATAGGCAGCTTCGAGCGTTGGTCAGAGTAAATCAGTTCGCCGATGATTTCTTGTTATATGTTCGCACCTCCACAGTGATCCATGGTGCCAATCAACTTCGTCAAGCCATAGACGACCTACAACACTGGTGCAGAGATCATGCATGGCCTTAGTGTAAACTGGCGTAAGAACCAGTACATTATCTTCACCCGGAAAAGGTGCACAATCGCTCCGCTACTAATACTTCAAGATGCCCAACTCTCGCCTGTTCCTCATCTCCATTACCTCGGAGTGACATTGGATTCTCGACTCCTTCGGAAAGCACATCTCGAGACACTTAACACCAAAGTGCAGCCCGTTCTTAACCTTATCAGTGGACTCAGTGCCAAGAGATGGGGATTGGATATTAGATCAGAGTTATGTATATTTCGTCAGTGTTTGGAACCAAGGCTTTTATATGGCTGTCCAGCTCTTTCTCCACTACCTCGGAGTCTCAGTGAACTGTGTATTCGATTACAAGTGCAAGGACTCCGTTCAATACTTCGGCAACCTCGAAACTCACCCAACAGGGCACTCCTGGAAAAAGCAGGTATCATTCCATACAATATCCAAGCTTTTCATGTAGCTAAACTTTCCATCTTGAACCGTATGGCAATTACAACGTCACCCATCATTCCCAAAACACAACTCCTATATGTTACTAACCGAAGTAAAACCCTACCCTATCATCGACAGCTGCCTTGGACCTATTTTGCGTATGTTCGTGTAAAACATTGGCTGAATTTTATCTACCGCACGCCTAAACTCCCATCCTACCAATCCTCATACACCACGCACATCACTCCTACGCAAGTAGAATTTCCATCTCTTTCGCCCCACTGGTTGAATGATGCTCCCCGCTCTCTAACATCGCATTTATGGGAAGACTATATTAACCAACACCATGCAGACGCTTTACTAATTTATACGGATGCTTCTAAACAGATCAAGGCTGGACAATCGAAGGTGGGTATTGGCGTATTCATACCGCATTACAATTGGCGCTTCCATCAGGCATTACAATTGGCGCTTTCATCAGGCATTGCCTGGCCACACATCAATCAACATGGCCGAAGCGTTTGCTATTCGAGCCGCATTGCAACGTGTGTTATGTCTCCAACCGCCTGTTAGCTGTATTTGTAGTGACAGTCAGAGTGTTCTTCGTCGTCTTCTTCCCACAGCCCAACCAGCTCATTCCAACTGGATTCTGGTCAATATTCTCCAACAGGTATGTCAAATACAAAGAAAGGACTACAGGTAACTTTAATACATGTACCAGCTCATAAAATGATACCAGGTAATGAAGAGGCCGACCAATTAAGTAAACAAGGAGCGTTATTAGTGCCTGTAACGGTGAAGTTACCGGCTACACCATTTATCCCAACATTTGGAGAACAACAGCAGACCGAATGGCGGAACTATCAACATCAGGCTCGAGGTGGACCAGGTTAATACTACTGGCGAATAGAACCTAATCCTACCACGCGTTCTTTTATCTATCACCCTAAATGGACTCATGCTCATCATGTGTTGTTCACCCGACTTCGACTCAACACCGCACAGACTCCAGTGCAAAAATATCGTCAGGGACTGCGTGATAATCCACTCTGCTACTGCCAGGAAGATCTAGGTACCTTGAATCATCTAATCTATGCCTGTACATACACCCAGCACTACCGACCAGTGTTTCTTTCTTCCTTGCACTCTTTACTTGGTTATGGTCCCATGCCGGTGTGCACCATTCTATCCATCAACAATTCCACAGTGATTTATCATCTCCTTCAGCTTATTCTGCTTAATCAGCTTGATCTGTAATCACTGAGAGCAGCCCCCATTATCTTTACCTACGCTACATGACTTCCTAAACTAAGCTAACTTTCTACGTCATTTACCCTTGCACTTACCTTTCTTACTACACCCCATGTTCAAGGCGTCGCTGCTGGAACATAGAAGGGGGAGCGTCTCCTCCCCCAGAAGTGGAAGTAGAAACTGTGTGAAAAGAGCTTCTTTCCTTGAGTCAAGTCTTGAAATTTAGGCAGCCAAGTGTAACTCATAAAAATAGTAAAAAGGTCCTTTCCAAAACATAACTAGTTGAAGTGTATTTGAAAATTATATAATGACAGAGAAGAAAGAAGTCGATATATATCGTGATACGCCCGTACGATTGCTCGGTTAGTAACAAGTGTCTGTGAATTTATTTAAGATAAAATCAGTTTATGTCGTAGCGTTTATAAACCTGATGTTTTCGTAATAATAGTGCGTGCACTAGAAATAGGAAAGTCCTGCTATACGTACCGATTGACGAAGCTCACCTATGTATTTTCTTGAGAGATTAAGAAAAACGTTTCTAGAACACCGGTTCCCCCTTCCCATTTAGCTCTAATAAAAAAAAGGGTCAGTGTTCCGTTAAGGGGGTCCAGTGTCTTTGACCGCACTTCTTTCTATTGATTTTCGTTTGATTACATAATATAACGTTATATTAGGTTAGGTTAGATTAGATTAGATCAAGTTAGCTTAAGGGGGTCCAGTGGAGTTTAGGACCTCCTTAACAGAACATGGACCAAAAAAAGTGCCCTGCAGGACTCTAACGCGCCTTCACTCGCTGACGCTAGCTCAACAAAACCATGTGAATTAAATTTTAAACATACAGAAAAGGGGTTAAGTTCTAAGGTTGGTCGTCCTTTTCCAGCAAAATTTTAAAAATTTACCGGGAATAAATGAATAATTAGCTCGTTTGCGTGCTAGATAATATGTGAGGAAGGCGGAAGTTGTGTTTACTATATTTTCAAGCGGTTATAAACATGGAACTATTTGGGGTAATAGTTAAGAACAGCTACTTCTCATCTCCAGTGCACGAGGATACATCTTACTGTTACACTACCTGCAGAAATGATTCTATATCATGTATAAGTGATAATAGAACACACAACAAACCCAGATCATGTTGTATTCACACTCCAACATGGAGTGAGAATACAGCGTGATCTCCGTTTCTTCTGTGTTCTATTACTACTTGTACACCAAATAGAATCATTTTTCTACGTAGTGCAACAGTAAGAAGCATAGATGTTCATTTTATTTCGACCTCACTCACCCTCGCCCTCGCAGTAGCAGTTGGCCCTCGCCCTCGCGAATGGAATTGTCCATCGCCCTCGCGCGCCCTCACCCTCGCTGTCAAAACTTGTCCTCGCCCTCGCGCACCCTCACCCTCGCCATCGAAGCTTGTCCTCGTCCTCGCGCACCCTCGCCCTCGCTGCCGAAACTTGTCCTCGCCCTCGCGCACCCTCGCCCTCGCCGTCGAAGCTTCTCCACACCCTCGCCCTTTTCGTCGAAGTTTTTCCTCGCCCTCGCACACCCTCACCCTCGCCATCGAAGCTTGTCCTCGCCCTCGCGGTAGGAGTTGTCCATTATCCTCGCTCGCCCTCGCCCTCATATCATTGAGGGCGAGGGTAATTGAGGGTGAGGAGGCCTCGAGAGGGCCTCCTTCGTGAGAATCAGAGCATCAATTATTCAACCTATTTTTTGAATTATTTCCTTATCGTCAGTGGCGGATCCAGGGGGGCGATCGCTGCCCACCAGAAGAGGAAACTTCTTTATTTTATATATACAAATAAAACGCATCCCAGAGTTTGGAGCTCTTAAAAGTAGCTCTAAGTAGCAGTATTACAACCCACCACCCCCACCAGTAGTCCGTCCTGGATCCGCCCTTGCTTAACATACGTCCTAAAGAAAGGAAACTAACGATATCATCGTATAACTTACTGTGGAATACCTAAAATGGAACAACTGTTACAATGGAGATCTCGGTCGATAGTGACGTTTACATCATTTATCAACAGTATCCAATGCCTTTACTTCAAAATGTTCCTTGAACTACGATGCAAGCATAAGTATTCAGCCACACAAGGGCGGCTCTCATGAGGGTGAGGGTGAGGGTGAAATGAAGGTTTGATGAGTGGCGGTAGAGTGACTGCCGCGAACTATCTGTCAGAATTTGACAAGTTGGCAATCCCTGATGTATGTAGCGTAACTGAGGAATTTGAACAAATTCAAAGGGAAAGATCTAAAGAGCTTAATTTTGAAACTCCGTCAGCAAACAAATAAAATACTTCAGAACACTATTGTTGAATTATCACTCGGAAATGTATACCCACTCTAACCTATAACACGAATGACTTCATTGATTTGAATGTGATTCTAAGTTAATTGGTATTTTAAAATATAAACTGAAATGTGTTAATGTGCTTGTAAGGTTAATTTCGATGCTCAAATATTGTTAATATTCACCACTAATAGAGATACATTTATCCTACCTTAATGTTAAAATTTTTAATTTTTTTCAATAATTGCCATTAATATGAAACTTTGTCTTAAGAAACTACCCTAAGAGCCAATTTGTGCACTTTATCACTTTGGTCTTGGTTCATTTTTGGCAGCTATCATTGTCTCAAAGATTCCTTACACTCAGTGTTGAATTCAGACATTTTCACCCGGAGGGGAATGTGAACTCCTCGGGGGGGAGGGTTGTTTTTCTGTATTTTTTGCAAGAAAGCAGCATATTTAACAATTCCATTCACATGCACATCTTAGCTAATATTGAGACTAATTGCTGATAATTATTCAATGTGAGATTATAATTTTTAAAAAATCTTTTAATTTTATCTAAAACATTAAATAAAGACTGGCAAATATATTTTTAGACTAAACTTTAACTGCTATTTACAGTAGCTATTTTGGTTATTTTTTCCCTATATATAATATCCCTCTAAATGACACCCTCTGAATCCCACCCTTTAACTGACTTATTTTTACTTAAAGAAAGGTGTGTTTACTTTAACAATCGTAAAACACATTTACGTCTGTTACTTCCGATGTGAGAAATGGGATTTAGGCGCTCTATTTCAAATAATGCAAGAGCTGTACATTTTCAAGAAATGAAGTCTACTGATATCAGAGATCACATAGAATGATCGAAAGATCTTCCCTTTTTTTTTTTCTTATCTCAATCTGTGCTAGTGCTACCTACTAATATATAATATAGGGGGAGAGTATAGTACCTACTAAAATACAAACATTTCTTCAACAGTTGACAATTTCATGTTCTGCCAAACTCGGTCATAGCGTTAAGAAATACAGGTTTTATTGACTATTTGGTATTCTACCTTAGATGTTGCATGTTTAATATTTATATAGAATAAGTCTGCGTCATTTATATGTATATTGAGAGATCGGATTTCGTCTGCACGTGCACGAAAAGAAAAACAAATAATTGGGTGAAGTAATTTCTACATTTTGTGACTGAAATTTTGGGAGTTTCTCCGGGGGGGGGGATTGCATTTTCTTCGGGGGGATATTTCCCCCCGGGCTACCCCCTGAATTCATCCCTGCTTACACTACAAATACGTAAAGGCAAATGAAAAATGAAATCTTTAGTTTAAGATCCAACGATTATGCAAGCTAAATGCAAAGGAGACAGAAGTGAATGATGAAAGAAATAGTTGAATGAGAATGTGGTAGGAAACTGGAGAATCCCCAGAAAACCCACGAACACGATGTCCTCCACCACGAACTTACTTGGACGGGAATCGAACATGCGACCCTTCTAACAAAGGTAATTTCTCTATCGCTGAACCACCGTTCCTCCCTAAATGGCACGCTCAGAGCTTAGCGCCTCCAGGGCCCTTGGAAAGATTATCGAGCCTAAAATGATTTAGCACTGACTTTTATAAATCCACCAATTCAACAATTAATAATGTCGTGCAAACTTTAATACGTGAAAACTTTAAGATTGTAGTAATGAAAGAAAAGATGAAATCTTTAGTTTAGCGCCCCAGAGTTATGTAACTGCTAAAGGAGATGGATGAAATTGCAAGTGAATGATGATGAAAGAAATGGTGGAACGGGAAAGTAAGAGAACAAACCTTTAGCACAAATAATTAAATGTGTAGATTAATTGATTTCCAGAAATTTTATTATAATTAGCAATTAAAAACTGAAAGGGCGATCACAAACTTTTCTTGCCCAGGACCTCGCAACAATTTGTTACACGCTGCCATACATCATTAAAACAGGAGTAGAGTGACTGAATTATTTTGCTCTGTGGTTGAAAAGTAATAATGCAAAACAGACAATTATTGACTTGAAGAAATAGGATAGTTTAAAAATTCTGACTGGGGAATAAAATCTTCATTTTTACGTCCTACGATTATCGCAGTCTTGTAGCCAACCTGGAACGAAAGAGATTCAGGCCATTGGAGATTCTTTGTGAATATCATTTCAATGTGAATTTCGAACAAAGATCTAAGCTTACCTTCATGCTTACGTTACGTCAAACAACTAACATATAAGGTGGAAATTATTCAACGTTTTTCATAAGACGTAATCCAGCTGACTAATTAAAATTTTATAAGCTTTATATGTTATATGTTGATTGATTAAATGTTGCACCTGATAATATGTAGTCGTTACTGCTTGTTACATAGTATTAGCGTGTGTAATGGTTGTATGGGGGAGAGGAGTATTTAAACGCTAATATTCTAAAGTGAAATATTTACATAAAAATTAGGATAATTAAACATTTTCAATAATTCCCTCTTAGACTTCGACTCTGGTTATAGGTCGATTACCGGTGATTACTGAAAGTTAATGATATTGAAATATACAAAGGAAGTTAGTATAGTGTCTAGCAAGCATGTCTGCTTTGCAGCAGGTCTCAGGTTCGATTCCTTTGAGTGAAGTTTGAACGCATTATGGTGGTTCGGATCCTACCATAAACTATAGATTCACGTACCATTTAGCATCGGCATCGGTGATGAATTATAAAGGGACATTAACTCTAATACGTCAGAATACAGACAGATCGACTGATTCCCAGATATTCATAAGTAAAACTTATATTTTCCAAAACAGCAAATTACGTTAGTAGAGTGCTATTTTTTTTTCTAAATATAGATCATGAACGGTTTGAAATTATGTTTATTCTGTTGTGTGAGAACGTTTCTCTATAGTTAGAATTGAGGACATCTTCGAAAGTTCCCCTTCGGGAGGATGAACACTAAGAATCATGAAATTATAGGTGTAAACCTGAATGCAGTTTTACCCACTTATCTCAATAGTAATCTATGTAAATGTAAGGTTACTTGACAGGTCCAAATGTAAGGTCACTTGACCAAAGGCTTAGATAATGTCCCCACAACCTCCACGATGCGGGGCCACCAACTCCAGGGATGTAAAATATATAGAAAATGTTTAGAAAGTAGAGGCGAATAACTAGGGGCTGCAGCGGGCAGGGGCTGTGTTGCAATAATAGACTATCAAAAACTTCCTGCTCAAGTCCTAAAATTTCACACGGCGTACACCATAGTCTTAAAATTTTCACACAGTATACGCTAGTCTTAAAAATTTCACAGGTTATATATGCTAGCTTTGAATATAGTACTACACGCCTTGAAGCAGAAAGTATGCGCAAATGACTAAGATTGAGCAATACACCTTTGTATACTCTCGACTACACCCCTGAATATATGCTTTTATTTTCTTAGTTTGCTTACATACGTGTGACGAAAATCTGGGAGGAACGCGACCACCCAAGCCCCATGATTAGATGAACCATAGCCGAATACTTCAGGTAGTTTTGCTTCTTTATTTCTTTCTAAGTTTTCCTATGCTTTGCTGACTAAATATCAGTTGTCAGGGAGCTTTAAAACTTGCGATATAGAACCAAAACATTCTATTTTAATATCCTATTTAGCGAAAAAAATAATAATAATAAAAACGTCGATAATGAAGGGTAACAGATCACAGAAAGAAGCCTACTGGACGCCCAAAATAGTCTCCCTTTTCAAGACTGTGCGCTGCATATTCTTACACTATATTAAAAAGGCTTTCAAAGATTCCAATCTTAAAAAAAATAAATAAAATAAAATAAAATAAAATAAATCTTTAGTTTAACATCCACCGCTTATGCCATCGATGGCTAAAGGAGACTGTTGGAATTGCAAGTGAATGATGATGAAAGAATAGGTGGAATGAGAAAACGTTAGGAAACGGGAAAATCCCGAGAAAACCCAAGTTTACGCTATCGTCTTCCGCGAACTCACTTGGCTTGGGATCGAACGAGTGACCCCTGAAACCAGAGATTGGCTGTAGCACTGAGCCAACGTGCTCCCGTCCAATAATACCAATCGTGTTAATCGTTTAATTGCAATAAATATTTTCGTTTTTAGTTTTCAGTATTGACTTAATAGTTTTGTAACTGGGTACTTGGAAAACGGATAGGATTTCAATTAAAAACAGTTTGTGGGCTGGCCTGGATAGTTGCGATCTACACTTAACGTAATTATCTTAGAATGAGATTTTATTTACAAAATTGACAATTCAATTAAACCATTAACAGTAGTGATTTATAAGATAATCCCAATTTAAGATCAATTAAAATTATTGATCAACTAATAACTGACTTTGATGAAGTTGATTGCACTAAGTGTTATCAATTTACGGTGTCTACCTTTCATTCATTTAAAAAGTTCGTTATTGAATTTTATATGTCTTTCTCTCTGTCTGTGTATGTGTTTGTGTCAGGGGCGGATCCAGGACCGACTTCTATTGAATTTAATCAAATACATTTAATATACAATTTCATATAAATTTCGAAAAAATTAATTCAAGTTTGTTCTGGCAATGCTATTCGAGCATTCTCAACTGGTTTAATATTAAGATCTATTTCTAAATAGGTAAACCCAATCTGTCAGCCTGTTTGTAAAATTTGCCGTTATATGCCGTGTTGGTGCCATCCAATTAATAACTCATTGGCTGCACTTCTCAGAATAGAACGGGATGTGTGTTATTTGCGAATTTTTCAATTTTGAGCCCTCCATTCGATGGAGCATCAAAAAATATTTAAAAGAAGTGAGCCATTTTTAGCGTCACTTTAATACCAATACTAGTTATTGATCGAAAAATTATTGCGTCATTAGTTATTTCAATTTAAACTTTTAAATAATTTAAATAACTACATATTTTTCATATTTTTCATTTAATTAATTGCCTACAATTTGTATGATATTTTTCTAATTACTTTATTATGATTATAATTTATATTAATATAATTATATATATTGTATTATCTATTGAATTTAATCAAATACATTTAATATACAATTTCATATAAATTTCGAAAAAATTAATTCAAGTTTGTTCTGGCAATGCTATTCGAGCATTCTCAACTGGTTTAATATTAAGATCTATTTCTAAATAGGTAAACCCAATCTGTCAGCCTGTTTGTAAAATTTGCCGTTGTATGCCCTGTTGGTGCCATCCAATTAATAACTCATTGGCTGCACTTGTCAGAATAGAACGGGATGAGATGGAAATTGAAAAGACGGATGTACCTAAGACAATGGTAAACTGGTAGGACTAGGAAAAAAATCATAGTCAGAATTGAACGCGAGACCTCTTAGAGGGTTTACTCTGTTCTGTATGACAGCTTCACATAGTTAAATATAACCCTTCTTTTCCTTCATTGCTTTGTGGTTTATGATCAACGTATCTGTTTCCATCCAACAAAATAAGAACGAGCTTTCTTATCAAATGAATATCTAATTGTTGAAATTTCTGTATTCAAACAAGCATCACATGATTTTACGCTTGGACGCACTTTTAAACGAAGCACTTGTATTCACAGAATTCTTTGGTCTTGGCAAATTCTAGGAATTGAATTATTCTCAAAGTGACACATTTGGTAGTCTCAGTCTCACTATTGAAGAATGAATTGCAGAGATGTGAATCAGATCGCTAAAAATATTTCCGACAAAGGCATAAACCTCTGCAAATCCCTGCTAGCTACTATTAAGATATTTCTACCTGAAATGGGAAGCGACACAAACAAGTAACTCTGAACTCAAACGAGTCATTGGAAAATTCCACGAACAAAGAATAGTGTGACACCCAACAGTTATATTTTTTTACACTTTGAGAAAAAAATATTCTGTTCATCTGTTAGTTACATTCTTTTCCTTCTAAACGCAGAACGTTTTTAAATATGGATATATTAAATTACACAAAATACAGCCTAACTCCCTCCCTCGTGGCTAACTGGTGCGGGAGACCGAAGTTTGATCCCCCGCTTGGTCATGTAGCTTTAGCAGTTGTGATTACAAGTTCTGTAGTTTCATGAATGTTGAATACCTGTAAAGTCTTCTTAAATGTCTAATTATAACTCCAAAGGTTCGATCTCATGATGTAAAGCTGTCTTCTAAAAAAAAAAAAAAAAAAAAAAAAAAAAAAAAAAAAAAAAAAAAAAAAAAGTTACAAACAAGAGATATTTATGCGTAATGTTTGATGTCTGTTATGTCCAGGATAATTGTCTGCTGATAGACAAGCATCCCAGAAGAGGTAAATATGTTCAGTATTTGGGCTATGATGCAGTGCCGGCGGTTGGACGTTAAAAGTAGGGGGCAAGACATGATCTAAATATTTGTAAATCAATGTTAGTTTTCCTGGTTGCTTCTAACATTTTTCTTGACGAAATGTTGTATAACTATTAGGATACTGTCTTTTCCAGTTAAAATACCATATATCGTGTTTCATATTTTATTAAGTAAATTTACAAGAGCAACGCAAAGTAGATACTAGCGCTTTGTACTCTTAAACAACGAAGGTGTAAGAAGAGGTTTAATTCCTTGCTCATGAATATCTTAAAAATCTGTCTGGAAATTTGTATGATCAGATTAGGGGCCTATTTAATAACAAATTTGCAAAACAAATAAACTGAAAGAATAATATTAATCGAATAGTAATGAAAAATGAGGCTTGTTTTGTAAAAGTTATATTGAAACTGGGAATTAATGAACAATTTATATTTTTTAGTTCCACGCATGCTATTATATGTTATTACTCTTAGAAAGACAGTAAATACTACAAGCATATGCTGCGACATTTAAAGAAATACTTTTGCAGCTTCCCGAAACATGTTTATTGCCATTAGGTGCAGTTTTCACTTTCTTGGAATATATCAAAACTCAACAATATTTAAGGGGGCGCGGTGGTTCAGTAATTCACCTCCGGTGCTTGGGGTCCCTGGTTCGATCCCAGCTCGCGCCGTGTGGACTTTGTGGTGGACAAACGCCGTGCTCGTGGGTTTTCTCGAGGTTCTCCTGTTTCCTCCCACTTTATTCATTCCACCATTTCACTCATTTCTTATTATCACCGTCTCCTTTACCCTAACCGGCATAAACGTGGGACGTTAAACTTAAAGATTTCATTTCATTTCATTTCAACAATACTTAGAATCACTCCACATTCCAGTTATCCCAAATAATCCTAAAACCTAGAATTAAGTTGAATTCACTAAATTTAATTGTATATACAAAATTGTATATGTACACCTCTGAACTCATATATTACACTGCAAAACAATGCCGCAACTTTGACGTGGGAGACCCGGGTTCGATTCCTGGCGGGGGCTCATGTGGTTCGTATTCTACGTTAATCGGTAGGTTCACGTCTCATATAGTCTCACTGCTGAAGGGATATTAAGAAAATCAAATCAAATATTCCTTACTATTAGAAAGAAGAAAAGACATTTCAGGAACTCTCGATTTTTGTGCAATTACAGAATAAGTTGTGAAGAGTGTTTCTTCCAGACTTGTTTTTTGGGGGGTATTGCCCCCCGAAGCTCTGAGAGCCTCCCCCCGAAGGAGACCAAAATAATAGTCTATAATATAATAATGAATAGAATAGTACCTGCAGTGCCGCCCCGGGATACTAAGTGTGCCCCCCCCCCTCCAGAACATTGTTTCTGAAAGAAACACTGCTTATGAAGGACTTCTTTTTCTGCGAAATGTTATCTCAATTAGTTCCAAAGCGGCTGACTAACATATCGAGCCCTTGTAAGAAGAAATGAATATGAAAGTACACTCGGATAGGTTAATTTTTGAGCCATTTTTCGTGGCAATTAAAACGCAACTCCTGTAGCTTTCTTAACTGCACGGGAAGACAACTAATACGTACTCACGGAACGGCAAATATTTTATGGCACCATTTTCATTCTATGAACCTTAATACATACAAAAACTTTATATTTCCAAATGAAACTATATAGCGACATTAATGGGTCATTTCAAAAGAGTGGGGGGGTTACTGTCCCCCTTTGCCCCCTTAATCGCCGCCCATGCTATGATGTGTGGCACATTTGTGCGAAATTAATAATAATATGATTAAACTGTTTACCCACAACAAAATCCTGCTCGTTTTGCTGAAGTGGCTTTTCCTAAGTTTTATATGTTTCATATATCCTACAGTTTTTTTCAGGCCCTTTTTTTTAATTTGTCCAAATTTACATTTCTCCTTTTACCACACAATCGTTCAATACTTGCACTATAATATTTACATCCTGTAACGTATTTTATTCCTAATAAAAATCATTGAACAACACAACATACAAACCCTATCTCACTGGCTTGCACGCGAATCTTTGGTGCATGGGGTCCTGGGGACAATTCCGAGTGGGAGAACATTGAACGACAGTGGATCGAATTCCGCGTTAAACCTATAGGTCCACTTCTCATATAGCCTCGCCGACGAAAGAGGACGCTAAATGGCAATCAGTCAACAGTTTCAAATTTCGGCTGTATAAACAACTTATGTCTTGTGGAACTTATTAAATTTATTTTGTTAAAGCAGCTCTTTTAACAAAATTTCAGTATTAACGTGTCAGATATTTCTATTTAAGGACAAGAAAAAATATATTATTTATTTTGTAACTAAATGATAGCTCTACCCACGTAGATTATAAAAGCAGAAACAATGAAAATCGATACAATAGTGACTGACATTATTTTAACAAATATCGATTCAGATAATAGTTTAGGCTGTCACAAAACTATGAAAAGTTAAAAATTCCGATTAATTGTAACTTCATCAGTGGTGGACATTGGAGGAGGATATATGCTATTAATCAGCCCATTTCATGGGCATCCAAACTCACGAGCCCAACACTCGCTAGCTCGGCATTCGCGCTCAACCGTTCTCGGGTTCAATAATTAAGCGCTACCAGGAGCGCCAATGAAATAAGTCAGCGCGAGTCCAACTGAGGGAAGTGAGCCAGAGCACGATTCCCAAAGGAATAAATGAGCGAGAGCCCAGTTGAAAAAAATGAGCCCGAGTCCGAGAGAGTCCAGAGCAAAATGGCCATCTATGAACCAAAGTCATTCCATCAAGTCTTTTTCCATCTGATCTACTGCATTCTGATGGTTCTCTCATTGATTGTGTTTGTTCAGATATCAGCGCTCTTGTCATTTACTGCTGAATGACGCGAGTGACTGTCTGTCTGTCTACCAACACTCTTTAAACATGACAGTGTAGTAGACACTTCTTATCTAAAAAGTCTCCAGCAGAGATGGAGTGGGTCAGTGGGTCGGTGGGTCAAGTGGGTCAAGTTTTTAGAGTGGGTCAGTGGGTCGTGGGTCAATAGCATGTGACCCACCGTGACCCACTGCGACCCACCACCCAACATGACCCACTGTGAGCCACCACCCACCGTGACCCACTGCGACCCACCGACTTAGTATGATCTACCGACCCTCTCTGCTCACAGCATTGTGGACAGTATCTTCTGAAGACTGGTAAATTTATCTCCGTTTTACTTTCAAGAACTTCATTTCCTTTCCTTTTCCCCTTGTTTCTGTCTACTTACCTGAGGTGAGTATACCTAACCAAGTGAAAAAAGAACTTCGGGCACTTTTGGATATTGATATTTTTAATAGTAATAATAGCAATAGAACTTACACTACAACTTGGCTTTCAAGACCTGTGAGTTTTTAGAGCTAACCACTGGAAAAAAATACTTTTTTCAATCACTGTAATATATAGATTATTATATAAAATATTGAATGTAACTATGTGTGCCTGATCATCACGGTCAAATTGCAAAGTCAAATGAAATTACCTTCGGTATATAGTTAGGCCTTAATCCAAATTGGGATGTTATATTGCTTTTATTATAATGCATAATATTCTAAGGAGGTAGTGAGGATCCGAATTTTTGCGGGGGGAAAATGATTATCTCACAAGCCGTTACACTTACGGAGCTGAAATTCAGTGTATTTACTCTTTATTGAAAATAAACAGAATGTGTCCTAGCATTTTTTAAAATTCTCTTTTATATGGGGGGGGGGGGCACTTTCTATTCGGAAAATTGGTAGTGAGTTGGTTTGTAAAAATGATCGAAAACGATCGATGTTATTTAAGAAAAAAAATCAGAAACAAAAAATGCAGTACTTGGCTTCATATATCCATTGCTTTCTGGTATAATAATTGCTGAAGCTTATGTTTACTATATGGAGCGCTTACAGCACAGGGTAATCAACCCATAAAGTTGTGAGAAAAATAGGCATAAAATTTGTACTGTAAGCTTAATTACACGGAAATTTTAAGTTTGGATTGTACGCATAATTGTATGGAAAATTTTACACTTTTTTCCTTTTACGTTGGTCTACTGACTTTGGTTTGGAACTTTGAAATTTCATCCTTTTTTCCACTGAAAAGTATTGATAATTCAACAAGGAAATAATTATACTATGATAATTTAATTGAAATTCATCGTAATTTGGCACATGGCAAACAGCAGTGTGGTAATTGAAGTGGAAGAAGGAGAGAAATTCCCATTCACCTCTGAACACTTTCCAGGAACCTCGTTCCCTTTCGCTTTCTAGACGGGGGAGGGAACTTGGTAATGGTATCAAACCTTCGTATGTAATTACAAAAATTAAATTTATAAACAAATAAGAAATCATCGGTTTATCAGGCTTTAATTGATAATGTATTCACAAGATTCCCTATCAAAGGCGTGGTAGATGAAGTTTCAGTTATAACATGGGTCGACATTGCCAACTGACATGGTCGATATGGAAAAGATGTTGTATGGTGATAGAGAGATGATACTTCTTGCTGAGTATTTCAAACCTGACCGAGAAAAATCGTTATCAGACTTAAGTCTAACAAGTAGATTGTCGATGAGAAGTTGCAGAAATCGGGTAGAAGTATTATCAATTTCCACGACAGAGTGCGAACGGGGATTTTCCCTTATGAATTTACAGATGACTGATATTAGAAATAGACTAAGTGCTCAAACATTGTCTAACTTGTTCATCAATGTTAATGGCCCACCGCTAGACATGCTCAAAGTAGACGAGCTAGTTATTTCTTGGCTGAAGGATGGACATAATTCCACTGTGGATGATTTACCGCGAAAAAGTTACCAACAGGAAATAAATCCGATTTCAGAATTGTTTTAAGGTGGAAAATTACGAGTTAAGGAAAATGTATACTTGTATTACTAATGGCTTATTTGTGTTATTCAACTTTGTATCTAATTTTTAGTAAGTCTCTTCTTTGCTTTAGGTAAACTACTTTGAATAAATATTGATAATAATTGCAATTATGCATATTTGTAACTTAAATTTAACGTGGTGTTTTAGTGATTACACAAATTACAATTATGAGCATGCTTTATGGAAATGCTCTCACATAGGGTACCCGAGCACCTTTATACCCTATGAACAACTGATTTTTCAAGTCTTTTGTGAGAAAAATACTGTGAACTGAGAAACCGTAACTTTTTCCATATTGTACAGGGGTATTTTCCTGCGAATAGAAGTTTCTTGTGGAATGCGTTCAGAATTTAACACTTGCAAGAATACTCTCTTAGTACAAGTATATTTTAGGCACACACTAATTTCCCCCCACCTCGAACTGTTTCAATTTCCTCACTAACAAACACTTTACCATTTTATATCGTAAAGGTCAGACCCACCGTTATTGTAACAGAATGGTGCTTGAAAGATTGACTAGAAATTCAAACTCCGATTAGTGACAATTTCACAGTCTTGTTTTATTACAAGTGTAAACTCTTTAATCAGTTCAGAAGAGGCCGTGGATCGTGTTCAGAGTTGATGACGATGGATTTTGGTGAATCAGAGTAGGTCAGAGTTAATGAGAGTGGTTCATGGTGGGTGGTGGGTCAGAGTGGGTCACCGTGGGTGGTGGGTCACAGTGGGTCACGGTGGGTGGTGGGTCACAGTGGATCATGGTGGGTGGTGGGTCAGAGTGGGTCACGGTGGGTGGTGGGTCAGTGGGTCGTGGGTCAAGTTTTCATTGACCCACGCCAACTATGGTCTCCAGCACAGGGAGGGCAACAATGAGGCACACTTACTTCTTAATGTAGCACTATTTCTACCCGGAAACTTTCATGGGAAAAATCAAATATTATTCTTATTTGCATTATTATTTTTAATAATTATAAAATCAAATATTATTCTTATTTGCATTATTATTTTTAATAATTATGTACTTACACACGAGAAATTGTCTACTGCAATTAATTGAAAGGAAAAATACGATTAATGTATAACCTTGCTATGACACTAACTTTTCATCTAGGGGACATGGCAGATGATATTTTAAATTTTGCCTCTCTCCAAAAGAGGTCAAACAGCAAACTCCAAAACAGTTGCTTTTAAGGAAGCTTGTCCTCCTCCCTCGCTTGCCCTCGTTCTCCTGAAGGAAGTTATCTCTAGTCATCGTGCATCCTAACTCCCGCAGTAACACTTGGCCCTCACCCTCGTTCACCCTCGCCCTCTTCGTCGAAGCTTTTCCTCGCCCTCGCGCACCCTCACCCCCGCCATCGAAGCTTGTCCTCGCCCTCGCGCATCCTCACCCTCGCTGCCGAAACTTGTCCTCGCCCTTGCGCACCCTCGCCCTCTTCGTCGAAGCTTTTCCTCGCCCTCGCGCACCCTCACCCTCGCCATCGAAGCTTGTCCTCGCCCTCGTTCACCCTCGCCCTCGCGAATGGAATTATCCACCCCCTCGCGCGCCCTCACCCTCGCTGTCGAAACTTGTCCTCGCCCTCGCCGTTGAAGCTTGTCCTCGCCCTCGCGCACCCTCGCCCTCGCGGCCAAAACTTGTCCTCGCCCTCGCGCACCCTCACCCTCGCCATCGAAGCTTGTCCTCGCCCTCGCGCACCTTCGCCCTCGCGTCACTGTGGGCGAGGGAACTTGAGGGTGAGGATGCCCTCGAGAGGGCCACCCTCGCGAGGGTGAACATCTCTGGTAAGAAGTATCCACGTGTACGGGACATGCGATATTTTTAAGTCCCTCCCCACATAGTCATACACTAAGTACAAGCGCACATTATTATTCCCATACGATATAAAAAACAGATATTCCTAGAAAAACACCCTAAGTACAAGGGCAAGAACTCAGTCTATTACCTACTTTTTAACATCCTAGATAGTCAATGAATAATTCCTGAAAGTATGGCGTTTCTCGTCCTTCCCTAAATGGGAAGTATAGCTCCTTAAGCGGAAGGAACTACTTCGCGCAAGGTTACAGTATGGTTAGATTGTGGGAAAGTAGCGAGTATTTGTATTTTGAACATTGCTACAGTGTACAGAAACGAGAAATTACGCTGCCACTTCGTCTAACAAAACAGGTTCAAACTTTCCTAATTCTAAGTTAACCCTACCCTATCCTCACCTACTTATCCCTACCTTACTCTACTATACTCTACCCTGCTCTATTCTATTATACTCTTTTAAAGCAGTCCTAAAAATTGATGACTCTTAAATTTTCGTAGCCTTTATCATGCTTTTACTCGAAAACCAGGCGGACAATCAACTTCGGAATAAATGACCAGAAAAAAAAGAACAATCTAGCTACTAACATATATGGAGGGGGAGACCTGCGTTCTAGAACCTTCCCCCTCAATGCGTTAAAACTATATTGTTATTTTTACCAGTTATGTATATAAAGGTTTTATTTTGTAAGTTATTCGGAGCTTGATGAGTTAAGACACATGTGGTTTGAGCGTTGATATGCTATTTGAAGTTAATGTGACAGGAGGAGAGCTCTGAGGCATCCCGGGGTAGTCAGGATAGTGATTTTGGTTAAATTACACAGATAGCTCCCAGAAATTTAAGAAATACAGGATATTTTAGAAATACAACACTTAAGCATCAGGGAAACAAAAATTGTATTCATGAGTAGACCGTCATAAGAAAATAGTAATTTGACGGTTAATGTCAGTGAATGTGCATGAATCAGGATTATCTAGGATATTCAGTTTGACTAGCGGAGGGATTTTTCAATATAAGAAACCAATATTTTATGCTTAGAAGTCTAAAACCATTACATGAGCTATACTAAGGTTAAAATGTATGAGTGCACATCAAAGACTAATATGTAGCATAGTAATTTTCACCCGCGGAGTATATCTTGACGATGTATTATTAAAAAAGTATGTTAAGAACTATAGAGTAAAAAGTGGGGCTATGTTTAGCAGAGAAGGTTCAAAAACATAATTTACAGGAGAAATGTATAATGCAAGTACTTTGTCCTAACATAACAAAGAAATCTAACCTAACTTGACTGATTCTCACTTAAGCTAATATGCACTAACCTAAACTAAATATTAATAGAAATAAGTGAAATTCTACCATTTTTAGGAAAATTATGCTGGATCCCAATACGAATATAATGTAACATAAACTAATCTAAACTCACTAAACTAACTTAATGTGAACAGAAATTACCGAAATTGCAACATTTTTTAGAAACAATTGCTGGACCCCTTCTGCTAAACATTAGCCAAAGTGTGGAACCATCAAAGTACTATAGTTTATCTGATTCTATTTTTATGTGTATATTAAGTGTTTTCTGCAATACACTCTGTCGCTGACACGCTTGAGTGCTACGGACATGCTACAACGCGGTTCGCCCTCTTCACTCCTGCCCTGACTCGGTTGGATAGAATACCCGGGTTCGATTCCCGGTGAGAGCTCAAGTGGTTCGGAGTCCACGTTAATCAGTAGGTCCACGTCTCATATAGCCTCGCTGCTAAACGGGACGTTAAACTCCATCAACTCACCTCGGTTGTATAGAATTTCTACATATAGTGAGCACTAAGCACAAGTTTGTTTTTGCTGTTTTGCACAGTCGTTTTTATTGCATACGCCTGAACGCATATGTACATGCATAAAGGAATTCTGCACCAGGGTTTGAAAAAATTCAACCCACCTGGAACCATATGTTTTTTTCTTTTTATTTATTTATTTATTTTTTAATATTTCAATGTCTTTGGAGTAAGTGTTAAAATGTGATTTATATTTCAAGATTGTCATTGTCACAACAATTTTCTATTCACTGCTGTTCTGAAAAAATTACCGTCATTTTGAAATTTTACATTGGATCGCCGAGAAAATCTATACAGCAAATTTCGACTCTTGCACCCTGTAACATGTTTACCCGTTATTTTAAAAAATGGCCGTCATTTTGAAATTTTACATTGGATCGCCGAGAAAATCTATACAGCAAATTTCGACTCTTGCACCCTGTAACATGTTTACCCGTTATTTTAAAAAATGGCCGTCATTTTGAAATTTTACATTGGATCACCGAGAAAATCTATACATCAAATTTAAAATTTCTCCTGTTTCTACACTCAAAATTTCAACTTAAAAGTTCTAAAATTGCACTCTGTAGTATGAATACTCACTATTTTGAAAAATGGCCGCCATCTTGAAATTTTTGCGTTGGATCGCCGCCAAAATATATACACATAATTCAGTGTCTCGTGCTTCTACTCTGAAACTTTCAACTTAAAATATCGAAAATTGCCCACCTTTTGAAATTTTACGTTGGTATTCCGCCAAAATTTATACAGGAAATTTGGAGTGTCTCGTGCTTGTACCCTGAAAAATTAAACTTAAAAGACCGAAAGTTGTACCCTGTAATGTATGTGTGCGGTACAGGCAGACAAACGAACAAATGTATATCGAGTTATCCCAGGAGCCTCAGTTTCGTTTGCCAAATATGAATACCAATATATTAATTTAAAACAAAGATATAATTCATGTTTTATAAAATAAATGGTTCTATTGTTGAAGTTCACTTCCGATACTTTGTGCGTTCAATTACGTACGGGAATTTCCCGAACACTTGTTGCAAGACGGTTCTTTCCCGAAAATTAACTTAAAACAATTAACAATGATGTAATTCATATTTTATAAAGTAAATGTTTTAAATGAAATTACATATCTTTCAGCGTAAAATAAATAGTTTTATTGTTGAAGGATACACTTCCGATGCTTAGTGCGTTCAATTTGCGGGATTTTTTCGAGCATTTCTTTCACGACAGATTATTTTCCCAAAATGCAGCTTTCTTTACTGTACATCGAAACTTCCACTAGTTCGGAAGTTTGAATTCAGCACTTGAAATAGTAAGCATTACGTAGTCTTCGGAACTCCGAGCATTAACCTTCTTAAATTTGACAAGAAATTTTATGCTATTGGTGGTGTTGATTCTACAGAGTGCTTATTTGAAGAGCAGCAACAAATGATTAAATTAAGCTGTTGTTAGAAAAACAAATTTTACTGAACAATACTTGTCTTACCATCGAAAGTAAGAAGTAATACTAATGTATTTACATATTCATTGGCAGTACATACACGTATGGTCTTAAACCAGGGTTTGAAAAACCCTGGGTATTTTAAAAAAAAAAAACAACCCACCTGGGCGCATATGGGTTTTTTCAGATATTTTCGCGTTTAATTGTTTTTTTCGGATTTAATTGGTTTTCTTCGAAATATTTCAATGTCTTTGGGCTAAAAGTGTTAAAATGTGATCTGTATTTCAGGATTGTCATTGTCACAACTTGCAGCAATTTTCTGTTTACTACTGTTTTGGAAAAAAAAAACGCCATTTTGAAATTTTACATTGGATCGCCGAGAAAATCTATGCAGCAAATTTAGAATGTCTCTTGCTTCTACCCTCAAAATTTCTACTTAAGTGTCCGAAAATTGCACCCTGTAGCATGGATTTTTTTTTTTTAACCTACCATTTTGAAATTTTACGTTGGTATGCCGGCAAAATCTATACAGGAAATTTAGTGTGTCTTGTGTTTGTACCCTGAATATTTAAACTTAAAAGACCGAAAGTTGTACTCTGTAATGTGTGTGTGGTACAGGCAGACAAACGAACAAATGTAGATCGAGTCATTCCAGGAGCCTTAGTAACGTTCGCCAAATGTGAATACCAAATATATTAATTTAAAACAAAGATATAATTCATGTGTTGTAAAATAAATGTTTCAAAATGTCTTATATGAAATATTTTCCAGCGTAAAATAAATGGTTTTATTGTTGAAGTTCAATTCCGATACTTTGCGCGTTCAGTTACGAAAATTTCCCTAGCACTAGCAAGAGGTTGTTTTCCGAAAATGAATTTAAAACAATCAACAAGAATTTAAAACAATTTAACAGAGACAATTAATCTATATATATATAAAATTGAAAATCGCTATGTTTGTGACTAAATCTCCTGAACTGCCCAACCAATCTCGATCAAATTTGTAACATGGATGTAGTTCGGGGCTGGGCTGGTTTTAGGCTTTTTTTTTTTATGGTAGAGCGGAGGGTTTGGGGGAGGAGGAAGGGGTATGGGAAAATAAATAAAACTTAATAACTCCTGAACACTCGACCGATCCTGATCAAATTTTCAACATAGATGAGGTTCATTACTGGGATTGCTTCTATGATTTAAATTTGACGGAACAACGTAGGGAAGAAGGAGGTGGAGATATATAAAAAGCAATTTATGTAAGACTGAAAGTGACTGTTTTTGTAACTTAATAACTCTTGAACTATCCGACCGACTGTTTTTGTAACTTAATAACTCTTGAACTATCCGACCGATCTCAATCAAATTTTTAAGATACATGAAGTTCGGATCTGAAAACATTTTTGTAATTTCACTTTAACGGTAGATCCTAGGGGAGGGGGACGCATAAATAAAAACTAATAACTTTTGAATCGCCTAACCAATATCGATGAAATTTTCAGTATATATGAGGGTCGGGCCTTGGGTGTTTTTTATCGTTTCACTTTGACGAGCCAATCTAGGGGAGGGGCAGGGAGAGATATATATGTAAAAAGAAATAAAATAAAAGTGACTGCCTTTGTGACTTACCACCCAAGCGATCTCAATCAAATTTTCAAACATACATGAGTTTACAAGCAGGGATTACTTTAGGCTATTCACTTTGACGATGTAACGTAGGGGAGAAAAATTTTAAAATGATCAAAAATGACCGATATTAGTGTTGAATCCACAGTTTACGGGATCGGTGAGAGAAACAGCGACACTTCCGATGCTGTTTCAATCCAAGTTCAGCCCTGATTGTTGGGGAGGGAGGATACAGCGTAGGGGAGGGGGATAAACATTTAAAAGTGATCAAAAATTACTATTATTAATGTCGAATCCATAGTTTTAGGAGTAGCTATGGTTAACAGTGACAATTCTGATACCGTGTGTCGCAACACAGAAGAGGGGGAGATAAATTTAAAAATGATCAAAAATGACCAATATTAGTGTTGAATCCATAGTTTTCGGGATCGATAAGAGAAACAGTGACACTTTCAATGCTGTTTCAATCCAAGTTCAGCCCTAATAGTTAGGGAGGGGGTACAACGTAAGGGAGGGGATAAACATTTAAAAATGATCGAAAATGACAAATATTAGTGTCGAATCCATAGTTTTAGGAGTAGCTGAGATTAACAGTGACAATTCTGGTGCCGTGTGCCGCGTGGAGGAGGGGTACGGGGAGCTATCTATAATAATAATCGAAAATGACCAATATTACTGTCTGATCCATAGTTTTCGGGATCATTCAGATGAACAGTGACATTTCCGATCCGGTTTAAATCCAAAATCAGCCCTGCCACTTGGGAGAGGGGAGTAAGAAAGATTTAAAAATGGTCGAAATATATATATATAATGAGTTTGTTTGTGTGTTTGTCTGTCTGTGTGCGGCCTGGGGACCAGACGAGTGGACCGAGAGTTACGAAAATTTGGCCAGAGGTTCCTTGGTTCAGTCCCCAGATCAAGACGAAGCGTTTTTTTTTTTTTGTTTTTTTTTTCAAATTTCCAACCGGGGGGGCGTTTACCGGAACCGGCTTGGGAACCAGACAAATTGACCGAGAGTTACCAAATATTAGTCACGAATACCTTGGTCCGGGCTCTAGACCAGAGTTAAACGTTTTTGTCAAAATTCGAACCAGGGGGCGTTTACTGGGACATGTAAAAGTAGTAGAAAATAACCGATATTAGTGTCAAATTCATAGTTTTCGCGGTCGCTGAAATCAATTGTGAAACTCCGATCGCATTAACTTTCAAATTCACGCTATTCGGCTCCGGGCCGGGGGTCTCCGGGGGGAGGGGGGAGTGAGATACCGAGACATATAAAAGTAATCCAAAATGACCGATATTAGTGTCAAATCCATAGTTTTCGCGGTCGTTGAAATCAATGGTGACACTTCCATTAGCGATGACTTGCAAATTCAGTTACAATTGTATGCGGGCCGGGAGTCAGCAGCGGGGGGGGGGGGGGGGGAGATACCGAGACATGTAAAAAATAGCCCAAAATGACCGATATTAGTATCAAATCCATAGTTTTCGCGGTCGCTGAGATCAATGGTGATACTCCCACAGGCGTTAACTTCCAAATACAGCGCCCGTGCGAAACATGGGTATATTCAACTAATATATATATATATATATATATATATATATATAAACGATCTAAAATGATCAATATTAGTGTCGAATCCATGGTTTTCGGGGTCGCCGAGATGATCAATGATCTTTCCGATGCTGTTTAAATCGATGCCATTAAAAACGAAAACAGCATTTTTCACGGGTACTAAACGCGTGAGATACGGAGTTGTGCATTTAAATTTTCATTTCAACCCACCGTAGCAGATAATATATGCTAGTATTTTATAAAGTAAATATTTCAAAATGTCTTAAATGAAATTAAATATCTTCCAGCTGAAATTAAATAGTTTTATTGTTGAAGTAGCCTATTCACTTCTGATGCTTTGTGTGTTCAATTGCGGGAATTTCCCGAGCACTTCTTTCACGACGGCTTTTTTTTTTTCTTCTTCTTCGAAAATGCAATTTTCTTTACTGTACATCGACATTTCCACTAGTACGGAAGTTTAAATTCAGCACTTGAAATATTAGCGTTACATAGTTTTCGGAATTCCGAGCATTAAGCTTCTTAAATTTGACAAGAATTTTTACGCTATTGCTGGTGTTGATTTTACAGAATTCTTATTTGAAGAGTAGCAACTAATGGCGGAACTAAACTACTGTTGGAAGAATATTTGTGTTACCATCAAATTTATGAAATAATACTGATAGTTTTACTAATGTATTTACATATTTACTATTGGTACAGGTACCAATGGCCTTAAACTCGTCAAATGTATGAGGGATTTGACGAGTTGGCGAGCACACTATTCACAAAAAGTATTTCCTTAAATATAAAATTGCATATTTTACTTCAAGTAGGCTATAAACACAATCCATATATTAATTTGATCTATAATTCTCTCAAGCTAAGGTAAGCTATTTTATTCATTCAAAACTTTATATAGGTCTAAGGTTGAATGTTGTTGTATACTTTAACATGCAAGCATCTAATTCGCCCAAGGAAAGTCCAAAATCTGATTTTAAAAAAATCACTTACAATGTGATCACCTTAGTTGTACCAATAATATACTAACAAAAAGCTTAAAAACCTAGTGCATTTTTTCGTGCTGGGTCCACTTGGGCAAACTCTGACTTCATCCGTCAAACATATGTAGGATAACGTCCCTCAGCGTCGCCGATTCGCCGAGCACACTATTCACCGAATGTATTTTCTAATCTTGCATATTTTACTTCAAATAGGCTATAACATACATACATTAATCTGTTCTATAATTATCCCAAGCTAAGGTAAGTTTTGTTTATTCATTTAGTGCATTCAGAACTTTATAAAGGTCTTATGTTGAATGTTGTTGTATAGTTTAACGTGAAAGCATCTAATTCCTCCAAGGAAAGTCCAAAATCTGACAAAAATTACTTTCAATAGGATCATCTTAGTTCTAACAATAATATACTAAGAAAAAGCTCAAAAACCCAAGTGGGTCCAACTAGGCTCCAGCTAGGCCCACTTCGGCAAACCCTGATCTGCATCCATGAATGCAACTCGTACCGTAAGAAGCAATTACTAAGACCTCGAGTGAATTTCGTGATGAAATAATTACATATAATAGAATAGCACATCAATTTGCATATATATACTATCAATCTGTACGCAATTATGTGGGCATGCCTCAGGGTAATAACAATCCAGAACGCTTTAGAGAATCGTTTAAAGTAAGAAAAAAAATGCTTTTTTTAATTTGAAGGACTCGTCTTAATTTGCACCAAAATAATAATAATAATAATAATAATAATAATAATAATAATAATGAAAATCATCTGTGCACAGTGATTACTTAGCTACGAAGGAAAATGAAGTTTAATCTTGGACTATATGAAGGAGCGTAGTGAGACCATATCAAGAAAACTGACAGTTTATTTGTCAGTTTCTTAGTAACTAATGTAGGAAATGTATGGTGCAGTAGAGGAGAGAAAGATGCCGATTTATTTTAGCAACACGCCATAATCTCCCAAAACATATCACCCCTTCGGTGCTCCCCTGTAGGATGGATGAGTTGATGTCACATTTCACTTATTGCTAATTCCTAGTATAGGTACAGAAGTTGATTATTGTCAATAATAAACTCGTCAGAGGGAATTATAGTGGTTTTTCGTTGTATGCAACAAATGTATAAATGTTTCAAACAAACGAAGTGTTTCCTTGAGAACTGAACAGAAGTGATTCGACTAAAGCCGTTAGAAGATTATACAAGATATTATTATATTTGAGGTTAAGATTCCTTAAAATAATTCCAAAGTGTTTTCTATGTTACGATACGTTATTATAATTTTCTTTTTTTCAGGCTACGCCAATGAAGTCGGGGAAGCGTTTAGAGCTCAAGTTCATGTCAATTGGGTACGTTTTAGCTATGGAGTAGCAATGGCCTACGTGACAGCAGATACGTACGATAAATCTATGAAAACGAGCAAGGTAAGACGGTAATTGACAGTAATACTTTAAGCGATAAAGTTTCAAACGATCATCTGCTTTTGGTTGGGAGATCCTGGTTATCAAAAGTCAGCTATTTTGGTGGAATATTTTTCATTTAGGTCCCTGAAGAAAACCCGATTTACTTTCTTTCTTTTCTTTGTTGTTGGCCATGATAATAGTGATAATCTAGATAACATTATGATCTGTATTGATCATAATCTATTCCAAACCTGGACATAAATCATAATTTCCAAAGCTAATCTGGGAATAGACCTATTTCAGTAAAACACTTGACTTGTGTGTTGCCGACTCACGGACAAGCACGTAGTTCAAAATATAATTCATACACTGCGATAAGTGTATTATAGTTGGCTACAACTTCAGCAGGTTCCCATTATTAATAAGTTGGTCATGGCATATTTCCGCCAGTCCTTGCGGCATCATTCGTTTCTGGAGGGTTTCAACGCCATGAACTACATAATGGAACCTAAATAGTGGTTGTATTTTGTGTTGACTGATTAATATTACAATGATTTAAAGAGCAAACGGAATAAAGGTAAAGAAGGTAATAATTAAACATATTTACAAGGAAATAAAATGAAAAACACATTGGTATATGGTGTATTTACCAGCAAACATTTTGTTCTGGAATTAAAAATCTGCCTTTCGGAATCTTGCATGTAGCTTGATAGCGGAAGTGACGAAACTGCTTCACTTATCCACAAGCTGACTCCAAATTGACTGTGACGTTCATTATTCGGAAGAGGAAGAACAGGAGTCTTCTGAGGATGCTTTATACTCTTAGGGAACCCAAGAGACCTTTTGGTAATAACAGAATCCAACAACGATAAATCTAATAAAAATCAAAAACCGTAGTTGTCCATAATGTCTCGAAGAGTTTCAGGCATCATTAGGGTTTCGATTTTCTTTGGAATATTGTCCGCCGAAGCTCACCAGCAGAACTGGTTCTCGTATGCTTCACATCACTATTCAGTCAAGCGCAGTCTCTCTTGAGATGTTTATAGTATGACACTGAATGGAAACCCGGATCATGGTTAGGTCGATGCGTCCATCTGTTTTCCAGTACTTGTGCGAGGATTGGAGAAACGTAAAACGTACAGTCTTTAACTATTTTTAAAAAAAGAAAAAAAATGTGTTAAATAAATAAGTAAAACTTCCGGATAATGGACTTATGATGTTCGTTTCCTTTAGACCATGAATTGCTCAGAGATACTACAGATTGATTTCTGCACAGTCCACCGGGCTAGAACAGACGTGTATCTTAGTCAGCATAAGTTTGCACCCATATGTCCCTGGAAGAACTGAACTCAAATTTTAGCCCAAGGAAGTTTCCAGGATATCATCCATAACAACTCAGACTCCAACATCTTAGCTTGCAGTCTGTTATCTGTAACCCTCCATGGAGGAAGTTGTGAACACCAGACTACCAGCATAAGATATTCACCTCTCAGTTGAAACGGAACTGATCACCACCGAAAACTAAAAAGTATGAAATAGCCCTACTAGGAAAGAAAGAAAGAAAGAAAGAATAAAATAAATAAATAAATCCAAGACAAACTAAAACTAAACTTGACAAAGTAAATTCTGCCAAATATTGCGCAACGAAGATAAAGTAAACAAAAATCCGAAATCATATCAACAATTAGAATTTGGAAAATTGTTCGGTTATATCTATTTTCGGTCACACTAAGAAAGAAAACTAGCTTAACTGAACCATTTCCCTCAAGGTATACCTATGTTCACGCTCGAAGACAGTGGCTCCCTTTGTCACATCCCTTCTTCGGTCCATGGTTCAATCTGTGATGAAATGACACAGCATCAGCATGCACACCTAACCAGCCGCAAACTGTCACAAATGACACACAATACTCACATTTGGAGTATCTACAAGCATATTGCTACGCAGGCCACTTTCCATAAGGCCCCTAGAATGTCCACACTTAATAATGTTTTGTCCGGGGTGTTAATAAAACTGAACTACATATAAAATTTTACGTTTACCCGTGTACAGGATGATTTACGAAATATACGAGAAACGTCGAGAGGTCAATCCACTTAAATTACTATCCTGTGAATCCCTCTCATATTTGCATAATATTCAGTGAAATTCGAAATCTAAGTAGAGGGCACGATGGCTCAGTCTGATAGAATGCTTTTCTTAATATGAGAAGTCCCTGATTACATCGCACCCTATATGGTAGTTTCGTATCAGTAGAAGGGCGTACGTAGAAACGATAATAACCATTGTGTTTGTTAGAAATAACTTCCGTTAAAACATTTTCCTTTAGATGCATGATCTTTATCATTCTTTTTCAGCACCGAGATCATATGGGACTTGGATCTAATTGTAAACAAATTTCAAGCCATATGAACTTTCACCGGTAATCGAACAGGTTTTCCGCATTAATGTTAACGCTCAGAGAGAATGTTAACAGTATAAACCTCAAAGGAGCTTTCTTTGCAGAAACTGGGATGGGGTGAGGTTTTAAATTTCAGTTAGGGTGGCTTTAGGAGCGTAAATAATCACGAAAGCAATATGCTTCACGTTTAGTGGCATACTTTTGCATTTATGTTTATTTAACCTCATTCCTCGTAGGGCTCGCATATATGGACCTGTGTAATTTTAAGATATATATATATATATATATATATATATATATATATATATATATATATATATATATATATATATATATATATAGTAATTAGTTTCACCACCATGCCAAAATACAAATTGCAGTTAATGTAATTAACGTAATTGCGGTAATTACGTTATTAACGTAATTAACGTAAAAGGTGTTTGAAAACCACAAGAATATAATATTACTGCTATACATGACTTTGAAGAAAACTTGCGTTCTTTTATTAGCTCTGTTTGAGTATTTAAGCAACAGACAACAAAAAACTTTGCCGAGCTCCAATATATAGTGACATTTTGCATAAGTGTCAGCCGAAGAAAGTTGTGTCAGCAATCCTGTTTACCCAGATATTTCGCAAAGTCAGTTACGTTCATCACAAGAGAAACTGAAATTAGATTTCTCATGTATCTGAATTCCAAACCAATTTCTTTATAAATATAATGGACATTTCCACTGATTCTTTTATTGCTCTAAAATAACTTCAGAGCTAGCTGACTACGGAGAACATTTCCTTTCGCACATGCGATGATTCTAACTGGTTGAAATTTGCAATTGAATTCCGGTCTGCTACTCGTGCGCTTAAAATAATGACCACCATGTTTGTACGTCACAGGTCGGTACAGGGCAAAAGGTCTGCGACGCTCACTAGAGAAACGGCTTAGCGAAAGATACCGTGCATGTTCTTCAATTGTGAATGACATTTCTAATAGCACAAAGAATAAGAAAAGTAGCAGAATTTAAGGTTTCTCTGAAAAGAAAGCTATTTGTCTATTTATTTATTACCAAGTATATGAGTATACTTGAATTTCTTAGGACAAAGTTGTAGTGTACTAATTTGCTTTATTATTTACGAGGCGAATTTTATTCATTCTTAAGAAAAAATCAACAATATAAAAAGCATAGTTATTTGATAGTAGAGTGTTAATTTTTTATATGCAAGTTCGTCATGGATTCGATAGTTATGCGCTCAAGGAAATTAATACATGAAAAACCATTTCCCCAATTAAAAATACCTAAATCCTTTACTGAGTTCAACACAGGGACGCACAAGCTTAAAATGATAGTCATGTTCATGAGCATTCTGAGAATTCAATAGTGCTATTATCGAACTACTTTACACATTAGCAATTTTATTCCACCATAATATCTTCGCGGTTACTGTCATTTTCTTTAGTCCATGGAACATACTCGTAATTTGTTTATATATGTGAACATTTACAGATTGACTGAAATGTTTTGAACACGAGTTAACATTTAAACCAATAAATAAACAGATATGGTCTAACAGTAACGATAACAAACTAGTTACGTTAGCTTATTACTGAATAAAATAATATAAAATTTCTACTTTTATGTTCCACGAATATTTCCTGTAGGGAAAGGAAGACGGGTGATTAATGAGAGTGAATGATTATAAAAGAATGAGTGGAATGGTCATGTAGGAGGAAACAGAATCGCAAGAAAACCACAGACATGATGGGTGTCCACCACAAACTCATATGGCCTGAGTTCGAACCAGCGAACTCTCACACTAGAAGTGAGCGCTGTGTTCGTTGATAATGAACGTTTGTGATATGTCATATTCTGTTCCAGTGAGTGAAACAATATAAGAGAAAATCTACCGGACGAAACTTAACAGAAGGCTGAACTTTTCAATCGTTTGCTTTCATGTTTTTTTTTTCTTTTACTTGTAGACTTCGGAATACAAAACGCAATACTTTCACGACATAATATTTTGCAAATGTATCACCATATACCAAACATTAATCACCTCAGAGCTGAGGGCAGACCCGTAGCCAGCCCAAAAATGCAGGGGGGGGGGGGGCAATCCAACCATATTATAGTTCATCATCATATTATAGTTTATTTGCAAGCATACCGTGAAAATTTTAAAGGACCAGTAAAAATTTGGGGGGCCAGCCCGCCGTGCCCCTCGTGGATATGGGCCTGGCTGAAGGGGAGAGAGGATATAAACTTATGTTTGTATACTTAGTACAATATTTCGTGTGGGGTTATTGAAAAGAAAAAGTAGAAGTTTCAGAGTAACAACATATGTAATACATAATGAATTTCTGTCAATATTCCTCTTGTTCAGACTCGAAAAATCCTGGACACCAGGTAGTCAAGGCGATTGGAAATTCGAGTCAGCTACTAAATAAGTTAAATCCAAAATAAAATTATGTAGGCCCATGTATGAAACTGTATTATTATTATTATGGTCCCTAGGTTTGAGAACCGGCGCCTAGGACACAAGAAAACTTTTCGAGCACTTATCTTGTTTATTATGATGCTCTTTCGAAAACCTAACTATTTGTTTGCCTCTATTCGCTACAGCTGTCTTCAGCTTCAGACCATCGTGCTGACCACAAAATCATTTCCCTTGTAGAAATATAGTAAAAAGTAAAGCGCTATATAATACGATTTTTATAACATTAAGATAAGAATAGTTGTAGCAATGGTGTGGGGTGACCAATTCCCAATATGGACTGTAAATGGTAGAAAAAATGAAAGACTAATAGGATACGATTTTGTAAAAGAGATTAAAAGCTTTTTGGCGCAGAAAGTGCGTATTTATTGTCGTCGTGTAATAGCATGGAGATTCACGACTAATCTTAAAAATAAAGAAAAGCTGTAATATGGTCCCTAGATATTCTCAATCTGCGCATGACTTAATTTGAACTGATATAGTACTTAGATTTCTAATGTTTTTGGTGTAATACAATAGTAAAGTAATCCCGCTTAAGTGTATAAGTATCTAAAACATTTGTAATGATAGAACATTACAAAAGACCTTTAATGTATTTCAGGCTAGGGAAATAGGTCTTATTAACACGTTACGTTTATGTACAGTAAGTGTATTACTTATTTTGAGATTTCTCCTTTCACTATTCTACTAAATTTATTTGTAGTTTGCAGTAAGAAACTGCAATATGAAAAGATTCCCTGAAGCTTCCAATACGACTCACTGAGCGATACAAACCTGTGACGTCACGCCAAAACCCCTATTTGTGTTGTTGTGACAAGCAGCTGATTTTTGTTTTGTTTGAAACTTTGTATCTCCGTAACGAAGAAATATTTTTCTCAGATTTTTGGTATGTAGTGTATTGAAGACTAGTTCTACACGATGATGTCTTTAAATTACAACCTTTGGTCAAAAAGGAAATGTCCATTGCTAATGGAGCGTAGTACAATCAAAATTACTAACCTTGTACGTATTCCTGAGGCGACTGAATTTCTCAGTTAGTCAATATTTCGGACAGCTTCATTGGTTGACCTTTATCAGGATTGCAAAACAGACTTAAATAATCCCATGCATTAATCACATGCTATGATGCTGTTTCAGTGGAAATGTTAGAATTATTTTTATAACATCATAGCGTGTGATCAACTTATTGCATAAAAAGACGTAAGTCTGTCTTCCAATCCTGATGAAGGACATTTGAGAAATTTGCCCGAAATATGGTCAATTAAGAAATTTTGATCGCCGTAGACATACATTCAAGGATAGTAATTTTGACTATAATTCTTTGAAAATGTAAAGTTACTATAGATAGATAGTGCTAAGCAATAGTTTTTTGTCATGATTGATTTCTACAACTGTAACTTCTTAAACGATCATTTTCCGATAAAAACGGTACACTAATTCTCTATCTTAATTTGATGATTAAAACTGTCTACAGATAAACCCTGTGTGTAACTGCAAACTATGCTTAGCTAGTACAATTTTTCCTTTCAGAAACCATTTCCAGACGCCGAAACCCGGAGACAAAAGGTGACGGTGGCAGCTGTAGATACATTAATATGGCAGACTCTGGCATCTGTGGTTATTCCAGGTTTCACAATTAATAGAGTATGTGCTGCGTCTCTTTTCCTTCTGCAAAAAACAACCAACTATCCGCCTACATTGAGAAAGTGGATCACTACAGGGATTGGGTTGGGCTGTATTCCGTTTATTGTGCATCCAATCGATTCGCTTGTCCATTATGGTATGGATCACAGCATTCGCCTTTGGTTGGGCATAAAACCTGGTGGATGATTCTTTGTTTAAGATGTTGTAGTATTTGTTGTAGTCAGTTTTATAAATTGTTGACAATTAACTGTAACAGAGGGTATGAAAAGAAATTTCCTTTGCTAGAAAGTTAGAACTTTGGTATTGCCCTAAAACCAAAGCTGTGAGCTTTAGTACAGTTTCTACTTTACCTTGGATTTAACTGAGAATCTTATACCAAAGAGAATTCAAGACTAGAATAGATTAATAGCAATACTATCAAATTGATAATGTTAAATAGTTAATACAAGAGTTTATAATTATTTTCACTGTTTAAAACAGTTTACAAACTTTTGAAGCATAACCACTTAACTATTTAATATATAATTTATACGCGTATACAATCTCAGCCTTTTATTTCCTTGGTATTTCTAGTAATTATTCACCATTAGTGGTATCTTATTCTGTGTTACTGTTATACAACTATTTTTTTAAAACTATTTTCTTCCTTAATGTGTTCATATTGACAGCAATATACCATAGAGAAAGTCCCTCAAGTTCTTATTTCGGCATTCAATTATTGACTTTTCCTGTATCAACTTGCACAAATTCTCAGGGATTATGTTTGTTTTGAAAATAAGTGATTTCTGATACTGCTTGACAGTACTTAAGATTTTTTAAAGCAGACGAAATATATATATATTTCAAAGTTGTATATTACTTGGTCTTTTGTGTTTGACGTATATTATTTTTTATCACTGACCAATTCCATGAACATATTTAAAAACCACATGAAGCCAAAGATGCTAGGATAAGATTGTTTGGTTTGGAGTTTTATACCCTTTTTCAGCACCGAGGTTATATAAGATATGGACCTACAGCATAACGTGAATGTTTTAACTTATAGCAGTTCTTATAGTAATATTTTTGGCTAACAAAAAAAAAATCAGTTGATCGATGTTATAAGCAACACAATACTATAATTTTTATCATAATAATCCCGACCCACATAAGGTTTTGAAAAAGATAATATTTGAAAGCAAATAAAGTGACATTTGTCAAGAGGAATTGCTTATAAGCTATTTAAATTGTTAATTTTTTTAACTAGTTCATAGAAATTGAAAAATATTGACAAAAGGAAATTTCACCAAAATGGATAACGAACTCTTTATTTAACTAATACAAATAGATGATTACAGATTTCCGTACGAGCAAGTTGCATGAAATCATTCAAATATGGGAGAAATAAGTATATTGTTATTATTTTCTCAAATGTAATCACAAATGGAACGGCCATGTTTATATTTCATATATTTCTGAGAACTATGATCGTGTTCTTGTACACACACACAGTATTGATTATATAACAAATCAATTAGCCGAATCTTTAGCTTAAATTGTTACATAGATATTACCTAATATCATGCAGACTAACATACATGTCTTTATAGTCATCCCTTCTGGTCCAGCGGCTAGTATACGTGGTCCGGGTTCAACTCCCGGTGATGGCGTCGAACTCTTGTGGTGGTTCAATTTCCACTTTAAAATGTAGGTTCATGTCTAATATATGGTGGTGCTGAAAAAGAACGACCAAGTTCAACAAATAAACTAATATAAATATCTTAATGTAAGAAATATCTACTCCAAACAACGTAATATCGTCACAGTCGTCGTTGAAATTGTCAAGTAGTTTCGTGTGTCCCTTTTGATGTACAGGAGGGTATAAAATTTGCAGTTAGTAGAAGAAATGATAAACAGCCCAATACCTGAATGTGGAATGAAGGTCCCCGATTCGTTCCCAAGTCATGTGAATATGTGGTTAAGAACATACTGTCCGTGAGTTTTTCTCCTTTAACACGTTCACTGCGGTAGTGTAAAACTGAGTTTGGATCTCAGTGCCATACGAGTCACCGTGTGTCTCGTTGAAGGTTTGTCCGTCGGTGCGTTACGAGTCAGCAGTGATTCGTGCACAGATCTTACTTTGAGCTTCTCTCCACAGATGACGACATGGTATTTCAAATTCACAATTCAGCCATCTGTTGACAGAATATGAAGCTACATGACGCCAAAGGAGGACGCGTCACCGGTGACTCATGTAGCACGTGGATGCTAGTAATCGTAAAAATCTGTAAAAACGAAAATACACAAACGCACAGGTAATACAATGCATAAAACGGCACCGCACAGAAGCGTAAGTATCGCACGAGATACCGGTGACTCGTAACGCAGAAACGTGTTAACCTAAAGGACATAACTGTGAGACGTTAAATTAGATTTTTTAAAGATATTGTTTCTGAATGTGGAGCATGCCACACCAGACCCCACAGTTCTCAAAACATTGATAAACTTTCTACCCTGTTTCTTCGAATTCTTACATTAAATTCGGGATGCAAAATTTAGGTGAGAGAGCGAACCCTTGATATTACTATCGCCGCGCAAAGTGTATTTGTATAAAATAACAGACAAATTCTGACCAAAGCATATATTAACTAATAAATAATAGCGTTACAGTTTCGGCAAAATAACTTTGCCTTCATCAGTTAATATATGCTTATATCAGTTAATATATAAGTTAATTTGCCGAAACTGTAACGCTATTATTTATTAGTTAATATATGCTTTGGTCAGAATTTGTCTGTTATTTTATACAAGAAGTTCCAAAGCTAGAATGAATGACATTCAAGTGTATTTGATATAGTTCAAGCTTTATGTGTCTAGTTTAGTCAGGAAGTAACGGGAATATTCAGTCTGGTAGTGTTATGTATATGGAACAGTTTTCTGACTACTATTCCTCTGAGACGTGATTGGTTATAAAACCATTTGTATCGCTTGAATGTCATTTATATTGTAACCATTACCTCCGTTCAAAATTTGTGTAAAGTGACTCAAAAAATCCCGGATTAATTTTCGTCAGAAAGGAGCGGAAGTGTCTTCAGTTTACTAATGCTAAGCGTGTTTTTTTTATGTTTTTCGAATGTTACTGTTAAATTTAAATATACGTCACAAGTCTTATGCATATTGCAGTAAAGCACAATACGAGTTTCCTGCACCTAAAAATGCTCAAAGTGGTTTCGAACTTTTCTAAAACCAGAGCCTAAGAAGCAGGACTTGCAACTGCACGAAATCTTTCGAATTTTTTTTTTTCGTGAACATCATAAATGGTACCATGCGTCAGGAACTTGTCATAAAGCCGTGTGCTTGTCAAACGTGTAGGAGATTGTGTTTGAAACTCACGCTTCCACTGATGTTGAATTTGAACGACATTTTGAAATTTCAAATACCACTTTGAAGTGGACATCCTTTCCCTTAATTGTCAAGCGTGCACCAGCTATTTCGTTTCACTATCATACATGATACGACAGATGTTACAATCATGGGAGTTCCGATATCTATTGACGAAATACCATACCACATTTTGTAATAATTCAATTCAACTTAGAAAACACAGACATTTTGGCGGCTTTATATTACATTTCAGTTTCACATATGCCATAATTACACGAGGTTGAGTTACGTGATGATTGTATTCATTTTCCAATCCCTCTTCTCAATCTAGTGTTTGGGGAACATGTAATTCGAAAACAACTGGCATTTGGTTTCAAACTGTATAACACACTGTAGTACAAGCTCCAACAAATTTTAGAATTTTTTAGCGACTCCTAAGCTCCGTTAAGAAATGTAAACAGAATTAAGTTTCATGAAAAATAATCTTCGTGTACGATTAATACAATTAACGATAGAAAATGTGGAATAAGCACTGCCATCTAGTGCCTAATACTTGTTAAACACCACATTAATTGAATGTCAGGATCATCTTTTGTTGTTGTTTTTTACGAACTGAATGTGAAAACTATATCTCAATACATATACGCTCAAATATTGTTATGCAATTAACATGTTTTTGTATATGATGTGCTGTTGAATATAATGTTCATCTTATAGACAATTACTGTACCAACATGTTTGACATTTTTTCTCTCTCTTTCATCTCCCTCCAATACCTTTTTACCTTTTCCGTGATTAGTTCGTGATTGTACGATAATAACAATAATTATTTTTAGGACAAGCCCTGTAATAGATAGGAACTTAATTAAGAAATGTTCTTTCTGTATAAAATTTAAACTTTGGCAGGTAGTCTTCCTTTGTCAGTGCATGTAATAGAATGCCTACAAACTACGTGGGACTTTCTCTCAGCTAGTGTTATTTACATTGTTACATTGTTATCACGAGGGGTGTTCATTATATTCTAAGCCTAGTGCAGCTGGGTGGAATGTGCACTGTTGAATAGCAGCTTTGCAAACAGCGGGTCTATGCACAAGACCATTGTCGTGCAGCTTTCGTAGGCATCGCTCTCTATCATCGTTCCGCACTTTACTGAAACCGTGCCAGGGCCTTCTATTTTTGTTTTTATGCTACGGAAAGATGATGCAACAGTTTCATCTAGTTTCGTCAGTCCACTATTGTTGCGCTCCCTTAGGCTTAGAATAAAATGAACGCTCTTCGTATTGTAAATAGGGGCAGCGAGTTTCCATTTAAATGTGAAGGGTGGATAATCTCCAAGCCAATTTGCGGTACAACGAGGGCGTACGTAGAACTATGCACCGAGAAGGGATTTGGAATTCAAGCATCCAAATCATATGATGTCAAGACACATTCGGTTTTTGTGTTCATATCTTAATATGGTAATCTTTTATTTTTATATAATGTCTTATAGAAGGGAAGAGAGGTTAAACCCGAACTTCCATGCGTACGCCACTAAGTACACCTACTAGAACAGATGCTTTCATTAAAAAAAAAAAAAAAAAAAAAAAAAAAAAAAAAAAAAAAAAAAATGAAGGTAGCAGTTCTTAGGATAAATGAAAAATAATTAGTTAATATATATATATATATATATATAGTAAGATTAGATGACAGAATATTAAGTGCTTTAAACATTCTTTTGACAATATGAGAATATAGTATAATGTCCAATTTTTACTTGTTCATGTTGTTATATATTGTTAACGCATATCTGCACTGTAAACCAGTCAGAATACGTGTGTATTTTGAAATAAAACAGACACAGATGATTGTGGGCGGTTCCTTAGCGTCGTCGCCGCCTCTACTTGTAAATATCTTGATATTTCTGTATATATATGTATGTGATAGTTGCCGTTTAAGTGCTATTGTTTGATTTAATATTTTCTTCAAATGGAAGATGAATTCAGATACAACATACATAAAAAATGTTATATTATTATGGCAGCTTCAACTCACCAAAAAAACGTTAGTTTTATAAGATACTGTACTTATTTTTATATGCTAATTTATAGCATACAGTGTCTGTATTTGTAAAGAAAAAAACGTACAAGTTAAGATATTGTGTGTACTGTGTGAAACGTTACATAGTAATATTTTATTGTTGTTGTTCCTAATGCCCTATTTGTTGATTTACATTTGAAAACTTTCAAACGAATATTGAAGATTAGTGGTAATAAAATTGTTTCCATGATTTTTGTCTCATTATTCGAATATATTTGATGAGTCAAATTGATAATAGAACGTTAAATTTTTTCAGTGTAACGTCCCTTGATTATGCCCTTTAGGCTAAAGGAGGCCAATGATTAAGGAAAGTGAATGATAATGGAAGAAATGCTAGAATTAGAGTGTGGGAGGAAACGGGAGTACCCCAAGAATATCTACAGACACAATGTTGTCCACCACAAACTTATTTGACCGGGGATTGAACCACGGAACCCACACACAAGAGGTAAGCGCTCTGCCACTGAGCCACCATGACCACTTAAGAGTTTTCGGTTATTGCCAGAGATCTCAAAAACGTCGAGAGTCCTTAGATAAAAATTCAAATTTTTAACAAAATGAGCGTTAATGAAGTATTTTCCAACATTAAAGTTGAGTTTTGTCAGTTGGACTTTTTTCCTTATGATCTCTTCATTTGTTGTTTGAACAATTATTAATTTATTCGAATAAGTTCTATAAACATTCATCAACAAAATTGGATACACACAGTGGTGTCATTCAGCCCGTTAGCCCAAACCATTGTTAAAATTTCTCAGTTTCCAAAACCGGTTGTTAAAAAAGTCTCTCCACCTCTAGATCCGGTACGTACAAAAAATAAAGAATTCTCTAGTATTATTTTTGAGAATCTTGTATATATATATATATATATATATATATATATATATATATATATATATATATATATATACAGGATGGTGGGAAACTCCACCGACAAACTTTTGGAGGCTTCCTTATACGAAATGAAAGGAAAAAGTTCTAATAAACATGGGTTGAAAAACGTCTCCTTTCAGAGTTCTGAACTACCGAAAATTTGAAATATCAGGTTTCAAAGCATCCTGGCTTAGAAACTATAGAGCCTGTCCCAAGCGGTTTAAGGAATTACACAAACTGGTATACGCTCTATCTAAATACCCATGTTTCAGAATTCACCGGTACCAGCGAAACGAACGCACCATTAGTACTTAAAGGAGTATCCTTATACTTCAACTTCCTTTTCACGGTTTCTTTCACCGATAGCGGAAGATGGTAAAACCTGGATATTTAGATAGAGAACATACTAGTTCCTGTGTAATTCCTTAAACCGCTTGGGATAGGTCCTATAGTTTCTAAGTTAGGAAGTTTTGAAAAATGATTTTTCGAATTTTCAATGGATCATAACTCTGAAATGAGGCATTTTTCGGCCCATTTTTATTAGAACTTTTTTCTTTCATTTCGTATGAGGAATCGCCTCCCAAAGTTTGTCGGTGGAGTTACCTACTATCCTGTGTATATATATATACCAGTTTTTAAAGGGACCATTAAGATATGACAATTTAATCTTGTACAGCTTTTCATGAATTGAACTGTAATTCTGCAGATATGCAGATGATTTTTGTTTCTGTAACGTGTGTTTAGTTCGCTGTCAGAAACGAAAAATTTGCGTTGTGCTGACACAAACCAATACGAAATGAGACCCCTGACGTTTTTGTGTTTTGGCATACCTCAGGCGAGAAAAAAAATATCTATTTGAGTTGAAAACAAACGGATCCTCGAGTATGCTAAATATACTGCACTTGTGGTTCTTTCTCTAATTCTAGGACTATGTCAACAGTTGGTGTGTTTTGCGAGTAAAGTGTCAGTATAACCATGCTGCGACAGTCTTAGTTACTGTTACTAATATCATTGGAATAAGTAATAATAATGTACAAATACATTTATATATATATATATATATATATATATATATAGTTTGATGTAACACAATGAGACTGTGATGATGATGATAATAATCAGAATTGGTAAAATGAAAAAAGTTGGAGAAAACAGGAGAACCCATTCACATGTTTGTCCACCAACATAACAATATAGTCATATATTAATACTAATCATAGAACCGGCTGTTAAATTATATGAATGACAACACTGGGCTGCTAAATCATTCGTCCTTTTTCAGTAACTTCGGAACGATTGATTAATTGTAAGTGAAATTCCTTCGACATAGAGAGCTTCCTCGTGGCTAAGCGGTTAGCGTACGCGCCTTTGGCGTGGGAGACCCGGGTTCGATTCCCGGCGGGAGCTCATGTGGTTCGGATTCCACGTCTCATATAGCCTCGCTGCTGAACGGGACGCTAAACTAAAATCAACTCAACTCCTTCGATATAGAAGGAATATTTTTGTAGTAGTACTGAAAATGGTATTCTAATCGGTCAGTATATTCGTAAGTTTTGACAAAAAAAATAAATAAAATGTTGGTTATGTGTACCCACTTTTCATTATGATCGTATGAGATTATTCTTATCTTAACAGTGCTATTAAGGGTAATAATATCACTGTACAAAATCCATGCTTCAACTACATAATCAAAAAAGAGAATTATAGTTTTAAGAACCTATGTAATTTTGTTAGAGTGTTATGCCCCATCAGATGTATTTATATTGTTCTAGTTGCAATAAAAAAGAAAGTTGACGCATATGAGACTTCACCAAACTGCCATGGTAACGAAATACAAAAGAAATGATTTCGTAATCTATCTTGTGATTTTTTTTATTCCTTCCATGAGTAATGAATTACTTTTGACTGATTTCACGCACAAAAATGCGTTTAATATAGGTAAAAAGTTTAGATCGTAGATCTAGATAATTTTCAAGACTTCTCGCGAAATCCCCAGTTTAAAAGATTAAGTATAGCATCAGCAGACTGTGGTGGCGTCAAGCTATCTATAAATTCTGTTTAAAATATGAAACATGACATATAATGTAGAACAAAGCAAAAGTATCAAGCGCGTCTTTTGAAAATGCCTTAAACATACTTTTCCGTACAAATATATATTTATAGCTGCTTTAAGATTTCGAATACATTATATGAGTAAAAACTAGTACGCAAAGACAGTATATTGAGCAAATATTATATCATGGTGTGATTTGTGTCTGATGGCAATATCGATTGCTTTATGGAGGCAATATCGATTGCTTTATGCCTGAATAAAAAGCTTTATTTAGAGAAGTATGGATAACCACATGCAAGTTTACTAATTTAGATATAAAATATTATTGAAAAGTGATGGAAATGTGAGAGCATTTCTTGTTAACGTAGTGTTCTTGATTTCCACGTGGTATAAGTCACAGAGCAAGGATTTTCAAGTTAGTAATGTATGCATATCACGAATGTAACAGTACTTTGAAACAAATTAGATGTAATCGGCTTGGATGAAAAGGGTATTAGTATACTTATTTCAATTATCTGTTGAAAGTAAGACTCACAAAATTTGGGCGACCAGAATTGAACGTTCACAGATAGCATGTGAGACTGATATAGAACTGCTTACATGTAAGCATACATGTATACATATAAACGTAAGTGTAAGGGAAGTATTTGTAGAGGAATTGCCGAACAATGCTCTTTATTTTGTTAGATCAACCTACACATGAATAGACTCCAGGCCTCAACTTATGTCGCCCGCTAGGCTATAATTGCAAAGGATCCAGAGAAATAAAAGAGATTTGAATTATGAAATGCAAAATTCAGATATATAGGTATAGTAGAAATGTTGTGAAGATGGAGTAAATGTAAATTTAGTTATAGAATAATAATACGTCATCATTTTTATTATTTTATTCATTTATTTTTTAGTTTAGTGAATTAATTGTTCCTTAACTCATTTTATTTTTTCTCCCTCTTTTTAAGTTTACTTGATTCCTTTCTAAATTCGCGTGCAAAAAGCTCCTTGCATCAGTATTGCTTGACGGCCCAGATTCTTTATAATATTTATCACCCCGATGCTATACTTCTTACACTATTATTGGAATATTTCCATAATCACAACTACTCCAACAACTCTGCCACTAGCATTTGTAAATTATTTGTATTATTTGTTTTTGGTAACACATAGCTCATCGTTGTTTTTGTTATAATCCTCGCACGTAATAAACAAATTTGGCTCAAAGAGATTATGTAGATAAAAATCTGACAGTAAGTTTTGAATGGAATAGATCCATTTTAATGAAACATGTAACTGTTTAAACCCATCTTCATAAAATTACAGCAAATTATAGTGCTTACTTAAACCAGTCCAATAATTCCAAATTGAAATGGAATTATTATTCAATATAGTTCATTCATATGGGAGCTAGGCTTCTTTAGATTATTTTTAATAACGATGAGACCATAGTCTTTGCTTTAAATATATACAGGCTGGTGGAAAAGTTCCAAAACAAGGAAAATCACAAAATATATTTTAGGTCTTCTTGTTGAAAACATGCTTCTAAGAATATTAGATTGAATGTCTGATCCTGTTTCGTTACAATTATTTTCTATTGTTCTGTATTGATAACATTTATCTTGAATTTTATGAACAGGGTCTGAGATACCCAAAACATTCAAGTCAAATGAATGTAAAGCCCATTTCACGATATTTCTATGGCGAACCAAATACTATAGAAAACGGTCATCACGCAAATAATGTAACACGTTATCGCATCTGTAGGGTGCCAGTATTGAGGCCGAGTGTCGAAAGCATCTAATGTAGTACTAGCCAACATTTTAAAGTGACTCAATAGACCCAGTTGAATCCAAACAAACAGGGACAATGATATACGTATTTCAAATACTGCAGACAGTAAACTCGACGAAAAACTTGAAATCTTGTGACTAATACATAGTAGAGCCTCTTATTTGAGACAAAGGAACTAACTTTGGATCTGACTTCAGCTGCAGGGAAAAATTGAATCTAACCGTCGACTGGCATGTGATGAAGGAGTGGTGGACTTGTCATGTGCACAAACAAGAAATAAGCAGGAAAATTAATGTCCAAAGCTTTCAAAGATACAGTAATCCACGAAACTAAAATTAAATAAATACATGGTTGCTTTTATTTAAGTTACCGATGGCGATAGTAGACAGATATTCAGTAGGACTAATTTCCTATCGGCTGTTTCCGCACTGAATTGTCTACTTACAAATAAGTGAAGCAAATTGTAGGATGCTGATTATAGTAACAATTCATAACGTCACTTGCGAAAACAATCGCATCGTCATCTCCTTGATTGATTCTTCTACCGTGCAGACAATGAAAACGGATTTCAGTAGCGCATATAGGAAGATGCTGATCTCTACGCATTCTTGTCTGTGTCAAATACCCACATCAGACAATTAGTGTGTAGTGAATCTTGTTGTTTGGATAATGTTAAACAATGGGGTTTTATTAACATCATCTTTTATGTAGAAATTGAATTTAAATTTCATATTTCGACAGCTGTAAATTCATATTTAATTTCTTAAAGGGTTGCTGGTAGTAACATTTGCATTAATAAGCTGTAGCTATACTTTTAAGTGGAGAAAATATCAGTAACAATCTCTCTCTATATATATAGGTGTACAATATGTATGTGCCAGCATAACTGTGGAACGATTTTAACCTAACTTGATACAATATGACTTACAAACTGGAGAAAAATACTGTGGAGGTAAGACACCCCTAGAAATGGAGGTGGCAAGGGGAATGACATGTAAAAAATAATCGCAAACGACCGATATTAGTATCGAACCCATTGTTTTCGGAGTCTGAGATGAATAGTGACACTTCTAATGCTGTGAAGTTAAAAATAAAATGTCCAAAGTGACAAGATAAGTGTTAAATTAATAGTTTTCGTTATCATGGCAAAATGGCTGACCTGTTTGAAATGAATTTTGGAACATAGTACAAGCTGCGGTTTAATTATGTCATTTTGATCAAAGAGTACTCTAAGGGGATTCAAACTGCATGACAAAAATAGTGTGTCTAATGGGTTTTGATTGTTACACTTTCATTGAAATGCGTATCCTAACGGGGGAAGAGTTGAACTCTTTACCATGCATTTGTTCTCCCGTTTAAAGAATGGGCATTTCAGCTAGTATTAAAAAAAAAAAAGTTTGCTTACTAGCCATTGCAACTCTTTTAACTACTATTTATATGTGAGAAATAACATATACTGACCTCACATTAATAGGAAACCTGGAGTAAGTATATTTTCCGCAAATATACTTCACTGTTTGACATCTCCAAACAGCAATATTAATTTTATTTTATTATTTAATTATACAGAATTTCCTTGATTACAAACTTTTCTATTCGAACATTCGCAATGTAGTGATCACTCCAAACAGTAATTTTAAACTTGTCAATTACGATTGGGGGGAAAGCAGCTGGTCATCCCACCGTTATACCGTCTTAGAAAAGTCATTACATTAGGGTCTTCAACGCAGAACACTTCAAAACAACATGGTTCTTGTTATCCAATTACTGTCTAGGGAGAGGAGGCCTCTCACAATAGTCACGTAATCAAATTCCCAGTACAATCTGTAAAATACATGAATTTGCTTTATAATGCCTGTTGAAGTTTTTATTTATTATTTTTTAAAATACAGTAGTTATCAGGTCTTACTGTTCTGGGAGCTTGTTTTGAGGATTTTTTTTTTTTTTTTTTTTTAAGTCCATAAGCACCAAACTGGTTGCCCGTCAATACCCATTATTCTGCATTTACTATTACATTGTTGCAAAATCTGTATAACATTTCTATAAAATACCTGAATTCTGTATGTTAAATATATATTTCTCTAAGTTCTCTGTGTTATAACAAAGTTTTCAATTGCTAAAATATAATACTCAATCTCACTATACATTTGTATGTTCATTGTGAAAGTATATTTTATTACTAATACATAGTTTATCTAATGTTTCTATGTAATATTTATGTTATAAAAATACGTTAGATATAATCACTACAAAAGATTCATACCCATCCTATAGGTACTATTTTATAAATAATTCGGAACGAATGGGCCAATTTAAGCACAGTTTGTAGTGACTTGAGGGAGAATTATATTCATTCTATCTCTAGGAAATTATATTGAAATTAGTACATTGGTTCCGAAATAATTAACAAAGAATATAGAATGAAATATATATTTTACTGGCTGCTGCGTATATATAGTAGTACACACATGAATTAACATGACTATAAGTTTATTGACCAAGTCGATATTATAATTTTTATATTGTAAGGACTTATTTTATTTGAACAGCTTGTTTCAAATTTTAAAATTTCCGTCCTGATTTTTAGATAAGTTCGGCAAAATATTTCAAGACAGAGAATTATGTAAAATGAAATTAACGAGTTTTGTTACTTAATATATTGAAATTTGTATGATATGCAGTACTGGGTGCATACATGTATATCAAATAAGACTGACTTGATAGGTTTAAAAAGAAGAAACGAAAACTATAAAGAAAGTGGATCTGTAAAGCAATATTTCGACTGTCAAACAGTGGATCTTTTAATTCAGTTATTTTAAATAGAAAAAATGTTACTTGCAAGAAATAAATGATTTATGATACAAAATTATTTTTCATATGACATGAAAATTAGCCTTATAATATTATTTTTCTATGTGCCTTTTCAGTATCAAGGCTATATCAGACTTGAACCTACAGCTTAACGTGAAACCCAAATTTCATGAGCTCCCAATGGGGATCTAATCCGGATCCCCGCCTTAAAATGTGGCTATGTTAACTATATACCAACGAAGAAACACTTTACATTAATTTGTACTGATACGGTCTATATTTAATTATAGTATGGTAACACACATTTTAACAAATCTTTGAGTTGGAGATTCAGATGATCTTTTAGTTTATTTAGCGTTGAATCTCTTGAACAGCAGGAGTTATACGGAAATTAGAATATTATTTTCTGCTGCTGGTAAATTACGGAAAGAGAATTCTGTGGATTGAATTTTCACTGAAGTATCAGAATTATTTACAAATTTTAATTCTTGGAAGTTCTGAATACTCATATCTTGAGAGTATCATTATCATTTTAAAATTCAATATTTGTTCCATACAGTCAGAGGCATAAACTATGACTATTGCAGTTGAGAGAGAATAAATATAGTGTGTAGATGAAAATATAGGGATTTTAATTTTTTGTGTCTTAGAGAAGGTGTACAGTGCTCATTCACGGGCAGAATCAAAAACCAAAGATGAGAGGTTTTAGTGGTGTCCGTGAGCTTAATCTTTTTCCGCTTGAAGCGCCAATAACAACAAAAAATAATGACTCCCGAACAGAAAGCCTTCTGTATTCTATTAAGTATGGAAAGAACCCACCTACCCACTACAGGCATCATACTGACCATAGTGTTATTTTTTATTTTATGTGAATTATTTGTGGGTAAACGGTTAGCGTCCGCGTCTGTGACGTGGGAGATCCGGGTTCGATTCCACGTTAATCAATAGGTCCAAGTCTCATATAGTCTCGCTGCTGAATGGAGCTCGAAATCAACTCAATTATGTGAATTCAGGATGTCTGTTTAAATTCCAAAATGAAATTTCGTGGCTTTTTCGTGACCTTTTCTTTACCAAACCATAAAATTTCATAACATTCTCAAGAGCGAATTTGGTCGAATTTTCTTGCATGTGATAGAAGCGTGCTTTGCTTGAGATTTGGTGGCGTCTAAAGCTGAACAGATATTTTTGGTGGTGAATTTTGACGTTTTATAGAACAACATTTTCAATCTGTACTTATATTTGTACAGATAAAAAAAATCGTGATACAATTTTGTGACTTTTCCTTGACTTTCATGATTTTCGTGACCGATCGACATCCTGGAATTATTATGGTAAATTAGTTAAGAAATATTACATAGCTTTAAAACTGCGATATTGTTTTATGTACACCTCGTATTTTAGTCCCATATGAGCCCATAATTTTCATTGAAAAGAATTCTAGAAAAACTGCTCAAGATAAAGTGATGATACTTTGTCAGGTAGCTATTTAAGAAAGAAGTCTACAGGGAGTAAATCTTGATTTTTGACATATGAGAGACGATTTACCAGAATATACTAGTAATAGCCCAGAATATAAAATATACTAGTATTGATGAAAATAAAGTTTTGGTGTACCTGATAGTTTTCCAATGTTTTCTTTTGTGTGTGGAACATCCAGACTGTCAAGGAAAAAAAAAAGGAATTACTGGTATTAACGAAATTGTGTTAAATTAATCAATTAAAAATTATGGTTCAGAAAATGAAATGAACTTTTATGTTTAACGTGCCACTATTATACATTGAGGCTAAGGGAGGCGGTGATTATGATAATGAATAAAATAGTGTGAAGAAACAGGATAACACGGAGAAAGTTCACACACACAGCGTTCTTCCACCACAAAACCCACTTGGCGCGAGCTGAGATCGAACAAGTGACCCGACGCACCAGAAGTCAGCTCTCTACCACAGAACCACCGCGGCTCCGAAATTAGAGAACAGCAATCTATAAAAGTTTTACAATATTCTGGTGCACAACATACCTGTATTTATTGAAAGCGGGGTAACTGATGTATGTTTGTTTGTAGCCACCTTTCTGCCAGCTCCTCGATTTCACGTCGATAACACTAGGGATGTGCCGATATATCGGTATCGGTGATATCGGCAAATGGACACCGATATTTACCGATACATTTTCCAAACTATTTTCAATTTGTGTAATATTAACAGTGACACTTATATTTCATCGGTTTCTTTTAGAATTAAAGTTCCATCTAAATTATTATCAATTGTACAATCGATTTCTTTATGCATGTGTACGCGTTTGATGTGCACTACTCGTACTCAACTTATATTTTTAGTCCCTCGATGCCAAAATAGTGGTGAAGAAAAGCTAAAGGTCCTCAGTCAGGATCATCGGTGCCGCAAGAAAATTTTCTAGGGGAAGGGGGCATTCCATGGTTGCTATATTAGTCTGGGATTTGATATATACGTGGTTTGCTATATTACGTATACATTTTCGTGAGCCAGGGAGGGTCCCACCTTGCCTTCCCCTTCGGGCGCTCATGGTCAGGATAGCAGACCCGTAATTTGAATCCCAAACGGGACAAAGGTTTCGATTCAGAAGAAAATGCTGAAGAAACCTACAAGACGCTCACTTTGCCATTATTTTCTATTTACTGGTTAAAAACAATTAATAAATAGTTTTATCGTTTTCGACTTCGCTTAAATAACTCTATTATTTTTTTATGGTATACACAGCAAAACCTGGTTCAGCACGCATAATTTTGTAAACAATAACAATTTGTAACGATAATATTCGTTTGCATTATATATATATATATATATATATATATATATATATATATATATATATATATATATATATATATATATATATATATATATATATATATATAATATATATGCAGTGGCGGCGTAAGTCAAACTGGGGCCCGGGGCCGGTGAAGTAGGTTGGGGCCCCTTTTCAAACAATCGTGATTTATACACTTCTATTTTTGACATTCATTTACATAATCATTCTTTCTGTTTGCTCCTTCCCCGTTGGTGTGTGTGTTTAGATCATTATAATCTGGTATATATTAAACAAATAGGGCTGACATCACAGCATTCCTGTCTATTTTTTAAATGCTTAGAACAGCCTTCAGGCTGGTATCTACAAATAAAACTGTACCACGATTATCATTGCATATTTTTTCTTTTTTATTCATTTTTAAACAAAGGACACGATAGAAAAAGAATTAGGGTTACTAGTGTAACGGAAACTACAACCCCCAACAGAAATAACAAACAAAACGTTAACAATCAAGAATCCAGAATTTATTCTACACCTATACTATCGTAGTATCAACGCGTACTGTAATTAGATGGAGCAGTGGAAGTATCGCTCCTAATAATACAGTTAGAGACAAATTTACGTACAAAACGTAACAATGAGCTGATATTGCAAAAATTGCAAATAATAATATAGCCGATGCGATTTTTAAATGTAAGCTCTATGTTTTCTAGAATATTTTTGCTCGGTTCTCGCCTTTGGTGTTTCTCCTGCGCGATTTCTCATATGGTTAAGTTTATTCATAGTTTCTTACCTGTCTGAATTTGCGTTAGATGGGTTTTATTTGATTAGATGTTTCTTCCTACAATTAGCCCCATTCACTTTAACCTTCGGTTTCTCTCCAGTGATAATGTACGATCTATTTAGTCCCGCTGCTTTTGCTGAAATATCAATGAATAGTTAAGCACTAGAATATTTCTCTCCTGCTTGTCTTTTTTACTATTGTTACCAGATTTCGCACTTGTTTTATGATTATATTATTTTGTATTTAATAATTCAGTCATGTTTATATTCTGTCACTTATGACTATTTCCATTACCATTTACTAACATGCGTAGTATTACAATATTTTTATCAAAAAATCCTGAATATATTGAATAATTGGGAATATTATAGATTAAATATGTGAGCACGGAATTCTACTACGGGTTATACCATCCTACTTTTCATTACCACCTATCACCAGTCAACTGACAAATCTTGACAGTTTTTTATTACTCTTTTGGTACTTTTCGGGGCGCGGTGGCTCAGTGGTAGAGCGTTCACCTCCGATGCTTGTGGTCCCTGGTTGCACAAAGTTTGATCCCAGCTCGCGCCGTATGGACTTTGTGGTGGACAAACACCGTGTTGGTGGGTTTTCTCGGTGTTCTCCCGTTTCCTTCCACTTTCTTCATTCCACCTTTTCATTCATTTCTCATCATCACCGTCCCCTTTAACCTAACCGGCATAACCGTGGGATGTAAAACAAAGATTTCATTTTCTTTTGGTACTTTTGTATTTTTATTGCCTTTACTTGAAACATGAAACTACTTTCGACAGTAGATCCACTATCATATTAGCCTATGTTCCACCAACATTCAGAATGATACCTTTCTTGCTTTGGTAGCAGCGAAAGTCTCAATTATATTATCAGAATCCAGTGGATGCTATTTCCTTTTCGATAGAAAGAATGGCCAGATTTGTAAATTTTTCCTGACTCATTGTGGAACGCAAGTATGATTTTATCAATTTCATTTTGGTGAAAAACCTTTCACATGATGCGACAGATACGGACAGTGCTATCAAAATCTGAAGAGCGGTTGCCAAACTTTACTAAATTTCAAGCCCCATTGAAGATACATATTTCATGATACCTTGTGGTGAAAAGTCAAGTTGTTCTTTAGCTTTCTGAGCACACCTTAGTGAACGGATTAAATCCTTACAATCCTGAAATAATAATAAGCCATCCAGGTTATTCGGGTAGAACAAAGCCAAATCAGAGCAACATGCTTTTAGCCTCGCTCTCATCATCTAGCTGCTACACAAAGTTGGCCATAGAAAACAGGAATCTAAATTTGTCGTTCAGGTCATGCATCTGAGTAAAATGATCATTTTGTTGTCTAATCTCATCTAGAATTTCATTGATAGAGCGCTTTACATCGGCCTGTGCAGTCAGGTTCTTTGCTTCTCCAGGCATGCATCTCCTTCTACTGTGTGTACCCACAGTTATGTTGCATGCCCTGCAACTTCTTTCAGCTGTGGATATGATTTCCTTGTCCAGCTCAAGTCTCCAGATATTAATGGTGTTAACCAGGCTCTGTAACTGAATAAGTGTTTGAAACTCATATCCTGAGATTGAAGGCATTTTTGGATCCGATCAATATATGAGAGATTTGCAGACCAGAAATATAGTAAAGCGATGAAGTTAAATGACTGGATGCTTGCAAGAAGAAGACCAGCATCTTCTCTAGTATCAAGCGTTTTAATCGAAGTGTCACGCAGATCTTCAACGGATCAATTACTTCATCCAATTCACTAGAAAGTGCCTTTAAAGCTTCTGTTTTTGAACTCCATCTAGTGTCATTTTCACTTTTCAGACCAATCTTTACGTGATTTTGCAGCACATTCCATCAGTGAATAGATCTAGAGAAGAATACAAACAAACGTTCCATTGCTCCCAACAAAGTCACCGCCAGAACGTTAACGTGCGCAGCATGTAAGCCACAGGGTTCAATTAATTATTGTTACAAGGAACGAAAATGGCCAAAGGACATATCCCGTATGAAAGTTTGAACTCCAGAATATTGCCCGGCCATTGCTGCCTGATTATCTCAAGACTGGCCTTTGGAATCTAAATACCAAGCCTATCACATTGAAGTTTCTTCAGTATTTCAGCAGAAATACTCTCAGCAGTCTTTCCTTCGACAGAGATGAAATCAATAAATGCTTCCCGAACTTGAACAGAATCACGTTGTATGTCAACAAATCGAATGATTTGTGACAAGTGTTCCATGTGAGAACAATCAGGAGTTGAATTTAATATAATGCTAAAGTATTTTGATTATTTGAACACTTGTTTTCTTATTGAACATTTTCTTCACTCTAAATTTGTAGGCTGAAATGTAAATTCATACGCCAAAAAACAAGAGCAGAAATGGGGAAACCAACTAAGCAAAAGGGTTTCGCTCAGTAAGTACGCCAGAAATTTTTACCTGGGGGGGTGTTCAAAATAAAAGGAGGGGTGCTCTCAGTATAGTGATATAATTTTTAAACAAACTCAAACAAGAAAACATTATATTTTGTTACGCAACTATTGCAATACTACTACTACTACTACTACTACTACTACTAATAATAATAATAATAATAATAATAATAATAATAATAATAATATAAGCTCTTCGCAGTGGTAGGTTCAATAAAGTAAGTTCAAACATTTGAGCATTTATTATTATTATTATTATTAAACTAAGTAATACAGTGAAACCTCTCAAAACGGACGTCGGTGGAACCGATTATTTGTCCGTAAATGAGAGGTGTCCCTAAAAGAAAGGGTTCTCTCTCATAACACCACACGTACATATTTATGGCATGGAAGAATAAGAAAGTTTGTCGTCTTATGAAGATGTCCATTAATGAGAAATGCCAATTAAGAGAGGTTTCACTGTATTAGGAATTAACCTCCACTATTTTACCCAATAATTACATGTGAATTGATTACATACGAATTATTGTAATTATTTTGCAAAATTCTGCTATTATTTCAATTTATTCACCCCCAGCAAGTTCTAGTGGGTGATTTTTTCCAAAATATTAATTAAAATTCCCTCGTCCCATGCTGAAATCACATTCGTTTAGTAATTAATACTGTACATAGTTCCAATTTCATTATTTTAATATTCTAACCCTGTTGTTAATGTTAATTGTTGTAATATTATTTGATCTTCTAATCTCCGTTCCTGCCCCTTCCTGGCTATGTTATTCACTCTGAATATCTTTCATTAAAAAATATTCATTGATTAAGTTGTTTTCCAGAAATCCAGTTTTTCAATTTACAAATATTTTGTATCTTTCTGTTTTGTCTTCTTTAATATACCCTAATTTTAATAATCCCAGGGCTCATAGTGGTCTGGTCTCTTGTAAATAGTTGAAAAGTGACCAAAAATGGCCAAAAGCACACGAAAAAGTGACCAAAATCTCATCATGCCCCTTTTTTCCTTTGTCAATTTCTCCGTCACCTCTCTCTTTCTTTGTTGTTTTGTTTCTTCTTTACTTCTTTTTGAGCTTTTCCTTTCTTATCCTTTCTTATCCTTTCTTAGGTTTTCAAAGTATGCTTTGTAGTTACGGTAAACAGACTTAGCAGATGTAAAAAGCTTTTGAGTAAGTGGAACCAGTTCTGGTCTATTTCCGAATTTCTTCATCCCAGGTGAAATATTCAAATTCATCACCTACTCTCATACAAGAAGCATAACACAAGACGAACATGATAAACCACACAAACACGCACACACAACGTCGAATGGAGCGTTAATTATTACAAGAGAAAATTAAAATATTATTATGATAGAAGAAAGAATAGACATAGAAGGGTTCTCAATCTCACCTTGAAAGCTTAAGCATCCACCAACCGTCCACTTTGCTATAGAAAGAATAAAAGCTGAAGTAAGAATAAAGCTGACTGTTTCATATGTGGCAGCAAGTACTGAAGCTTTCAGAAGAGTAATGAGTAACAAGTTTCTGTCTTTTTCCATTTGTTTTTATATTTTTTTTTAGAAAACTGCCAATGCAACACGTAAATCACACGAAAAAATCACTTTAACTCTCAAAAGAGTAACTTTTACTGACAAATTTGAAAAAAGTAACTTTTAGTGACCAACTTGAAAAGAAGTAAATTTTAGTTAAAAAAGTGACTCTCTATGAGCCCTGTTCCGCTCAGTGAATTTAGGTGAATAAAAATATACTTTACAAAAAATTAAGCTAGCGCCAAATGCGTTCCTGCATAACACTAGACTCAGTCTAAAATATATATAATTCTTACTTCGACCGATCTCTTCATTTCTAAAAACGTTTTGACAACACCCTTCTAACGTCCGTCCGTTGATACACCACTTGCAGAGCAGGCTCGAAACCAGCCACAGAGCTTTGGGGAGCCATGAATTTGTTAGGAGGGGCCAAGGCATTAAAAACTCTCTGACAAATATCTAAATTGTGCATCTTGTATTGAGGTCTGGAGGGGACATGAAAAATTTAGGAAGGGTCAGGCCCTTCCTAGCCCCCCTCTGGTTGCGAGCCTGTTGCAGAGTAGCTTACCAACTGAATCTAGTAGAAGCTTATTACTATATTGTCACATTTTTCCTTATTGAGGAGGAGGTAGGTGAATGACCGCTCAAGACGTAGCCAATTTCAGTCATTTTCATCTGTCCATCAATCTCTTTTCTCGGAAACGACCGTGGAGCCCAGGAGGGTAGGTATCAGCGCCCCCGCCCGAAACAATGAGGTCGTGTGGTTCTCGAAGCCGTACATGAGAACGAGGTCGCTTCATATTTTGAAGTGAAATAAATAAATAAGAATATTGCCTTCTTTCCAAAACGCTAAACCTTTTTTAACTTGATGTAATCAATAACCTATATGATACTGATTGATACAATTGGATTTGGGGGAGTATTCGTTTTCCATCCAGGGGTGTGTGTAAAGAAATTTGGAGGGGTGTTAGGGGGGTGTTGGGGGTGTGTAGATTACTCCCTGGTTTCGCTCACTGAAAATTCGACTTGTAAAGGACAAAAGAATAAAGACAGAAGGAAAACAAGTGAATCAGCGACTATAGCGTCTGCACCAAAGAGCTTTTCATTAGGAACAGAATGCTAGTACCCTAATAAAGCATTATATACGTTCATCCCTTCTTTCTACCCTTCTCTTGAACTGATATATGAATGAATAAATAAATAAATAAATAAACAGTGATAGTTTGGGAAACAGGCTAGTAGACGAGGCCCCATTACTTGCATCATAAGACCTTAGAATGTAAATAACACAATATACTTTGACTTTCATCATATTTTAATCTACACTCAGCTTTTCCTTTTAAACCTTTAAATTTCTCTCAGGCTATTGAACAGAGTGAAACTTTTATTTTATTCATATTTTAATCCACATAATTTTTTCTTTAAATTTCTTTGGGGCCCCAAGAGAGTAAAACTTTTATTTTATTTATTTTTCACCTACATTCAACTTTTTCTAAAATTTTCTTGGGGCCCAAGAAAGTGAAACATCTGTTTTATTTTTTCGCCTACATTCAGCGTTTTCCTTTAAAATTCTTTGGGGGCCCCCAAGAGTATGAAACATTTACTTTATTTTTCACCTACATTCAGAGCTTTTTTCTTTAAATTTCTTTGGGAGCCTCCAAGATAATGTTACTTTTATTTTATTTATTTTTAATCTACATTCAGTTTTTTCTTTAAACTTCTTTCGTGTGCCAAAGAGAGTGAGGCCCGAAGCTTATAGTATGTTTAGCTTATACGGAAATTCAGCACTGATTAGCTTTATGAGACAGATATTTCTGTTGTTTCATCCGTTATTTGGTGTAATATTGATTGACAATTAATGCGTTTACATTTAGGGAAGGCGTGGATTATAAACCTTGACGGCCCTTGTACGGCTCATGCTAACAAGGTTCCTTAGTAATTATTTTTACCTACCGTCGGGGGCCCCTATAAAGTGGGGCCCGGGGCGAGGGCACCGCTCGCCCCGCCCTTACGCCGCCACTGTATATATGTAATAGAGACTAGTAAATACAATGTATCAAAGTACATTATCACTCTAAATATCAATCACTGACTCTTAGAATTAAGTTTACACTATATAAGTATTTGCTGCTTTTTAGTTCATTTTATGTGAGCTGGGTTAAATTTAGAGGAAATATATTTTTTTGTGTGGAACCTAATATGAAATTCTGCTTTTTGTCTTTGTATGTCAAATTTTGGCCTTATATCTACTATACTCTATTACAATGTTGATCATTTCATTCTGAAAATTCCTGATAATATATAAGAAATACAGGGTGTCCGAGAAGTCCTTCCCTGATTACAGAACTTGATAACTCAGGCTAGAAATAAGATAGAAATATGAAACTGGTGTTGAATTGTTTACAAACTATAAAAGTTTTGGTCACATCAGTACACTTCCACATGAGCACCCTTGGTAGCACGTAGCACATCTAGGCGATATTCAATTTCCATCCACACATTAGCCAACATCACTGGAGGGATCGATGCAACGACTGTGGTTATTCGTTGCTGCAGGGTTTCAAGATCTGGTACACGTGTCCAACAGCTTGGCCTCCACGCTCTCCTGACATAACCCCATTAGACTTCTTTTTATGGGGTTATGTCAAGGATGAGGTCTACCGAACACGTGTACCAGATCTTGAAACCCTGCAGCAACGAATAACCACAGTCGTTGCATCGATCCCTCCAGTGATGTTGGCTAATGTGTGGATGGAAATTGAATATCGCCTAGATGTGCTACGTGCTACCAAGGGTGCTCATGTGGAAGTGTACTGATGTGACCAAAACTTTTATAGTTTGTAAACAATTCAACACCAGTTTCATATTTCTATCTTATTTCTAGCCTGAGTTATCAATTTCTTTAATCAGGGAAGGACTTCTCGGACACCCTGTATGTCCAAAAGTATTGGTATTGGCAGTATCGACCTCTTCAGTATCGGTATCGGTGAAAAAGTTGTGTCGGTACATCTCTAGGTAACACACCTTGTCCTCAGAGGCAAAGAAATCAATCACTGTTTCCGAGTTCTGCTGGTTGGTGAAGCATTGTGATTTCAGGAAGTTGGGCATGGATTGAAACAAATAGTAATCCGTAAGAGTAAGGTCTGGAATATATGCTGGATGTGGATCAGTTTGATACCATAAAGTTCATAATTTTTGTTTGTTTGTTTATTGTTTTTCGAGTCAAAGGTGATTTTGCGTTTCATCTCTGTAGGATATTTTTGGCGTAGTTGTGAGTTGAGGATATTTGTAAAACAACATACATCTGCTCCATCTGTTCGTAATAGAGGTCGACATTGATAGTAGCAAACGAACGTTAGGAACGAACTCGAAGTGGATTACTACCTAGCAGTACCACCACACAAAAAGCATGACTTTATGCTCGAAACAGCCGTTTGATAACCGGTTCTGGAAGTTGACCCTTGCTCAAGCACTGTTTCTACAAAGTCGGCTTTCAGGAAAACCCACGTTTCGTCGCATGCACATCACGAATATCTTGCAGCAGTTATCGGTCCACACACACTCTCCTCTGGGCCTGAGCTGAGATCACAACTCATGTAAAACAATGCGGCATCTCCTGATGGTTTTCCCAAGTTCACTAAGATAACGCACTACAGTAGACCAGTACACGCTGAATTGTTTGACAATCGTTGTGTGCTAGTGATTTTTTTCTCAGTGGCGTATGTCATAACCTCTGAATCCTGGAGTTGATCTTCGACATTTTTAGAACCTGCAAGTGTTGTCTGAAATCAACGGGTTGTAGTGTTTCACTGCACTTCATTTCGCATGACAACTGTTGTGGCTTGCTGCTGCAGTGTTCTGTTAAGAGTTCGGATTCATGCACTAGACGTTCCTGTATAAGACGTTGTTAAACACTCGTCGTCACTGCCACTAAAAACTGACTGAAGATACTCAGAGTGGGGGCTTCCGAGTTAAATAGTCCGCTTGACACACTACCTCGTGGCCCAGTTTGACTTGCACTTAAGGTCGATCACGGCGTGTACACGCTCTTGCTGTTTGGGTTATGGAAATATTGCAAGACTTATCACTTACTCGTGTAATTTAAACACTGTCCTTTACAGTATTATTAAACTACGTAGAATCTGATCATTGCTTCTATTTTGTAAGATAACGAACAGCCTCTTATCTGTAATCTACTCACTCCAAATTTACATTCATCAACCTGCAACCTCATTTTTCTGTTGTTTATTTAAATACTGTATTTTAAAAATTACTTTTAATAAATGTTTCCTTAATTTCTCATGGGAATGTACTTGATACCATTCAGTTACTTTTGTTAATAATCATCATATTTAGCCCATAAGGCACAATCACCGCGGGTATTAAAAAAAAAATACAATTTTTGTGTAACCTATATCCAGAAAGTTCGGTGAATGTGTATATTTCGAACGGATTGTTTTACCTGAACCAGCAATTGTTGTATTTCAAAGTAATCCCCGTTGATGGTAATCCACTTCTGGGAACGGCAGTACAAGTCCTGGGAACTCCTGGCGTACTCGTCTTGGGATGGCCCCCAGCTGGGTCATAATATACGTTGGATGTCAGAAAACCTCTGGTCATTCATGGCTGATTTCAATTTAAGGAACCAGTCCGGAGGAGACAAGGCTGGGGAGTAGGATGAGGAATTGAGTGAACAACAAAAACCCTGTTGGCCAAGAACTGCTGCATCAGAATGGCAGTAAGTGGCCCAGCATCATCGTGAAACACGGTTCAATCAACTTGCTTGGTGTCTGGGGCGTACCCGCTTGATTCGCTGATGTTCCAAGTTTGAAACAGAACAGCATATTTTCGCTGCTCTATTTTTTGTTTCCACCGCGCGCACTACACCTTCACTCTACAATGTACTGTTAACACACGATAAGCAACTCGCAGCGCCTCGCTCGGAAACTTGTTCAGATATGTCGTTGGCTGTCTGGCGCGCGATGCGACTGTGGCGCAGTCTTACGACCGCGAGCAGAATGACGTCATTCACCGAACTTCGTGGACAAAGGTTGCATTATTCCCGAAAGGTAAATTGCCTTCATTGGCGAGGTTTTGTTTCTTGATAAACTTCATTATTGTATTAACAGAATCTATATTTAATATTAAAAATTTTTTTACTTACTTATGTATCCATCGGTAACAATGGCAATGACGGTTAGTCATCATCTTCAGTTCAAATTCTTTTGTATTGCTCATGAATGAGCATCACATTTGGTGTTCATGTATTCCTTTATGAATAGTGCAAAAGATATATTGGGTGCTCAGTGTTCAAATAAATCCATTTCAAAAGTTGTTAGCCATTCAAAATAATAACAAATAAATATTCTTTGATTACAAAAAGTACTAGTGGGAGTGAAATCGAGTATTCACTATTCGGAATTGAATATCATGGTAAGATTTGAGTATCTGGTCACTGACATAATTTGCCAGTTACTTTTCCAGCAACCATCAAATGTACAAATAAGCAACATTGAAGTAGGACGAAGGACACCTAGAATTATGCTACGTTAACCCGTCAAGATTTTATTTCCATAGTAAAGACGCACAAACATAGTTGAAGAAGGACATTGTAATTTTGTTTCTATGTTGAAGGAGATTTACTGACAATGTAATTCTTCAAGCAACAGAACAATTTCTACCGAAGATTATGACAAACCGTTATTGAAACGTTCACGGTCTAGATTGTCATTGATACTGATGGGTGCTGTGCTATCAATAGCAAAGTGCTCATCGAAGCAAGAAAGTTAAAACGTTTCTTTTATTAAGTTTTCCCAACTAATTTTGGTGAAAAGGACGCTAGTTGGAAACAGTGAGATCCATCTTATCGTTAACCCCGACTTGGAGACGACAAAATTAACTTTAATTTTATATGTGTGTGTGCGTAGAACAATAACTCTTTGTTCGAAAAGTTGCTGAGAGACTTTTTCTACTTCAGTTACCGTGAGAACGAAAATTAGTGTCACCCCAATTACCTAAGTGACATCTAAACTAATTTTTGATTTGATCATTTTTGGTCATTGACCAACAGTGGACTGTTATATTGGGTGAGTGATTACTAATCACGTGACCCACGGTGACCAGAAGAGGTGCAAATCAGTCGGACGACGAACATCGAAACCTCCGTCACGGAAGAAACTCGGGCGAAGCGATTGGGGCAACGAACATTGAAACCTCCACAAGGAGAGGATGTGTAGAGCCCGAAAAACGAATAGTGGACGATTAAGTTAAGTGGTTTAGCCGAACGACAGATTAAGATGAACATTATTTTGTGGTTTTAAATATGTTATTTGTGATTGTACGAAAAGTCTCTCTCTTGGTCATCAGGTAGAAGACACTTGTCAGTGGTCTTAGAGTGCAAAGAATTTTTGTTGGAAGAATACCAAATCGTCAGAGGACCATTTTACATCTCAACAGGATACGTTATTCTAGGGAATTTTACCTGGATGAAGCTGTAAGTAAAGTGCCAATTTTGTTCTGCGACAGCGACAGGAATATTCAGTGGATTATCTCTCGCGAGAGCTATGTTTCTTCAATTGTGTTAAAATCTAAGATCATTCAAATAGCTAGCACGCCTACTACGAATCTGTTAAGAAAAACAAAAAGTAAAATTCATTACACACATTATTTTGTGAATAAGCCACTTGCGCCGAAAGTTTAATTTACATATTTTGGTTTAATCGATCTTTAAGTAAAGAAAAGATGATGATTTTAGTTAGGACAACAGGGTTTATTTAATATTTTCACGGGCGTATAAGTAGTTCCTGTTGTAAAATGTCAATGTATTTCTTATTGTGTTCTGATATGCATGCGAGATTACTTAACTAAAGCAGTTATAGAAATATGAAATGTAGATAATTTTCAGATTGAAATATGATCATTTAAATGTATATGTTACCGGTGTAATCATTTAACATTGAATCTGACAATCCTTCGTACCGCGAGGACGTAGGTTGTGGTACGTGCTTCTGATAATTTGCAGGAGCAGTGAGCTCTCTCTCGCACCAAGTCCAAAAGGTAAAAAAGAGGACTTATAGTGTTAATTATTACACACAGATAGCTCGAACACGACCGACCACGTTGCGTACCAACTCTCACTCCAATTCTCCCAAGTTTGAGTGACAGTTGGCAAAGCATGTTATGTATCTTGGTGGAAGGAGATGATTGGGAGGTTTACACGTTAATGTATATTGGTTATTGAGTGCAAGGATAAATAGAAGCGACCTTTCACACCAGCGATAACAGCTGCTTAAGTAGAAGCTTTGTTGATGATCAATTTTATTTGCCTTATAGAACAATAATGTAGGAACTGAACAAAAAAAGATGTACTGAAATAAGAAAACTGTGTATTTGGACCAGCATACAATATTTTAGGACAATTTTATTGCACTATTTTTTTTCAGCATATATATATATAAATCACATTTTTATACGAACCTTGCCTAACATTTGCTGTTTTAAAACAAAAAACACCTTGTTCTTACGAACTAATTCTTGAAAGTTAAACTGAAAATATTCAATAAATGCCATAACTATTTATTTTACTGGTAGGTAGGTTCACTTTTCAGGGGGAATGTTTTTTTTTTTTCTCCTTTTGTTTTTTTACAACAAAACTAACATATTCTAAACAAAACAACACATTTTGCTGGAATATACACATTATTATATTATAATGTCAATCTTTTCAGGGCACTATTAAGTTTATATATATGTACATTTTATATTTGCAAAAAGAAATGCTGATATACGTATAATATTTGATACGAGAATATGCCAGTAACAACTGTCATAAGTCTTAATTACTACAAACTATATGCATATAACAATATAATTAAATTTTGTCACTGTAAACCAAAATGTTTCATATACTTATAATGCGAAAGCATTATATATATATATATTAAGAAGGGAACTTCAGTGTTCCCCACAAACGGCACTTACATCAGTTTTCTTCATCCCAGCAATTTATACAGACTAGATGTGCACATATTGGATATCCTCATCTGTAAAAAAATATATATCTAAACCAAAACTTTCCTCATAAGACTTTATTATGAAACGAACCACGATCGAAATGAACTTTAATAGAGAGGTGCAAAACAACACGTACTCAAGAAATAACAAGACAAAGGTACTGAATTTGAATAACACATAATTAGGATCTACAACTGTAATTGTACCTGCATTTTACTTTATAAACACGTGCTAACTATACTTAATCAATGTGTATCGACAGAAATTGAATGTGAAGACACAATGTTGGGATGTCTTTTGTATAACTTTTTAGGTGATAAACGTCTATCGCTTTTTCCTGCATATTTCTTGAAAAACACTGTACTTGAAACTTCTGTTAACTAACAAATGTTCATAAAATTGTTAAGTACAGGGCTTCCAGATAATTAAAATTATCGGCTGACGTAGTATTTTTGACCATTCAGATTATACAGATACCAGTAAAAGTACACATAGGCCCATACTTGTTCTCTTATGAAATGCTTGGATATGGCCATTTTGAGAATAGTGTTTAGTAACGTATATAGTCCGCGTCACCCGAATCGGTGTGTGGCATTAGCCAATAAGCTCGCAGTGCGTTGTTACTAAACCTTAAGGGAGGAATCTTAATCATTCAAAATTGTCCACAAATATTAACAAAGTCAATTATGAATGATTCGATTTCTCCCTGAAGATTTAGTAACAGCGCACTGCGAGCTTACTGGCTGATGCCACACGCCAATTCGAGTGACGCGGACTATAGTAGATTAGGATCTTTCTAAGTCGAAGAAAATCGTACATAAATTGGTACATTTCGTTATTAGTATGAAGAACGAGTTGGAGAGGTAAAGAAGGCGTATGAACTTTTGCTGGCGTCCGGACATGCATTCATTGTAATCTTAAAGCAAAAAAGCTTTAACATTTTTACTTTACACTCTCCACGCACACACCGAAAGTCAAACTGCCAATTGTAGCACTATAAATTGAATTTACACTAGATGATATCAATTAAGAAATACAAATTCTGTTTCTCCGGAAATAAATCGTTAAGTACGATAGATATTTAAAACTGCACTACCTTTATTTCCATTTTTATCTTCACTACTTCTAAAAAACAATCTATGTAACAAAATGTGATATTTACAATTTGGTTCATATAGCCGTCAATAAAATTGTTAATACTTTTCAATGCTGTAAAGTTCAGAAATTTCATATCTTTTAGATGATATATTCCTCTGAGAATATGCCTAAAAGTATTGAATTCTGTCAATATATAATTTAAGGAGTATAATGTTTTCATTATCACATTTAAAACTGTTGTAATCCTCACTGTTATATTTATATACAATTGTATAATTGTGAGAATTGTATCATTTACACTTTTTGAATTATAATCAATTACCTACACGTTACGATAAATTACTTTAAAAAAAAAATGTGAAGTTTGCAGCTGTTCTGAAGGTGACTTAAGCTCGGCTTTAAAAAATACAATAACTTTTGTAATTATTAATGATGTATAATATTTCTTCCAGATAATTTTCTATATAGGAATAGTCGCCACCAAAAGTAATTTCCATATACAGATTCTTCCTCTAAAACTTCACATGAATTAACTAATATAGTGTAACCTGGAGAAAAACTTTTATTCTCCAGTTACTGGCAGCGAAAAATTGTATATTGGAATACCTACTTTTGCTAGCAATTGTACAAAAAACTTATACGTAAGTCTCTCCTCAAACAAATTCTTCCAACGAAGAAACTGGACTTCTTAAGGCGAGTACACCTCAAGAGAGAACAGATCTTTAATTATATTAAGAGCTTCAATGCAAAACCAAAACAATCTTTTCTATTATTTTTTTCACACTTCGTTACTTAAAACAAGTAATCAAGATAATGATATTTTAGGTATTCACAGCACACAAAATACCAAAGTTGAAAGCTGTGACAATATTTAGTGCTTTCAATAACATTGCTCTAATTGTTTTTCTTCATTTTAAATCAAAATAATTTGAGCTGTACGAATAAAACAACTGGTAAATTCCACTTGGAAAGAAAAGAAGCTTTGTACAGTTTTGTTCCGGTCAAAATTCAATTTAGAAATTTCACATGATAAAAATTGCATTTTGAATTTTTTTTTTAAACAGTCTTAGTAAGTTTCGAGGCATATTCACAACGGATATTATGAGCGATGACAAATATCAAAATCAGTCTTTTTAATTTCTTCCCTCTTAACATTAACGTAGGTGAAAAATATAAATTGTAACACAATTACAATTTTTCCGTGTATTAACATCTAACATAGATATTGTTTTTTTAGCCATTGTTCATTTTATTTAACGCTTACACCTAGGAATTAAAGAAGAAACAATAGTAATTTTTTTCATAACACGCATTTCAACAGATGCTTCATCAATCTTGGCACAATGCATCTTTCTAGAATGATTATTGTTTAATTATTGTAATTTTTTAACGAAAAAAAGCTCCATAAAGTTTTATCATCTGATGGTCATAATGATCAGTACTTGTAAACAAATTCTAAGGCTTGAAATATCGTTCTGGTTCGAACTGGTTTGTTAGTATTCAGAATAACGGATACAAACAACCGAAATTATGGCAATGAAACGGGAAAGATTTCTATTAAAAACATGAACAGGGCCCGGACAGAACCGAGATTTTGCTTTATTTCGAACATTTGTTGTGCACATACACAAATTCGTGTCAGTAACTATGTAAATATACGCATAAAATATTTCTTTACTTATAAAATAGTTTTTACTACGAAAATCGTTTAGCTAAGTTTCTAAACAACTGTTGAGCTTCAAACGTAGTGAAATAACCATGCCATTTATTTCAAAACTTTAGTTACCTGCTTCTAGTTTTCATTATTTCACCAATGGGATCCGTCAATCTTTCTTTCGTAGTTTTAAGTCAATTCTACGTTTAGACAAGAAAGTTTTTCACTAAATCTGTTTACTATTTGAAAAATTTCAGATACACGATTTACTCCTTTAACAATAAATGTACGCATTTATCTGTATCACTTAAGATCCGCTTTTAATTACGCATTCGTTATGTTAAATTTAATATTGTTACATTAAGATGTGTTGCACATACAGCAATACTTATATATAAGTGAATATTAAATATATATATATATGTATATAACAATAAGAAATAACACTTGAAATAGTTCGTAAATAATTGCTGGAAAGACTCAATTTGCAAATAAAGAGAACAAATAACACTGTTTAGATTTAGCACGATAAATATATTTTACACATGTTTCTACACTAATATGATACATATATAAGGCAAAAAGGAAACTTTACTCATGTGAAGGAATGCATGTGTGTATATATAAAGTGAACCGCACTCTACATAAAGTTCAGACAAATGTGATCCTTCGAACGGGCAAACAATTTGTTGTTGCATACTCAACATCTTACATCAATTTGCTGGTAGTTTACATCAAAAATACATAGTACTCACTAGCACACATACCACGATGCCTTGTTTTGCTTTTCTTTGTTTGATAAAGACCTTTTGAAAAACAAAATGCTTTCTAAGCAAACTGAATATGTGTTTAGCCTTATACACACACATATACACTCCTCCACACACATGTTTATATATTATATATTACAAATATGTATATAACAAAATCGAACTTCGAACTCTCGTCTTTGATAGAGACTGGTATTACGTTTCACTTAAGAAAGGAAAATAGCATACAGTATTATATTGCTTCCTAGAGAGGAAAAAAAGAAACTTCTTATCACTCAAGTTATTTTGTACTTCGAACTACCGTATGTTCCGCATATCAAAATCACCACCAAACCTTCACAAAATCGAACCCACTCAGACAATACAAAAATATATAACTTCTCTATACTCGATCTAAAAAAAGCAGTGTTTCCCAACAATATGGTATCATACCGGATATGTTTCATTTAAATAAACTGGATTCTACAGCGTTTGTGATAACATTTAATAATGTATCTATATATTCACACACACACAAAAAAAAACGCACTTTTAAATATTTGAAGTGTTACCACAGATTTTTCATTGATTAGGTCTAATATTGGCTTACTATTACGTATACATTTTTCAATTTCACTGTTAACATATATACATATCAGTGCACACCCTCAAAAGAAAAAACACATTGTTTTTTGATCCACCTTTGTAGTATTGTAACAAAGTAAACCACCACAATGCTGCAAAGAATTGTGATTTAAATCATTGCAAATATTTTTTTGCTGCTGTATCAAACAATTAGCCTTTTTAACAAGTGTGTTATTTATATAATGTTAATGTGCATTTAGCCTTTTGTTTGGTACTAGAATTGTGAAGAAACAAAACACAATGACATATTTCACGAAAAAAGTAAACAACTTAACTGAAATTTGAGTTTCAGGAGAATGTGGTACTTCTACATCATAATGCTTTTCTTGACATTTACACAAAATATCCTGATGGGAAACACTGCACTGTAATGGAAAAATTCTACTTCGCTTCCGTTACTGAAAAATAAAGCGTACAAGTAAAACGATCTAAACTGTATATAAGCTGCCAACAAAAACAAAAAAGTGCATCTTAAAAACAGTGCCGCTTTAGGATTCTGGCTTCCTACGAATTGTACACTACGAACGGAGATTTACATACAACTTATTTATACGACTATTCTTACGTCTTGGAAAATACAGAAAAAAGTTAGTAATCAGAATTATGAAGTTACATTTGACCTATCTTATTATATATACTACAGTCATGTATGGTTTAGAAACCAGCTTGGTTATCTTACATTAATGTTTGTCTTTTTCGTCTATTGCTGGCGTTTGTACTGTGCGTTTTTATCACTGACACAACTATATTATAGGTAGGATAGAGGATAACGCTATCGCAGCCTTAGTTGGAGCGTGAACTACGTCTATTTCACTATCAAACAGAATATCAACTCCTATCCATGATATTTATTTACTCTCATACATTGCACAGAGAACATTTCATGAGTGTGTAGTATTGTGAAATTTCCGCGCGAGTTCTTCGTTAACTTCGTCCCATGTTGTTATTTCGTTGCTACGCTAATTAGTGTATTTCAGCAGGTGTTCAGTATCGACGTTATGAACTCTTAACAAAACGGTTCAATATAAAATAGGTAAAACCAGTATCTCTTTTATGAGTGATACACAACCAGCTTCAACTCAGACTACGGGATTTAAGTAGAGATTTTTTTTTCCTTTAAGACAATAGCCACCCTACGTTTCATTTGTAAATATATTCTTGCAAAACAATGCAAAGATCATGACTTTTTTACACGTAAAATGGAATTATATGGGCGCTGTTCTTGAAATTCTATTATATTCAATATGCAGATTATTTTCTTTATAAAATACTAACAGGATCTGAATTGTTTATAATTCTAGAATACGAAGAATTAAAGTTACCTTTAACCCTCTAAATTTCTGCTTACCAACTTTTTTCTGTAATATTTCCAGACGTCTAATGCTTCCATGCCTAAAACGCAACTAAAAGCTTTAGCGAAACTAAAGCAAACGAAACGACTGAGAATCAAGGAATGTAGAGGACATCTTCACTATCAAGCACGATAGTAGGTATCTGGAAGAACGCAGAGAGCTTAACAACTCCCGGGGCCACAGGACGGCTATAAACCACACAAAGGATCGTAGCACGCTGTGGAGAAATTGATAAGGATACATTATATCTGTACACAAGAGAAAATATCAAGTGACAGGAAATCAGTCATTGATACTTAGATACAAATATCTTTTACTTTTACACAGTGTTTGATAACGACGATTTCTCGGGACTACCTAGACGCCTTCCGTCCATTCTCTTGTGTCGCTCTTCTTCGAGCAATCTGCTTTTGATGCTCGTATTCAAAATCATCCTCTGTCAAATTCAGACGATGGATCTACATTTAAAAAAAGAAAACAAAAATTTACTTTTTTAGATTACGAATAAATACACAGGTTTGGCTTAAAGATGCTACTGGATACACATTATAAATACTTACCTCTACGCGTTCTAAAAATGTGTCGAAATCTACAAATAGTTTCGTCGAACCACTGTCGACTTCCTCAGTGTAAATGAAAAACTAAACCGCTTAATCCGTCACATCGCGTGCATGGCTGCATCCAACCAAAAGAAGGAAAAATATGTAACAAATAGAATGAATGCATCCTTAATACATTATACATAGAGAAAATGTTTACCTTGATTTTTTCAACTGAAGAAAAATGGACATACGATCAAACATGAACAAAAAGCATTCACTTCAGAAGGAAGGACGGTTGTGTGTGACGAATTTTAATGTGGCTCATTATTTTTTACATTATTTTGTGTGATATTTAATAATTTCATTTTATTTTCCACAACGAGCACAGAGATAAAAAAAATTCTTTATTCAATTGTTTTTTCTTACATTTTAGTGTATTTGTTGAGAAAAACTATTAGCAATGTTTACTTGTACGAATAACTTGTTTGCAGGGCTGGATTAACCCATCTGGAGAGAAAATATGTGGCCCCTGCTGACTTCAACTAATACATTTCTGTGAAAGTACAGTAGGAAAGTTATGGGAATATGTTTTATATTTTTGGTCATATTTTGTTTTATGATGATGATTGTATCTTCATTATTATTTTTTTAGATAGCCAGCTGAGATTTTGATCAGAATGGAGGCCCGTGGCTATAGTCCCCCTAAGCGCCTCCCTTAATCCTGCCCTGCTTGTTTGCACGTGATTAATAGCTCGTATGCATTTGTTTTCACATATTTCTGTACTGTCATTGATCACTTTGTATCAGACATTACTTCCTTTATTTATTTTGGTTGTCACAGCAAGCAACATTCCACGCCAAATACTTTGGCGCCTATCATGTAATCAAACAAAACACTGTTCTTTCTGCTCTCATAATTTTTCTTTGACTGTAGTCTTCCGGCACAGTTTTGTAGCAGTTAACGTGTAATCATATTGCACATACACATACATACCACACACGGCCATTTGTATACCTATACCAATTTTGAACTAGTTTTATATGATCGATAGTTAACAATTAAATTCTTCAAACTGAAGTGTTTACAAATGGTTATTAAAATAACAGAAACACCTGAAAAATGCAACTTATCAGATTAATATGGTGTTGGACCATCTTTCGACCTCAGAACAACTTTCATGCAACGTGGAATCGAGTCAGAGAGGTCGCGAATTGTAGCAAGTGGAATATTATTCAATTCCGCGTGCAGGCATCACCCAGTTCCGTGAGTTAGGATGGAGGGAAAATCTGTGCCTGATTCTTGTCTCCCAAACGGACCGCAGATGTTCAATTATGTATAACCCTTTCGGACCCAGAGCATTTTTAGCGTTTTCCTACATTTTCAGTTAGTGACTTATTCTCAAAAACTATTTACCCGATTGATATGGTTAAGGCCTTGTTTTTTTTTTAGAAGAGTAATGTGGCTATTTTTTGGTGTAAGTTACATTGCAGTGTTGCCAAGGGGAGGGAAATTACTGAGAGAAATGTAGGGGTGAAAATTCCTCACTGAATTTCAAGATCTTTTGTAGCTGGCACCACTGTTGCCACATGAGTCCAAGTTATCTAAAATAAAATCTTTGGTGTGTTCATAAGGTATAGTGAAAACCTAAAGTCGTTGGCTGCCATATGAGCGAGAAAGAAAAAAATCTCTGTCATTATCCACATGAAATTTTGACACTTTTTTACGCCTCAGAATCAAAAATCAACAGATATGACGCGGCTACAATTCTCCTAATTATCCTATTGAAACTTTTTATGGTACGTTGTGTAGGCCAAAGAGGAGCCTTTCAGATAGTGGTACGTTTGTTCCAATGTAGCCAGCAAGAGGGAAATAATAGGGGTGAAAAAAAGGGTAATTTTCTGAATTTTTCACCTACAATTGGAAATTATTATTTTTTTTTTCTGACTGGAAACACTGCCACCAGACAGACGAAAACTATCTGAAAATAAACCTTCGTACCCCACTACACGTATCATGACGGTATCAAACTAAACTAAACTTGAAATTTAAAAAATATCTCATTCTACCTCAAAAATTCACCATTTTCTTACCATTTACAGAACATGGTTTATTATAAACTTCAACTGTGCTTCGCCTAATTATCCTACTGAAACATTTTATGGTGCGTTGTGTGGGGTAAGGACGAGGCTTTCAGAAAGTGGTACATTCTTTCGAATATAGCCAACAAGAGGGAAATAATAGAGACAAAAAAGTGAATTCTTCCAAAATTCTCCCCTAAAATCGAGAATTAAAATTTTCTATAGCTGGCAACACTGCTACCAGACACGCAAACTATCTCAAAATAAACCTTGGTACCCTAAAAATATATCCTATAAGTATCATGGCGATATCAAACAAACTAAGCTTGAAATTTTAAAAAATATATCTCATTCTACCACAAAAATTCACCATTTTCTTACCACTTACAGAACAAGGTCTACTGTAAACCTCAACTGTACTTCTTCTAATAATCCAAGTGAAACTTTTTATGGTGCGTTGTGTAGGCCAAAGAGGAGGCTTTGAGATCGGGTAAGTTTGTTCGAACATAGCTAACAAGAGGAAAATAATAGAGACAAAACCGGAAATTTTTCCAAAATTTACCCCTAAAATCGGGAATTAAAATTTTCTGTAGCTGGCAAGACTGCTATCAGACAGACGCAAACTATCTTAAAATAAACATTGGTACACCACTCACAAGCATCATGGCGATATTTAAGAAACAAAGCTTCTAATTACAAAAAAATTGCGATAAGCAGAAAAGAAAAACTAGAAAAATCAAGGTTTAGAACCTAAATACAAATTTTTTATGCGCCCCCTAATTACCCATTATAACGATCTGTACCCACTTTCATTCAGTAAGGAGCAATGTTCGACTGGCGTAAGTTGACTTGTGCTCGGACGTATGGGTACGGATTTCTAAACAAAAATTTCGAATTGCCCAAATTTTGGGGAAATTTTCATTTCCCTAGTTGGCAACACTGCGCGCGGGCAGGTCCAATTGACGTCAAGAATTAGGTATCCACTTAAGGTATCTACCTGACAAGTCTTAAGAGATCTCTCTACAACGAAGGAAGCTACAGGGAAAAAAGAAAAAGAAAATTCTCACTTTTTACTTTAGGCTGAAATTTGAGAAGGAAATTCGACACCCAGAAGAAAAAGAAACTAATATGATAAACTATGGTTCAACCACATTTGACCAAAAAAAAATATCCCGATATCTTAATTAGTGTCCACACAGGAGCGGATTTAAAAAATGACACACCCGTGCCCCTTTGGCCACCTGGGTCCGAAAGGGTTAAGTCCGGAAATTGGTTGGGCCAGGAGACTTAATTCAACTTAATTCCAAAGTTCCTCAAACCACACTGCAACCGCTCCACCTATGCAAATCGGCTCATTATCATCCTGGAATACAGCACAACTGCCTGGAAACAACGTCTGGATCGTAAGATGCACATGGACCCTTAAAATGGCGACATAATCATGGTCTGGTCAGTGACGCGTCCGGTTAGGGCCCACTGAAAACCAGGGCCACAGCATCACAAAGCCGCCATATTTCATGGTTAGGCGAAGACAAAGTGGATCATACGCTTATTTAGGCGTCCGCCACACAAACACGGACCGTGGTTTGAAATAAGTGAACGATGTCTCATCCGTCCATATTACACATTTCTAGTCATCAGCGGTCCATGTTGGAAGTTACCGGCACCATTGGCGTCGTGCTAAAGTGTTTATCAGCGGTTTAATCCGTCCAACTCGACCCCGTATGTTCATGTCATGTACCTCGCAGCGGATTATCATTGTCAACATAGGCTATGGGAAGTTGTTTAAGTGCCTCCGTCATTTGCACAGATGTCGCATGACGGTTCTGAGTGACAATCTGAACCTTGAGGGGTTTCTTCCGACCGCTACTCCTCTTTGCCGATGTGTTGTTTTGTGGGCCGACATCACCTTGGACATTGTCCCTCGCGACACACCTAACACACTTGCCACTTTCGTCATGCTCCCACCACATAACCAAGCGCCAACAATTCCTCTTCTTTGGAAATCAGAGGGGTAACCAATTTTGCACTATTACCATCCGGTCAGCTCACTGCACATTGCTGCTATACTGTTTCTCATGTAGTACAAAGTTTCCCCTAACATACCACTACAAAACAGGCCAACGCTGCGATCAGCGCTTAATCGCTGCCAACCCAGACAGACGTCTGAAGGGATTCCAGCACCAAGTGTTTCTACTATTGATAAATATCTGTATGTGCAAATCTGTCTGTAAGACGTAAAATATTGTAATTTCGCAGATAACATATGGAAATATATTTAGAACTGCTGACTGAAGCTCCTACATTAGCAGCACACAAAAACAACGAAATTTCTGGGATAGCAGCTAACATTGGATATTTATGCAGAAGGCACAGTCAATTGTACTGCTATGATAGATTGCGTGCAGGAACAGGTAAATGAGTAATCTGAGCGCTGTAAGAGTATCTGTGATTCTTGACGAGAATTGAAAAGGAGTTAAGGGTTTCGCCAATATAGAAAGAAGTACAATGAGTGTATTCAAGTATGTAAATTTGATTGGAAGAATTAAAATTAGCGGAATGGTGGCAAATAAACGTTAGCTTTGTAATGAATTGTTTGAAGATTAAACTGGTACTGAATATAGGACAGGTTTTACATGTCGGCTTACCGATATTTCTTTCGTAGAAGTACTGAGCATGAGCACCCGCAGTAGGGGTAAGAGGAGGCATTTCCCTCTCCCTGGATTTTCGAAAGGAGTTCAGTCTGCGACGTGCAACAAGGTGTGTATATTCGCGACTTCGCTTGTTAAACAAACAAACAAAAAAAATCCAGCGGGTGTTTTCTGGTATGGGGTCTTTCAGGAGACCAGTTCTCGTAATGGAAATGTGGAGGTTCGAGAGCCTTTAGTAAATGATTTCGGGGCACGTTGGAAAAGTGCTTTTGATTTCAGGTGAGGCTGAGTATAAGATAAGCAATGTTCACTAGTTTCTGTAAGCAATGAAGGCTGGAATAGTATTAAGTAAGGAAATTCGGACCAAAGGGTTTTGTAGTGCGTTTTTTCTTTATTTTCGGTGAGGTTTGAAACACAACTGAATTGTTTGCTCATACGATTGTGGGTAGGAACGGACAAAACTGGTCTGCAGAATAACCGACATTTCGGTTTTCTCCAAAGTCGGTTCGGTTTTTTAGTGAACCGTTTTCCATTCCGGAAAAGTTTTCCGTTTTCTCTGGGTTTTTACTGAAGCGAGTGTGATTTTCACCAAAGCCAGTATCTGTTCTTGTTATACTCACTTCCAAACAAGTTAACGAAGAAACAAAACAAACAAACAAACAAAAAAAAGGCAAGAAAACGGAAAGGATTTTGAATTTTTTTAAAGTTTTCAACATCGGTTTCGTTATTTCTAAAAATCTAGAAACCTGTTTTTGTGCCCACCACTAGTTGCGAGGTGCTTGAAATAGTTGTTGAGGGATCATGTACTGGAACAGACACGGGTTCCCCAAATGGCCAAAGCGCATGAGGATGGAAGCACCTGAAATCCAGGTATTGCATAATGTAGGTGGGTTTGATGTGTATACCAGTCTCAAGACGCTTACTCTCGCGTCTGATGTCCAGGTCCAGAACGTTGATTGAATGGTTGGAGGAGGACTAGAGTAATTCAATTAGGCACCTGTTCATAGTTAAGAACTATTCGAGTGTTGGTTGACCATAGATCTACATTAAAAAGGCCGAAGTGATGAGTGTAGTATTTGTTGTTGCAGTACCTTGATTTGAAGACAATGGTCACGTTATTTTCAAATGCGAAATTGTTCATAATTACTTTTGCTAGAATAATACTTCAAACCTATTTCCAGATGAATACATAACACTTAACGTTCCCACAGCTGGGTTTCTGTCAATCCTTCATATGCTTCTGAAAACTTTGTACTATCCGAAGTTCTTGGGAAAATCAACTGCTGAAAATTCTGATTAAGTCTGTAAGAAAGGTTTATTTTTGGCATTTCTGTCCACTTCCAACTACATGTTATTTACAGTATAACATAGAAATATTCATACTACTGGACCTTCAGTTGAAGACTATCGCAAGACCGTAGCACCGAAAGAATGTTAAAGGTCAAAACAACTGCCACCACCATCACTACCAAAATGTTTCAATTTACACAGATTAAAATGACATTTCAAGTCTATATTAAAAATCAATAAATTAACCTTTTTTTTTATGAAGGGGTACACCCTTTCTACTCTAATTCCACATATATCAGTTCTAATTTTTATTATACCTTTACATTATAATTGGAATTTGGCTTTCTAATACGTAACGAAAGAACAGAGACAGAAAAAAAGAACTATGGTACTGGCCTGAAAACAACTAACTGCTATTTTCTTACAGCAATCTGAAAATAACTAAAAATAATTCCAGGTTCCAATTAAAAGATATTACCTTCATTTCAAAAGTTCTACCTACTCTACTATCTATTATTACTATTAAATTTTGTTATACATTCTAGTGTTAATTGAATATACGTTGCTAAGGAATTATAAATACCTGATATACAATAAATTCTTCTTCCATTATATGTTGTGGTAAATTACGAAGAACTTCCAGCGTTTCGTACATTGTAGGACACTTCTTCAAAGTATCAGCTTTCCCCAAACCGAACTTCAAGAGCACCAAAGCTACTTTAAAAACTACCTTCACACCTGAAACAAAGGAACATTAAGTTACTTCTTAGATCTGTCACCTTTGTCAAAGCATTGATTGATTGATTTTGAGTTTTACGTTCCGTTCAGCAGCGAGGCTATATGAGACGTGGACCTACTGATTAACGTGGAATCCGAACCACATGAGCTCCCGCCGGGAATCGAACCCGGGTCCCCCGCGCCAAAGGCGCGTACGCTAACCACTTAGCCACGGAGCTTTGTCAGAGCAAATAGAAAGGACAGCTTGAGAAATTTAGATAATAAAGATTAATTAATAAGAAAAGAGAATTGCTCTTACCATGTGACTTTACTGATCTTCGCAAAAATTTGTACTCAAAATACTTCCGTTATTTACACCATGATTTGCCTTTTCTGTACTCAACGTTTATCAGTGTTTCCACGACGTAAACTATTGTAACTACCAAATGTTAAAATTGAAAGTAAGTTGTAAGTACCAATTATTGTGCTAAAATGAGCATCGAGAATTCTTACTGTTTATTAATAAAATGTTATTATTGTTTCCCAACGTTTATTTAAATATTATCTGTCTGTCTTCAAATCTGGATTTTTGGTTTTAATAGAAAAAGACTCCTGAAGTGTTTCTTTCAATATATGACGATAATTTATGTAAAATTTCTTTGCGGTTTATATTGTCTTTTTGCTGGAATAACTGTTTAGACAAGCCTGAAATTGAAGATTCTTCCCTTCTGAATCTCAAATGCTCTACAATTGTTGTTTGATGTCGCTTTTCCGTCACGTCAATGTAAAAGCTACCATATTCATACACTCCTGAATGGAAACTTCACATACTCTTGAATGCATTCTTTGGTTTACGGAACCGCCTTTATAATCAGTTAAAAGGTTTTCCAGTATTAACCGAAGCTTTAAAACTCGGTCTGTAATCATAATTTTAAAAAACAAAAAAATTAATTTTTGTGATAACATCGGGAACAAAGGAATAATAAATTGATTTTGAGTTTAACGTCCCTTTCAGGAGCAAGGCTATATGAGACGGGACCTACTGAGTAATGTGGAATCCGAACCACATGAACTCCAGCCAGGTCGAACCCAGGTCTCCCACATCACAGAGGCGTATGCTAAGCGCTTAGCTACGAAGCAGCTCTCGGGAAAAAAGCAATAACAATCGATTTCCCTTCTATGTTTGAATTCGTTTTTATCTTTTTTTTAAAGACTGCAAAACAAATATTTGCTACTTTTTTTAACGTGTTAATGCTATACCAATTTTCTATGCCTAATTTACTACGTAATTAAATTCATTTTTGATATCTTCTTTCAAACTATATACTCGAATGAAGGAAATGATTTAAATATTTGATTCGTTAAACTTAACTGCAATGACTTTTTGTAGATGTAAAAACTACAGGTTTCCCACATGCTCTGGTAACAAACTTGTGGTACTTACTATGTACACTAAAATCTAAATATTTTAAGTTTTCTTCATTTCCTAATTCAACAGCAAATTTTATTTCCGAATTTATATTATTTTTTAAAAAATGCAACTGTATTGTTCGATTTTATAAACTAGGATCGCATCGCTTACATATCGTATGTTTTAGTTCTTTCACTTGTAGTATTTTAGACTCAATATAATTGATTACATTAGGTAGCAGGGAAAACAAAAGATTGAAGAACGCCAATCCTTCCAGCTGCTTATAATGCGTTCCTTAAAAAGAAGGTAGTTTCTTTCTAAATTTTAGTAATTGCGTGTATCTCTACACTTCATTTGATACAACTTGTCCTTTTTGACAGTTGCTTTCCTGTTTTTTTCTTTCTTCCTGCACGTGGTCATAACGATCAGGCAAAAACTGTTTCTATGACAACAGTATGTTCAGCCAATTACAGTGGCTCATTTCTCTCGCTCTGCAATAGTAAACATTGCACCCTCTCCGCACGCTGACAATTTTAATATAAAGAAATGCACATTTTTATAGTCAAATGCCAACTTGAGTAGTGGACCTGCTGTTTATTGAGATTATTCTTTTTAGTTCTATTTTGTATAAATTAAATTTACAAAACTGACATTTACTTGCAGTGAATAATTTCGTGTTTCAATACCCGACGCAAAAAAAAGCTAGCAACACAGCATTGAGCACCACGTGCTCGCAGCGAGCTGTCAAAAAGAACAAGTAGTATCAATTGCAGTGTAAGTTAGAAAGTTTGTTGGCGCTTAACCAAGAAGTAAAAAGAGGAATTTGTTCATTAGTTAATGCCAACTACAACATAGCCCCTATTAACATAGTTGACAGTATAATTAAATTGTAAAATATGGAGATATTTCGTACATTGAATTCGGACAACTAATAAAGCTGTTTCGTGGAAAACCTTGTTTCATCGCGAAATTACAAGTGATAAGGGGCACAATTTTGCATTGTAGTGTATGGATGTGAAAAGCTGGGTGCACATTATCAGGGATGAACGTGGGCTGAGACTTTTACATAAGAACAACTTGAAATCACACGAAGAAATAAATGAACGAAGGAGGTTACATAGCGCAGAACTCCATAGTACTATTCGTCAGAGAATATATTGTCGATAACTTAACTGAGACATCTACCAGAGGAAGAACACGCGGCTCGCACGAGAAATACGGAAAGAAGTTTGCGTAAGCTAAGAAGAAGGTGAGACAAGAATCAAGAAGGACTTATGGAAGTAGGCAATAACCATTTTTTGACTACATTAGTTTGACAAGATTACTTTAGGGAAAGCGTTTCCTTTCCATGACGATAAACATTCGGTTTTCTTAAGCCATGAAGTTATAAGTATAAAAAATACAGCAACTTAATTCTTCTCCATACACAAACGTAAGAAGCGAAAGAAAAATTAAATTAAGCTATTTACCATTACAGTCTTTATCTCAAATACCCATTCAACATATATGCAACCAGTTAAAGAGATGAGTATGTTCATACAGAGGCTTCTAAGCAAAAACCACACGACACAAAGTAGTTCTATCCATAAATGACAATATAAAAGCTTTTGAAAGAAGAATGCGACCAATTTACAACTTTCAACTCATTTCACTTAAAGAAATGAGTGACACATACACAGTTCTTCAATGAAACTGATATAAACTAAGTTTGACAAGCGAAGGCGCTGTTGTTTAGGAATTCTGTATTCTATTAATTTTTTATCCTTCAAATCTAAACAAGGTGTGCTGAAGATACGAGAAGTAATTTAACTTCATGATACAAGATATACATAACGATAAATCTTGCAGATGCAATGCATTTTGTGAATTCTTCGTTTAAGACAACTCAGAACAACTACTTCGTTTTACACGAATCTTAACTAATCAATGCCAGTGAGTTATGTGTGTATTAGTATATTGGTTTTCCGAACGTATAATAACGATAACTGCATACTAATCAACTTACCCTCACACAGGAACATGTCCCAGATCCTGAGAATCGTTGACCAAGGTAATGTGCGAGTGAAGACACACAAAAACCATTCTGTCATGTACAATATTGGTTCAATTTTCTGCTTTTTCTGAAAATGATCAAAATACAGTGAAGATTAGAAATTGATTTCTGCCAAGTACGTGGGCAATAATGTAACATTTAATAAAGATCTTCACATTAGACAACTAAAATACTTCGCAGCTATAAAATGAGTGTTATTTTAACAGGTCATTCAATAAATCCGTAGGATAAGTAAGAAAAAAAAAACAAAATTTTGACAAAACTCGATTTCATTATTCAACATAGTTGCCTTCGAGGGCGATACAACGAATATAGCGATTTTCCCTTTTCGATACAACTTTTATAGTACGATTTCTCTTTCTCGTCAAAATAGGCCTCAGTTTCAGAGATGACTTCATCATTGGACTTAAATTTCTTTCCAGCAAGCATTCTCTTGAGATCTGAAAACAGGAAAAAGTCGCTGGGGGCTAAATCTGGAGAATATGGTGGATGGGTAAGAAATTCGAAGCCCAATTCACTCAATTTTGCCATCGTTTTCATCGATCTGTGACACGGTGCATTGTCTTGGTGAAACAACACTTTTTTCTTTTGCAAATGTGGCCGTTTCTTTGCGATTTCAGCCTTCAATCGATCCAAAAGTGCACAGTAATAGTCGCTGTTGATGGTGGTTCTTTTTTGGAGATAGTCGATGAATATTATTCCGTTCGCATCCCAAAATACAGACGCCATCACCTTACTGGCCGACTGTTGCGTCTTTGCTCGCTTTGGATTCGGTTCATCGACTGCTGTCCACTCAGCTGACTATCTTTTGGATTCTGGTGTGTAATAGTGAAGCCATGTTTCATCCATTGTCACATATCGACGATAGAATTACCTTTTATTGCGGTTTAACAGCGCCAAACACTCCTCTGAAGCATCGATTCGTTGTTGTCTTTCGTCGACTGTGAGCTCTCGCGGCACCCACTTTGCATAGAGCTTTCGCATACCCAAATGTTCGTGTGAAATGGTAAAAACACTACATCTGATATCTTTACAATATCAGCTAGCTCGCGCACCTTCAAATTGCGATCGTTCATAACTTTTTTTTTTTTTTTTTTTTTTTTTTTTTTAATGTTTTCTGGAATAGCAGCCTCATTTGGGCGTCCACTACGCTCTGCATCATTTGTGCTGGTACGACCACGTTTAAATTCAGCAATCCACTCCTCTACCATTTGTCTCGATGGAGCAGAGTTCGGATAATGTTTATCAAGCTATTGTTTGGTTTCCACTGTAGTTTTTTTCATCAAAAAGCAATGCTTTATTAAAACATGAAATTCACTTTTCCATTGTTTTTGCACTAACACAAGTTGCTTCACACAAAAAGCTGTAACTCACGAATCAATAGTCAGATTGCTGTCAAATGTATACACGTATCGTTTGAAGGTTAGTACTAAATAAAAATCATATGGAAAAATGTCTAGTAACGCCATCTCTGTGTCATCCTATGGACTTTTTGAATGGACATATATAAAGACCATCGAAAACATCTTCAAATTTGCTTGTTCGTTGGATTGAAATTTAGCGCCCCTTTCACCATCATCGCTTTATGAGACGTATACTTACAGCTTCACGTGGGATCCGAACCACATGATCTCTCACTGGGTCACCCACACCGAATGTGCGAATGCTAACAACACAGCCACGAAGGAGCTCAATCCTAATATTTATTTCAGGACATTTTATAAAAAGGACGCACCGCTAAAAGCAATCAGCGATGATGAAAGACGTTTTGAATTATAAACAAAACAAAAGAAGTATTCATAGAAAATACACGTACAGAGTATTTGTTCACAAATATCATACAGAGAAAAGTGTTCCGGCATGAACTAGAAAAATTTAATGAAGCGTGCCCCCTATTTAGATGTGAAGAAATTAAAGTTGGTAAAGAAAATAAAAAATAACAAGAAACTGGGAAACGCAGAAGGAATCATTAAGAACGAACTGGGCCTGAGGAAAGTTTCTTCTCGATGGGTTCCACGAATGCTTAATGGCGATCAAAAAGAGTTAAGTATCTGATCAAGTGTTCTGACAATTGATGAATCGCAGATTCTATTATTCAATCCAGAAACAAAAACGCAACCAATGCAGTGGAAATACAGATTCACCACTCGCAAAAAAAAAAAAAAAAAAATTCCATTCAGTCGCATTCAATAAGACAGTGCTGCACGCTATTTTCTGAGATTTGTAGGGAGTGATATTGTCCCATCCTTGTTCCGAAAGATCATACAATTACTTTACACTTATTCGTGCATTTTGAATACAGAAGTTTTCCCAAAACTGATAAACGACCGCGAATGGCAATTTCATCCTCAACATGGACACCACCATACCATGTTGTGACTTCATTCTTGGCTAACCATGGTATTGAACTTCTGACACACCCACCCTACTTACTAGATTTAGCCCTGAATGACTTCTGGTAGTTCTCCAATCTCAAGGATTTTCTTCGTTAAAGCTATTTTCCCAGATCATCCCTGGAAATGCTATTTTTCAGTATTTGAAACATACCCCGAAAGATGACTATACCACAAGCTACAAATGGACGGAGCGATGGTAACTGTGTATCAATAAAGAGCAAGTTTGTTGAGAAACAGACAACGGTTAGTTCCCTTTATTTCCTTGCACTTGGAAATTAAAACGGCACGTACTTTTGGTGTGTATCTCGTACTATTCAAAAAAATTCACAACAGTACACTTTCTCCGTGTTACGTTACTAAAGGGTTTTTAATAACAATGCTTCACAATTTCTTTATTATTTCTTTGATTTTCTTTTCCCAATAATGAGATGGTGATCTTTCACTATTATACTACAGTACTGTTACGTACATTCCGAATTTAAAACCTTTATTTCAATAATTTCGTCTCATATGGCTTCTTTTTCCTAATTTCTTCTGGGTTTGTTCTCCAAACTAATACTGCCTCACCTTTCCTATGAAATAACCTTGTTAAAGAATGTAGCTAAGGATCAAAAATAAGGCTGAAAATTTACTAAAAAGGAAGTTTATGCTGAGTATACTGCTTCTATATGAAATGAATTGTTATATCCAACAACAGATATACAGAAATATCCAATACACATACTTTTAATTTACTATATTATCTTTGAAATTACTTCAGTATCTCACTAATAGATTCAAAAATCTACTAACTTTACGGTAAATTCTTAATATACACAATTTATAAAATTATTTCCTTTCCTTGAGTAGAATTTTTATATGAAATATATTCAATGTAAAAGATTCATTTTCTTTTCTTCCTTTCAGACAGTTATTAACTTTAAACTAATATTCAATATGTAAATTACTAACCAGATGCTTATGAACATTTGGAGCAACCTTTTTCAGAAGTCCGAATAAGATTTCTCCATCTACTTGTAACGTTTCCTGAAAATAAAATTGTATATTTATTACAGAAGGAAACATAACGCACTAACAAAATAAAATGATCACGATAACATCCGGTCTTCTCATAAACTACAATCTTAACATGTGATCAGCGACTAAGGCCGCTATTTAGTTAATGTCGCATAAAAGATGTTAGTGCAATCTTAGTACAAGAGATGGTTTTCTTTAACAAAGTGTAGTTTCCCGCCAAATAGAAGTAGATCTGTAGGCAATGTACTGTCTTCGGCAACAGGGATCTTCATTCAGTTCAGGGCCTGCAATTAGGTCTCAAAGTTTTGAAGTGTTAGTAGAAGTAACAACCTGAACGGCTGTTTTCAAGTCAGTAATGCTACAAATTTTTTAGCCGATAAAAGAACATTGTCTACATCTGCTTGATCTTCTATTGCTTAAGCCAATAGACACGTGCCACAAATTGTCTAAATCAACACATTTCAAATCAACACTTTTTTATTTTTATTTTATTTATTTATTATACGCATAAACGACAAATCCAAAGGAAAACATAATCACACTCCATCCCAAGTCCACGAGATACATAGCTAAGTTTCTCAACTGGTGTCGCGAAATTTTATAATTTTAAAAACATGAAACATTTTATAATTTATTTAAAATCAATTTTGAGACAGGCTGTCTCAGTCAACGCCTCCAGCAGCAGCAATACTGCGCAATACTATAAGGAGTCACTACTTTATAAAAATTTATAGCTCTTACACCAATGTAATTTATATTAATATTAATAAAAAGCTACACACGTGTAACGGCATCGTAAACGCTCAGTAAACCGTGGTTAGTCAAAGAAGGTTAGAAACCATTAGCAGAATCTATTAAATCTTACGAAATGGTATAGAATACGAAAATGAGATGAGGAAAATTCATATAAACACATCAAAAGAAATACGTTAAACATTAGATTATGTGCAATGAAATAAGGAGCTTAGCAAATTTATTTTTTGCCTGCTGGAAGCTCTGTTTTTATATGAAGGACGGTGGAATCTTTAAATATATTGTTTATACTGGTAAGAAAACTAATCTCTATAGATAATAAACACATGCATGTATGAAATATAACTAATCTTACTGTATAATCCAGTCTTATATGCTATAGCAAATATACAATTTTTCGAATCAGGAATACAAAAAAATCGATCGATCCAGCACTAAAAAGAAATATTTCAATAGAATAAAATAATAATGAAGCTTACCATTCCTTGGCTGTAGTATCCGGCCAAATACTTATCACAGACTGAGACAAGGCACCAAAACGCCTGTTCCGCTGGCATATGCATGAGCAAGAAAGCAGCGAGAGGAGCCTGTGCTTGGCAGTAACCCACCGTCGAATTTAAAATGGAATACGCCTTCAGCACGTGAAACAGATCCTTCTGGCTGAAACACAAAAGATATACTGACAATGTAACTGATGTACACCATGCAATAATATTTCAAAAATATATAACAAATAAATACTGTGGAATACAATTTCAAAATCTATTCTTTTTCTTTAAAAATCAGGCGCACGACCTGCTACAATGCGCTCAGTAGAACATAGTGTTTAGAATGCTACTCATTCGCAGTGTAATGACTAGAGATCATATTAAGTGGGTGTGATCTCATGTTCAAACCTTGCAAGGAGCTCACATTTATTCCGATTCCACTTTAATAGTGAGATTATACCCTTACTCTTACATACAATCTTAAAGTATGAAAACAAGAAACACCTATTGTAAGAAACACCACATGTTGATGTTCCTTTAAAAAGTAAATGATAAGCTCCAATTGGTTAACAGCTTTCTATATTTAAATCCATGTTATACTGGATTGAATTTCCAACAAATAAAATAAAATTTTAAAAAAAGTACTGATATCGAGTTATTCATATTTCTCAAATTAATACATATAACCGGTTTCGAAAAATCGTAACCGAATCCGTGTCTCCAGCATGCCGATTCTTTCACTCTTCATGTATCACTGATTTCACATCTAAAGAGGAATTGGTGTGATATAAAATCGGTTATTTCCTCCAATTATCATTTATAATTCAACCATCAGATGTGTTTTTATAATGTAGGCACTGGGTTATCGAAGCACAATAGGAGTTGTGGCACAGTCCATGTGGTCTCAGCAGCTGGCCATCGAATGTATGACCGCTCAGGAAGCAGACTGCGTACTGTAGTGGCTAACCCATCGACAAGGAAAGTCGGCGACTCGGGCCCGATTTTCGGTGCAGTCGGGCATCTTTTTACTCTTTGTATATCACTGAACTCGTAACTTCAGAGGTATTAGTATGATATAAAATCCTCTATACTCTCTGATATTCTCTTGGGCTTTCTGACAGCTGGCAGCAGCGAGGCTTGAGAGTTTTATAAGTGGCGTACAGTAGTTCTCTTTTTCCAGTTTATCGTCTACAAACAAAACACGAAGTTCCACAGGGGGGTTGTGCACCAACAATGAAGACGTCAAAACAGATAAAGCGAAATTCCACAAAGACTCGGGTACCAATAACAAAACAACAGCTTGTAGACGATTCTTGGTACTAAAATGTGTACTGCTTCAGGACTTGCACCCCGGCATAGTGGATACGGCTGATGGACAGTAAAATGATAAGTAACTCTTTTACCTACTGTTTTCTTCATAATTTGTATAGATCTACACAGTGTCGTCTGAATCACTAGGTCATTGTATTTTTCCTAATTAATTTAAACACAGCCTCATATGCCGTAACATTGTTTTTACATTTTCTATGAAAAAATTTGCTGACCACATGAGCCACATGTATTACCGTGGCTAGTGTACCCTTTCATTTGCTATCGTGTAAATATAACACATACACCCCAAATGACTGAATTATCAGCCTTTTATCATATTCAAAGACAACAAAATTCCACATTTTAGTTTATACTACAACAGCGCTTATACCAGCTTGGGTCCGATTTCCGGTGCTGTCGAGTTTGTATCACATCATCACGACTACCTGTATAACGTACAAATTAAAATATATATAAACATTAATCAAACATTCAATAAGTACATAACCTCAAACCATCGCAGTTAGTATTCTTAAACACACAAGACAGCGTATCATTTTACTGAAATTTAAAATTTCGACAAGTAACTAATGATACACATGGTCCATGGATGATTTCTTTGGAAACCCCATATTCAAGGACATATGATGAAAACTTAATAAATAAATTAATAAAGGTCATGTGAAACTAAAATTTTTAATAAATTAAGACTACTTACCCGTGTCCTCCCTGTGCTATAAACATCTCGTGGAACGGGAACTGCCTATGGAGGTCCTTTTTGATGTCCTCAACATACCGTGGGTCGCCTTCCTCCGAGACAAGTTGAAGGTAGAAATGCTTGTGTTGCTCCAGAAGCAGTTTTCCACCACACAAATATTGCCATGCACGCGGACGGACCGACGGAGGTATACCCTTCCGACATCGCTCACGCACCTGAAATATCATTAGCAAAGAGTAAAATACAAATAATATTAGCTTATAAAATAGTTACCATCTTATGAGACACTTCTTGTCGAAGGAAGATTGTCATTTTTAGTATAATAAAATGTACCTAATCACTCATACGGACGACGTTTGTAAAGTACAGTAATAACAACCTGATAATCTTCCAGTTAGTAATTCACTATACTTCCGCTGCTTATCCTGTCGTACAAAAAATCAACTTTATATTTTGAGTTGTTATGTGGTTCTTTCAGGAGGAAAGGGGGGGGGGGAACAGTCAGACGAAAACTTAGTTCAAAGTTGTTGTTTTTTTTTTCTTAATTACAAAATTAAAAATCATATGAAGGGTAAGGGGAAAAAACAGGGAATGTCCATGTATGTGCTTTATCGGATACTTTGTCCTATCTGTTGGTGACTCTTGGTACTATTTGACTGTATATGCCACGCATGCGTAGATGTAGAAATTTTCATGTAAAAAGGAGCGAAAGATTTAACTAACCCTATTCTTTTTACGTGGTTTTCAATATTGAAACGCCGTTTTCTCGAAAATCCAGTTTTGTGACGTTCCTTCTTTTTCTTTTTTCTCCTTACCCTTTATACGTGAAATATCCATTACAAGTTGTTAAAAATATATATACATAAACTTGTTAGATGAACATGTTAGAGTAAAATAGTTTTGTTATAATGCCATACGATGGTGTTAGTATTTATGCTTCCCGTTATTCATCAACCTACACGAACGAAATTCATCTTAGTATTAGTTTTCTTATTTAACTGGACAGTATTAAAGTTTAACTGTAGTTTCTTTACTCAAACAATGTTTATATGTTTCAAAATAAAATTGTACTCACCTTCTAGTTCACACGCGGTCAGAACAATTTTATGTTTGAAAAAAAAAAAAAACTCCATACAATCGATCACTAATTACTTCCTTGTTTCCTTCTTTTACTTCCTTGTAATATTAAAATTACAAACGTTTAGGATTAAAAGCTTACCTTTTTGTACTTTTTTGTCATGAATTTTTCCCAGTTTGCCAACATATGCAGCCATTTCTGCTCTCGCCGCAGAATAACACTGGCAGGAATGATCTGTTTCCTGAAAATAAAAACCATTTTTAGGATACAACCAATATTGGCAAAAAGAAATGTCCAAAAGCTGGGACTGATTTCAATCATATCCGAAACTTATACAACTTTAACGCTAAATTCTACGAAGTATGGACAGCTCTCAGATTAAACGTCTTCGCTTTAGTATTAAAAACATGCAAGAAAAAAAAAATACATTTAAAAAGTTTAAAAAATCACATTTTCCTCGTGTACACAATTAAAATTTAAAGCTATTACGCTGTTAGCAAGAAACAAATCTCTCTGTACCCCGAAATCAGATGTTTTATTTCCTAATTAGGACTTGCTACAACTATCAAGTATAGAATGAGAGAAGCTAGTTTGTTAAGATCAATAAACGCCCCAAACGCTAGAAGAAAAAAGTGCCTTCTATACACAATTTAATCTTTTAGTGAAGTGCCTTCTTATAAAATGAAAACAGCGAACGTCACGTTTAATACTAGAGAATATAGAATATTAAAATTTTTAACGAGGAAGCTGTAAATAGTAAAAATAATAATAAAAAAAAACTTATTCTTGTTCAATCATTGTTGATGAATAGTTCCTAAATATTTTTCATAAGAGAAAGTTGTCAAAACTTTTTAGGGGAGAGGAAAGTTTCGAATTGTTGTTAAATATGACTAATACATTATATAAGTGTCAACTTCTTTCGTTCTGATAAAGTAAGAACTTTTAGGGCCAGAATTTACAATATATAGGATATTGATGTAACTATGGTTCATTCCAGATAAACCCGGAGATTTTTTTTTTTTTTTTTTAATTTTCTCTCCACCACGCTCACGTACGTAATCTGACAAAAGTTAATTTCGGCGTTCCTCTATCCACCACCAATCTCCGCTTGCAGATGTATGGATTTTATTTTATTTTAAGTACCGCTTTCAGCAGCGAGGCTACATGAGACGTGGACCTCAAGCTTACCGTGGGATCCGAAACACATGAGCTTCCGTCGTGAATCGAACTCGAGTCTTCCACGCCGAAGGAGCGAACGCTAACCGCTTAGCCACGAGGAAGCTCCGGAGGTATAGAATGTTTGTTCAAAAAATGCTGGCCATCCATTTTCCTTTAGAAGGCACATTATAGCAACCGCACTTAGTAAATTCTAATACTTAAGTTCTAAATAATGATTTCAATTGCTCGAAGCAAATTCACATTTCTTTCTTTTAATTTTACCGGTAAGAGTGCAGCGCTTTTCAAAGAAAGGTTGGCGGCCATTTTTTAAAAATAAGAGTGTACATATATATATCTAAAGAATTAATTATAGCTTTCATAATAGCTCTGTGTCTTTTAAAACACTTTATTACATTTATCTGTATTAGTGAGATACGAGCGATCTTTCAGTATAATAGAGTATTGCCTTTCAATTTGGACATCCTTCTATTTGGATTCTTTCCTCGAAACCGGAGAAACTCCTTATTTATTTATTTATTTAAATGCCTGAACCTCGTTATCTTGGACACTGGACGCCCATATCTAAAAAGTGTGGACAGCTTTCTTTCCCCCTTTTTTTCCTTGTCGAGATGGAAAGCAGTGGAAAAAGTAAAAGCGATGTGAAAAAATTATAATCGCTGCAGAAACATGAACTAATACAGCAAACGATTTAGTAAAAAAGATGCTGTCAACTTCAAATGAATATTTCTCTTAAGACGAAGAAGAACCTGAAGAGAACAATCCTGAAGTCGTTACACAAAAACTAGTCACCCATGAAAAAGCTGTGGAATGTTTAGAAGAATCTGAACAATATGTTTTCTCTAATCGTGTACCGGAACTAGTTGAAACTTAGTTCGATATTAGAAAAGCAGTTGAAAGTGAGAACGCAGAACAAGTCGAAAACAGCAAACTGTCTTTACTGATTTTTAATTAGTGTCGTTGATTTTCTGGAAGTTCCTACAGAAGGCAAACTAATTTCAAAAATGAAAAATGAAATCTTTCAGTTTTACGTTCCACGATTATGACGGCTTGGTTAAAGCAGACAGTGACTATGAGAAATGAATGCAATGGTGGAATGAATAAAGTGGAAGGAACGGGAGAACCTCGGGAAAACTCACGCACATGGTGTTTGTTCACCACAATACCCACTTCGCATTGTGGTGGGATCGAATCAGGGACCCCATGCACTAGAGCTGAATGCTCTACCATTGAGCCACCGCGGCCCCGCAAACTAATTTCAAGTGGGTATAGTGTAATTTCTATCAGTTCTTAGCATTTGGTTTGAGTCTATATGTGTGTGTGTGAATATCGAGCGTAAATTGAATTGCTACTTCTCTATTACTGCATGGTAAAGAATGCGAAGCGTTTCTGTTCGATCCCAGCTCGGGCCAAGTGGGTCTTCTCGGGATTCTTAGGTTTCCTCTCTTCATTCCATTATCATCATTATCGTCGTCTCCCCTAGCCTCGGCATATAAACGTGGGACGTTAAATTACTCCCTCAGAAAAATGAACAGTGAAGAAGAGACCGTTATTTTCTTGTGATGCTTCCATGAGATCCTGTTCCTATGCACCGCAATACATGTAAATATATTTACAGTATACGCTATTTAGATGTACAGTATAGAATAAAACACTAACACTATTTTAAAACACTGTATCAATATATATACGTGTGTGTGTGTGTGTGTGAATACAAAATACGACAGTGTTAAGTACATGATTTTCTACCATTGAAAATTCTCACCCTTCGAGACCTTGAACATACTTGCTGGGAACCGCAAACGCCCAACTTAGAGGAGTTTTACTGCATAGATAAATTTAAATGAACAGTTGTCGATTTCTTAGTCATCAGGGTTGTGAAATGATCTGGATTAGGAATTAGATTTCTGGGCTTTCAACATCTCTGGCTATGTTAGCCCATCACGTACGAAGGATGACGTCTCGCGGCGATCATACTACCTGGAAAATTGGTGAAAAGAAAGGAATGGGGAAGAAGAAGCGTCCTGGGACCATTATGTTAGGTACAATGCCGGCATATGCCTGGTATGAATGATGAAATCTCAGGGAAACCTCACTCAGGATGGCTAACCTGAACAAACTTCTACACTTTCTCGACCGAGGTTCTTACCGGGAATTGAACCCAGGACCACTCGCAGCAAAGGTCAGAGTGTTAGAGACCATACTACATGAGGCCACTGAAATAATGCTGGAATTGTAAGCGATATTAGGGTTGGGAAGTGAATGGGTACTATATTTATACAATAATTCCATGTAAATATGCAATAGAAGAGCACATACTACAAGATGTATGGGAATATCAGAGCGCTATAATGATAACGGCAGAACTTAAAATGATGAAGAGAAACAACATGTGTCTCGTCCGATTCTCTTATAAACAGATGTCCTTACACTGAAATCTTTCAGTTTGACGTCCCGTGATTAAGGCCCTTAGGTTAAGGAAGACAAATGAATAAGGCATGTGAATGAAGATGGAATATTTAATGGAATGAGAATGTGGAAAAAACGGGGTACCCTGAGACAACCCAAGGACAAGATGTTGTCCACCACAAACTTACTTACACGGGGATCGAACCAGAAACCTCGCTCACCAAAAATAAGAGCTCTACCACCATGTTACCGTGCCCCTTGTTCTTATAATGAACAGAAAAGAAAAATTTCAACAGAATGTTATGCCTCACCTCTTCTGGCTCTTAAATAAAAGAATCGTAAAAAATCAACTTTATAATAAATGGCTATTATTTCTAGAAATTCAATTTTAAACATACTATTGAGTCAAGCATCTAGTACATAAATAATAATATATTTTTCAAAGACAAAACTTTTAAATAGTATAATTGTTCTAGCAGGGCTTGATAGTGTCTAAAAGGATAAGCAATGCCATCTCAACTTCATGTGCTCGTGAACTGGGATAAAACTCTAGATTTTACACGATATTGTATCTTAAAAAAAAAAAAAAAAAAAAAAGTCTCCTTCACTGTTAAGATTAGCAACAAGGTGGGAGAAAGCGAGTTTGTTTTGACTGATTATCAGCTCATCTAGAATGAACTTTAAGAACATTCAAAAACCGAGGAAAATTTCAATCAACGATGCGCTACTCCTTCTCTGATATTAAATTCGAAAAAATAAATATTTTAAATAAACAAATAACAATAATATTTATGTCTGGTGTAGCACCTTATATCGTATTGTAGAAATCAAATTAATACCCTAAGAGGAAGTGCTGTGCGCACCATAACTGGGTTATACTGTACGCCACCCACAGGGGAAATCTAAGTCCTTATCCGGAACCTCGTAATGTTGGTAAATCATCTTATCCGTTCGAAATTTGATTTTCCTTATTGAGTGTGAGTCATGGTTTATTTTGTAAGTTGTAGACTGGTAGTATTGCATAAGAACAAAACAGATTATTAATGCATAAATTATAAATACCTCTTACGAAGTCTTAAAAAACATTTGATTTTAAGAAGTTTCCACACTGTAGTGAATTGTTATCATGTAATTACGTCATAGATTCATGTCAAGGTCCTAGACCTCGATATATAAGGAACAGTTTTCTTAATACTTCGATATCGATAGCCTTCTGACAACTTATCTCTTAATGAAAGCTTATTACACTATTTTGGTTGTTGAGCGTTTCCTTTTAACATTCTCCTTTTTTATTTATCTATAATAGATAAACGTCATCTTCTTCATTCGTGTTTTTAAGCTACAAGCAAACGTTCGATCGTCTAAGTTTGTTTTTTATTTATTTTATAACAATGTTTTGCCGTTAAGGAAAGCTAACGTTGCTCTATAAACAAAACGAAGAAATGGCTTTCCATTAATCACTGCAGCATTCCTTCACGCTGTTCCTAGGCAACCAATATCATTAACTGCGCTGTTGCTAGTAGTGTATGTTTACTTTTTCATTTAAAAATCTTATGTTACGAATCATCCTGTAGAGAGGTACTACCAGAAGTGTCCGTTCTTCGCACGGGAAGAATAAGTTTAATGCAAAAGAATTTAGATTTGAAATATATGAACCCGAAACATTGCAAAAAGTTTGGGTTGCCTTACCTCACAAGCACTATGGTTCACTGTACATATACGTACTATAAATTTTGCCTCTCTCCATCAATCGTCCATCGAGTTGAAAATTAAATAAAATGGCTCCATATGCGATTAGAGTACAAAATTGGTGGATTTAGGTGACTTTTCTATGCGAAAATCTGATTACACACTTTCTCTTATATATATATTAATATAGAGAAGAGAGTATTCGTTAAATGTTCGCCGTTTGTCGGTAGGGCAGAGATGCTGTCTCTTGCGCAACAGTGCCTCCAAAGCAACACATGGTCTGTCTAACTTCAGAGCCAGCTTTTCACAATCGCACATCAATTGTTGTGACGAAACCAAGTCTCCATCTGAACTGAAATCTAGGAAAATTTGGCTTTCACCAGAAATCAAACTTGTCACTCAGGTGCCTACTTTAAGCCTTGGGAATTATGTCTTTTGACAAAGACATACACTACAGATAGGAATGAAGGGAAAAAAGGATCCGAGTATCAAACTATTCTATTGACATACGGTTTATAAGGAATGGGAAAACTGGAACAAAATAACCATTCATTGTTTATTTTTAGGGCAGCAAAACCGGGAAAATACAGTTACAATATTAAAATAGAATAAACTTATTAAAATGTTTCCATAATTTAAATCTTTTCCTCACTATATTTGTCGAAGATATTTTTAATTATTTTCGGTTTAACCAAATTCTTAGCCAGATTTAAAGATTTTCTGAGCTTCTATGTATCGAGTGTTTCAGATAAAAATTCAGTGCTTTTAGATCAGAAATAGACCCAGATATAAATAAGGGCCTACATCCCAAGGGTCTACTTTCTGTTTCACGCATTTATCTTTATAACTTCTGATTTATAAGCACTGCACGTTTCATCTGAAACAACCGGCTGTATATATACAAAGACTTATCAATTTAATAAAAGTGCAACTTACTGCGATGTCAAATTAAGTCATAAAGGTCTTGAATGGTACCAAGTGGAATATTACACTATTCAGTTCCATAAAAGAGGTTGGAGGCGTAAATCAGCGTTGGAATCATTTCTCCAAAACAGACCACAGATGTTCCAATATATTCTGGTCCAGAGACTGGGCGAGCCAGGGGAGGTATTCAACTTCATCCCAATGTTTCTCAAACCACACCAATATAAATCTAATTCTGTGAGTGAGTGCATTATCATCCTGGAATACAACATCATTGCCCGGACACAACTGTAACACGGCCACTGACGCGACCGGTAAACGTCAGCACAGGATCCACTGAAAACCATGACATTGCAGCCAACAACATCATAAAAGGTGACGCCATGTTTCACTGTTGGGCGAAGACATTGTGGATCTTACGCTCCTTTGGGCGTCTGCCACACAAACACAGGAAGTGGTTTAAAACCAGATGAATGATTACTCATCTGATCATATCATATGTTCTCAGTCATCTGCGGCACATATTGCTTCTTGGCAGCGCCATTGGCGTAGCGCTCAAGTGTGGTCTCTTATCAGTGGTTTAGCCCGTGAAATCCGATACCCTATATCCATGTCATGTAACACGCGGCTGACCGTGATTGTCGACAGAGGCTGTGGAAGGTTTTACTTGGACAGCAGTCGCATGACGGTTTAGAGTGACAATCCGGTTTAATGCTCAGTGAGAGCTTTACTGATTGTTTTCTTTTGACCATTGTTCCTCTTTGAAGATGTGGTTTTGCCGCGAATTTTGTAGATCGTCATCGCCTTGGACACTGTCCCTCGCAACACACTTCCCATTTTCGCAACAGATAATCAACTGCCAACAATTTACCGTCTTTGAAAACCAAAAATGGCGCCCCTTTCACGCTATTGCCGTCTGCTCAGCTCGCTGTATATTGCCGTTCTACTCTCCCGCGCGTAGTACAGATTTCACCCTAACACACGACCACTAACAGCTCAGAACTGCGGTCGCCACCTGACCGTTGTCGAACCCAAACATGTAACATGTCTGTATTAAGTTGATAAGCTTTTGTGTTCGTGTGTGTATAGTGTTTTGCTTCAATGTACTAACTTCATATCTAACTTTTTCACAAAATAATAGCTTTCATATGTTAATATCCAAAGGGAAATGAAAAACTTACTCTTCCGGCGTATACTGAGCTCCTCCGAGGAATCCGTATCTATCGGGAACTGTAGAAATGACGGAGCCATTGTGGAGAACGCTGCTTGTGTCTGATTCATCGTCCAACTCCACGTCCTCATCTCGACAGGAAGCCATCGCCTCCACAATGCATTACTTCCTGAAAACGAAAAATGCAATAACTTATGATAACAAAAAAAAAAAAAAAAAAAAAAAACGCATAGTACCATTAAATATTAGCGTTGACAGCATATTCGATGGTTTTGGAGGTACGTTTACTCGTGGATCCATGACTGCTCACACACTGCTAACGTTAGTTTTATCCCTTGCTCATTCTTCCTCATTTACTTCACCTTTTATCTTTGGCCCTTCTATCATAAAGTGTGATTCTAAGTCATATGAGGGCCAGGTGGAAATGACTGTATTATACTCTTCTGCGAATACTATCGGAATTCCATAAATTTTTAAGAATCCCAACATATTTCCAATATAATGAAAAACACGGTTTACAAAGGATAAACCAAAAAAAAAAAAATGCATATATTCAGACAATGTAAAACCCAATCATTAGATTCAAATTTAAGGCAATACTGAACATGTTTTCATAAATTATTTGAACTGTAAGTATTCTCCCATTTAGGATTACACAGCACTATCGTTTCATAGATAGGCCTACCCAATGCAAACTGAAAAAGTTGAAAGCGTAACAGAAGTATTAAAATGCTATTAAGTATATAAACAAACAAACGAAAAGACCAAACAAAAAAGCAAAAACAGAACACTCAAGGAGCCAATAAATCTTATTATATGAATATAAATTTAATGACCTACGAATATGCACCGAGGCTCAGAGCGACGGATGATAATGGTACTATGAAAGATGTGGGACGGAACGGGAGAACCTAGAGAAACCCCACACACACGGTATTTGTCCACAACAAAATTCACATGGCGAGATTGGGATTAAACCAGGGACCTTTCACGCACCAGAGTTGAACGCATACCACTGAGGTACCGATGCCCCGAAATCAGGTGTTACATACGGTTAAAACCAGAGGGTAATTCGTGGATAGGATGGCAATGAACCCTTCCACCTCTTTCTCACACAAGTGAAAAAATTCTGACAAAAAATTTTGAAGATACGCGAAAAGTGTGGTCAAATACGCTGTGAGAAAGGCAATCGAAGAACACACATATAAGTGAAAAACAATCAAATGTTTGCTCCTACAAATATACTAGTGAAAAGCATTGCATTTGAAGAAAAACAGGTTCATTCAATAAAAAAAAATGACAAATTATATTTTACATCGTTACATTTTCATTTATGCAATAAAGTACTCTCAGATTACATTTTTGCAGATGTAAATCATGCCCTATGCTATTTTCTGAATCATTTACAATATCACTATATTAATAAAATTTCAAGATTAAGCTCTATATTGTCTCTGTGCACTTACACTTTCTTTGCATGTACATAACGGATTCTAAATTTAGTCCACTTGACTCTATACTTTGATAAACATACTTAAAAAACAGATCATTTGATGTTTGTATACATAATAAATTAGCTTACTTATACATCTCGTTATACGTCTTTTCAAGCGTACACAGACTGGTATCGGAACAGCAGCAAACTCGTTCAAAAGTACTTGCGTCGCATAGCGTCACTACTGTCGATGCAATGACAGTTAAGATCTACCAGCAAGCGAAAGATTATTTATTAGGGTTTCTAATTGTTACAAGTGTTGTAATTTAAGTTTCGTATTTAAATAATTGGGTGAACTGAAAGAAAATTAGTTATACACACATCTTATTCAAAAGTTTCCAATTATAATTCAGTTAGAATTGCATTCGTTGGATGCAATACTTTGAAGAATCAGTAGTTTTTGGCGTGAGCCGCATACATTAGCGGTAACTCGGGGATTCGTTCCGGTTAGAATAGAATTCAAAATGCAATTGACAAGATCGCATCTTGCACTACTTTTGTCTGACCGAATGGCGTTTTCCAATATTATGAAATAGTTCTATTTCATAAAAGTAAAAAATTTATGAATTCCTATGCTAAGTACATTATACTGATACCAGGCGCTAGATTATTAATTAAATTGGATAACTCAAAAAAAAAAAAAAAATTCAGAAGGGTGCTGATGTACTTTTGGCGCACCACATTTTAGAATATTTACTGACAAAATTCAATACTATGCATGAAAAGACATATTTATGAATTAAAATAAATAATAATAAAAAAAAAAAAAAAAAAAAAAAACACCTGCAAGCAACAGAATTAAAGGCAAAGTATTACACCACTATGTTATGTTTACAAGTGTAGAGCTACTAGTGTAAAATCATTATACGTGATTTACGATAAAAGAAAGTAAGGGACAATGTTTAGCAGAATGGGTCTAGCTATTTTTTCTAAGAAATGTTAGAGCTTCGATAGTATCTGTTCACCTTAGTTTAGTTTACGTTAGTTGCGGTTATGTTAGATTATATTAGTACAGGGGTCCAGTATAATTTTTTAAAAAGATCATAAAATTTCGTTTATTTCTATTAAAATTAGTCTAGTTTAAGGTAGTTTAGTTTAATTTAGATTAGATTCGGTTAGGTTATGTTAGGTCAAAGTACTTGCTACTTCCGTTCTGCTGTAAATTAAGTACTTTTTACGTACTTCTGGACCCCTTCTGCGAAACATTATTTAAGTGAGTGCATATACAATTTTTTTGTTTTTACCTTCTCTCACCTGACATCGCTTTAATCGAAATCTTATGAATTTTTCTTTCCGAAATAGTGTCTGCTCTGAACAAGAGAAATCTCATAGGGTCGTTCAGAACACAGGAAATGATATGCGATCTGATGCCATACACGTTGAGATTTTGACTCAAGGACAAATCGTAAGACATTTCCTAGGATCTATCCTATAGTGTATAGCCGGCCTTATTGACGGTGGGTATGCGCACAAACTAAGACTCTTGTATTGAAGGAAAAAAAAACAAAAAAAAAAAACAAGAAATAATTGTTTCGTTAAAAGTTAATATCTGTTTCACAAATTACCTCCTTATGCTTCCGCAAAATATTCGCAGTGAGCCACATGACAATATCTCACTTTGTACAGATGAAAGTGAGAGAGACCACACCAGAGGTCGGTACGCTCGCAAAACAGACAAGTACGAAATTCACGGATACATCAGCCGAGAAGCAGGTCTTGCATCTATTCGGTACCGAGCACGGCAAAGATGAAGGATCAATGTGATAGCATGGGGTGCGTCCGTAGGGACACGCGCGCTATTGTCAGTGCTATGAGCACGAAGCAAGACTCATGCGAAAACACGAGATCACTAACCTAGCTTTGCATTAGAATTGCACACAATTAACGTACATTATCTTATGGTATGTAGGTTCGGAGATCACTTACATGTTCTTCGCCTACATAAACAAAAATAATAATACAGTAGTAATAATTCATAATAATACAACTGATCCGTACTCTTAATGTACATCAAAATTCTGTATTTCTCTTCTGTTATTAACTGTTCTTCCTAGTCACGATTTTGAACAACTTTACATATAACACCACCTACAGCATTCAGCGCACTCGAATTTTCTTCAATTTCTACGGACCTTATAACATCGCAACTTTACCGCCGAAATCATTCCACTTTGTTCCGCATTTGTTATGATTTCCGCAATACTTTACTGAGTTCTATCCCAACTTTGTTTGTTATATTACAAGAGAAATGGATGATAGCTAACTGGAAGACTTCAGGTATGTTTAGATGTCACTTAATACTTTATTACTTTTTAAATTAACCGGCAACAGAAAGTTACTCCTTATAGGCCTAAAACATACTTTTCTCGTGCAAACTATATTTAGGTATATCACTCGAAGGAAAGATTATTGAAAACTCTCCAATTTTCACCTTACTGTCCTCCAAAATATTTGCGGTGGGAGGCATAACCATATTATGCTTAGCATAAATGAAGTACAAGGGAGCTACTAGTAATAATGCTATGAAAAATACGGGTTAAGTTTAGAGTTACCCCTCCGCTTGTTATAAAAATCAGGAAAATTTACAGGAGAAATGAGGTAAGAAATGATAATTTGAAGTTTTTATTTGATGTTTAGGGATGTAAGTTCGGCAGGAGAGTTATGTTTAATACGAGAAAAGATATGTGGAAGTTGGTACTATTTGCCGGATGCGGAAGCATTCGCGGAAGGTTTCAGCAGCATGGTAGTTGTAAAATATGGCGAACAGGTGTAATGAATGCGTAAAAATAATGAAGAAAACTTTTTAAATTTTTGTGAAGCCCACGGAGTACTGAAGTTAAGTGAAATGTAACAATATTTAATACTTTAAGCACTGTTTTTTGTATGTTGCAAAGTCCAAGGGTACCTTCAGACTGGAGGGGCAACTCTAAACTTAAGCCAAAAATACAATGCTAAAAACATGAAGATGTTCTAGACGTCCACTAAAAACCATGGATTGTATCAAACAGAGTCAGTGCAGGACGAAGCTGGTGTGTCCACGCGGTAACGCATACGTATGAACGACGAACATTAGCGACAGTGCGTATGCACGTAAACGAATGTAGTGAAAACACATTGTTCCTCATACTACTAGATCCTTCCTCCTTCGGACAACTTGTTACGGATCCTAGAATATATGCGGCAAGATAGATAAGTAAAACATGTCAGACTAGTGTGTACCTTTATATAGGTTTTCACAGTGATACGAGTTTCTACAGCACCTGTAAGATTTTACACTATTAACCCTACATTTGTAAACATTAAATACAGCTGGATTACTTACTATTTAAATTCAATTGCATACAAAATTTGTTCCTTGTAAAAATGCCTTTCTACGTAGTGTTCAATTTTATCTCTAAAATTTGCAAAATGTCGTCTACTTAAACTTAACCTGCACTGTTTTTCTATATAAAGTGTTACATTTTTTCTGCATATTTTGCAAAATGTAGTGTCCATAAACTTACGAGGACCGCCCGTAGTACTAAAACTATACCGGAATGAAAGTAAGCAACCTACTTTCTGGCCAGTCAGTTATTCGATAACATATAAAACATCATTTATATACTTAATAGTATTCACCAACTTATTATTATTTTGCTTAAATTTACATTTTCTTCACTAGAGCAATTATCAATTAAACCATATACGCCCAGTTCTTACCTTTAAAGATTCGTCATACACTTTAACACTACGATATTGTTTTGTATTTAAAATACGGAAATTAACTTATCTCTACGTATACAACAAATAAGTCTGGTTATTCCTTGTTACTTTGGGGCAGTACACTTTGATAACTGATAATTCACTTCAAAAAATAAACACAAAAACATAAATAACACCCGTGAGATTCACTAAGTACCCACCAGCACGTAACTTCCTGACACCCACAGCAAGAACCAGCAACAACAGATGGCTCTTCCATCGCTAGAAAATTGACGCAACTATGTCCGCAAGCGTAATTGACAGTTCTCATAGCAAGCTCATTTCAGTACATTTCTCTTCTACATCATATTCGTACTATGCCGCTAGAAAAGTTCATTTATGTACTAGCGATTTCAAAACACCTATTAAAATATTTGGATATAGTATACGAGAGTGCCTCATCATTTAGCAAGGACTCACGAAGTGCAGTCTTTTAAGGATTATTCATTGAGGATATAGGAACTTGAAAATGAGGTAAAAATGCGACTTTCATTTAATTACTGAGTAATATAAAATAAAATGTACGTCGGTTTGCGTTGCGTTTCGTTGTGTTTTATGGTATGCGAAGAATAATAATGTGCCCTTGTACGTAGTGTATGAGTATATGTGGAGGATTTGAAACACATATCGCATGTCACGTGCACGTGGATGCTTCTTACTACTTCTAAATGTAATAAAATCATTTTTATACGTAGTGCTACAGTAGGAAGTATCCACGCGTACAGATCATGAGGCACTGTTGTATACTATTACCAAATATTTTACAATTAAATATTGAAAATCATAGATAAATTTTAATTTGGAAAGAAATTGACTATGAGGTCCCCATCCGAGCCTCATTTCGCAACACAAAACACAACGCGTTTTAGTTTGTGATATTCGCTATCACCAGTGGCGGATTACCAAATAGGCCAACTAGGCACGTACCTAGGGGGCAACACTTGGAGACGGCAAATCATTTGTCCAGAATATTAAAAGAAAAAGTCTTAAGTGCACAGTAACAATTTAGACCTTTGAAACCAAAGTTTCAAATTAATGGCTTGCAACACATTCGCTTCCAGAAAGAAACCTTGGTGTATCGTATTTATGTGTTATCGAGAAATGTTTCGTCTGCTTTGCCTCCTTCAGATTCGGATTGAGGCGTCAATCACTTTTTTTTCTTTAATCCTTGCTGTGACTTATATCGCGTACAATGACAATAATGCAAGCCGCCTACCCAACCTTGCTGGTTTGTTTTTGTAAATAAGCCGTCAATCTCTCACCATCCTTTCGAAACCAATGGCCAGGCGACAAAGAAGACTGAATTTGACCATCGCATAGTCGCATTGCCCGTACAATGTCAGTCTTTAACAAACAGATTAAAAAAGAGAGAGAGAGCGAAAGAAAATACAGTCGGTCATTTTTGAGACTGCTGTTAAGTGAGTTAGTGCTTCTTTCGCATGGGCCGCAAAAGTGGTTGTTTTTGAACCTGTTATTAATCTCTTATACGCAGACGAGTATTTGTGCTTTGCAATAAATAATTACGCGGACATCTAGTTCGATGTTAGTAGTTTTCGTCTTACTGTATTTTCTAGTGCATTCAGCAGGTTGCTAGTGCGTTTGCGATTTTTGTTTTATCCTGCAGCATGAAGCGAACAAAATAAGTGGGGCGACTTATCGTAAACTTGCAAACGAAAAGCGTGAAAAAGAAGCAACCTTACAGAAAAAGCTTAGTACAGTTCATACATTTTTTAGGCGAAAGGAACAAGTGATTTCCGAAAGCAGTTCAGTAACTGAAGTGGAAGTGGTTACATCGGGTGTACTCTGTGAAACGAAAAATGTTGACAATATTGTGGGTTTAATGGAGGAAGAAAGTGCACTTAGGTTCTCCTTAGTTCGTAGGAGTTAGTGATTGTGACAGTGAGAGTGCAGATTTCGTTAGTGACGATCCTGCCGAGTGGTGACTGAATGAGTCTACAATTGACATTCTTCTAAGACGTGGAATTAATCAGAATACTGAACACGATTTTTCTAAATCGCGAAGGTTCATAGCAGGTAAGACAAGATTTTTAAATAACAGTGCTTTTTATTCTTCGTAAACTTCTAAATGGCGAATCGATTTTGCGGAATTACATATTTGGTATATTAGTGTAGCACTGGCGCCGTTTATTGTGCATCATGTAGGTTGTTCAAAGGCAAGGCCAAGATCGCAACTTACGGCATTTCAGACTGGAAAAACATTTCAAATATTCTAGCATCACACGAAAATTCTGAAGAACACAAAAACTGCGAGTTTGCACTCTTAACAAGATAGAAATCTGTTGGGACCTTGGAGTACCATTTTCAATCACTTATTCCGACAGAACATACGTACTGGGTCAGTGTCTTAAGAAGAGCTTTTTCTGTCGTAAAGTAGTTGACAAGTCGCAGGCTTCCCTTACTTGGTCACGAAGAAAATTTCGATTCTCTGCACAACAGGCAATACACGATGTCTTTAGGACTTATTGCCGAGTTTGATCCATTTCTTGCGGAACACATTGAATGGTATGGAAATCCGGTGAAAAGTCATAAAGGCTACTTGTCTTCTACAATTTGTGACGAAGTTATTGAACTCCTTGCTGACAGAGGAGAAAAGAAATTATTAATAACATAAAACAAAGCAAATATTTATCCATAATAGTTGACTCAACTCCAGATATTTCGCATACTGATCAGTTAGCTTTTGTGTTAAGATATGTGAATGAAGAGGGTAAATCTGTTGAAAGGTTTCTTTCGTTTCTGTCAAATCTAGGCCACAAGTCTGAAAATCTAGCCGAAGCTGTAATAGATATTTTAACCAGACATTCTACTGACCTTACTAATTGCAGAGGTCAGTTGTACGACAATGCCAGCAATATGTCGGGGGCATATACAGGTTTACAGGCTCGAATTAAAGGAATAAATTCTAAAGCGTATTATGTGCCTGCGCAGCTCATTCTTTGAATTTGGTCGGAAGCAGTGCAGCAAGCTGTTGTAGGGAAGCATGTTCTTTTCTCACTCTGCTTCAAAATATTTACATTTTTTTTTCCATCTCAACAAAACGCTGGAACTTACTTGCTTCTTTCATGTATCCAGGAACGAAAACACTAAAACTTTTTATCACAGACACGTTGGTCAGCACGAGAGGAGACTTGTACATGTATATATGAAAACTGGGATAGTGTAATTCAGAACCTTACTCATGTAAGCGATGATCCTTATCTCTCTTGAATCAAGTAAACAGACTGGAAACAGCTTTCATGATCACATTTTGGAATGATATACTACAGAGATTCCAGAGTGTCACTGTGAAATTACGAAGTGTCAACATAGATTTCTCAATAGTACATGATTTATTTGAATCATTTGTGAACTTTATAACTTCTCTTCGTGACATGTTCGACTCTTATGAGCAAAAATCATGGAGAAAACTTATATGGATTACGAGTGTAGTTATAAAAGGTTTAGAAAACGCAGCATTCAAGCCGATGAAGTAAGAGACAATGAGGTTGTTCCAACAGGAAGAGAAAAATTTAAAGTTGAGATGTTTCTTCCTATTTTTGATAAATTACATGATGAATTAATTAAAAGAAAGGAAAGCTATAAAACAATGCCTGACAACTTCATGGTTTTTAGTAAGTTTCTGTGAAGTCCTTCTTGTGTCATTTCTGAACACGCAGCCAACCTTCAAGCTGCATATGAAACTAATCTAAAATCAACATTTCCAAATTAATGTGTGCATTTTGCTGGACTTCTTAAAACCAGAGGAATCTGTGACTCACCAGCAGAAATGTTAGCGTTTAAACTTAAAGAAAAGTTGCAGTCTGTTTCCAAATGTGGAGATTGCATTAAGAATATTTTTGTGTACTACTGTAACAAACTGTTCAGCTAAACGTTCGTTTTCGGCTCTAAAAAGACTGAAGACTTATCTCCGTTCAACGATGTGTAATAAAAGACTGAACGAGTTACCTATTTTCCACATCGAAGCAGACATCTTGAGTGATGGACACATCAACTTTGAAGAACTTATACACGAGTTTGCAGTAACCAAAGTGAGGCGGGAGCAGCTTCATTTATGATGGTGAGTGGTGAATTTAATTTCTCAATACATTACATAATTTTAGGTATAATATATACATAAAATGAATTGTTTGTACTAGGAATATTACTTTGATTATTCATTTTTACCTTTACTTTTTATTTCAATATGTTCACTAAATTTATATTAGCCTTAAAATACGTGACGGGGACATATAGCCTCGTTGCTGACGTCCCCATTAACCCCCAATCATTCATTCATTCATTCATAGCCTTAAAATACTGCAAATACTGTTTTTCTTTTGAGAAGGGCCCACATTAAGTTTGTGCCTAGGGCGCTGACGAAGCTTAATCCACCACTGGCTATCACCACTGGTGCTATTCAACCGGTTCACACCGGTTCGGGCGAACCGGTTGTTAAAATATTTCGAGTTCCCAGTACTGTTTGTTATACCGAGATAAACCTACATACACACACACAAACATCACCAAGCCAAGCGTGAAAGAAAGAAGCCAAACAAAGTATGTTTAAACCTGGCAGAACCCATTTTCAGAATTTGAAAACTAAAGCATGCAGATAAGATTTCTATATCTCTTGTATTTCTATTAGCATAGTAAGTGTGTTCATTGCAAATTTCAGCTGGAAGGGAGAGCTTGTAGAATACAAATTTTTCACAGTCAAAAACAATTGACCTCTTTGAAGAACATTACTTTGCTCTGTAAATATGAGAATATTAATGGAGAGTAGAGGAACTGTAAATTTTATTTTAAGTGTCCTTGTTTTCAGAAATTCTTACAGCTACAGGGTTAAGTACGATCTCTCAGAAGAAGGTACGTTTATTTCTTAATCTCAAATGCTCAGATATCAAGAATAAGAACTGGGATCATATGAGTGTAGTGTGTCACGGATTTTTTGACACTCATTAATTGTGTTAATCAAGAGAAGAAAGACAATCTATGCAGTGTAAACTTCAAAACTAATGAACAGGCCTCGTATGGAAATTTTCCAAGAACTCTCTCTCTCTTCTCAAGCATATACATATATGTTTGAATGTGTGTGTGTGTGTGTGCAACTAACTTCGATCAAATCGCCCAGCAGTCCTTTTATGGCTAAAAAGAAAGAAGAATCGTTTTACAGAACATTACAGCAAGGAGTCTCATCGCTAAGTTTAGCCATTGCATCAGTTGGTTGCGTTTCAAGTCAAAACCGGGATTTTCCCTTTGGAAAAGCAGCACAAGAGGTTGGCGAAAAAAGCAAGTCAGTCTATTGAAGAGACTCGGCTAGGCAGGGGTGCCCTCGCACCTGTCGTGCGTTCTGCACGTATAGTAGGCTTTTACGCGGGCTCGCACCCAGCCCGTCGACCTCACTTTAATTTTTCAGAGCTTTGTGTCCGTTGTTGTTCCTAAGAAGTTGAAGTAAAAGGAACCAAGTGTCGGTGTTGTGTAATTATAGAACGAGCCTTGTATCTAAATTCATTTTGTGATTTTATGAGTTGTTGTAGCCGAAAAGGAAAGGGGCTAGCAAGCTAGTTTTAAACGTGATTCGATGCAGTCAGTGGACCTTGGCAGGGGCACTTTCAAACAATAATCCTGTTGTGAGCAGCTTAGTTGTTGGATGTTTCTTTCGTATGACACATGAACTACTGGATTGGATTTGAGAACAAGATCTCTGTGGAGAGGATAGCCCAGAAGAGGAAACTGCGGCTGACTTAATCCCCACCCTCCTTGTGCAGTATAGTGTGCATAGCGAAACGCGAGTGTTATACTGTATAAATTATCCCCTACTCTCATTCCATGCCGCTAGCGCAAACTGTAAGTAGAATTGAGAAATAATCATTCTTATAAATCGAAAAGGCCACCTGATCAAAGTAAATGATTTTAAGAAAATAAAAAATAAAGTAATTATTTTGAGCGCTCAGGTTGTTAAATATATAATTTGCTTGTAGTTTACTTATTGTATATTGTTTGTTTAATCATAATACATAGTACTTACAATTTTAATCTCACGTTTAATTCTTAGTAGCTTTACAGGGCGTTGTAACAGTTTATCGATTATTTGCTTTGTTCATTAATCTTTACGGCAAGCACTCTTCTCTTCCCCGATATCTTTCCAGCGGTCGGTGGAGACGGGAATTGCTTGTATGGTTTATGATGACCTCTTGTGAGCGCTGGAAGCCACGAAACCAAAGTTTGGAGCAAGTGAAACAAAAGAGAGAGAGAGATAGTAGTAGTTTTATTTACGATAAACCCACAAAGGTCGGTCATAAGTGTGAGGGGTATTTATATCTGAAACGCATACATACCATTATTAACAATTGTCGATCCATTGCTGGATGAAGATCTTTTAAATACTTTTTGGTAACCATTTATCTTGGATAATTCATTTCCAAGATATTCGAAGTGCAACATTATTTTGTCATACCATTTGTATGCTGTGTAGGTCGCAACATGTCACAAGAGAATTGTATCTATCTACTTATCCGTCTACTATATCTCTCAGCTCTCTCTCTCTCTCTCTCTCTCTATATATATATATATATATATATATATATATATATATATATATATATATATAAAAGAAAGAGAGAGAACCGGTTGTTAAAAAATTAGAATAGCACCACTGGCATATCACAAAGTAATTTTGGTATACGACGTTTGTGAGAAATGTGTTGGAATATTAAACCTTCCTGAATGTATTCACAAACTACGCTTCGAAAGTTTTCAACGCGTGGCCATGAACAAATTTTGTGAAGACAGATATGAAAAACAACAAACGAAGTGCCCAACAAACAAAAATCTCCCACCTGAAATACAAAATATCTCATGGAACTATTACAAACGAAGCCATATAGGCCTATTCACCATAACCCACCTCTTGATTTAAACCCGAGAATCATTGATATGGTTATCAGTTTACTTATGGCTTTTTCTGAAAATATGGAAACAGGGGGGAAAAATGTAAAAATAAAAAAAAATAGATGCGTCTTAAGGTGGGGAAGCAGGGCACGTACTTTGGGCGCTACTTCCGAAGGGGCGCAAAATGTCATACCGCAAGAAACAGAGGCTAACCTTTACATCATTAACTTCGTGCTTGTCAATATACACAGTGTACTATTTTCATACCTGTTAGTCTCTTTCTCTTGTAGATCATCTTTGTTTCATCAATGACAATTCGATTAACCTTTTCTAATAAGGAGATACATTTGAAATTGGTGAGCTCTCTTGTAGTTGCATGATTAGGGTACGCACCTTTGGTGCGAAAGGACGGGTTCGATTCCCGATGTGAGCTCATGTGATTGAGTTCCACGTTAAGCTGTAAACACCTGAAACCACTCGACTAGGGTGACAGTTTGCACTTATATCAAACGTGTTTCGAACAGCACCTCTTGCTACAGAAGGAAATGTATTTTGTATTATCTGAAGTTTTAGCCCATTTCACCCAAATGTAAATGTCTATTGATTTTCTTAATATTTAAGATGTTTTCTATTTTGACGAATAATATATGTTAACACATGTTCTATTACATATTCGTTCATAAACATTATAGTCTATAAATTATCAGGGTCATTTATGATCTTTCATGGAAATTCACTGGTGCATGCGCAGTATAAACAGAAATATCCACTTTACTGACGTTTGTGACAAAAGTCAGAATGCAATTTCTAACAGAATGCAGTGGTTGATCTAGCTTCGGGCCGGGGATGGCCTAGCTCCCAAGCTTTTGAGTGAAAAAATAATTTAAGCATTTATTTATATTTTTGAAAGTTTATAGTAAACTCATAATATATCTATCATAGTCTGGGTTCTGGCTGGCCCCAGTTTCTATTTTCTAGATCCCCACTGTCGGACTGTAAAAATTACTCGCTCGAAAACAGTGACTTCCAACCGGAGGTGCGCAGCCTCCTCCTGCGGAGGTGTGAAAAGCTAGTAAAGGTCCGCAAATTACTGCCAGAAATAAACTGTGAAATGTATAATGCATCAAATGTAATTATCATTTACAATTTAACTCGGCAATTTTGCAATTGATATTTGTTAAAAATAATGTAGGACCAGCAGCTTATGCAGAACACTTACCGGAAATAAATATAAATTGTTGAGATTATTATTATTATTATTATTATTATTATTATTATTATTATTATTATTATTATTATTATTATTATTATTATTATTATTGAAGATTTGAGAATTTACTACTGTATTTGAAATCGCAGAAAGGGAAGACAAAAAGCAAGTACAGTACAACCCCTCAAATCCGAACCCCGTAAATCCGAAAACCCGGCAAATCCGAACACGTTCTCAGGAGAAAGAAAATAACTATAGCTGGAAAATGAAAAAAATAGATTTAATCACACAAATTTAGTTTTTTTAAGGTTTTAACATTTTTAGACTTAATGCTTATTCAAAATCATTATCTAATTATATTCTTACAAGAAGACAGTTATAGATATGCGACAATCATTTTGGACATGAGTGTACACCCGCCAGTCAAGGTCACTGCCCTTTCGACCACTGGGCCACCCTGTCTAACCTCAGTCGTTGTTTTACCGCCAATTCAGTGACGAAATAAGTATGTAATATTATTTCCCGGGTAATCCGAACCCCCCGAAATCCGAACAGGCTTCAGCCCCAATTAGTTCGGATTTGAGGGGTCGTACTGTATGTCTAATGGATGGGAAGGAGACGGGCGTGAAGTTGCAGGATTTACAAAGTCCTTTCGTTTCCTTGCACTTCCTGGATGAATATATACTACAATCATTCATATCTTCTATACATTTGGAAGTGATAAATCGTAGTATAAATTAACAGTTGTCCATACATAGAAATTGCTGCTTTTCCAAGATTTAAGGAAACTGAAATACGGTACTTTTAATTTCAATAGAACATAAAAGACTCAATGGGATGGATTACAATCCCGTCAACTCCCTCATTCTTAGATACACCAATGCCTAAGTTGTAACTTTCAAGTTCGAATCGAAAAATAGAAATTTGTTACCTACTTAAAATATTATTACTTCATTGGACGTTTTCAGAAATAAAAGATATTTCAATGACAGTAAATATTAAGTAGTTTATTGTAGATCTTTGCACTTTTACCTTCACTCTTTCTTCGCAACTAAGACTGAAAAATTTAATAATATGAGATTAAGAATTCGAAATATTACGTATATTTCAATACAGGTGTTGCCTCACTTTGTTTCATGTCCTGTACGGAAGAAAAGTTCTTCTTAGCAAATTCATCATTTGTTTATTTTCAATCAATACAAAGGATTGGCTCGTTATTGTGGAGAATAAAGTACAGCTAAAATGTATATCATGCTTCTCATAGAGTAAAGAATCAATTGGTTAATGCTCGGTAGGATCTAAGTTCTCACTAATCGACTAGACTCATGAGAAGTAGGAGTTAATTAATATTATGTTATTACTACACCATATGAAGAATGAAGAAATTAAATCATATCACATTTTTCTCGAATTCGAACTTAGAAAGGTGACCAAAAAATAAAAAATAAAATGTACTTTATTCATTCGAATACTTGAAACCAGAAATTAAACAAGCGAAAGGAAAAAAAGAACACCATTAAATAAGAAAGGAATGTTTTTATCCGAGATGAAATATAAAGTCATTAATAAACTGAAATGAAAGTAATATTCGGAGAGATATACGAGTAAGAAAAATAAATATATGTGTTTTCAAAGACGTTCAAAGTAAATTCAATAATATTTTCTGAAGGTATACTACTTTTCCCTTACGTTTAACGTAACTAATAAGTAAGTACCAAAAAGATTAAGAGAGAATGTCTTAATCTTGATAAAATATAATAAATAAATGGAAGTTAAACAAATGTTTACACAAAAGTAACACACTAGTACTTCGTATAATCACCTCCGGAGTCAATAACTTTTTGGAATCTGGAGGGAATACTAGATACAAGTCTCAAGCAATGAGATGATATTCACGAATGTGTTGTAACAATTCTATAGCAAGGTTTTGTAGAAACGTCTGGCCTCGGTCCTATCCCCTCTTTTCCTATTCTTGAACCATATAGGCCTACAGATTTCCAATTAGGTTGAAATCTGGGGATAGAAGGATCCACTCCATACAAATTAGCTCGGGATGTTTACTTAGCCACTCTTGTGTTTATCGAAATGTGTGAACAGCATATTGTGATGCATAAATACATACTCTTCCTGTTCGGAGGTTTTTTTTTTCTAAGAAAGGCACAATGTATTTTTGAGGATATTAACTTAAACCTGCTGTTCATTCTTCCTGGCACTGCAACCAAATCTGCAGGACCATCAACTGTCCTATATCCCTAGAAAATGCTGATATTCGTACTGAAGAAGAGTTCTGATAATATTTTGTTCTGTGTATCTGGTTCAGTGTGGTCTATACAGTATAAATTGCCTTGCTGGTTAAACTCCACCAGCCTACTAAAGCCACATTGTCACGTTAGAAGAACTTGTAGCTGTCATAAAAAAATCTTGAAACCCTACCGTATTTCGCCATGTACATATAGTCTTGAAAGGGTAATAAAACATTTTTTCCATCTTGCAAGGAGTTGAGCGATACTCAACTTTCTGGGACATCTTGCTTGCTACATGCTATCGCCCTCCCACTGACAAAGAAAAACCAGTTTTGCCGCTTCCGAAACAACGGATTCTTTAGGACAGGGAGGGGAAATGGGCCAAAGTACATGTTTTTAATGAGGAGGTTCGCTGTTTGTTCACTAGAGTGCAGTGCTGCATGTATGGATAAACCTTTCTTGCCTTCAAGAAGTTGTAACATGTAAAGAGTAAATAGAAAGAACGGGTTGAAAGTTTTTTTTAAATGACAGCTACAAGATGCATTTAAAACAAAGAGACAAGAAGATCAGTTCTATGATCTCTTGCGTTACAAAAAGTGTATGACTATCGTGACACTACCAAAACTATTCGATAATCACAAAAGACAATATCTTATTAAATCTCTTTATTTTCAATCTATACCTTAACTATGTTCTGAATCTCTCAACTCTACATCATTCATAAATTAATTATCTTAGCATATCATTCAATATTTATCGTATTTCTAACATTTATAATCTTCTGAGTAATCTTGAATCACAAACCATCTTCAAAACTGTATCTAATATGCATTCTATTTGCACAGGTTATCTCTCATTTTACCTAATAACAGTCAGTGTCACATTCTTAAGCACTTTGTACCACATTTCATCATTCTTCCCCCTCTACAAAATGAGAACTTATACACATGAAACAGAATCTTACAACGAAAACAATAATCCGAATCTAAAACTCTGAAAAAGATTCGTTTTCTTGTCACTTCTCAGACTTAATTCTTTTCTTCCGTTCGTACCATCTATGCCTCAGAAAGTCAATCTGAGCTTCTGCTTCTTGAACAACCCGATAAGTTCATCTCGATATTGCCGTTGTTCCGGCAAAAAATGTTCTTCGGCGCTTCCCTAGAATTACACTTGGTATTCCTTCTCTCAGTAGTCTTCCGTTTTTCCCGTGTCCCTCTTGGAATATTCAGCCACTTTGGCGAATCATGTTTAAATCGCTTCTTTCCTTCATGTTGATCAAACGTGGACCCTTGTTGAACTCCATCTTTTGCCTCCTCAGTCACTTCCTCAGAAAATATTTGATCTAACTGCTTGTGATTAACCATCTTCTTTCCTTCTTCAGGCTTCCTGCCTTTTTCCAACGATGATGGCGACCCTTTAGTATGTTCATCCATTCTATTAGATTGTGCAAAATTCTTACTATCTTCCCCTACGCCTAAGTTGTTAGGATCTCTTCTTGGTTTGGATCGCAATCTATTATTGGTTGAGTTAGTGTATGGTTCCTGGGTAGCTGGTGTCTCAGACAGAAAACAACCGACCTCATCACCCTCGATATATTTATGATATTTAAAAGCTGTATTAAGTCTTTTGGCTAGACACGCTCGAGCCAGATGACCAAAAAGTAAGCAACGATGACATCTTTTGTTTTTAGCTGGGCAAACATTGTTTCCATGCGCTCTACTACATCTTTTGCATACATGAGCTGTTGCAATATTCGGTATAGTATAATATGTCCTGTGTAGCTGAATCCTTGATTCTCGTTTGAGACACCATGCTGTGACATTATTATCTGTTTTAGGATTGAAATTTCTTCTTTTAACAATGCTATCTGCACGTCTCGTTGTTCCAGTTCCGCTGCCATCCATCGTTTCGTAACACAATCTAAGGATTTGTATTTTTCTTCATATGCTGCTGAAAACGTAGATCCGTTTCCGTGCGACTGCGCCATTGTTAATCTACTTAATTATATCCAAACACAGAGACAAGAAGATCAGTTCTATGATCTCTTGCGTTACAGAAAGTGTATGACTATCGTGACACTACCAAAACTCTTCGATAATCACAAAAGACAATATCTTATTAAATCTCTTTATTTTCAATCTATACCTTAACTATGTTCTGAATCTCTCAACTCTACATCATTCATAAATTAATTATCTTAGCATATCATTCCAATATCTATCGTATTTCTAACATTTATAATCTTCTGAGTAATCTTGAATCACAAGATCAAACCATCTTCAAAACTGTATCTAATATGCATTCTATTTGCACAGGTTATCTCTCATTTTACCTAGTAACAGTCAGTGTCACATTCTTAAGCACTTTGTACCACCATTCTCATATTCCACCAACATGGCAATGTGGCTTTAGTCTCAATATGATTGAGGTTGGGTTGTGAGCTTCTGTGCCCATTCTATTCGTCTGGTCTTGTGAGTTTCAGTGAGGAGAATTTTTTTGTATCGGGTCTTCAACAGTGTAGACCAGCCTCTAATAATCTTGTCCTTATTGTTTAGTGAAACAATTATATTCCCTGGCTTTCTCCAAAAATATAGATATGTGGCGCAGAGGTCTGTTTCATACTTCTGTAACTAACGCTTGATCTGGAGCGGCAGTTTTCACTTTAGGCCCCTCCTTCGGTGAATATTTGGAAGTTACAACTCTTGCAATATAAAAGTAAATTTCAAATAAGTTACATTCGACTTTACGTCCTAATAATTTATATAATGCAGGTTGAATCCGTGAAGTTGGAGTGATCGTAAATGTTTTCATAGGAGTCTGGATATGTAAACCCGCTTAACGTGGGGATTTACTTTATTGAAATATGATACACACTCACACACAGAGAAGTAACTCGACATAATTACTTCACTCTTGCGAAATACATAATAGTTTTAGAAGCCAAAGCAACTTTCCGGTTGTCTTTTTCAACGATGTTAGAAAGCGAAAAAATCGTTCTTCAAGGGAACGTTATAAAACAACATTTTATAGACGGAGTTCGAAAGATGATTTAAAATAAACAACACTAACAAGAAAGTAGTAGTGTTTCTGGCACTTAAAAATCTACCTTAAAATAAATTAGACTGGCAAACCTAGGCAGAATGTTGGACGTCTTTTGCGGAATTCTTCACAGCGAGTATTTGTTCCTTCCATTTGTGCGCTGCTGGTAGTCCTACACTTCTATATGTTGCTGTAAGAACTATGGATCCAACAGAGATAATGCTCAAGGATCCACTAGACTCTGGGCGATCTGTCTACTTACATGTATATGGAAGCATGTTCTAGAAAAGGATCTAGTTTCAACGTGAAAAAGGATAGAAAAAAAATTATAGAAAATTTTAAGTTAGAAAAAGACCTAAAATTAATGCATACCAAATTCGATAGGGGAGACACTATCCTGTTTCCCTTCAAATCTCGCCACTGTTCAAGAATATGTTCCAGTGGTTTAGAAAGTTCCATCGTTTTCATTCAAAAATATCTAAAACTGCATTGAGGATGTTCAGTTTACAAAATTTTCCTGAGAAGGTTACAAGCTTAAACTAAGAGTTTCCATATACCAGAATCTGCGATTGTAAAGTATGAATTAGAGTGCCCCACTGATTTTCCAAATCTGGTGGTACTTATAAAAGTTGAAAATGTTGCTTGAAACCGTTGTTTTTCTGGATTTCGACACTTTATGTCACGATACTGACCGTAACGAGTTATAAAATAAATGCAGAAACCTGGGCAAAACTTCACGAGTAATGTTGTATATTGATGGATAGCGAGAGGATAGGAAGAGAGAGAAGGGAAAGGGGAGTCCGCAATCCGGCAACACCGCGCGAAATATCGCGCAGCATTGGCTACTGCCCGTGATGCTTTACATTTGAAACACACAGTAAGTGAGAATGTTTATGGCCCAACCTGGCACGAAGGCGATGTAGAGTATTGTCGTCTTAAGGAAATACGTCAAACATATTGTTCAAACACTACAATTATTTACACTTACGGAATAACTAGAAAGTGTTTTCTTGAAGAAATTCTTCAAAGAAATGTTACAAATTTAGAAGAAAGAGACTGTCCAAGTCCAAAGTATACCGCATTAAGTTTTCACGTTCACAAGTGTGTGCATAGTAAACATCGCTTCGGACAATATACTGTGGATGCAGTGTTCATGAAGCATTACTGTATAGTGAATATGTAAAAGTGTATGATTATGTTTTACATGTGAATAACAGTGATAATTACACACCTACTACAATTGAGAAAAATAATCTTCATAATGAGTAGTGACGAATTGTTAAAAGTGTTACTAGCTGATAAAGTGACTAGTGCGAGTGTTATTGGAATTTACCTAATTGACAAACTTCCTGTAATAGTAGAAACAGCTGCTGCACTTGTGATTAATCTTGATACATCCGATTCAAGTGGATCGCATTGGGTTGCAGTGTGCATCGATGAGAAAAAACAGATATTACTTTGATAGTCTTGCTATGGACATTCCCAAGGAAATAAAAAACTTTTTATCAAAAAATACTAAGATATATTTTACAAATAGTCATCAATATCAGGACGATGATTCTGTGTAGTGCGGATGTTTTGTTTTATTCTTTTTGCATCATATTATTTGCACTTAATCATTTCAAAAGTGTATAAAAATGTTTAATAAGAAAAATTTGAAAAAGAATGATATCGTTTATAAACATTTAAAAAATTTTAAAAAAGAACACACAAATATTTTTATTTTTTATTATATATGTATTTTCATTTTTTATTTTCATTGTATATACAATTTTTAATTACATTTTTAATTACATATACACTTATGTAAACTGTAAATCCATATAAGACGATTATTTTCTGTCATTTCACGACATCTGGTTAAACCGCCCTGGCTTTTGAGAACCTTCATCATGCATTCCTCAGTGACAAAATCTATCCAGAGCTCAGTCCACATTCGATTCGAGTGCCGAATTGTGTGAAAGATGTGTTTCGCAAATTCTTCGTGAAGCTATGGATGTGTTTCATGCTGCTCTGTCAACATTTGCAGATGCTGACAGGCACATTTAGCGTATTGATTGTGGCTAGCAAGAGGTTCAGCATATTTTCGACAACTGTGAGGTGATAACTTCAATTTCCAGTTCTTTCTGTTTGTATTATCTAACAGTCTAGAACAAAATATAATATAATTAGCCACTACGTAACGACCAGTTTACTTTTGACCAACCTTCTCAACCCCTGGCTCGGACTCCTGGCAACTCCGAGAGAAGCCAAGAAGGGGATGATTTGCACAACGGAATTTCAGAACCAGAATCTTACCTCAGGAGGATGCGGTTTAAACGAAGGAGTAATAGATAATATGATATAAAACATCCAAGAACACTTTGACTTACTAATTATTAAATTCAATTACCTCGTTTTGATATTGGTTTTAAATCTTTAAATAATTTCTTCGATTTCCCAAAAATACAGATTTATTAACAAAGGATTTAGTATTTAGTATCACACTCTCAATTATGATAAGTATTACAGTAGACTTTAAAGTTCCTTGAAATATCCAATCATAAGAAAGTGAAAAAATATCCAAGTTACAATTCGAATTATTATATGCTTGCTTAAAAGTGTCTTAATTAACCTTTGTCAGCATTTACAGAATTACAACAACCCTTTCATAACAAAATGTGAGTTCCACAAGAACAGTTCCGAATAATTAAATAATTTAACGCCGAACAACGATTTAGTTAAATAATCCTGCCATTCACTGTCACTCCGTGGAACACTGGATTGGTAATTTTAAGTTTATAACCACAATCGACTATCTGACTATTTTTCATTATGTAGATATTCAAATTAAATACTGATACACCTTGTACTACGTTTCATATTACATATGTTGAACAGTAAACAGGATAAACTTTACGTTTCGTCCGAACAGGTGTCCGTCAGCAGAAGTGCAACTGTTTCCTGACTCCGTTCAGGTGCCCCCAACAAATAAAGAAAAGAACAGAGGAATTATCACTTACTTGTCTCCGTTCGGCAGCTTCAAAACATGAGCCCACTTTAACATCAACCTTATTATAATAAAGTCAAATCAGAGACACACCTCAAATATTGAATACAACTTTCGCACGGTAGAATCCCGTTTACCAATTTCAGAAGAAAAGCTTTGAGACCAAGACTTCAGTGATGTCGTGAACGGCCGAAACACTCGACAGGACAACCACAGCAGCAGTCTATCAAGTTAGAAAAACACTAACGACGTTCCCTCACGGGTGGACATTTATGGATAGGGTGGACACATGACGTATTATATATATATATATATATATATATATATATATATATATATATATATATATATATATATATATATATATATATATATATCGGATGTACAAGGGGACGTGGATTGACTAACATAAACATTAAATAGACTAAATGGACATTACATATCCTGACAATAGATAATTAAATTGATTTAACTTTGACAGACCTCACTGAAATATGTAGGAGATAGTTACGTCGACGTCAGTCAATGCCAACATTGACTGGACAATGGCGGACAGTTTAACTAGCACAGACGTATCTCCACACTGAAGTAAGGACTACTAATTCTGTGAGACGAAATACCATATATCATGCATACAATTAATAATTGATGTGATTAACTTCTGTGATACTATGAACTTCCCTGTTATAAATTGAACATTCCTTTACAAGTACTAACAAGTACGAGAACAACTAAGACACTAACGTAATTTGACACTAGATATAACGCATACGTCGGAACAGAGAGAGAGGGAGAGAGAGAGAGAGAGAGAGAGAGATTAAATTGTGCACGACCTACAGAATGAGAGGGTTAAACTGAACAGTTACGGGGCCAGGCACTCCTGGAGAGGTTTCCTCCCATAGGAAAGATTTGCCTAAGCATGTTGCAGTAAGACACAACTCAAAATTAAACATATTTAAAGTCAATATTTGTACTTCAAACATGGGTGAAATTGCAATATTTTACTATTACTTATGTTGATATTCAATAGACAGTTGAGTTTCATAATAATGAACTATTAATTTAAGATTCTAAAGTGTGAACTCGTTTGTTAGTAATCAGACCAAACTTCACAAATATGTGACGAAGATTTACTGGGTTCCCGCTTCAATAGTTCTGTTATTCAGACGAAGAAATAGTTTCCATATAACTTCTGTCAACATCCCGCATACTTATAGCGTCTGGAACATGCATAGAGTTTATAACATTTCCTGAGTTGCAGCTATAAAGTAAACACCTCAATTACTGTACAAAATCTCTGCGAACAAAGGACAAAACATGTAACTATCCTTCCATCTCAAACATTTTTATCCTGGCATCTTTGCGGTGACGATTTCTGTTCCCTTCAATGTCACTAAATGTAGTTTCACTCCATAACTTAACATGATTCTGGTATCACTTAGTTTTATGCGGATGTATCGAGATTTACTTAAATTTTATAGAGAATATCACCCTGATATTACTGGTTATATCATTTTTCAGGTTGCAGTGCACAGTATGCACACAGTTAAGTCAACACATATGAATCTAAGGCTAGTTTTAGACGGAAGCATTTATGCTAGCATTTCTCGTCGTAAAAATCGTATCATCGATATCCCAGCGTGTAAAGTAGCAAATGCTATAGCATTTCCCATGCTATGGCATATCCTATGGCATTTCTTGTCTATAGAACCTGCTCTATTTCGTAGCATTTTGCCCAGAATTTCCGGTCCGATTGCAGTGCCGTGATGTGCTAAAAAGAAGCGAAAGATTTTGTGCCAAATATCTATGCTCTTTGTTTTGGGTGGGAGATTGAATTGTAGTAAAGAAAAATTACTCTTTGCTCACATACCTCTTTATGGTTTTCGTTTTTTTAATATAACAGGCGAGAACTGTCGTTACAACCACTATAGCATTAGCAACCTCACACTTAGTTTGGGAGCCATAATTGCGCCCTTTTCCAATGATTTGTTCGCTACGTTGCGACAAGATGCTTATCATTCATTCATTGTTTATTCATCCATGTCGTACATTATTGGTCAGAGACCAGTACATAGGACTTGTCAAATAATAAGAAAACATTTCAATATAATTGATTTACATTATTTTACAAACTATCACTCAAGTATTCATTAATATGATAATATATTTTGTTACACAAAAAATTAAATAGTTCATTTTTGAAATTTCGTATGTTTTTGATATCCTTCAAATAACTTGGGAGCTTATTAAACAACTTAGCGGACATAGGAAGAACACTTCTTTTGGTGCACGCATAGTTTTGGTATGATGTGAATATGTTATTCTTTTGTTGTGTGTTGTATGAATGTACATCGTCAACATGAAGAAAACTACTTTCATTTCTCTTTACATATATGATTCTTTTGTATATGTACAGACAAGGCACAGTTAAAATTTTATTTGACTGAAAGACCCTTTTGCATGAGGACCTTGGTGATAGATTAAAAATAGATCTTATTGCCTTTTTCTGTAGACGAAAAGTAGTAACACTGGAATAGGAGGCTCCCCAGAAAATTATTCCGTAATTTAACAATGATTGAAACTTACCATGGTACAATAACAGCAAAGTTTCTTTTGACACTGAACCACGTAGTCTATAAATGACAAAACATATACGGCTTAATTTGCTGTTTAGCTCAGTAATATGTGCATCCCATGTAAGCCTATTGCTTATTGTTACACCTAAAAATTTAGTGGATTTTGAATAGTCTACATCAGTTGAATTTATCACAATGGGCGGTACTGTTCGAGGTGTACATGAGTAATGAAAATTTGGTGCTTTTGTTTTCTTTGCATTTATCAGCAGTTGATTCTGAGATGTCCATTTTATCAAACGCTCCACAGTTTGTTTTAATTTACTTTCTAGTTCAACTGTATTGTCCGCTGTTACAAGGACATTTACATCGTCAGTATATAGTACAATATGTTGGGGATACATATATTGAACAAGATCATTTATGTAAAATAAAAAAAGAATTGGCCCAAGAATTGAGCCTTGAGGAACACCAGCAGAGATAGTAGCAGTTTTGGATGAAAATGTGACTTGCTTATTGTTAATTATTTTTTGTATTTTTACTACTTGTTTTCTGTTTGTCAGGTACGAGCGAAACCATTCATGTACTACACCCCTAATACCATATTTCTGGAGTTTTGCCAGTAGAAGAGAATGTTGAACACTGTCGAATGCCTTGGAGAAATCAACAAATAAACCTACTGCATATTTTCCCTTATCAAGTACTGTAGAAACCTCTTTAATAAAGTTAAACAACGCTGTATCAATTGATTTGTTTTTTTGGAAACCATGTTGAGAAGACGAGATTAGGTTATGACAGGATATAAAATTTCTCAAGCGCGATAACATTAGTGATTCAAAAATCGTCGAGAAAACAGACAAAATAGAAACAGGCCTATAGTTTTGAACATCATAAGTATTTCCTTTTTTGTGCAAAGGTATAACTTTTGCAGTCTTCAATTTGTCGGGGAAAACGCCTGATTCAAATGATACATTTACAAGAAAGCATAGTTGTTTCACTATTAAATGCGCACTCTTTTTCATAATTAGGGATGGGACTTCATCTATACCTGCAGAACGGGTACTAGAAAGCCTTTTGATACAGTCCAACAATTCTTCTTCAGTTACCGGAGTTACATACATACTATGTTTGTTGCATGGAATATTTGGCTCTACAGCGAGATCCAATTTTCCAGGTGGTAAATTCGTATTAAGAAGATACTGATTAAAGACTTCAGTAATGGCAGCAGGATCAGCGAAAGGATTATTTCTATAATTAACTTGTGATATTTCGCGCCTTGGAACAGTCTTTGATGAATTGTTTATTACGTTCCACGCACCTTTCATTTTGTTTTTATATCCGTGTATTATAGTGTCATTGTGGATTCTTTTGGCTTTTCGAATAACATTCTGATATATTCTTTTGTATGTTTTTATATGGGTAAATTAACATAGGTTTTGTTAAGTTTATGATAATATATAAGCTTTTGCTTTGAAACTTTTATTCCTTGCGTGACCCACTTTTTCACGTTATTAAGATCTTTCCGTAACTGTAATGGAAATGCTATGTTAAAATTATGTAAGAAAACATCAACAAAATAATTGAATTTGTCATTAGCACTAGGTAAGACGTACAAGGGATTCCAAGATTCACAAGATAATAGAAAACAAAAATAATTTGCTCCCGTGCTACCGTGCTAGCACGGTACCGTGGCACGGTGGCAAAATACTACCGTGTATAACAACCATATACTTTTGATGCCATAGAATATTATACGAGATTTTTGGCAGCACATCTGCTACAATAAATGCTTCCGTCTAAAACTAGCCTAATACTAACAATTTCTTTCTCTCTTTGTTCAACGGAAAATTCGGTGAAACTTCAAATAAACAGTTTAATAACGACTGAATGAATAAGAATATATATATATATATATATATATATATATATATATATATATATATATATATATATATATATATATATATATGCAAATTCTTATGCTATGACATTCATCAATTCGAGTGGAAAGAAAAGAAGACATTTCTAAGGCAACAGCGGTCCAAAACACAGTTCATAAAAAAATTACACTTTGAACAAAAGACAAGATATAAAGATAATCGTGTTTTGGCTTTAAGTGTACAAATGAATTATTGATATAGACAAAGGCAACACCCCATCTTCATTTCCCGATGAGACCAAAAAATACCGAGGTCAGCCCAAAAACAGTAGAAGAAAAGCAAAACAAGCTAATCTATCCAAAGCAACGCAATTATTGCGACAGACTGGCAATCAACATAAAACATATATACACAAGTAATCAAAGTATGGTCCAATTATGAAATATAAGGAGTATAGGTAAATTCATTCACTATGAGCTTACAATAAACCATCTGTAACGAACAGAGTACGTTACATGTTCGAATGAATATCTTTACTATTTTTTATTCCCAAGGTACTGAATCCACAATTTTGCTGTTCGCGATATTGAAGATAGGTGTTCCATCTCTGTGTGTAGTTCATTTTGTAATGTTTCGTAAGTTTTTAAATTTATAGTTGTGTTATGTTTTATGAAAATTAGTTAATTTTTGAGACAACTTAATACGAAGATAATTAAAGTAGCGAAATGGATAACTACCAATAACTGAAATAGATTATATCTATTGGTAGTAATACAAGAAAAAACTGAGATGCATCTTTTCTATTTTTTAACACAAACATACAAAAATTTTAGTATATATTTACATATTATTTATGAATGAATAACCTGCACGAAGGGAGACCTCCTGGCATATAACTTCTTGTTTAATTGTTTTCTTTTTTATAGTAAAATTTAGAGGTTTAACTTACGGTATGAGTTTAATAATCCATTATTGTTCTTAAGTAGTAGTATTAATACTGAGCAACAATCCAATTTAAATAAACCTTTATTAGTTATTATATCCCTTGTTTGTCTTTCTCCCCATGTATATATCGTTTGTCCTTTCACCTGTTGTATTAATACCTGCATTTATTTTTGTTTTTAACTTACAATAATTTTACAAGTCTCTGCTTCCTGGAAAGTGAAAATTTCTTATTTTCAAAAAGTATTACTTAAACCTATTTTTAGAATAGTATACTAAATTGTCTCTTTATATATATATAATAGTCCAAAATCATATCACAGTAGTTTGAGGAGTGTGGCATATTCACTGGCAGCATTCGGAGTACATTCATAAGATTCTAGTTTCCTGCACAAGTCTTTTATCTGAAATATATGGGTCTGCTTGTGGTTCAAAGGACTGTCTCAGCGTGCTCATTCGTACCACGTCCAGTCATAACTGTTCCAGTCACACCTCGCCACTGTTAATGTTAACTTTGTCTGGTATTAAAAGTGCCTAATCCGTTTGAACTCATGTTTTTTCTTTTTTGTCAGGAATTATTCCTTTTAACAATAAGTTCATTAAAGGAGCTTCATTTACGAAATGAACTCTCAATGCTCTTGCGTATGCGTTACTGCTTAACATATGGATCACCGATACTGGGGCGTAGTTCACATGAAATGCTTCTTGAAGTCCAGAGTTATCAATAATCGTACCAATGTTACCGATGAAACTCATAAACCATGTGAAACCCATCTAAACGTCAGACAATGTTAATTTTGTTTTTGAAGATTTCCACAATGGTTGATCGAATGCAGCATATGGAATTTTAGCATTGACCAGCATTAAGTTTTCGATATATTTAAGAGTGGCTATATATACAAGGCTAATCGCTGAAGGGATTTCAGTGCTAATCAGGAGATGCGTTTCAGGTTGTTCAACTAATGACTACATATTTGTAACTTTTGTGAAGGTTGGGCTTCAAAATTTAAAGATTTATATTGCAAAATTCTCTTCGAAAGCATGTTATTAGTTTTGCTCAATTAGACATGATAATGTAGACGTAGCAGCGTTTGATGTATTAGTAACTGCTAACAGACACCATCGTTAATTTTCACTTTGAAATAATAAAAGGTTTTCGCGTTGTACGTTTCAATAGAATATTTACTCCTCGTTGCTTCTTTTCCTTCAAAGACAAATGACTTTTTCGTGTCACCCTGTATGTTCTTATCTTCAAAGAAATAAAAAGAGCATGTATTGTACTTGTGTAAAACAATGCATTCTTCCACTTTGAAGGATTAAAATCTTCATTTGAATTATATTTTTACTACATGAAGTTATTCTATATAATATTATTTTACGCACCTTACATGGTAATTTCAGCAACTTTGGACCATCCTGTATATATTATCCCAACTTGGATAGCGGTGGGCTTTTAATGGGTCTTGGATCTTGGATACATTCTGCATCAAATGAGACCAAAGCTTTCTACCAATTACTTCTACCTCTAACGCTAGTACGACTACAACTTTGAGATGGATTTTATTTATATATATAAAATAAGAAAGTTTCCTTTACTGGGAGGGGGGCCGAAGGCCCCGATCGCCCCCCTGGATCCGCCCCTGATAAGTGCAGCCTTCGTATTAGATATTCTGGCTTATTAGATTAGATATTACGCACTACATCTAAGCCTACATATATTCCGATTTCTTATATGTTCCTCTTTCTAAATCAGAATTCGTATTTCTTGCTCAAATTTAGAAAATTGTGCCTCCATAACACCGCAACAATTCTTCAATATCGAAGTCTATGTGGGGCCTCTCTGTAGCAGTTTTCGCAAAATTCTACGTACTGCTAAGAAATGTAGGACAAAAAACAAGAAAAAAAGAAAATGTTAATATAACTTCTATACCGATTATCGCAAATTTTGCATTGCGTTACGCAAGTCGCTACATAGCGTGCCTGAATGTCACATCGATTACCCGTAAGACCAAGACAGCTTCGGGACAGCGCAATAAAAACTTAAAATAATAAAAATAGTAACATAAATATAACCATCAATTCGTTCTTCTGCTAGGATGAAAACTCAAGATGGCAACGGGGAGTAGTGGAGATGGGTATTCCCGGTTTGGTGACGAAATGAGAGACGTATCTGAATCAGAGGGAAAAATAAGTAAGAGTTAAATGAATATAAATCTAATATGCCTTAACATCATCCAAAGGTAAATTTAGGTAGTTAGTGTTGTGATCGGTGTTTACATAGTACGATACTGTCAAATGGATGTCCTTACACTTAAGTATGTGCACTTGCGTACATCCTTATCACAATTAAACTGTTTTCTTTAGTAAATGTTTTCCTTACTAAAACAGCCAGTTCTCCACTTGCAGACACCAGAAAGAATATGATTGTGATACTGCAACTTTTTTTTTTTTTCATTAGGTACATTGATATTCATGTCACGGAATCAGATTATATTAGGGTTAGTATCCTAGGCATCTATTTAGATTTAATGAAAAATTTTAAGGCATTACTCGAGCTGACGGTTCTACCAAATTTTGACACATTTCGTACATTTTCAGGTTAGGTTAGAGATTTGTATTTCTTTTAGCAAAGAATGCACTAATTGAGGAGCTCTGCTTGCAGATTGACTTCAGAAGGGCTTAGTATAAATACAGTGCATAAAACAAAAACCAACTTATGCTAGGTTGCAACTAAAAACACGAATGCTATTCAACCGAGTCAGAACAGGAGCGCAGCAGAGAAGTCCAAGCGGTAGGGATGGGGTGCTTGCATAGGAAGCAAGCGCGTCATCAACGGTGGTTATACAGAAACGAGGATAGGAAAAAACTTTATATGACATGAAATACATGCCGTGTGTGTGTTGCACAGCTTTGCGACACTTGCATGATCAGTTTGTATACTGCCTTGACATAGCACTTCACTTCATCATGACTTTCTTACGGACTACTATGTGGTAAAGAGCACACTTTCCATTTCGTATTTCTACCTCAGTATACATGTAAGATGTAAGATCCCGATGTATTTTCATTACTTGTGCAGTCCTATTTTGAAATCAAGTAACATTTCTTCTGTTGATTTTGCATATTTACGCCCCTTCCCCTTCCTCCGCACACACATAAAATAGGATAGCACTGAAAATTTGAATAAAATAGCAGCCAACACTAAAAAACTCTTTGTAGAGCAGCCTAATTGCATTTTTTCCCCCTGTAACTTGACTTCTGTTGAAGTTTACAATTTCCCATCGTGCTTCTACAACATATGTTATTTACTAGTAATAGTCTCAATGTGTCTCATGAGCAATATATCTAGCTACCTGTTTTTTGTCTACTAGCGAGTAACATTTGTTTCAAAAATCACTCACTTATTGTGTGGAGTGTTTGAAATGACGACATAACTGAGTAAGGAGAAAATCCGTTTGTCAGTGTTGTTTAGAGAAGACATTGAATTTCATACCATTAATAAAAATGTATAATATAAAGAAAAGAAGAAAAGAAATGCAAACTGGCAAACAATAAAAAGAAAAAAAGTGTAAGGGAAACCAATACAATCCATATAACAATGGTGCTAATAACGAAAAGAAAGAAGCTACATTGATATAAACAATTTTTCACTGATAGAATGTTTCCCCTAGAAAATTCTTCCCAATGCAATCGAAAAGGCATAATAAATCATAATATATACATATCACTGCTATGAAATGTCGCCAGCATATAAACATATTTGCAGTGTTCGAAGTGGAGAAAAAGAGGCGTTATGTTTTATTACGATTTTGACTCGACATACCGGTTATCTACATGTTGAAATACAGTGAGAGTATGTTGCCTATTGGATTTCTATTCACATAATGACAGAAAACCTCGCGTCGGCTCCTTGTATCTATCAGTGCTTGCTTCACTGGCTGCATACAGTGGCGCTCTCTACCGCGAATGTAACTTTGTTGTGCAAGAGTCGATTGATGTGGAAGCACTGTTGCGGAGATATAGTCCGCAATGGACACAATCGAAGCAGCAAAGAACGACATTGACATTGACATTGACATTTTTGAGTTTTACGTCCCACGGTTATGCCGGTTAGGCTAAAGGAGACGGTGATGATGAGTAATGGATGAAATGGTGGAGTGAAGAAAGTGGGAGGAAACGGGAGAACCCCGAGAAAACCCACGCACACGGTGTTTGTCCACCACAAAGTTCACTTGGCGGGAGCAGGGAGCAAAGAACGACAGATTCGGAAGGGACGCAAGAGAAAGGAAAATTGTGAACTATGGCAAAGGATTGTTTGAAGAGACCCTCACCTTGAGGACCCTAAAATGGTGGAAAAACTGTGTCAAAAGTACGTTTGTTTTCAGTTTTGTTTCTTTTTGACAATGTTTCCATCACTTTCAGGCCCCGAAAAAAATATGGTGCGTGGTTACCTAAGGGTATAACAATTTTTTTTAACCAAAAAATCAGGAACGTGTCCCCCCCCCAAAAAAATTTTTTTTCTACAATTTTTAGAAATTTTCAACACGCAAAAAATAAAGAAAATACGCATCGACAGTTTTGAAAAAAAAAATGCACATTTACATCTAGATAGTATGTACAATCTGTGAAACTTTCAAACTTTTAGAGCACCCCCACCAAAATTAAAAGATATTCAATTTTGAGCATGTATGATACGATAATTCGGTAAGATGAGGGGGTAGGGGGTCAAAATTTTGTTTGAGGTAGTTTTAGGTCAAGGATAACCTTTTTGGTCAATAGCGACCCAATTTGAATCAAGAGCCAATTTCACTATCTTACTAGGAAAGACCATTTATTATATATGCAAATTTCTCTTTCTTTATTCCGAAAGTGTGCAATAATGAGATTTTCTTAAGTTGAAGGTGTACTTTGCAGTATACGGACTATTCAGTAAATTGAACATTTAAAAAGATCCATATTTAAAGGGGTAAAGAAAGACAATTTTTTACAGTATTCGAATTACCGGTTTTATATTTATTATATCTTCCTGTACGCAGAACGGATATTTTGTTAGCATTGATAAAATTTAGTGACTTTTTATTTTCTTACACAATGATTCCCCTTGCACACTGTAGTCATTTCATTTTTGTTTGGGGGGCAAGACTCTCCGATATTTCACGTTTTTCATTAGTATATTATTATACTATTGATTAAACTATATATATATATATATATATATATATATATATATATATATATATATATATATATATATATATATATATATATATCGAACTTGGAGGAAGGTGAACAGTGGATCAGTGATAGATGCTTATCTCTGGTGCGTGGGTTCCTAGTTCGATCCCCGGTCAAGTAAGTTTCTGGTGGACAACATCTGTTCGTGGGTTTTCTCGGGTACTTCGTTTCCTCCCACTTTCTCATTCCACCTATTCTTCCATCATCATTCGTTTGCTTTAATCATCGTCTCCCTTAGCTTAACAGGCATAATCCTGTTACGTTAAACTCAAAGATTTCATTTAATTTTTTTTTCAAACTCAGTGGGGATGATAATTTTCCTTCTGCCCTCCAAAAATGACGTTCCTACTAATTCGAATCACTAAAGAATTAGTTTCTATGATTGACATCTTTCCATATTGATTTCTGTTCAAGAGTAAACATTGGACTCTGCTGTATTGGGGTTTAGCGTCCCTTTCAACACCGAGGTTATATAAGATCAGGACTTATTTATCGTGGAATGGAATTGAATATGGATCTCCCACGCTGGAGTAAACGTTAGAGACAAGAGGAGAAGGAGTTATGATTTTGTTTTATATATATGTTCTAATGTACTGTATTACATATCTGTGGTATATATTTATTAATTTCTTGCACTCAAAGACGAGATTCGAACCCGTGTTAAAAATAAACATTAGCACGCCAATCCATTGCGTTACCCACTAGACCAAAAACGCATGATTCATTCTTTTCCTTTTGTTGTAAGTTTGTACCCACTTACAAAAACCAGCTATCATTACCAATGGTTTACACAAGTGGGCTACATAGTAAGACTATAGCTTTAATTTCGTATGAATTTAGGTTATGCATTAGACTCATTAACAAATTAATATGGAAACATTGCAGCAGCGGCAGATATTGCAAAACGAATGGTAGACAAAACCCCAAAATGTAGGTAAACAAGCGTGGTTGTTCAATAAAAGCGGACTTGATGAAGTTTTCAGTAGAAATTAAGAGCCGAAAATAATTCATATTGAATAAGAAGAATAAGCAGGTTTGATGTGCAGTTTCTTTACTGTATAATGGTGAGATCTTTACATAAGTGTCACAAATTGTTATGTACTAAGTACATAACACTTAGCAAGAAAGGAGAGTCATTTGATTGCCTTGTATTAAACGTACAGAAAATGTCTTATCAAAATATTAGATTGCACCTAACATCTCACACTTGGCATGAACAAGGATGGTCCACGAGAATTGAAAGAAATGCAATTAAGGTGATAAGTGCATACAGTGGAACTAATTGAGGTGAGCAACATATCCATAAAATAAGAAAAAATTGAATTCAGTTTTCGAGAAAAATTCATACAGACTTTTTTCTTTGATGTATTTTCTCGGAAATTAAGAATGCGATAAGGACTCTGAACAGCAAGGCATATTAATCGTGTTTGACAAATACTCTTATCAAATATGATTGCTTATTTTAACTGATTTAAAAGTGTAAATCTAGTTTGCTTCTTGACATGTCAACATAAACTGGCGTTATTAAGCAAGTTCTCAAGCATTTCCTTCTTAGATTCCAACGTCCCTTTAGCAGAGGCAATACAGTTGCAAATATAATCTGTAGGTGAAAATAAATGCACAGATAAAATTTCTGAAAACGAAACTCCCTTTTTATTTTTGTGTGTCGTCGTTTTATGCTGGCGAGCAGGCATGAAAGAAGTCGGATCTAACACTTCGATTCCCATTTGCCTTGCTATTTCGACATTTTCTTGGTCGGATCAAACGTGGAGGACAGTTGGATCTGACAGTCTCTGTTGTCACGTTAGTACATGTGTACATACACACTTAAATTAAATTTGTTACCGGCGACAAGTATTAAGCAAATGCAAATGTTTTTATTTATTTTGATTTCGTGTATTAGTTCCGATGACATTGCTGATTAATCTAACTTCCATTTGTGGCAGTTCCTAAGAGAAAAGGAAGAAAAAGAAACCTTAGAATTCGAATTATTCAGTTTTTTTTTTTTTTTTTAATTATAGATTCGTTGTTGTTCAGTTTGTTCTATCGAATCACTAATTAGTTGCACTGAACTTTGTTCAATTCTCCCGATCACGTTTCAAATTTCATAGGATATAGCGAGACTCACTAGGTAACTCTAATCTGAAAAGCATTTTCAAAGCCTTAAAGGGGAAACACAAATTCAGTCTTAAAGTTTAGCAAACGACCTTTAAGGTGAATTTAACGTAAAATCTTGTCGTTTGTACATTGTTACATGTAATGATTACTGTAATTTATTTTTTTTTTTTTTTTAAGACGAAGGAATGGTGGTGGAAAGTGAAGAAGAGTGCCCTAATGAATATGGAAACACTTCAACGCTTCAATCAAGTAACACATCATCTAATGTGGAATTGATGCGGCGGGATAGTTCACCATCTCCGGAAGAAATACTTCGGAGGTGGGAAATGAACTATCATGAAGCAGCGATATTTCTTGAGGTAAGAAGTAATCAGTACTCTTGTAATAACAATTAAATTGTTACTAAAAGCAACTAATTTAAGGGATAACGTATTTACATGAAAACCAGAAAGAAGTCACACGAACAGTTAAGAAATGTACCAAGTATGTGATTATTTTGTAACTTGAAACTTATCAAGTATTAAATTCTCTCTAGATTCGCTTATTGTTTTGAAACGATTAGTAATGAACTTCAAGTATTTTGTATGTAATTTTAAGTTTTTTTTTCTGCATCGAAACTACATGAATTTCATGTTAATGTGAGACTTAGACAATTCGAGAGTCGAATCTGGAGCTCTCATACCAAAGCCAAGAAGATTATTTAAATAGAGCTATTTCATGGCTGTATGGTTAGCATGTGCACCTTCGGTGTGAGTGACTTGGGTTCAATTCTCGGCGGAAGCTCATGTAGTTCGAATCTCATATTCCACGTTTTATTTAATATCGGTGCTGAGACGAACCAGCTAACAATAATTTAAATAACGAGAGAGCGTAACGTAAGTTCAAGTTGTGAGTTGTTATACATTGTTACGTTTGTATGTATCCCAAGTTCCTGAAAGGGGCACGGTGACTCACTTCTGGTCCTAGGGGTTCCTGCGTCACTTCAAGGTCGTGAGAGTTTGTAATGAATAACATCATGTCCGCGAGTTTCCTCGGGGTTTCCCATTTACTTCCCACATTATTATACCTTTTAATCATCCGTTTCCTGTAGCCTAAAGAACATAACCGTGAGACGGTAAATTAAAAATTTCATTTACTTTTTTGCAACTTATGAAAGAAAGACAGAACTTATTGCAAATAAGTGGGTCTCGAATCATTACTTGTGTTTTCATCTGAAGCATAGTACTCCCAAACTGAGTTTAAACCTGCGACCACACACATACACAGACAACAGCACACTAGCTATAAGACTGCAGGGAAGTCCTATTAGCGTCGGGTTTTAACGCGCAGCTGACGTATTAGAAAATATGTGCTAAAAGTATTGTACTTTTCTAGTACTCTTGAGATCTGAGATTTAACTATTGACCTTATTTGATAACCTAATGTTTCATCACACCAGACGATTAACAAACTATAGTACAGTAGGAAGTCAAAAATACGAACTAATTGGGACCACAGGTAGTTCGGATTTTCAAATTGTTCGGATTTTCGAAAATGACCAAGAAAATGCCATTTAGGCTTAAATATATTGTACGGTATGCTCTTTTATCGATACAGTACATATAATAATTACAATACCCTAGGTAAGGCTACTTACATTTAATCAAAACAAAAACGCTAAAATACTTCTTTAATTATTTTAAACGAAAAGCAAATACCAAATTTCATGTCTCAAACCTTAACAAGTTTTGAGATATATGGCCATCCAATTGTAACAAGTAAAACCCTACCCTTTTTGTTCCCGCATTTTCTTTCCTTCTAGAACAAATATAAAAAAAACGGTGAAACATGTATCTAATTATTTTAAATGAGAAGTCCAGATACCGAATTTCATGTTTCTAACTTAAAGAGATTCCGAGATATGGACATCTTATTATAATAATTGTAATTTCCACCCCAGTTCCTTCTAATCTCTTTTCTTCCCTTTTAGATCAAATAAAAAAAAAAAAAAAGTCTGAAAGATGTCTAATTATTTTAAATGAGAAGACCATATACCAAATTTCATGTCTCTAACATTTAGAGATTCCGAGATGTGGACATTTTAGAATAATAATCGCCACCATCGTTAACATATCTCTAATATTAAGGGATTTTGAGATATGGCCATCTTATTATAACAAATCCAACACCCACTCTTTTTTTATTCTTGCCATTTTCTTCCCTTATAATAAAACGCTGAAACACATCTTTAATCATTTTAAATGAAAAGTCTAAATACCATATTTCATGACTCTAATCTTAAGAAACTACGAAATATGAACATCTTATTACAATAAGTGTAATTCCCATCCCATTTTCCTTCTCACTCCTTTTCTTATTTTCTAGGTCAAATATCAAAAAACACTGAAAGACGTGTATATGGACTCCTCATTTAAAAGAATTAGAGAAAATTTTATCTCTCTAACGTTTAAAGATTCCGACATATGGATATTTTCAAGTAATATTTGCCACTTCTCTTCCTCCTCCCCTTCCGCGTGTACTTTCTAAAGCTCCTTCCTAATGGAACCTTACATCACAAATACTATCCCCTGTCCGAATTTGAAGTTTCTTCCTTAAACGGTTTGGCCTGGGCGTTGACAAATTAGTCAGGACTACGTCTTTTATATATATATATATATATAGGTAACTACCATATTTGGTTTAATTTCCTGTCTGAAATGTTTACTGCAAACAATAATTTACGCTATTTTCAACATTTCTTTAGTTATATATCAAACTCTTTATCGTCTGTTCAAGTGACTGGCTGATATATGAGCTCAGATAACAACAATCTGTGATAATTCATAATGAATTAAAAATACGTATGTTTCCACACTTAAATGTAATGTAATTTTCGAAATAATTCGATAAACAAGTAGTATCTTCTAGAAATCATGGCAGGTCTTTTTCATTTTTTAATATTTAAATATCCAAATTTTTTAAGCACTTCGTCTGCCATTACCAAGGAAAAAGAGATTAAAACTAAAATATACAAACCAGAAGAAAGAAGGTAGGTCAGAATGTTAGGACAGGTTATATTCAACCATAAAAATGATTCAATTGCCTTAGCCAAATAGTAAGATTATTACGTACTCTGCCTAACCTCTTTTTCTACAAGATTGAAGCAGTTTTAATACTGTGCGGAATAGTAGTACGACTAACAAATGAGAAAGCCGTCCCCGCTGGTCTAGTAACTAGCTCATTTCATTTTTTAAAATTCTGTTCAAATGAGAAATTCTGTTGGCTGTACCTTCGATACAGGCGAGAACAGTTCGAATTTTAATTTGCATCACCTTTGTTCAGTATTAACTCCTGAAATAACCGCAATTAAGCTTGCCCTTGACCATCTACTTCCACTTCGTTCTGCTATGAACTTAATCTGCACTGACTCACTAGCGATAGTAAAACCCTGCAAAACATCTTTAGTAAACACACCTTCATGTAAGACATTCTAGTAAGATGCCATCAGCTACAGCAACAGGGCTGTGTGGTCGTTGTCTGCTGTTTTTCAGGACATGTCGGGATTCGAGGAAACGAGCATGCCGATACATTCACCAAGAGCGCAGCGTTGCTAGAGATTTCACTAGAGCACTCTCGTCTAAGGATGCGCTTTCACTGGCAAGTGAATTGGAACCAAATCAGTGAAAATAAACTCCAGTCAGTAAAACTTATTTTGGGTAGTTGGCAGACGTCGTCCCGTACTAAAGTGCTGCCAAAATGTCGAGCCGTGGCAAAAATGCAAACTAAAGCTCACACCCACGCGTTGAACCAATAAGGGTTCAGTTGTTGCTAAGCGAGAGAGTTTTAGCGAAAGGGACTGGAATTCCTTCTGCCGATAGCAGCGCTAGAAACGGAAGACTAGGTGTCAGGTCAATGTAGTATATCTTCAGTAATCGAAATTAAGTCATCCTAACACATTTGCGTGCAGGATACTCACATTTCACTTATTCCTATTTAATGCGTAGCGTAAATTGTCCGTATTTTAAATTCTGTCAATTCCTTGAGTATTCCAGAATACTTATATCTTAGACTATTAGGAATGCCTAATAATCTTAGTAAGGTTTTGAAGATCTTTAGTGACTACATTCTTACTTTTATTCGTACATTAAACGTGCTTTGAGTTTTTAAATTTTTCGTGCTATGAGTTTCTGTTATTGCTGTGGTTTGGGTTTTATTTATTACTAGCGTCAATTACCCACTTCGCTCAGTTAAAATAAGAAAAATTAGTAATATGTTCCGATAGTCAGTCACTTTTTACTATTATTGAATCGCTCTCTGATATCGGTCATTTTCGATCATTTTTATGTCTCCCCCTCCCCCAAGTTGTGGGGTGAATTTGGATTTAAACGGCATCGGAAGTGTCACTTTTCATCTCAGCGACTCCAAAAACTATGGATTCGACACTAATATAGGTCATTTTCGATCATTTTAATATATATCTTCCCTTCCCCCAAGTTGCAGGACTGAATTTGGATTTAAATGACATCGGAAATCTCACTGTTCATCTCAGCGACCCCGTAAACAATGAATTCAACACTAATATCGATCATTTTCGATCATTATATATATATATATATATATATATATATATATATATATATATATCCCCCTCACACACACGCGTTGTAACGTCAAAATGAAATGGTGAAACCATCCCAGACCGAAGTTCATCTATGTTGAAAATGTGATCGAGATTGGTGGTAGTTCAAGAGTTATTAAGTTACAAACATGGTCACTTTCATTTTTATTTATCTTTTTACATTTTATAATTTGCTGTTTATTCATTTAACCTTTTCTCTATTTCCGTTTTATATTTTATTGTTTTTTTGGTTTATTCTCTTAATTTGTATATCTTATACTAGCAGCGTTCACCCCGCTTCGCTGCGGTCACCCCGGAACGCAATAAACTTTGTTACTTAGATAATTTTTACTTTTTCGCTTTCAAGTGATATGATAAAAACCATAGAAGATTGCAGTAAATCTTAACATTATATCGCCTGTCATTTATGTTAACCCGCCCCGCTTCGCTGCGGTCATCCCGGTGCTGGCATATTGTAAAAGTGTCTGTAAAAATAAGCAAATCAATTAAAAAATTTTAAACAGAAGATTCAAGCTATTTTCCGCTGTATATCGCCTGTCATTTATGTTAACCCGCCGAGTGACACGGTCATGCGGGTTGCATATAAATACGTTTATTTTTACCTATGATGAACTAATAACAAAGGATTTGTACGTTATGGACACTTGAATGGTCAATTATCTCAAGACACTGGTAATTAAAAATTAAAGTGATATGATAAAAACCATCTAGGGTCCAAATCCTAATAACCCCCCAAAAATGAAAGAAATTGGTTCAGCCGTATTAGCGTGATGAGCGGACAAAGAATTGTACGTTCTCTTTTATATATATAGATTTGATTTACAGTTTTTATAGAAGATTTATCGTGAATTTGTAATGTGCAGCTCGTATAGGCCATTGGCTTTCTCGTGCCTGGAACAAATAGCCTCGCTGCTGATGTCCACATTAAACTTCACCCAATGAATGAAATTGTGGCATTTAACGACATTTACATAATCTTGTTCAGTGATGAAATTGACTGTTAGACAGTTCGACTCATTTAAGTAACTTTCATTATAATTTGGATGGCATAAAAACTAAACACTTTTGAACTATTAAGCAAAATTATTGGCAATAGCAGAATCAAAAGTAAATATTTGATTCTTATATGACTAACTTGTAAATTATTACTTTTTTTTTTATTCTTAAAGTAATTCCAAACCTTTAAGGTTTCTCTTTAAATCGTTTTCTGATTGCCTTATATATAGTTTGTAAGGCATATTAATAAAAGTTCTAGATCGTTTTCGTAACTCTTGAAGTTTATTCATATTGTAATCTGAAACATGCATATGTTTTCTATAGTAATCTTTTCCTTTCAATATACTAACAATTTCTGGCGTAAACCAGCAGAGGGCGATGCTTTTTAAATATTTTCTTCTTGGGCACATTATTATCGATAACGACACTTAAAGTACTATAAAAGTAACAAAACATTGGCTACTTATCAATGAATCCTCCCTTGAAAAATTTAGGAAGGAACCAGCTGAGAGTTCCGAAACGTCAAAATCTTTAATTTTTTCAAGGGAGGATTCATTGGTAAGTAGCCAATTTTTTGTTAATTTTGAATATCCCCCCATGCGCCCATGTAATTATAATACTATAAAAGTAATTCACTACTTGATTAACATCCGTTACTGCAAGTAACTCGGTCCAGTTTTGGTGCCTTAGAGAATTGTATAAATTGAGGAAATTAATATTACCAAAATTATTTACAATATTATTACTATGTTTAATACGGGAAATAGTATTTTAAAGGTAAATCTGACAATTTAGACATGGATGATGTTTATTTTCTTCTACCATAAGACATATTCCAAGATACAGTAATTTCCAGCTCAACGCTAGAGAGAATTAAGACAATGGTTTTACCATACACATTATTTACTGAATTCAATGATCTTAAATTATGAACTTAATTAAAGTTTGCTAAGAACTTCTCTATCGTGCAACCTATCGTAGATAACTTCTCTATCGTAGATAACTTCCCTATCTATTAATATCACCGTGCAACAAATCAAACGAGTAGTCTTAATAGAGAGAATATTAAGATCACCAACCATAATATCTTGAAATTGTATGACGCCTAAGTAATAAAGTTTTTCTCATATTCCCTTACATCTTTAATTACGTATTGTTTAACTAACTTTATATTCCATTGTAGTTATATGTGAACCTGTCATAATTGAATTTTTACGATATATATGTCTTTCACTGGTACCAAAATACTAAAAATAATAGATTCAAAGTAGAATTATATTTAACTCACTCAAATTATTTTCGTAACTTAACAATTAACACTTAATCCATAAAGGTTTAAAGGGCACCATGTCAACAACATTAGGCAAAAATGAAAGGAAATACAAAAAAAAAAAAAAACTAATTTTCACCTAATCTGGATTGATAAAATAGAGGAATATTCGAAATCGTTTCAAGTATAAACAACAATGAATTGCAGTGGTAAGTACAGGACAGCATTGTCATGTAAATATCCATACTGGGATTTCTTTGTTCTAATCAATTTTGTTGCGAACTGTGTATATTCGATCCCTTTCCCAACTTTTTTCCGTGTATCTCGCTAGTGTTGTATTCTCCATCTTTTCACATTACATTTATTTTTATTTGCTACTCCTCCAGTAATGAATTTTACAAATGTCTCTGCATTACTTTCTGCCTGCTATATCTTCATTGTTCTAACGATTTTTTTTCTTTTCCCTCTCCCTCTTGAGATCCTGCTTCGACCTGGTCACATTTGTCCGTCAGAACATTCAAAATTAACTTATGTTAGAGTAACTTAAGTCCTGAGTGAATGTTTTTCCATTATTCTCTTTCTTCTTTTCTCTCTGCGCTTATTGTTGACAAGTTTAAGGTTTAAAAGTTTGGTATCTATAGTTCGTGCCTTTGGTGAGATTTGTTCAAAATAACATATATGTATCTTTTATCTTTATTTAAGTATAGATGCAAATAGATCCAGTTATAATATGGTTTGTTTGAGTTTGCATTGTTACTATTATGTCTTTTCTTATTCACAGGAAGGAGAGAACAATGACAAATTTGATTCCCATCCTCGGAATCCAGATGCTCTTCCAGCCTATTTAATTGTTCATAATCGATGGTATTACGGTCTGGATATGGCCACGTCGTTAATTTTGTTAAGTCTGGGCTTGGTTGAAGAACCTGCAGTTCCTCTATTTAAGGTTAGCTTATTTTTACAGTTTATAAATGTAATTGTGTTAGAAAAATACAATTAACCCGACTGTGTAGTGTCCAGTATTTTTGTTGTGACTTATAATTCCGACAAATAATGATCATTTTGAATCTTAAAATTTAACCAATAGATTAGACAAGAAGCCACTAAATATCTTCGCTATGTAAATGATGAGATCTTGATATACGGTACGTTAGAAAAGTAATGAGACTGGCAACACTGTGTACGAACAGATTACGTTTGCAGCCTCAACCCTCACATGAAGTGAAGTTGTGTTTGTGAGGTGCGTTACGAAAATGGACCGGCAAAAGTTTGAACAACGTTGTGCCATCAAATGGAAAACATTTCCTATCCACGGCACAAGTGTTCAGATGGTACAAGTTCTTTTTAAAGGCCGAGAACAAGTCAAAGATAGGAAGACCTTCAACGTTAAAAACAGATTTCAATGTGGAAAGAGTAAAATCTCTTATGACGTTAGATCGTCGATTGACGGTGAGAATGATCAGTAATAAGTTAAATTTAAACGTGTTTACCGTCCATAAAATTTTAGCACGGAATTTTGATATGAAAAAAAGTGCGTCAAAATGATTCCAAAGACACGACAGTCTTCATCAACGAATTTTTGCAGAAGAAAGCATTTCTGTGATTCTTCATCCCCTTGTTCTCCTGATCTCGGTCCCTGTGACTTATTTTTATTCCCCTTATTCAAAAGTCACTTGAAAGGACACCATGTTGGTACTTCGGATAATATCCAGAAGAGCATAACTAACGAGTTGAAAGGTATCCAGCAGTTGCTTTCCAGCACTGCCACGAAGAATGGAAACAACGCCTAAATCGCTGTGTAGCTTCCTAAAAGGACTGTTTTGAAGAAAATAACCTTGCTTTTTAAAACAAATAAAATTCATTGTTAACAGGAAGTCTCAATTATGTATGTAATCGAGCACAAGGATTTATTTACTTTAGCTAATACGATTCACTCATACAACTCATACAATACTAGGCAGAATTGTAATATGTATATTATCCAACAGAATTATGCAAATTTTAGCAAAACTGTGTATATGAATTGTATAAAATTATATAACAAATTACCAACAAAGTATAAGGACATTAACGAAAAACGGATATTCAGAAATACTCTGTTAGAATTATTGTTAGAAAAAAGCTATTACTCTGTGGAAACTTATCTTACTGATAACATATAGAGAATGTAAATCATATCTGACAACTGTAATGCTTAATTGAGGATTGTCCTCATTTGTAAGCTATGAACAGGAAAATAAATATGAATATGAATATGAATATGAATTACTTTTCTAACACACCTCATATAAAACAGAACAGCAGTTACAGTTCTTTTTTTTTTTCCCTAAGATAAATGGAACAATATTGATTGCAAGATAAAGTTGCTTGCTGTAGAATTAGAAAATAAAGATATCTTAAATCACTCTGACATATCCATAGAAGGGATAGGAAGACCTTCACTACAATCTATAGGAAACCAACGTCTAGCAGTTCCAATAATCACAAGAAATCAGCACATTCTTATCTTAAAAAATCAAATGTATAGATTATTTCTTTATTGGAGCGTACCAGTCATTGACGGTATAGCTTCAGACGATGATTTAAAAGCTGCGATCAACCCTATTTTTAGTTTAACTAATGAACATGTATAATATTAACATATTAGAAAAATGTTATATCCTATTTAAAAATTTAAAAATTTAAAAAATTATTAAATTATTAACTGATAAGGCGATATCAAATATTAAACAGGAATAGGTTACGATTCTGCTATTTCCAAGCTCATCATATACAGAGAAAAAAAGAAATATTCAAAAATATAAATTCAAACCTTCGGTTAACTAACTACGAGAAACAATATTAGCCGGCTGCAAATATCTTGTTAGTCAAGACACTCATTCTGACATTTATGAAGTCAAATGTGCATGTAGTAGCTCCTATACTGTTATGACAAAAACTAAGCTTCAGAACTAGAATTAAGGAACACATCAGAAATTCTAAGAAAGAAGGTTTAGCTATTTTTGGTGTATCTAAACATTTATTTAATCTCAAACATAGTATTAATGATATTTACATCTTACATAAATCATCTTCGCATATAGAAAAGAACACCATCGAATCATTTGTTATTCGCACTAATAATAATAATAATAATAATAATCCAGATCGTGATACATACAGAAGAAATTTAAATACAGAATTGACTATGATTTTAAATGACTTTTTTAAAAACAGTAACTGTAAATCACGATATTTTTACCGCAAATAGAACTACATACACTTCTATAGTCTGTGTGATATAATTTGTTTCATGATCCCTGTTAGCTCATAAAATTGGAATGACGATTTTTTTAATTCTTATTGTTTTACATCCCACTTGTCTGCCCTAGGATGAGAATGTATAGTGAAATAAAATTAAGGGTTGAAAGAGCAAAGGGCAGTGCACAACAATGTGTGCCCTGAATAAGATTCGAATTTGCGACAGACAGGTCTTCTGATCACCAGTCTAATGGTTTATACCTCTCGGTTATTCCAACTGGCCTTAATAATGCAGGCCTCATAGCGAGTCACTTTTTAAACTAAAAGTTACTTTTTTTTTTTTCAAAATTTGTCACTAAAAGTTACTTTTTTGAAAGGTAAAGTGACTTTCGTGTGATCTATGTTTTGCATTGGCAGTTTTCTAGGAAAAATATAAAAATAAATGGAAAAAGGCAGAAACTTGTTACTCATTACTCTTCTGAAAGCTTCAGTACTCGCTGCCACATGTGAAACAGTCAGCTTTATTCTCACTTCAGCTTTTATTCTTTCTAAAGCACCGTGAATGGTTGGTGGATGCTTAAGCTCTCAAGGTGGGGTTGAGAACCCTTCTGTGTCTATTTTTTCTTCTATCATAATAGTCTTTAGTTTTCTTTTGTAATAGTTAACGCTCCGCTCAAAGTTGTGTGTGTGTGTGTTGATGTGGTTCATCATGTTCGTCTTGTGTTATACTTCTTGTATGTTCTTCTTAAGAGTAGGTGATGAATTTGAATATTTCACGACTTTGAGAACTCTCAATGCTAAGTTAAATATAATGTCTGGGATGAGGAAATTCGGAAATAGGCCAGAACTGGTTCCACTTACTCAGAAGCTTCTTACATCTACTAAGTCTGCTTACCGTTACTACAAAGTAGACTTAGAAAACCTAAGAAAAGAGGAAACTCAAAAAGAAGTAAAGAAGAAAAGATGAAACAAAACAACAAACAGAGAGAGAGGTGATGGAGAAATTGACAAAGGGAGATAGGGGCATGATAAGATTTTGGTCACTTTTTCGTGTGTTTTTGGTCACTTTTTAGCTATTTACCAGAGACCAGACCATTATGAGCCCTGTAATGAAAAGCTAAGATGATGATAATAGGTTTAAGGTTAGCCGTAAAGTACCTTTGTAGAGCAGTTATTGTTTTAGAATTGTTAAAACATTCCTTCACTTCCAACAACTAAATTAATTTGTCATTCTATACAAAACATTATCTTCTATAGAAAGGAATGAATACGAATCCTTTTATATTAAAACAAAAAATCCTACTTTGAATTTACATTGGTCAAAACAATTAGTGGAGCAAACTAGGAAACGCAAACATGACAGTGGGAACCGATGTATTTGGTTGTGAGGGTTGTTGCCGTGATCACTACAATGAATCTGTGGGTAGTCACCATGAGAGTGGCTTATGCACATAAGAAGACAGAAATGGACATTTGCACAACAAAACATACTTCTAGTAAAGTATATGGTCTCTGATACAAATAACGGCTGCAACTGGTGCACAGTTATTTGGCATGGATCGGAGTAGGTTGTCAGTGCTGGGCTGTAGGACGTTTTCCTACATATTCAGTAGAGTTATTTCCAACTGCAGCAGAGTTGCAGGTGGTGCTTTCCTAACTGCAATACGTCTGCGGAGTGTGTCCTACAAGTGTTTATTGGAATTTAGGTGTGAAGAAGACGCTGTCCATAACATACTTTTGATATCCTTTGACTGCATCATCATCCATACTACACGTGCTTGGTGAGGTCTTCCATTATCGTCCTTAAAAATAAAATAATTGCCAATTGCTGTAGCATAGGAACAATGTGAGGTCTGAGCATCTCATTTCTTATCGTTGCACTGTTAGAGTAACATTCCGCATGATCTGAAGATCTGTGTACCATCCGGTGCTGATTCCTATCCATACCATTATTCCATTACCACCATATTGAGATACCTCCTCCACATAGAATGGGTAATTTAGAAATCCATGTTCTCTCCACGTGAGAATGCGTCAGTTGCCTGATTGTAAGCTGAAACGTGACTTGTCTTAGAACAGAACAGTGCTCCGTTCAACATGCCTCACACGCGATATTTAGCAGCTCAGTTTCTGTGAGCTCCACGCTCTTGCAGTCAAAGCTATACACACCATTGTCCGGCCTTCGTGCATAGAAACCTTCTTCGAGCAAACGATAGTGCACGGTTTGGATTGACACTCTTCGCCCTGTTGCCAGTACAAGCCCACATTGGAAGTAAGTTGCGCTTTGCTGACATTGTCAGTGGGCAACTTAATCCTGACCACCAACGGATTGTTCCCGTCTCTTAAAACCGTTTCCAGAGTCTGAAAATGACACCGCGCGACAAGCCGAGGGCCTGAACTACGAGAAGTTTGTCCGGTTTCCATCCTGCGTGTGCATGTCCTTGCCACAGATATCGCAAAATTTTGTTCTGCTGTCATTGTTCCTATTCACCATTACACTACAACAGTCTACTTTCATTTACTGTCCGTCAAAGCGATACTACTATCGTTTCGAAGTGGTCTGACTATTTCACGTCTTATCGCAAGTTGCACCTCGTGTCTTATGACTTTACATCTGCGTTCGTTCGTGCGAGCTACGTAGCACAGTGACATTGCAGTGATGAAGCCAACAGTCCCCACAACCAAATAAACACCTTGGACTTTCTGGTCTGGAAATTTCGATCGCCTTCAATCGTTTTTTCATTTTCTATCTTGCTCTCCTTATTATTTTGACCAGTGTAGATAAAGAAAATTAGGAGAAAGATTGTACTAGAATTATCAATAATTATATTGAAAAATAAATAAATAAATATAGTAAATAATGTGATTATTCAAGTATACACCCCACAGTACAGTGACCCTCCCCACTGAGCTAGTCTCTCCTTATTATTTTGACCAGTGTAGATAAAGAAAATTAAGAGAAAGATTGTACTAGAATTATCAATAATTATATTGAAAAATAAATAAATAAATATAGTAAATAATGTGATTATTCAAGTATACACCCCACAGTACAGTGACCTTCCCCACTGAGCTAGTGGCTAGCGTGCACGTTTTTGGTGCACGAGATCCTGAATTCAATTCCAGGTGCGAGAATTTTGAAATTTGAACGCATTACACTGGTACAGATTCTGCCGTAAACTGGAGGGCCACGTCTCATATAACCTCGATACTGAAAGAGATTCTAAACTCCAATGTAATCAAAGGGTCGCAGTGGCTCAGTGGTAGAGCGTTCACCTCCGGTGCTTGGGGTCCCTGGTTCGATCCCAGCTCGCGCCGTGTGGACTTTGTGGTGGACAAACACCGTGCTCGTGAGTTTTGTCGGGGTTCTTCCGTTTCCTCCCACTATCTTCATTCCACCATTTCATTCTTTCTCATAATCATCGTCTCCTTTAGCCTAACTGGCTTAACGGTGGAACGTAAAACTCAAAGATTTCATTTCATTTTTCCATGTAATCAACCAATACCTCCACAGTAGTCTTCTGCTAATTGGTGTTTATAGCCGCTGTATATGTGCAACTACTGCTTTTGTATTTGGCAACGTTTCTTACAATTCATTATGACGTAGTTTTTAATATTGTAAATTTTCTGTACATATATTATGAAATGTGAGTTTTAAGTTTGTAGTGTTTCATAATTAATGTACTCCTTTCCATCGTGATTAGTATTGTGTTTAATGAGCGGATCATAGTTGTGAAAGAGCCTCTGGTCTAGTTGCTGTCGTGCGCGCCTTTGTTCACGTGTCCTGGTTAGATTCGCTATGTAAGAGCAATGAATGCTACGGTGGTTTGGATTGCACTAAACTGTACGTCCACGTCTCATATAGACTCAGTGCTAAAAAGCGACGCTAATCGTCAACGAACAAACAAAACACATATAATAGTAAAATAATATTTTAATAGTTCAAACGGTGAATATTTCAGTGTAAGTGTTTGCCGACAGACATGTTCAAAGACATTTTAGTCTTGAATAATGGTACAACAATGTTTTGTGGTGCACAACTTACGAGTAGCTTCATTTGTGGACTAAAGCTGGATTGCACGAAATGCAGCACTGTACAATCTTTCATAGCAAAAACTATGACTATCCATACCCATTCAAGTGAGCACTTTCGACAACTTGAAGTGTTTTGGTCACGTGAAGTACACACCACAAATGATCCACGTATACAAATATTGCAAAACTTCCAACTCACGTTTGTATTATGTAAAGAATGAAATGTAAGCCTTTGGTGCGCAACAGCTTGTAAAAGTATTATCTAATATTTCGTTATGAATTCATGGTATTTATTAATTCGGAAAACTATTGTAAACACAACTAAAGAAAACTAGTCGCATTATAAGCAGGGAATAGTTTGGTCAGTTGACACTTCGTTTTGCAAGAAGCAGCAAATGTAAGTTCCTTTTAATATGCGAATCCCTTATTCATAATGTTGATCCTTCGCATGGATAAAACGAATATAATGTACTTACATGGTTCAGGAATATCACACATATCAAATTGTTTCTCGTGTCTATTTATAGTGATTCTGGGTTCGATTCGCTGTGGTTATATAATTTTTCGCTTTTTACTTAGCCCAATACATTATGAACACTTCTTAGGGTAAGAAGCTGCGAACTTCACATTTCTAAAGGTAAAAGTAATCTAAAAGGCAACCGATGTACTGATCCAGAAACCGTCTGAGAGACTGATACTAACAAAATATGGCGAACCTTTTATTTTTCAAAGAATTGACATCAGATGATAGACTAAGAGAAAATAAAGAAAACAATGCAGGAGAGATAAAGACAAATTTCTACTCTTCTATCTTGTATCTGTAATGTAACTTTTTAAATAATAGTTTAATGTTATTTTAATATTTCTAATTGGTGTTCTGATTAGAAACTTTTAATATATTTCGCACTTTACAGCTTCCGGTGGGAGTTCATGGATCCATAGAACTCTTTGCCTTGACTGTCATAGGTATTGAACTTGTAATGAAATTACGATGGTTAGGGTGGATGGCATTTGTGAAGCACAAACGAACGACAATAAAGGTAAATACCTATGTTTTTAATTTATGAGTGTAATGTATGGCGATGTTTTTCTCAAATCAGGAGTTGAATTGTTAATACCAACTTGAATGTATATATATTTACCTTATACATATGCCATGTGTTGAGAGCAAAACAGAAGCTTGTTCTGACTAGATATTTATTTTCCGTTGTTGATTATCGGGGAGAAAAGTGAATTTGGTACGATAAATGTGAATTATTAAAGAAAAATTTAACTACTTATTGTTGGTTTGTCTATTATGTTATTTAATTATATTTTTTCAATGTACTATAAAGAATCGTACCAGTTTTGTAATTATTTATACACTTTTTTTCTTTTGTAGGGCCTGACCTTACTAATCATGGTTGTGGAATCAATCGTTGTTCTAATAAGGCAATCTACCCATTTTCGAGTTACTCGTGCTCTGAGGCCGATCTTCCTTGTGGATAACCGCTATAGTGGTGGTGTCCGGAGGTTTATCCGTCAAGTATTGCAATCGCTTCCTCCAATTTTAGATATGTTGGGTCTTCTTTTGTTCTTTATGGCCATCTACAGTTTGCTAGGGTACTACTTGTTCAGTACGAATGAAATGGATCCATACTTCCGAAGCCTCCATGACAGTTTTGTCAGCCTGTTTGTTCTTCTTACAACGGCTAAGTAAGATCTTTTCCTATCTGTAATATGTAAATAGCTTAAAATAGTAATAGGAAACTAGAAAAGAATTAACTGGAAGTGGAACGAAAAGGCGTTGAGGAAGTCCTAGTGAAAATGGAGGAGAAAAGTACAAGCACGGAGGCTAATTAAAAAGAGAGAATGGGACGAGCCCGTACATGTACAACTTAACGGTGTGAAGCCCTCCCTGGTGGTCTTGTGGGTAGCGGGTATGTCTTTGGTGCTTGTAGTCCTGGTTCGATTCCCTGTGGGAGAGCACAATAAACTTTATTCACTTAATTTGACAATAATTCACTTAGTCTAAAGGGCATAACTGGAGGACGCTAAACTAAAAATTTAATTTCATTTTTCCATTTGAAACGGTGTTGAATACCAATGCCGTCCTTTTTTTTTTTTTTTTTTTTTTTTAGGCTCATTAATTTATATAGGGAATTATTCTTCTGTGTATTTTTAAATGAACTGAAGTTTTAATGATTGTGATTTTACTGATTTGAAGTCTAATTAAATATTCTATGCTATTTCAAAGTGAGTTTACATCATTCTATTAAATTTCATCATCATCGTAGGTATTCTGCCATTATTGGTAGGTCACTTGCCGCAACTAAGAAGCTTTCATGCTTCACGGTCTTCCGTTAACCTCTTCACCTTCACATACGACTTTTCTGTTATGATACCGTCCATCAACCATAGTCTCCTTCACCCCCTCCCTCTCTTTCCTCCCACCATACCCTGCAGTACGTCTCAAGACAGTCCCTGTACAGCCAATGTCCCAACCAGTTTCTCTTCCTCTTTTCGATTACATTTAAAATTGTTCTTTTCTTCTTCACTATTTTTAATACCCTCTCATTTGTTTTTGCTCCAGGTAATTCTCTCAATTCTTCTCAGAGTCATTGTTAACATTAAAATTATGTATTATAAAATTTAATTTTCATGAAGTAACAGATATTTAAATAAACTTGAAGAAGAACGTACTAAAATCAAACGATGAAAATTCCAGGTTATTTTAAAGAAAGCCCAAAAGTAATTCCGTGTACAAATCCGTGTGCTTGTAAGTATTCAACATCATTAAGGAATTAAATTTACTCATGATTACAAATATTGACTTGGACTAACCTTGGCACACGTCTATCATATAATAATTGCCGAAAGTTTCAGTGGAAAGTTCCATCTTCCCTAGTTTTGGATGCTTACATCAAGCGAAAGTAGTAGGAAATCTAATGAGTGGGTCAGAGTTATCCACAAGTAGAATATTAGTACTGTTCCTTGTCTCAGGTTTCTCGCCGTATACTACATTTGCACCAATCTGGGGAGTTACAGTAATTTCAAGGAAAGTTCAGAGTAGTTCTCTCAAATTTGTGATATCCTAGGTTGCAGGTTTTGTTACTGGACGGGCAAAGTATTTGTAGATATTTACAAATAAATGTAAATATTTGTAATAAATATCTACAAATATTTATTATTATTATTATTATTATTATTATTATTATTATTATTATTATTATTATTATTATTATTATTATTATTATTATTATTATTATTTCTAGAAGAAAGGTTTTTGTTCGGCACTTTAAGAAAACACTAGTAAGGAAGATAGAGATTCTCATTGAAAATTTTCTGCAGTTTTTAAATGGTAGATGTATATCAAGGTTAGTACAAGGCTTGTTTCATGTTAAATCACCCAGGCCGTGTCATATACCAATTCATATTTTAATAAAACTTCGTAAACTTGTTAACTAACACTGCTAAGATATGAATACCTGCAAAAATTTTCTTCTGCAGTCCTAATAATTCGTAAAAAATAAGTTTTAGAATTTCAAGTATTCGGTCGTTGTCTTCGCCATCTAATATTGCGTAGTGTGTAATACAAAAAATCATATCAGTTTGAAAGCAATATATTACTTTAAAATTTCTGACTGAAGTTCATAAAAGTCTGCAGAACTCTTCAAAATAGTTATTTTTCGGAGTTAATTTCATTTTACGTAATGCACCATATCGCTATGAGGCAGAATAATTTCCTTATAGCTTCTTTTTTTAAAATAAAGCTAAAAGTGTTCTAAGAGACAGAAATAAAACTAGTGTTTTTTTTTTTTTTTTTTTTTTTTTTTTTTTTTTTTTTTTAATGTTTTGGTTAAAAGTTTTCGTTTAATCCGGACAGTCCGACGCGTCAGGTTTGCATGTTGTCTGTAAAGTGTTATTTCCATTGATACAAGCAAGGTATTGGCATAGTATTTCTTCGATACAGTCACACAGGTCTCAGGGAATCACCAGGTATAAGTTTCTTTGGTGTTGAAGTATGCGTGTGTGTTTGAAGAGCGGGGGGAGGGGGCAGAGAAGAAGAATAACGAAAATCAGAATAATTTATTTTGGAAATTTTGAAATTTTATAATAGAAGTTTTCTCCTTTCCCAAACATTATATAATCAATGTGAATTTAATTTTAAAATTAAATTAATATTTCAAGTCTGTAGCCCATTATAGTTGAAATAACGTAGGAACGAAGGCTATATGACAGTTAGGGAAGAATCTCCTTGCCTGAGAAAAAATATAATCTCCCAATATCTTTATTTTAGATTTTTATGAACTTCAGTTAAAAATTTCAAAGTGATTCAATGCGCACGCATTGTGATTTGATTTTTTGTGTTACGCCCTACGCAATATTAGATGGCCTCGAGAACGATCCTAATGCCTGAAATTCTGAAACTTTGGTATCCTATTTCTCGCAAACTATTAGGACTAGGGAAGAGAAATTTTGCAGGTGTTAGTATTTTAGCAGTACTAACAAGTACACAAAGTTTCATTAAAATCTGACTCAGTAGGTGACATTTTTATTTTTTGGTTGATTTGAGGTAGAATGAGTCCCAAGACAGTACTGCCAACATTAAGATGTTGTTTTTGAGAGTTACAATAAAGGCATGCTAGATGGAAAAGGAGAAACTGGAAGGACGATTGCAGTGGTCTTTTTAAATGCAGCGATTCTTTCGTCAAAGTAACAAGATCAGCGGATACGAGTGTTGTAATTTACAAACGTGATCTTCCAGTGATGGCAGAATACTATAATGATAAGAAATGTGAAATTCATTCTTGCACGTGATAACAATTTTCTATCTATATATTACTGTTAAAGCGTAGAAATTTGAGAACATTCAAACTAAAAAGCTTTTAACCCATTGAAATCAGATTTATATGCCCTGTTGTAAGCACATGACAGCATATTTAGAAGGCGAATTCCCGACCCACGTGTCCCTTTACGAGAGAAAGTGAATCCAAGAGAGATCTCTTTGAGAAAATGTGCTACCTTCGTGCATATTAACCGAATATACTTCACGAGTTCTGGCCATAATATAATTTAAATGTTTAAATACTTTGCGCGACCAAGCTCGGCATATGATTTCAATGGGTTAAAATAAACTTACCTACTTCCGTGTTCCTGATTGTTCGGTAGTTTGAATTTTAATTTCTGGATGTTTAGGAAAATTTAACAGTTTCCTTTATTCAACAGAGGTTTTTACACAAGGCTGTGCTTTACCTATAATCAAAAAATATGGCAGACCTTGAGTTTTGAGTGGAAGTGTTCTTATTTCATTTAAACATAAGTATAGTTCATACAATGGAGGATATAAGATAAGTATATCAGCAAGATAAAAGAAAATATAAATATTCGTAAATATAGGGAAACATATAAGTGCAACTATAGTAGAAAAAAATGTTAATGTAAACTGGCTAGTTACATATTACTTCATGCCATTAGTAAGTGAGTACTTCCAACAAACTAATGAGTTAGGAATCAAGAAATCTGTCATGTAGCAAATTTCCTCTAACTACATTTATTCCACAAGGTGTTTATGTAACTATAAAGGTGTAAAATATTACTAATTTGAGATAAAGTAGAAGATTTGTCGGTTGAGTAAAGGAAACTGTTAAGTTTTCCGAAATATTCAGAAATTAAAATTCGAATTACTGGGTTATCAAGGACATGCAGATGAATAAGTGTAATTTAAATAAGTGTTCCCTACGTTCTTTGAGTAATTATAACCAGCTTTTTAAAATATTATTTATTCTAAGTTTTTTACACACTAATTGGTTTTATTGAAATAGAAGAAACTTTTCTTTTATTACACCACGTCCTCCATAGGTTCTAATTCAATGAAGATTCAAAGAGTAAAAAAAAGTACTGGTGAGCTAACTAATTACTCATGAGTTAGTAAGTGATTCATCTCTAGACCAACTATACATTTTCGCGCTTGAGTCTCTGCTTAGCCATGCAGACTACAAGGAATGTACCAGAATTCTCATTGTGTCTAAACAATCCAGTGTCTGTACTAATGAATACCTATGCAATGGTTGAATTTTATGTTGAAAAATGGATGAAACAGCCTATTTTTGATAATAATACTAATTCAACCGTCCCATGCCTGTTCGGTAATACATGAAATTCATAAAATCATGGAGAAAACTAAAACACTGTAACTTGAAACCTATTTAGTTTATTAACAAAAAATCTTGTGTGTACTTACGGTAAGATTCAAAGTTGTTTGTCTATTTTTATCTGTTTGTTAAGGTTGATAGCCAGACCTCCAATTGTGAGTCGTTCACTCCCAAACACTATTGCAGTCTTTTTCTGAAAGCGAGAATTGCGTGCGACGATGCTGGTCCGGGGTGATTAAAATAACTTTATTTATCGTGTCCTTCAAGTCGTCCAAATTAGCTGTTTCCAAAAATCCAGATCTGTGCATACATCTCGGTCTTTATATGTTCGCACAGCCAGTAATAACAAAGTGGCAAGTCTTGTGATTTTGTGGGCCAAGATTGCACGTAGAACACATTGATGATACCTAATTGTCAAATTCTGATACAGGAATGTCTGTAGCATGTCCAGATAGTTGTTATTACTTTGTCTTCTCGAAGAAAAATGCACCAATGATTGTGATCCATTGAAACTGCACACCACACATCGACTTCGGGACTACCCTGCGTTTACGCATCTTGAACTCATGTAGATTTTTAACTCCCCAAATTCAACAATTATGCGTATTCATTTTTCCCGAAACAAAACATGGCCAGAATTCAAGATAGAAGGTCACCATTATCTTGTAAACGGTTAAGCATTGATTCACAAAATTCCATTCTCATATCAGTCTTTCACTATCAAATCGTGTACAAATTTTAATTTCATCTTCACCTTCTTTCGTACGATCTTATTTAACTAAGCTCGCCATTCTCAGTCTCAGGGGTCCTCGTTTAAGCGATTTCATTGGATTCCGTTGCATGTTCTCCTGTATTATCTGAATCACATCGTCACTCGTTCTTAGTCTTGTTCCGAGTGGCTAATCTAATCCATAGCCTTGAACTTTCCATATCATTTCTTGATGCTTTTCTTCGCTGGGGATGGTTTTCCGGGTGTTACTTGAAACTTTTTCTGCACCGAAACGCATAATATTAACTCCTCAAACTACAGCCAATCTGTCTCTTTTTCTGTATGAAAGCTGTCGTGAGTCGCAGGATCATCAGTGCAAGTACCATTGATTAGTATGGCCAGAACTAAACTTTCTGACCCACCTTATCTCCCCCCTCTCCCCCCGCTCCAAAGAAAGTAATAATAAACATAACAGTTACAACATTAACGTCTTCATTTTTATTTACATATGTGTATATTAATGTCTAATAATAAAGTAAAATAAAATATATTTACCTTATTACGTCGTCTTTACCCAATATATCGGTTAACTATCAACCGTTACCTTTGGCGAGGGGTAAAAATTCATCAAAAAAAGGGATATTCCACGTTACATTTCTATTGTTTCCTTCCTGTTTTTTCCCAACATGCCTAACTCACTGTCCTGTTTTTAGATTTTTTCTTAAAAATAATGGGTGTTTTGTGCTCGAAATCATCTTCCTTTCCCTCATTATTTATGGTGAATATTACAGGAAATTTATACGGTACAAATTGAAATAAGGACTCGATGATGTATTAAGAAGTGAATGAGGAATGTTGGGAAACAATAGGAATGTAACCAGGTCGAATCTCATTCTTTCGTCGAATTTTCGACCGTAGTCAAAGGTAAGTCAATAGTTACCGAAATATTGGATAAAAAATAAAGACGGACTAAGGTATAAGTATATTACTTTATTTCATTATTATACACTAATAACAGTTAGAACGTTATTGAGTTTTACTTTCATGCAGGACTTTATGTACTCCTGTATAAACACTGGATTGTCTAACGAGCATAAGAAGCTCCAATCTTTGTGATTTAAATGGTTGGCCATCGACCTGAAGAGTGCAAATATACGGCTAGACTAGGTATAAGTTTAGTGGGGCACAGTTTACCAGAGACTCAGGCCAATCATCGGCCCAGTTACATTTCTTCACTCTGAACTTTCATTGAATTAACTTTAATTCTGTTCCTCACTTTAGTCACAATTAGTTATAAGTTTACTATGCTTAGAATTTCAAAACACACCATAGCCCTTTTATTTTCACTTTTTAAAATTAAATGAAACGACAAGTTCATGCAATCTGATAGTATTGATGGTTGTTAGGAAAGATAAAAACTCTAAAGCTTTCTAACCCCCCTCTGATTACGACACTATCTTCTTCTTTCAGTTATCCAGACGTAATGATGCCGTCCTATGCCAAGTCAAGATGGTCAAGCATCTTTTTCATATCATACCTCGCCATTGTTTTATACTTCCTAATGAATTTGGTAAGTTAATGTACAGTACACATTTGTTTCTATTGTAAAGTGTATCTACTTCATTTTCGTTAATGTCAGTCAGTAATGTATAAACAACATAACCCATTTTGCTAACCCATTCTGCTGAAAATGGCGTATTTGTGGAAAATATTTAAAATGATTGTTGTTTTCCTTCTCTTTTATAGCATTACAGCAATAGTTTTTAGTAGCTGTAGTTACAACAAGTTCTCGAAATTACATGATTTAAGCAGTGTTGCAAACTTCAATGCTTTTCATATCTTCGAAACTGTTTGAAATATCGAAGTGCTGTAAACGGGAAAATGATTTGTTTGCCAATTGCAAAACACACAGGTATTTAGATATTATACTTATCTAAGCATGTTTCCGAAATAAACCCTTTCAAAAAATTCAAATTTTCAAGCCCTTGTACCTTTGTTCCTATTCATTCGAAACAAGTCATACCATGACCATGGTATCCAATGCTAAGGTACTTTCGATGTGCATTATCCTATCCATCTCCATTGTGCTGTATGTGTGATAGAAGCTTCCAAACTCTGGATGTTTGTGTTATTATAATGTCCTTAGTTTGCAACACTGAATAATAAATGTGGTATTTTATGTTTTCGTTTGACATATTGATTTCAAATATGTAATAATCTGACATAGTGCCATTTGAAAAAACATAACTTTATATTGTGTTGGCAATACTGTTGGGTGTTTCTGTTTAATACGTGCAGAGATGTTCCCCCTCCTTATAGTTGCTTTGTACAAAGTTTCACTTTTCCCTCTTCTTTTGGGTTTCTTCGTTATCACGTTTGAACACTATAAATGTTGCACCGTGTATATATATATATATATATATATATATATATATATATATATATATATATATATATATATATATATATATATATATATATATATATATATACTCTCTAGCTGAAATGCCCGTTCTCCGCACGTGTAAATAAATTTATGGAAAATATTGGAGTGTCCCTCCCCAACGATACACATTTTAATGAAAGTGTAATGATAAACATTCAAAAGATACTCTACTTTTTTGAAACATACTATCAGTCCCAGCCCCCTAGAATATGTGTTTTTAATTAGAGTGACACGAGAAGAACCTAACTTAAGGTGAGTACTGACTATGTTCCAAAAGTTATTTCAAACGGATGAGCCGTTTTCCCGATCCCAAAAACTATGATTCGATATGAATCTCAGTCATTTTGGACATTTTAATTTCACCCGTTCTCACGCTTTATACCGATAGGGGCTTAAATTGCACTTAAATGCCACCGAGACTGACACTATTCATCTATGCGATCTCGAAAACTATGGATTCGACATTAATTTCGGTCGTTTATGATTATCATTACGTACCACCCGTTCCCATTTCCTAAGGGTGCTAAGGGTGTTTTACTTCACTGGGGCTGAACTTGGACTTGAACGGCATGGACAGTGCTGAAAGCTATGGATTCGCCACCAATATCGCTCGTTTTCGATTATTTTTACATGTAATCCTTCCTCACCCCCATCCGTATGGGTGGTATAGGTCTTTTACCCCAACAGTAAAAAAAAAAAAAAAAAAAAAAAAAAAAAAATCAAATTGTATCATATATCAGCAATTAATGAGATCTCGTACTCTTCTCTTTTATTTAAATTTGATATGCACTCTCTTCACAGTAGACGTTTTCTTATTTTCAACAAATATATTTGTACAGAACGGTAAACTCAGTAATAGACAATGGCAATTTACTCCAGTATATTAATTTCAACATACCAAAACGATCATTGCATAAGAATTTGGTATTTAACATGAGATCTCACATTACAATCCACCAGCAGTCATTCATAGTTAGAGCTTGTAAAAATTTCAGTTGGTTGGTTCATCAGTTCTGGATCTGGACTTCTGTTATCCTATCTCTATGTATTAGCGTATTCTCAAAAATAATATTTTGATTACATATTATGTATGGAATAACAATTAATTAAGTAAGAAGTGTTATCTCTATGAATTTTGAATCTATACCGGAGACTATTTTTCATATTTTTAACTTTTTTTAAAAATATTTATACTACTAATATTTTAATGTTGTTATTATTATTTAATTTGTATTTTTTTTCCTTTTTTACATGTATAATAATTCTTTCTTTCAATATATATATATATATATATATATATATATATATATATATATATATATAAAATTTCATATGTAATTATATGACTATACCTATGTTACTATATAAATGGAGTTTGGCTCTGTAGAGGACTATTATAAATAAATAAATAAGGAATGAGGTGTTTTTAATGAATATTTTTAGTGAGAAGCTAGGACACGTGTCCGTTTATTTTTAGTGAGGAGTTTATATACCGAGTTTCATGTTCCCAGTTTGAGGAGTTCATTAGATATTCAACTTTTCGCGTAAATTATGACGACCTCCTCCTTAGGATATGCAATATAGCATGATAAAAACCCAGTTCGAGGTAGATAATTTCTTAAAAAAAAAAAAAAATCAGTACGTTTAAGCCTTTTTCTTGTGAATCGATGGTCCTGAAAGTCACTTTCATTTTTATGTAATAGATGCAGTACCTACATAAATTCTACAATATTAGCGTTTAAAGGGAAATAATATGTTCAAAGATCATGTGGCCCAAAAGTAGGCATACACCTCTGCATTGATCAAGTATAACATTCTAGCTTATGGTTTATTTGCTTCGGCTGTTCCGAGCTTAAGATATAACTAAAAAGGCTTTAAGAACAAATAATAAAGTAACTGATGGATAACAATAAGAAACGATAAGAAATACAGTGAGCTCATCAGTGCGGGACTGTATACCTACTTTTGGGCCACCCTGTATATACCAATTGATAGATCTCACTGAATAGAACAAAATGATATGTGTTAGTGTAAAAACTCATGCGTAGTTTTCGAGAAATGAAAAGAATATTTTGTAAAGCTAAAAATTTATGCTAAATGAAGACCACAACACACACCGTATTAATGTCAGATTGATAGTGAAGTATATACCCTCATGAAGCTCTTTATTGTGGCACTAGCAAGATATGATGATATCTTAAATGGTTAAAGAGGTATTGCTGAAAATTATGATTAAGTCTTAAACTTTATTTTCTGTTTAACTAAAATATTACATAAAGTGTGATAGATTACATCAAGCTTAAGAAAATGGCATGCTTAAGGGTAAATTCTGATGTGTCGTTTCCCAGAAAATCGATAAAAACAAATTTCAAGATGCTGAAAATATCACTCGTTGCCAATAATAATTGGTAGTTCTGTTGGAACGAATTGTTTATAGCTATATTTATGTACTGTGTATGTAAAAAAAATACTATGTTAAATATCAGATCTTGTCTTCTTTCAATAGTAATGCAGATACTCTTAACAGTGACACACAGACTTCTAACAACTGCAAACATATTAGCTTAATATCTTGCAACATGTGGTTGTATTAATTCGATTTTCACTAGTGCTCATGTATCTTTTCCAAAGCTAGAAATCATGGATAAAAATTTACAGAGGAATACAGAGGAAACGTGTATTGGTATACAAGATTTTCCCTCATATCTATTCCATCTATCGATACAAAACTTGGTACACACATTTCTTAACCCCTATAGGATTTTTCGAGATACATTTGGGTTGTATGCTTTTACGCAGGGCCACTCCAAAGGGTCCAAAGTTGATGGGAGGGATTTGTGGAGGGAATTTTCCCGACATTCTCCCAAATTTCCATGTTCAGGTACGTTATAAGCTCCAATACATAGCACCTCTAGAAAGCTTGTTTCATGCTGAAGAGAATAAACTATAAACTATGACTTTCCAATGAACAGTGTTGATGCAATAGCTATTTCACTGCGAGTCTATGATTTTCTTTATACTAACAGGGTTAATGGGCCCAGGGATTTACTCCATTGTCCATAACACTTAATTTTTTGTGCACGAACATATCTTCGTTATGTTTATCGAATGAACTAGGTTTGATTCGGATGTCCGGATGATCCGTCCCTTATAAGTATTCAGATATTTGGCGATAAACATATATTATAAATTCGTGCTGTGTAACTTGCTCTGTTCACTTGTACGCTCATCTCATTTTATTTCAGGTATTTTTCTCGATATTTTATATTCAAAAAACTTTCCTCGTTATGCTCTTGCTTATATATTAGTGGAAATAATGTTACTATGGCCTTGTAATAGTGTATCTTTCGTTAGTTTTAATTCATATATTTCTTTATATTAAAATATGCTGTTTTAACTGATTTTTATTGAAGAGTTTAAATTTGTTTTGGAACAATTTTTCAGATGCTTGCTGTGGTGTATGAAGCATTCACAACTATTGAAAAAGAGAAATTTAAGAAGTTGCTGCTGCATAAAAGAAAAGCGTGTCAGCACGCGTTTAAGCTTCTCGTTTCCAAGCGGAATCCTACCAAGATGAAATTTCGACATTTTCAAGGACTCATGAAATTCTATGCTCCCAAAAAAAGTTAGTACTTCATTTTCAAGGTTTCGTAAGGTTCTTTGCTCCAAAATAAATATAAATATAAATAAGTTTTTATGACAAACTGAGTCAGTTTTATACACATCAAGTAAAAACAATACTTCTGTAAAATACTATTTTACAAAAGTACTATTATCAAATGAAGAGTTTATAATTTCTATAAATTTTCGTTAGCTTAAAATAAAATAATCTGTATATTTTGATTTGTAAAGTTTATTGTAAAAGCAATTCCAGTCTTTTGTGAATTCTGTGTTGCATATAAATTTTTAGTCGTAAGTACTACCCACATTTAAACCTGTCTTTATCAGAATACTGAGATTTCTTACTACAGACATACATTCTGTAGAGGGAGAAGGGGCGAAAAAAGAATCCAGTTGGCACATTATAACATTTCAGTTAGTGGGGACTTTAACAGAAGCAAGCACGATACGAACATTTCTTTCTCTTGCTGGTGTCACTTTATTATTCATATCTATATGTAGAGTCTTTATTCATATATAGTTGTGGAGTCTTCTGCACATTATTTGACTGAGAATCCGAGATCCCGCAAAATTTTTGCACATGTCAGAAATAGACCAATCTGCGTAGAAAAATAAGTAATAACTCATCTTGTGCGATTAGTTCATGATATTTGGCACCGTAACTCATATTTTCCTTCATCTTCGCGTATTTCCACTCTCCTTTTAATGTTTTATACAATACTAACAGAAATGTCGGTTCTGCGCAAGGGAAAAGGAATGTTTACGCAAACTTTTTGAAAGGAAAGTAATGCGTGAAATATATAACGACGAACAATATCTTTGTAATTGACCCTATTGATCCTCGGGCTCTGGATGACGGGAAAACGTTTGGTTACCTACCTCACGTTTAGATCAGACATTATGGTTCAATGCAGGTATATATACTTTAAACTTTTATCCTCCACCAAATCCACTTTCAAGTCGAAAATCGAAAAACGGCTTCATACATGATTAGATCTGGTGAAGATCTGTCTGTGTACAAAATTTGGTGTCTCTTTTCCATGTGAAAATATCATGACAGACACACACTAGTATAAATGGTAAAAATCGAGAAACTCCTTTTGTGTAGAATCATTACGGAATATTTTGGTGACAAATATTAATAATGATATTTCTATTACAATGTTCGTTTGTTTGCAAGATATAATTGTAAAAGTATTTAGCATTTCAAATTCTTTAGACTCTAAATGCGATGATTACCGGAAATTTTTATTATATTTGGTTTTCCTTCATTTAGCAGAAATAGCATAACGTGGAACGCTAAACGTAAAGATTTCGTTTTATTTACTCCATTCATTGTAAGGTACTATCCTTGTAAGCTGTGGACGATTTTATGTATGACTAGCAGCGTTCACCCCGCTTCGCTGCGGTCACCCCGGAACGCAATAAACTTTGTTACTTAGATAATTTTTACTTTTTCGCTTTCAAGTGATATGATAAAAACCATAGAAGATTGCAGTAAATCTTAACATTATATCGCCTGTCATTTATGTTAACCCGCCCCGCTTCGCTGCGGTCATCCCGGTGCTGGCATATTGTAAAAGTGTCTGTAAAAATAAGCAAATCAATTAAAAAATTTTAAACAGAAGATTCAAGCTATTTTCCGCTGTATATCGCCTGTCATTTATGTTAACCCGCCGAGTGACACGGTCATGCGGGTTGCATATAAATACGTTTATTTTTACCTATGATGAACTAATAACAAAGGATTTGTACGTTATGGACACTTGAATGGTCAATTATCTCAAGACACTGGTAATTAAAAATTAAAGTGATATGATAAAAACCATCTAGGGTCCAAATCCTAATAACCCCCCAAAAATGAAAGAAATTGGTTCAGCCGTATTAGCGTGATGAGCGGACAAATTTTTGTACGTTCTCTTTTATATATATAGATAGCATGTTGTGTACATTGCCCATTTCCCAAATACAACTCACTTTTACGTTGTGGACTTCGTTAACAACCATATTTGTATGTAAAAATATATTATTATTATTTGGTAATCCATACTTTATCAATAGCGAGTAGAGGCGTGACAACGGAAGTTTTTGCATCATGGCAGAAGCACCTTCCTCTAAATAATAATCCATTCCAAGTCACTAATAATTAGAAACTATTTCATTTACTCCTGGAAAATCATGTGTCACTTCTTCTACTAATTGATGTAAACTATGTGCTAGGCATGTTGCGTGGATCATGTTTATGTAGAAACTTGTTAAAACCTCTCCTGTTTTTAAGATGCGATTTTTCCGGCCTGCTGGATCCAGTTTCCAGACGACAACATTGGCTATATAATGGCCGCAAAATGTATGATTTAATCTATACATAACCATGTACAGATTGGACATTTATCTTGATTCCCCCTTGTAACTTTTAAAGTAATGGACAAAAACATTTAAATTTTGTACTATGCAAATATCGGCAGGGGACTTTGGCATACTCTGTGATACCGCACAGTGTTGCAAACCCAACATAAACAGGGAGTCTGTCGGTCACAAAAGTCAAGAAAAAGTCACGAAATCAGAAAACGGTCATAAAAGTCAAGAAAAGGTCACGAAATTTAGCTTTTGGTTCACGATTTTTTTTTTAATCTGTACAAATATAAGTATCTATCTATTAAAATGCTACCATAGCAATTAAAAGCGCCTGAGCTCCAACCTATAACTTTAGCTTTCAAAACTTTCATTTATGGTTATGTGTGATTTCACGTTTAACAGAGACAAACATTTTAAGTATTTGTACTTTAAATAGTCTAAATTAGTTAACTGTATCTTTTTCATAAAGTTTATGATGTAAAATTATTGTTCAAAGCCTTTGTATTTTAATAAGCCTTCTCTAAAATCAATGCATGTGAATTGTGCTTCCATCTTCCGAGTTCTTTTAAACTATATGTTGATGACGTTTATATGTTTGTGGTCAATCCTTTCGACAATGAGATCTCGGAAACTACAGGCTCTAGAAAGATGACGTTTTCACTGATCGATTGGAAATTTTGCGTAGATTGTCCAGTTCTAATTGAATATTTTTTTAAAAAAATGGCCATTATTTCTTTATTACATTTTTTTAGGGTACACTGGAAGCGTTGAAATTAAAAAAAAAAAAACCTAAAGCATCATATCCTATGCGTTATACATTCCAACACCACATTGCTGTATATTGGGGTTGTATATGTCTCAGGCGTTTGTTTCATGGCCAAATAATAGTGAAAAAGGAAGGATTTCTTGAGTCTAAGATAAATCTTTATTTTTTGAGTGTTTTGCCCTATGAACACCATATATAACTGACATTATAATTAATTGTATATGTAATGTATTTGCTTATTACATACTGCATGTAAGAAGAAAGAAAACACTGGTCATACATGAATTAGAAACTCCAACCGGAAGTAGGCTCAAATCTTGCAAATGGTGCGAGATATTGAGAAAAAATAATCGAAAAAATGTCCCCTTTATGATACCCCTTGCCGATTTTTATCAAGACGTATTTTACTTGTGTCTGTAAAGGGACATGTACATATGTTGTGAGGAATGAGAAGGAGATTTATTCTCATATGCGAACGATGCGCTGTGTAGAGAGCGCAGGTTCAGCTAGTATATATATATATATATATATATATATATATATATATATATATATATATATTAAGGGCACTACGTCAACTTGTTAAATATTTCAAATCTACATATAAAATAAAAACTTACAATAGCACACTTGTCATGTAGTGTCACACACTAAGAACGCTACAGTATGGCAAGTATCGAAAAGCAACCAAATTTGGGAAGGTTCTACAACAGTAATAACGGAAGTGAGACGGACAAATAATGAACATCCAAAGCATCTCAATGTCGAATACTACGGTCATCATATGACATATTCAGGGTTCCCACATTCTGGAAAATCAGGGAAAGTCATGGAAAGTTAGGGAATTGGAAACATGTCAGGGAAAGTCATGGAAATTATGCATTTCGTGTAAAATATCATGGAAAGTCAGGGAACCTAAATGTGCAAGGATGGAGTACTGTATGTAAATGTGGACATGTGAAGAGAAAGGCAATGATACATTATTCCAGTGATGATAGCGATAGTACAGTGTTGCTATTTCATACTGAGGGAATAAGGTAGTCTGTGTATATGTGTGTGTGTGTGTGTGTGTGTGTACAAATAGAGTGGCAAATCAGTAGTACAGTATTGCGTTTTTGGATCATGCAACATCAACAGATCTACTGCAATCTTTTCTCAGCGGACTGTGTCCTCTTCCGCCAAACAACTTGCTGCAGGTGTCAATGGATGGGCCCAATGTTAATCATTGCTTCCTGAAGAACTTGAAAGAAAAACTGAAGATTTCCCAGATGAAAAAAAAATGGACATTGGTGTGTGTGGTTTACATGATATCAATGGTTCAATCAAAAGCGGTATTCAGTCTGCTGGATGGGACTTGCACAGTTTTCTTCGTGACATATAATATGTGTTTTGTGATTCTCCAGCTTTACTTATTTTTGATGACAAAGAGTTTGTACGAACAAATAAAGAGATCAAGAGTAAACCATTTAAAATTGTTGTGGGAGGTACAGGTGATGCTTTCATGAAGTGTAAAATATGTTTCTTCAAGACTGTCTCAGCAGAGTGTGAACCATTTTTAAGAAAATTCCAGAGTTCTGAGCCATTTGTTGGTTTCCTGTATTCAGAACTTCCAAGTCTTTTAAGGAATCTAATGACTCGTTGTGTCAAACAAAGCAGTATGAAACTTGCTGACAGTGCAGTGAAGCTTCTTGTATTAGATTTGACATCCAATGAAAATTTGTTGGAAGTAAGAAAGGTAGACATTGGTTTTAAGACAGAAAAACTACTGAAAGAGCTTAAAGCATCAGATAAAGATAAACTATCTTTCAGGCTTGAGTGTCGAAACTTTTTGCTGGGTACAATCAAGAAGATTGTGGAAAGAAGCCCTCTGAAGTACAAACTGGTACGTGCTCTGTCAGCTTTGTATCCCAGTCTACAGAAGAACAATCCAGAACGTGCTCAGACTAGGATGAAATGCATTCTACAAACTCTACATGAGCATAACAGGATATCTGATTCTATAGCTGAGAAAGCAGAGTCAGTTTATGTCTTTCTGTACTGAAATCCAAGGATACCTTGCAGTTGACTTCAGAGAATATGAAGAGAAAATGTGCATCACTAGGTTAGATGACTTCTTTGCAAAGGTATTGTCCAAGAAACAAGAGTATGCTGATTTGTGGCATATTGTGAAAATATGTTTAATTTTATCTCACGGCAATGCTTCAGTGGAGGGCGGGTTCTCAGTCAATAAGACACTTATTGTAGAAAACCAAATAGAAAACTCTCTAGTTGCACAGAGGCGGGTGCATAACGCTGTTATGTACTATGGAGGTGCAGAATCTGTTCCCATTGATCGAAGAATGCTTCTTTCAATTCGTTTAGCCCGGAGACGCTATGATGAATACCTTCAGCAGAAACGAATCCAGAGTGCAGAGGAAAGTAAAGTCAAAGCTGAAAAAAGAAAAGTATGTGCTGAAGTCAAGAAATTAGAAGCAAAGAAGAAACAATTGGAATTATGTTATAAACAAGAACAAGACGCTCTCGTACAACAAATTCAAGAACTGAAAACAAAACATAGTTCTGTTTAAAATGTGTGTAATACATATCTCAGAACTGTCACTGTTAGGATTTTCTTGACTGTATATTTTGTTGTTTTGTCAAGCCAAAAAATAACTAATTTCCAATGTCAAGGTATGTGGTATTGTTTCATATATATATAATATTGTTATATACTTAAATATTAAATTTTGTCTAAATTGTTTAATATAATAAATACATAAATGGTAATTAAAGGAGTGTGAGGACGGCTATGGGAATGGAGGAGGGCGTTAAAAAAGTGTATGATAGGAATTACCACATATCTTCCCATTGATATTGAAGAATTCAAGTCAGGGAAAACAAGAATTTGAGTCAGGGAAAGTCAGGGAAAAGGATCTTCACTTTTCTGTGGGAACCCTGATATTTCTAACAATAGAAACAAAAGTACATGGAATTGAAAATTTGATTTTTTTTTTTTCAAAGGACTTCGTTTCGGAAAAGTATTTATATAAATATCACATCCAGTTACATACATGGCTTCCAATAAATATAAAGATCATAATGGCATTTTCAGCAATTAAATATCTCAAACTAGATATGAAAAAAACGGTACGATTTGATATAGTGCTTAAAATAGCGTATATGTGGGAACTTTTTAAAACAATTTTTGATTTATTGTGCTTCTATAGCATTACAGCAATACGTTTTGGTAGGTGTAATTACAACGAGTTCTTGGAATAACATAATTTTAAGCACGGGCTTTGTTATAGAGAGAACATGACGTTTGGGACATATCTCATACAATAATTCTCTATATCATGTTTAAGGTTGCCAACTGGCCGATATTTTACTATAGTGTGCATTTTAAAAAAAATAACTTGCATGTGTGAAATGTAGCATGCCATCCCCCCCCCCCTCAATATTTAAAAGCTAACGACGCAAATGATTGCAAGCAGTGTTGCAAACTTTTAACCGTTTTTATCATATCTCCAGAACGGTTTGAAATATCACATTGCTGTAAGCGGCATTGTGATCTTCACATCTATTGAAAACTAGCTATGCAGTTGGATGAGGTGCTTGTGTAAGCAGTTTTTCGAAATAGGGGTTTTTGAAAGAAGTAATAATGTTCAACCCCTTGTAACTTTGTTCGTATTCATTCGAAATCCGTGATATCATGATCATAATATTAGACACTAAAGTACTTCGGATGTACATTGCCTCGTAGGTCTCATTTACGTTATTACTGCTGTAGAGGTCACAAAAAAGGACGACAAATGACAAACTAAAATTTATATTGGAATCGTGACTTACCAAGTAAGAAACAAAGTAGGTTAAAATCTAAGAATCCGGCCCTAGGTATAAAACAATAGTACTACACTAGTTAGAAACCAGAGCTGAATTTAAGCTTACTGTTTCCCATATAACTAGTACTTAAGTCTCACGAGTTTCTGGCTTCGATTCCCAGTAATGGTCAGAATTTCTGATGTTGACCCAGTGTCTAGAGGAAATTAAGGAGCTACTTGAATTAAGTAAGAAGTATTGAATTCAGTAGTTTAATGTAGTTTGCAATAGTGGTGGATGAGTGTTGATGTACTAACGACACATCCCAATTGAACGTGCTGAAAAGTCATGGACTGAATATACCACAATGCGTTGCTAATTATTGTGTGTTAGAGTGTTCGGAAACAACACCAAAAAACTTTGAAAAAATAATCCTTACAAAAATATGAAGAAAGAAAACAAGAAAAGGGTCACAACTCGAGAACGAAATGTCGAGTGAAGATTGGCTAAAAGGATATAATTGTTTTGCCCTAGATTCCATTAATGTACAGTCCACAGCAAAAACCCTGCAACATGAGCATGTAAGTTTAATGTGAAGCTACGCCTAACAGCCCAGGGAATCAACATAACATCTAAGTAGCACGAATCACGCCAGGAGAAACCTCGACACACTTATTTTGGGGCAAAAGACTTCGTCGTTTCACAATAAACTTACATGCTCATGTTGCAGGGTTTTTGTTGCGGACTGTACCATTGGATATGGAATGTGTACCATTTTTCAGCTCTTATCTATCATTTTCCGTTTCTGGGAGAGCCTGAGTTTCGAGACTAACCCTGCCGCGGCCTCTGTTTTGTATCCACTGGTACATTATCGTTCATTTTATCGCTCTGACCTATTTTCAGCGGCTTAGCACCGAAATTACCCATATGTGTACTCATGTTGGTCCATACCCATGAGTACCCTTATATTTGTTTTCACACGAAAGATGATACATTTTCCAAAGTTTTTTGGCGTTTCCAAACACTGTGTATAAAACCGATGACTCGTAGTTGTGTGAACAAGGGGGAGCTAAATAAAGAGGTAGCGGACTACGAACTTGTTATTCTATGATTTATCCATTCGAGTTTTGATCTGATAAGTTCTACTTGGATTGGGGTATGAAGACAAGCGTTATTTCCTTAACCAAAATATTAGAAGATAAATTATGGCTACAATGCAACCAAAAATAGGTATCCATTAACACAGAAGACTCACAGTAACTATAAATTCAATCGGATACAGATACCCCCAAATTAACTTTGCTAACTAGTTAAGTGTGGATATTCACTATACTCAAAATCTCACTATATTACTTCGATCTGTTTATACAATTTAAATATAACTCCTAAATCCCGAAGTATATTTTATCTCACTTAAAAACTTCTCACCTACGAATACATATCTTCTTCCAACAAGGTCGAGAAAATCAGAAATATAACATTGAAAATTGATGATTTCATATTGTGTTGAATGTACACCATCAGATGTGTAAAATGTATTTACGAGTTGCAGGCTAATAGTTTATTATGCGTTATGTATGTTTTTGATGATAGTTAAAAAAATGCATAATTGTTGCGTTTTTTAAATTTAGAATATAATATTCTGTTTCAGCCATGATTTCTAATTTCTGTCGTCTTTATTTTGATTTTCAGGCAAGAAAGAAGTATTATTAATGTATAAAGTTCTAAACAAATCAAACACAGGTGCCATTAATTTGAATGAATTTTATAACGTATATGATGCTGTGATGTTGGAGTGGCAGTCACAGGATGGAGATACTCCTTGGTTTGACGATTTGTGCCCATCTCTTCACAGACTTTGTAAACTCATTCATACGTTTGTAACATGGAAATATTTCGAGCATGTTGTGTGTAAGTGTTTGAAAGTAATATATTTGCATATTCAAAATGTCCATTTTAACCGGTTTGGGACCAACTTTTTATTATTATTATTATTATTATTACACATTTATTACTTTGCGCAACGAAATGTACTTGGTATAGGGTGAAAGTAGCGAATACACATTATTTATTTTTTAATTCATGCACTAGAGGTGACTTACGCCCTGGCCTATAAATAGAACGCTATTCCTTTGTCATATAAACTCTAATCATGACTTTCCGATTCTTCTCATATGTTGGTGAACACTTTATTTGCATAATTTTCTATGATATTGGTCTAATTACAGAAATGTACTACATTAACGATAGTGCTTAAAGTTCGTATATTATATACAAAAATACAAAGGAATAACCGGATGTATTACCTGGCTAGAACAGTCATTAACATTCCACTGAAAGAAAATCTCTTAGATCTTTTCTTTACTTACCAAGATATTTTTGAGAGCACTTCGAACATAGTCACGCTGCATTTTCCACTATAGGTCGGAAGCGTATCCATTTGCTTGGCATCGTGTGCATGGGGTTTCAGGTTCGATTCCAGCTTGCACCAAGTGAACTTTTGGACAAACAGCGTTTGCATGGGTTTTTTCGGGGTTCTCCCGTTTCTTCCCACTTTCTTCATTCCATCATTTCATCCATTTCTCATCATCACCGTCTCCTTTAGCCTAGCCAGCAAAACCGTGGGACGTAAATAATACAGTCCCTGTCCATAAGACCCGTAGGAAAGTCATGTCTGACGGCTGTTCTCTTCAAATCCTGTTAGTACATGTCTAAACAAGTGTAAATCACGAGGGTAGACTTTTTGACTTATGGGCAGTTTTTTTCTACAGGGGCGTAATCCTAGGGGGACTGCGCCCCTTTTGAGTTGTTGCCAACTTTTCTTAAAATGATTGTAGCTGCCATTGAGATTGTAGCAGAACAATGAGTGAGGGTTGTTTTCTTTCTAAATAGTCCACAAAATAAACCTAGGTATAGATTTTTGGCGTAGCCGTACAAATAGAGGGGGTAAGAGGGGGACAAAGTCTAATTTTGGTTAATTTTTTAAAAGTCTGTTTTTATTTTCTTTCCATAATGTCCGAACGGTGATATTTCGAGTGACAACGATTTTTTGGCCAAGACTTACAACAATCCTCTATACAAGGACGCAATTTTTGACAAAAATCTTCCAATAGTTATCTCCACACACACACACACACACACACAAAAAAAAGTAATATAGTCAGATGCGCGAAATTTTTCAGAAAGTAAACTTCCGTGGTTTCGTGTTTGCTTCACTACACACGTTGCAATTCTAATAGAAGTAGAAAAGTATTAACATTTCAATGTATAAACAACACTGATAATGTTCTGTATGATATTCCTGCTCCAAAAAGTACATTACGTACAAGAATATTTCTATGTATTAAGTGGCTTTATTTGTGAAGCTTTTGCTAACTATGGACAACTTTGTTTTCATTTGGTGAAGTAATAATGGGTTTCAATATAAAATGTCTCGAATTTTACCTCTAAAATAGAAATTTTGTCGTATGTGAATTTTTCTAGGTTTTCTTTACAGCAGCTACTAGAAAGGATGGAGACAAACATACTGATTTAGTGTGCCTTACTGCCTGCTATCTCCACTGAAAAAATTCTGAACTAGTTATGGCATCAAGTGTGAAAAGTTCTTTACGTGGAGTGAAATTAACACAAGGAACTAGTGGTGATTTTGACCTTACAAAATGTGTGATTTCCCAAAAGATAGACAAAGATCACAAGACTACAACTTTAGTAATTTGTAGAAATAATATAAAAATGCTGCTGAAATCAGGCAAGATGAAGTATTGCAGAGACTTCATTCAATGGATTCTGAAGTGGAATTTGTGTATCATTGCAATAATACCTGCTACAAGTCTTACACACTGAAAAAATCGATACTTAAATTACAGAGAGATAGTGACGCTACGATTCATGACTGTGAGGATGAAGAATCGGCAATTAAACAATCTACAAAAAAGCTACGTTCAGACACACTATCCCGTACAGAACCGTTATGTCAAAAAATCCAGTATGTAGTAACATGCGTAGTGTGTGTGGTCTCAATAAACACGCAGGTGTCAGGCAGAAGCACAGGATTTGTGAAAGTAACCGAGCTCTTGTCTTCCTCGAGGAAGCAGTGTTTTTTAAAGGCGATGTGTATACTGAACTTGTGATCTAGAAGATGAGTCGTCAGTTTTTAGAGCAGACTTATATTATCATAAAATATGCCTAGAAACATACCTTACTAAATTCAGAAGAAGTTCACAGGAAAAGAAAAGCACTGAAAGAAAGTCACCTAAAGAAGAAATGAAAGAACTTTCAACTGTAATCAAAGAACTCCTGGAAGATGGCTGCGGTGTGACTTTGTCATAAATACGAGATTACTTAAACAGTAAAGGGAAAGAAATCGTGAGAAGCAATAAAGAGGTCAAGCATTTTTTCTGAAGATTTTTGGAACTACGATTAAATTTTCTAAACCTACAAAACCAATGTGTCTCTTACTGTCTCTTCATCAAATTTGACTACCGAGAAACTAAGACAGATCGTCCGGAACCACAATGCTATAAGAGATGCCGGAAGATTAATAACAAACTCCTTCCAGTGTTTCACGTTTATGATAGAATCAGTTACTTGAGGTGGGCATCCATGTATTTAGAGCAGATGCGAAACTTGGAATTTCAACATCCACAAGTTTTTGAAAAATTCATGAAAGGATCTTTGTAGTCCAAAGGACCACAGGAAAATTCAATGCGGTTGGCTTGAACATGGCACTGGAGCAGACGATAAATAGATCCCAAAAATCACAAGGAGGAATAATTGGCCAAACAAAAGAAAAGAGTACGTTGTTGAATGGCAGTTAATCTACCACGAGATTCTTGAAATAAGAAATGCTTTTCGGTCATTAATAGGCGTTGCAGTGGATGACTACGATCTTCAGATACATTACGAATTAGTAGGGAAACAGAGTGAGGAGATTGAAGCAAGCATCCAGATGATGTGCTCTTATATTGAGGATACACAAAATCCTTGTGATACCACTGGAACGATGAAACTCCAAAATCTATCGACAAATGAACTTGTATCGCCACATAATGCAAAATCAATACTTTCCTTTGCTGCAAATGGGAATGCATTTTATCTTAAATTTAGGAATGAGAGGTTTGTTTCCAAATCAAAAGCTCTATCTACCCCAATACAGCAAGTGAAGTTGCCATCTTTCAATTCTGTTGGTTCACAGGATGCAAAAAATGATAGGTCTAATTCAGTTACAGATATCATCCATGCGCAAAGACTTGTTAATATTTGTAAGGAGAGAAGCATGTTATTGAGTGACATTTTAAGTTATGACATTTTACCAGTTACAACATTGGTGGATAAAAACAGTGCAGCCATTAAACGGCAGAGATCGGATTTGCTGACTGCTTTGATAAGGAACTTATACGATTCCGAGTGCAGTTCTACTTTTGAAAAAAATCTACCGACGTGTTTGATAGTGGATGTTATGAACCAAATCCACAGGATGCCTCTAAAGGAATTTAATACTTTCGGTGAACTTTCAGCTGCCCTCGTTAAAAGCATGAGTTCCATTCATCAAGAACAATCACGAACGGATTTTGTCTTTGATAGCTACGTAACAAACTCGATTAAGGACGGAGAAAGAGAACGAAGAGCTGCGGTTCAACCAATGACTGTATCTAACATTTCAGCTTCTACTCGATTACCGGTTCAAATGAACAAATTTTGGGCGTCCATTTGGGCGTATGCTTCAGAGCGCTTTGCGATATTATCTACAAGAACATTTACTTCCTTTGCAAGGAACTACTGTTCTGAGTAATGAAGTACATGATGGAGGACCAATTCAGACTCTAACAATCAAATCTGGCAAGTGCAATGAAGTTTTGGATGACAATTTAATGAGCCTATTGAGGGAGCAGATTTGAGAATAATTCCACATATATATCACACACTTAAAGAAGGCTACCAGCAAGTAATCGTAGCATCAACTGATACAGATGTACTTGCCATTCTTCTTTACTTCTTGAAGTTCTTTCAAACGAAAGGTCTTGGTCTTCAGGCTCTTTGGCTGCGAAAATCTTCAAACGAATGCATACCAATTCACACGTTAGCACGAAAAATTGACACATTATATGACGTTATTCTATCATTTCCTCACAGGTTTGGACGTCACTAGTAAAGTGGGGACCAAGTTTTCGGCCTTGAAAGCAAATCCTGAAAAGTACCTTCTATATTTTGGCTAGCAATTACCTGCAAATAAGGATACATCTCGACTAGCAGAAAACTATCTTGTACATGTGTTAAAGCCTGGGAGTCCCTCTGCAACGTTTGATCAGCTACGGCTCGAACTATTTTCATATCCCAAGACTACAAATCTGCTATCACTACCACTAACAAGCTTTTCATTAAAGTACACATCTTCAGCGTAGCTTTTTTATGGTTAACACTTGCTCTTCTGTATTGAGTTAAAACGCGTCACTGTTACCAGAACATTAGGTTGGTCAGTGGATGACAACGGTACGATAATTCCAGACTCTCATTTAAACTTCCTCCCAGAAGATCTCTTGATTACTTATGGCTGCAAAATGAAATGTACAAAACGTTGTCGCTGTATCTCCAACTTTGTGCGTTGCATAGACTTCTGCAAGTGCAGTGAATTCTGTGAAAATCGAGAGAAAAATAACTTCTAACTAACGAATTTAAGAGAGGTGGGTGATTACGTAAACAAAAATATAAAATTTTAAATATTGTATATATATATATATATATATATATATATATATATATATATATATATATATTTATAAAGAGGTAATTCTTCACCTGATCTATTTATGTAAATATTTTCCAATAATATAACAACATATTATATCATTCAAAAAGGAAAACATCCCTCTCGATTAATGTCTCCTTGATCCCAACAACATTATCAGTGCTGTTTATTCTAAGAATCGTGAATAATAATACAACGATGTGTTAATAATTTTCTACTTCTATTAGAATTGCAACGTGTGTAGTGAAGCAAACACGAAACCACGGAAGTTTACATTCTGAAAAATTTCGCGCATCTGACTATATTACATTTTTTTTTTTTTTTTTGTGTGTGTGTGTGTGTGTGTGTGGAGATAACTATTGGAAGATTTTTGTCAAAAATTGCGTCCTTGTATAGAGGATTGTTGTAAGTCTTGGCCAAAAAATCGTTGTCACTCGAAATATCACCGTTCGGACATTATGGAAAGAAAATAAAAACAGACTTTTAAAAAATTAACCAAAATTAGACTTTGTCCCCCTCTTACCCCCTCTATTTGTACGGCTACGCCAAAAATCTATACCTAGGTTTATTTTGTGGACTATTTAGAAAGAAAACAACCCTCACTCATTGTTCTGCTACAATCTCAATGGCAGCTACAATCATTTTAAGAAAAGTCGGCAACAACTCAAAAGGGGCGCAGTCCCCCTAGGATTACGCCCCTGTAGAAAAAAACTGCCCATAAGTCAAAAAGTCTACCCTTGTGATTTACACTTGTTTAGACATGTACTAACAGGATTTGAAGAGAACAGCCGTCAGACATGACTTTCCTACGGGTCTTATGGACAGGGCTAGACTAAAAACTTAAAGATTTCATTTTCATTTGCTTGGCATCGCCGTTGCTTCCGTCACCTCATCACAAAGTAACCTCTCGCATGGTAACGTACATTCATAAACACCTTGGATGAAGAAGATTGAGATGGTCGCTCTAGACGCTTTAGATCACCAAGTTTGAGGTATCTGACAGCAATATTGCGCTTTAATGTCAGAAAATGCATGCTAGTTTATCTTGATTTCTTGAATACAATCCATGAGTTTACGATAATCATGTCGATCATTCTGGTGAATATCACTCAATACCACCTTGTCCCCTTTACAACTAATCTAAACTTCTGGATAACCCAATCGTGATGGTCAACTCCTCTCATATGTTCATTGTAGGACATTACTACATATGGCTGCTCAATCATGATATGTTCAATCTCTTCACTCGGGAAATAGGACATATGTTCATTCGATTAACATTCCATTTTAGAAATAATAATAATAATAATAATAAATACAAAAATAAACTCCGCTTTTGTCAAGTATCCACGTGCCTGTTTGCTCAACAGTTCGAAATCCATGAGTGAACTACAACGAGCGATTATTTTGTAGAGGACCTGTTGTTCTAAATCCCGAAGATGAATTAGCAGGTCTCGACTAGTAAAGAAAGTTGTCAAAATAAATAATATAATTTGTTAGATCATCTATGATATCTACTATGTTCAGAACAACTCTTGAACACAGAACTATCTTCTTTCTCGCTGTGAAAAATATCATTTCCACAATAGAAATCAACTTTTATGACAAAATCTATCCGAACCATAGGGCTCACAATTTATAACCAAAGCGTATTGGTTTTCCTGTGATAAATTGTTTTATGTGATTATGACCAAACTACTGAACAATCATTTCATCAACACTCAAGTCACTGTCAAAAATGTCCCACTGTAGAAAAGAATAATTTAGTTTCTTCATTAAAGACCGGACCTTGAAATCTCTATCATCCATATGCTGGTTGGCCAAATTGTTATCATTTGAAGTGGATTGCATGTTTTATCTTCTAATACCGATTTCTTCCCATAACATTTGTCACCATGTCTACATTAAAATATCATCTTCACTTCAGTACTGCTTTTCACGTGGAAGCCAAGCCACTAAATATCAGAAATCCTGTTACAACGTTCAGTTCATCAACACTCAAGGCAAAAACCAGGGTCATTCTTCTGTTCTACACAATAACTGTTTCTTTAACTACATATTCGATTATATTATCGTTGAAAATTATCTAAAATATTTCTACAGGTGAATTGTTACAACCTTCTGTATCATTTCACTTAGTTTATGCTGTGCTTGTAAACCTGGTTGGAGAAGTTTCGAACATGAAGCATTCATTTTGCGCCAGGCTGGAACAATGTTACTGAGCGCTTTCCTTTTCTTATATATTCGTTGATTAGCCATCAATACTTTGGACACAGTTAAGAATCTTGTTCTCTGGAGCTTGTATTAGTCTAGAAACAAATGTATTGGCGTCTTCTTTATCATTATTGTAAATCGGATTATTGATGACAGTTTCTGCATTATATTGCACCAGCAATTCACCAGGTGCGTCATTCACTTCGGCTTCTCCAATTTCATCATCATCTCCTTCGTCCTTATCAGTGAGATGGTCTGCATCTGGATGTATAATTATGACATTTGCATTATCAACACTCGTACAGAAATTCGGATCATTCAATATGCCTGTAATTTCTTGTAAAGATAAAACTTTTTTTTCTTTTCTTTTTTCTTTTGAGTTGTGAAAAAAAATACAGACTCTACTAATGAGATCTGTTCCCTACGACAATACAAACTACTAGAATAGCTTGCGTCGCAACAGTGGGTTCTAGAAAAAATTTCTAACAATGAAAACAACAAAATAGTATAGAAGAGAAGGTTTGTAGACATTTCCTCTCTGTTTGTGCTCTGAATATTACTAGGGATCACGTTCTGTTTATAGGAAAGCATTTTTATATAATTTGTAACGCACCCACCTTTACATAAATGAAAATCATTTTGTTTTACTTGAAAAGCGGCACGTTTATTGTTTAATATTTTATTGTTTAATATGTACTGTTCAAGTCCATTGTTAGCATTATAAAGAAAAAAGATTAAATTCTGTATATGCAATGAAGCAAGGTACATGTAAATAATTCAACGAGTACATTTAAGGGAAAACAATGAAAGAAATTTTATATATATATATATATATATATATATATATATATATATATATATATATATATATATATAAAATTTCCACAGACCCAGTTCAAGTGCTAGTATGTACTAAAAATATTCGCTATCATGTTAAAGTCTAAAAGACCGTTTTCAGGTCACAAATGTACCTAACGAGCAGACGACATAACTTGTTCAAAGAAAATGCTTGTGATTTCATGTAAATAGATGTGAATTATGTGTTGTATGGCATGACTTTTTTCACAAGTGCCAAAGTAGAATTTACTTAATATGAACTTTTTTCCCGGGTTACGTTATTCATCAGTGTATATTCTGTGCAGTTTTATGTTTATGATGCCGTACTAATATTTCTATGGTTTGTAATGTTCTTTGTCTTTCTTGATTTTGGTGTGTTCTGGTTCTTGATTCTTGCAGTCTCCTATCAGTTAGCGCTATTTTACAATCCTTAATGTTGATTAACGCATTTAATGTGAACTTCGGGTAAATTGATGATATTTTGTATGTATTTATTTTTGCAGTATAAACTGCCTCTTTTTAATGCAATTTTTAAAATTTAATTGCCATTTTCAGTGTTCTACTTTGGTTTTTGTCATAAGATACCGTATTTGCTGACGTATAAGAAGCACTTTGTTTCCTTTGAGAATAAGTCCGAAAATGAAATGTGTCTTATACTCTGATACAGAAATGTTGATTATTTCAATTTCAGTAAGTTTTCACGATTCTTTGTTATCTGGTACCTTGTTTCGTACGATCTGCAACAGTATTCGAGCTACGTACTGTTCAGCAACTCTAGTAAATGTAGTTTAGATAAGATCGCTTTATATAACTTTTAATAGTATGTGTACTTTTATCTCGAAACATAAACCTATATATATATTCTCAGCCGTGCGTTCGGTTTTAACTTAGCAAAGCACTGTTAACTCCACATATGTTTCTTGTTAAAATATCACTTTGTATTAAAAAGAAAAAAGAATCCTTAAAATTGAATACGGAAAATAGGATGCGTCTTATATATTGGCAGATAGGTAATTGTTGGAAAGTACATTCAGTTTCCCGAAGAAATTTATATATTTGTTTTCTTGTCTCTGTAGATACGTTAATTTTAGCCAATGGTGTGTGTATGGCAGTTAGAACCTTCGAATCATCAGATGATTTAGAGAGTTCAGCGTGGGAAGTTGGAGCGTCATGGGATACAGTTATTTTCATTGGATGTAAGTATAGAAAGAGAATATTTGGTTGATTTATCTTAGTCGTTACACAGGAAAGTTTTATCAAAGAAGCACAACACAAAACGGTAGAGCTTCATAGATTCTATTGTGTAACTTCAGTAAGCACGGAAAACATAAGTTATTAAGTTATTATGGTCAGTGTAGTCATGTATTAAATACTGGTTTATCATATTTGGTGGGTCTACAAGGAAGAACTATTGGATGATGAAAATCTGTTGGGTGATCGTTTTTAACAGAAAAATTAAAGTGTTCAACAGTATGAATGGTTGTGTTAGGTTACATCAACCACTCCATCGATAGCACAACTAGTTTAATGTTCTGTAGTATGGTGTAGAGTCCACTACTTTTGGGAGGAGGGAGAGAGGAAGAGAAACAGAATCTGGGAGGAAACTGATGAAATTTTGTTTTAAGATGGACAAAGAGTTTTTTTGCAAATCGGATGAACAAGAAATAGTTGGGACTAAGTAGTTTGTAACAACACTCAGGTTTTCGTGGAGGTTGTAATTTTTGATAGTCATATTTGCCATTAACACTAACACATTTCTGCTGTAAAGATTAGAAAGGTGATACCAGTAAGTTATATCGGACAAAGTGATGTTTTATTAAAAAATAGCAGCTGTTATTTTTAGTAACCAGGTTACTTAATGTTGTAAAGGGAGTTAAAAGGAAGATTTTCGTGAATGAAGGTTGTTGTTCATTAAAGTTGTATAGAGCGTAGTTCGTTTTTATTAGAACGATGAAGACAAACTTGAATATAAGCAGACTAGGATAGTTTTATGAAATACGTGAGTTCATTGTTGTTGAAGGTCTTTCACATGTAGCTAGAGGCAGAAGTTACATGTTTATGTTGAGACGTGCCTTGTTTTCCTATAGTCTCCTATATATGTATATATATATATGTCTTATTCTATATATATATGTCTCCTATATATTTGTCTTAAAGTAACCTTTGGAGATTGGGATTTTTTTTTTTTTTTTTTTTTTTTTTTTTTTTTTTGTGAGCATTTGAGCATGTGAGCATTCCTTCTAACGAAATATAACTGAATTTCCAAAACAATGACTGATATTCATATCCGTTGCAAATGCTGTTTTTTAAATTTTATTTTACTGTGGATGCGAGAACTATGTTCGCTGTCTTTCCTTTCATTGGAAATGTCCTCGGGGACTTCGTAAATTCAAATGTTATGAACATGTCTTCTTCCATAACTGGAACAGATTTTCCTGCTTTATTTATCAACATGATGGAGCACCACCCCATTTCTACTCATGAGCTTACTCGTGGCTAAGCGGTTAGTGTACGTGCCTTTGGCGTGGGAGATCCGGATTTGATTCCCGGTAGGAGCTCATGTGGTTCGGATTCCACGTTAATCAGTAGGTCCCCGTCTCATATAGCCTCGCTGCTGAACGGGACCTTAAACCCAAACTCAACTCAACCATTTCTACTCAGATTCAGACGTGAACTGAACTGAAACTACCAAACAGATAGATTATGCGTACTGGTGGAGATGATTGTCAATGTTTGCGTTGGCCTCCACACTACAGCAACTTCACAAGCTCTGACATTTTCCTCTGATGTTTTATCAAACGACATGTGTATCAGCTGCCTTTATCAAATACCATCCAGGATCTTCGTGTATACATCACAGGAGCCATTGCATTTCCGGATCTGTATGTGTTTCTGAGTGTTACACGAAGTTGGTGGTATGTTGCAATGTTTCAACATTACGGCGCCATTTCTCATCACAAGTTTATATGTTGAATATTCAGTCTCCTAACGCAATGTATCAATCCTCTTGAGTGATCATCTTGATTCCCAGACCTATCACCTATGAATTTTTATTTATATGGTAATTTTAATGCGTCCATCTGTAGACAAAGTAATTCAAAGAGACAGGAAATATTCTTCGCTTTGAGATTTACCTTGATTTCAGTCTTAGCTCTTGATGGCGTAGTGCAGTGATTCTCAACTAATATTTGAGACAGATTGTACCTGTCATTGCCTCAGTGCTACATAAAGTCACTACTTGGTAGAAACTAATAGTATTGCACTGTTAGTTTTTATATTGTTGTCAGTAAGAAATCAAGTGTGTGACAGTGTCATGGAAGTTCAGTAAAATATGTTGTCAGTGATAAAGGTTTGAAATCACTGGTCTAGTGTGTAGTTTATAGCATACATACTGTATATACTCGTACTAAATCCATAGAGTTTCACTTCTGTTGCCATACAAGTGTGTCATCCACGCACTTTTTTTCGTTACCAATATCTTTCTTTTGAAGTGGCGGCTAATGGTACATCTTGTTCCAAAAAGGTGAGCGCAATGATTATGGTTGTTTCGAGGCAAAAAAGTTTTAAGTCCAACTTTGTGTATCTTCACAAACCAGTAAACCAAAGATGCCAAGTTCTAACCTCCAAGCCACCCTTCGTAATCGGCAAAAATTGTGCAGATGTGTTTTTTCTTCTTTTAAGTATAGTAAAACATGTTGAAATGTCATTAAATGCAGAAAAAAGTAACATTGATTAAAATACTTAATGATACAATATTTCGAAACTATATATTCGCATGCTCGTTTTGTCATTTTGATTTCAATGCGTAAAAGAATATTTCCAATGAAAGGAAAGACAGCGAACATAGTTCTCACATTCATAGCAAAATAAAAAAGACAAAGGAGAAAAGAACAGCATTTGCAACGGATATGAATGTCAGTCATAGTCTTGGAAATTCAGTTATATTTCGTTAGAAGGAGTTCAGTCAGAGTGGTCATGTTAGCTCAGAGGTAAACAGCGGGACTTCAAATCGTAAGGTTATAAGTTCGATTCCCATTGAGTCAGTTTTTTTTGTATGAAATTCTATTTTCCTCAATGCATGAAAAATTATATAAAATAATTACATTAATTAAACAGTTGTGTATATATATTAATATAATCATTTTAGGACATAAGTAATTATTATGTTTACAATATAACATCTGGGATGTGGTAGATGCTGATAGAACGTTGGTATATTATATATGAATGTTAAATACAAATTAAGAAAATCATATAATAGCAATAAATAAGTTGTGTAATGTACTTATCTGCAGCTATTTGTCATACGGAGGTTAGTTTTCAATATTCTAATTATAGTACGTCATTTACGTTTTTGAAATATAGTCAGAGGCGTCAAGAGAAAATTAGAGAATATCCAAAGTCGAAAAGTGGTTCCAGAGAGAAAGATATATAGACAGATAGATAGATAGATAGATAGATACACACTCTCTCTTCTCTCTCTCTCTCTCTCTCTCTCAATAGCTCCAAACGTACTAGAAATTTCTGATCTCCAAAGGTTACTTTAAGAGACTAAAAATTGTGCTTTTGTAAAGAAGGCAGAACGGATCTTCTTTACATAGATTTTCAGTTCAAAACTCTGAAATGCTTTTGTTTATAGAAGTGGTGACGGTTTGGTCTCTCTTTCTGTTTCATATTTGTATTTATATATAAAAATGTATGTATATGCGTGTTCCAACATAATTCTGATATGCCTGGAGTAATTTTAACCAAACTTCCTACACATATTACCTAGGTACTTACAGTCTGGAAAAGAGTACTGTCGGGGTAAGCTATGGGGAGTGGGAGGGGATACATATAAAAATGATGAACTACACTCAGTATAAAGCACACCATTTGTATGTGGTAAAACCAATTTATCGTTGCTTACAAATGGCTAAGTAATTGATAAGGTGTCAGACGTTCTCTTTCTCTCTTTTATTTTTAAAAATACGTTTTTTTCTCGATTTTCTTGAAAACTATGCATGTTAATTTGCCCTCAGTTAGGTTATTTTATTCAGCATAATGGCAATTATCGCTTGATATACGTTTCATCTGCACACAATATTAAACAAAAGTAAAAGATGACTCTTTAGTATCATTGAGTTTATTACAGAAAGCAATGGCAGATACGGCATCAGCACCTGCAGCCCGGCTCAGGCTTCTCCAAAGAAGTCTGCAAAGCCTAAGAAACTGAAAACAATACTTTTTCATCCAAGAACATCAGAAATGGTAAACAACGCCATCAAGAATTCGAAGAAAAGGAGAGGAAAATCACTACAAGCCATAAAGAAATATATCTCTCAGGACTACAAAGTGGATGCCGAGAAGTTTGCTCCATTTATCAAGAAATACTTGAGAAGTGCAATACCCTCCGGGTCATTGGTTCAAACCAAGGGAAAAGGTGCATCTGGATCGTTTAAACTTAGTACTTCATTGCTAAAGAAGAAACCTGAAAGTGGATCCTCAACCAAGGCGAAACGATTAGCATCAAAGAAGAAGAAGAAAGCTGCTAAGAAGCCAGCACCTAAATGTTCCAAGAAGGCCAGTGGAAAGAAGGCTTCTGCTCCGAAATCTAAGAAATCACCATCAAAAGTTCAAGTTAAAAAGAGTTAATCGTAATTTTGATCCATATCTCATTAACTACACGGTATACTGTCATCTTACTAGTGTCATAATATAAAGGCTTGATTAGTATATCTTTTAGTATCAGTTTCGTCGTAATAGGTGTCGTGATTATCGTATAGCATCGATTTTTAGATTTACAAAAAATCGTTTTTCTGAATTTTCTGTGAAACTACTGTGAAACTTCGTACTCACCCATATTTTTTTTCAGGTCACTGAGATGTATGGATTGGAGTCTTTCTTTTTTTGGACTTTTTGTGTGTTAAACGCTAATAATATTGTAGAACATGTTTTATTTTTATAATTTTATTTTATTTATTTACGTACTTTTGTTTGTTACCTACTAAGTAGGAAATTTGTTATGTTTAACTCGCGAAGTAAGTTATGTAACTATGTGTGTAACTATCTTTATTTTTCTTTTACAGTGTACGCAATAGAAGCTATGTTAAAAGTTATAGCACTTGGACTGCAGAAATATTTTAGCTCTGGATGGAATGTTTATGATTTTACGGTTACATTAATAGCATTGATGGGCATCACTATTAAATACTTCGATCCATCCTTTACATACATCGTTATCGTCCGACCACTCCGTCTTTTGCGATTATTTAAATTGAAGAAGAGGTATCGAGATGTTTTTGGAACGCTGTTTATTTTGTTGCCATTGATGTGCTCAGTCACTATTGTGATATTACTTGTATACTATTTTTTTGCTATTATTGGAATGGAAGTTTTCGCTGGCTACAAAATGAAAAACTGTTGCGTGTAAGTATAAAGATTGGAATATATTAAATTTTAATGTGTAATATCATATATTTCGAAAGCCAAAATAATTTATAAGAGAAATAGGATGTTCGAAATAGTAAACAGAATATTTGTAGTTTACTATGCAATTTTTACTTTCCAGTTGACATGCTCATGTGATTTTGTTCAGTTTCGGTGATTTTTTATTGTGAGTTAGGTGAGCTAGTTCGTTTGTAAAGTGAGGATCAGTAAAGTTTAGCTAGAAAATATTGAATTTAAAGCACTAAATCAGACTCAGTGTTTTAAGCTCGATTTGTTCTCCTTCCTCGAAGAGACTCATATATCAAGAGAAAGACAAATGAACAAAACTGATACTCAAGGACTTATATTTTCTTATATATTAATGATAATGTGAGTTCTAGAGTTTGATCATACTTGACCGTTATGACCCGCATGCATTAGGACTTTCTAGTTTACCACAAATTGATCAGAGTACTATATTAGTCATTTTTGTTTCCACTTTATATCCTTCATTTGATGAACTTCAGTCCTTATTTATTTTTACTAATAATCAAGTCATTATATCAAACTGTAAGAATTAAATTAAAGATGATTACATACTGTACTTCAGTTGTGGTAGAGATAATGAAAACTGGCTCCCTGCTATATATTAGTTCCACTGAATGCTGAAGTTGAAAAGCTTTTCTATCAGACTTTAAAAAAAAAAAAAAAAAAAAAAAAAAAAAAAAAAATCTTGTTCTTTCGCACAGATTTGCGTGACAACTTGTATAGAATTTTTAAGTGCTGCTAAAAGTTAGTAGCTGGTTTGGAGCTTAACGTCTATTATTATTATTATTATTATTATTAAAAAAAAAAAAGGTTGCTTTTTTTTACCAAAATCCATCATGCAGGATGGATAACGTTGTACTTCGTGTGCTTATTACACTATTTGGGAGTACGTTGTTTTAAAGGTAGGTAGGTAGGTATACAATATTCAAGAAAATATTATATCGGATGGAGAAAAGAAGTTTGAACTTTAAAGTTCTCAATACGTAGCACAAAACGTATCAATTCCAAATTAACTCCGAAGATAAATCTTTATAGTATCTGAGTTCTAAGTTCCTTAAAACTGAAACGGCAAATTAAGTATGTGTTGAAAGAATCACAAGTGCTGACTTTAACGTGCAGTTCCCGAGAAACATGATAAATCTGGAGATATTGTATATTGAAATTTTACATATAAGAATGAAAATAGTAACCGCCTCAAAATTCTTGTTGTAACAATTAAGTATATTTTTGTATGTTATATTTGGTTCATGATTTATTTATTTATTTATTTATTTATTTTTTGTAGGAACACTACGGTTGAAGCATTCTATAAATTCGGTAATTCTTCTGTCACTTTGGGCTACTATTATTTGAACAGTTTTGATAATTTGCTGACAAGTGGTGTGACGCTATTCGAATTGACTGTTGTAAATAATTGGTTTGTGATTATGGAAGGATATGCAGCTGTCACATCTCAGTGGAGCCGAATATACTTCATGGTATTTTATTTGGTGATGATGGTAGTTCTTACAATAGTTGTTGCTTCCATCCTCGAAGCATTCAGGTTCCGAATCCAGTATAAACAAGAAATGACGAAACATGATGGTAAATTTGTTTACTTGCTTATTTATTTTACCTTTAGCTATTAGAAATACAGCATGTAAGAATCCGTTGCCACTCTTACTTATTGTTAATAAAACTGTTATTTTATGTATTTCAGTTCGTAATTTTAAACTCAGTGATATATTGTAAATTTATATTGCATCCAATGAAAGATTGTATACTAATGAAAGGAGGGAACAACCGATTTTTTTTATTATTATTATACACACCTAATCCTCCATAGGTGCGAATTCTAACGCAAAGAGTGAAAAAGTGACTGACTGGACCGGGACTCGAACCGAGAACTTTCCGGGTAATGAAAGATTGACTTAATATATGACACTTAAATCATTTCATCACTGATGCTATATAAGAACTTGCCACACAAATAAATGTATAACTCGAGCCGCGTAAGCTCCCCGGGAATCAAACTCGTATCTCTCGCGTCAAATATGAGAACGCTTATCATTTACCGGAGGGAACCAGGTTAAAATGTGTGGGAACTCTTTAAATTTTACGTCCAATAGTTATGCCTGTAAGCTAAAGCAGACAGGTAACTAATTGGAGTGAATGATTATGATAGAGTTGATGAAGTGAGAATGAGGGAAGAAACGGGATAAACCACGAAAAAAAATTGTCAATCACAAACTCCATGCCCTGGGATTGAACAAAGGTCTCCTCGCACCAAAAATGAGCACTCTATCACTGAGCCATCATGCTTTAAATAATGTTGAGCGATGTTTTCATATGATCTAGTATGACGTTACACATGTGGCATTACGATTCCTATGATTTTTTTTTTTTTTCAGAGTAAAATTGCATTCAACTGAAATGAAGTTACTTTTATACTTCAAAAAAATTAATTATATATTTTGTTATTTTATCCATAAATAACCACAAATACAAATTTGCCTCCCTGCTAAATACTTTTAACAAAGTAGATAGTTATAAAATGTGAGTTATATTCAAATTCTCTAATGAATTATGAAAACGGTAGAAAGAAAAAAAATGAGATTATATTCACAGTGCTGGGGACTGAGATCTAAATATTTACATCATTGCATGCTAAAATTATTATTAAGTAAGCTTTGTTACTTTGTGTGGCAAATATAATTTTGTTTGTTATGTAAAATTACTAATTTTTAAAATCAAAATTCTTAACTTTTAGAAATTTCTGTGTAGGTTTATATTCTTTGTGAATTTTCGGGATTAAAGACGTGGTCCTTCGTTAAGTCAATTGTGCTTTTTTTTTTTTTTTTTTTTTTTTAAAAAAAAAGTCGTACCTAAGAAACCTTAGGTCCGCCACCATGTTAGCTTACAGAGTCAATGCAGATTCTAAAACACAAACAAGCTAACAAAGTTACAAATCAAAAATAAATAAACAATAACTTGGTTAAAAATTAGAAGAAGAATTAAATCTAAACACGAGATGAGGCACTGAAAAAGACAGCAAAAGAGTAATACAAGAAATAGACAAAAATACAGATATTGGTGAGCATATAGTTGCAACTAAGAAATCCCAAAACTTCCATGGGAAAAATATAATACTTACTAGAAATTAGTTTAAAACATCATCATAACACACATGCAGCTTATTTATTTGCTCATCAGTGAGCCACGGCAAGACAAAGAAGCCACGGCAAGACATATGTCAGTGATGATAAATACAACAGTACTTTAAAGAAGGTTAATCCAGTGTCATTTCTTTTTTGTTCTTCCCATGAATGTCAGTCTACTTCGTTTCCTTTTATTTATATTTTTTGATAGTGTTTTTCAACTAATTCTTGGTTTTATGCATAGGTATGTGAAACAAATTAGTTACCAGAAGATAGTGAAAAGATACCACACGATATCACACTCTGAAAGTACACTCCAATCACTTTTGCTAAATCTTTCATCAGGCGAAAGGGGAGGAAGGAAACTAACTTTAAAGACTAGAGAAGTACCTGTGAACCATTCAGATCGGCAACATATTGGGACTCGAAAGAAATTCATTTAGTTAAGAGGGAATTATACGAGGTGTGCACTAGAAGTATGTGACGTTTCGTTCTAATTTCTAAGAACAAGAAAATATTGGGAATTTAGTTGTATCTATTTCTCTCTGTATTGATACACAGTTGCATTTTGTGTAGCATGTGGCATAGTCATCTCTGGGAGTATGTTTCAGATACTGGAAAATAGCGGTTTCTAAGGATGATCTCCTGGCAAAATGACATCCACGAAAAGATTTCTTGAGGTTTGGAAGTCAGAAGTTACCCGGGGTTAAATCTGGTGAGTAGGGAGGTTGTGTCTGAAGTTCAATACGTGGTCAGCCAAGAATGAGGTCACAACATTAGCATGGTGTGGCAGTACATTGTCCAGGTGGCGGATGAAATTGCCATTTGTGGTCGTTTCTCAGACAATTTTGGCAAAAATTCTGTACGAAATTACTCACCTGTAATTGTATGACATTTCGGAACAGGGTAGGACAATATCACTTCCTGAAAAACCCAGAAGATAGCGTACAGCATCTTCAAATTGGATGCCACCTGACGTTTTTTTTTTTGGGGGGGGGGGGTGAATCTGTGTTTCCACTGCATTAACTGCCTGTCTGGCTTAAATAATGCAATCTGTGATTCATCGATTGTAACAACTCTTTCCAAGAAATTGTGCCTCTCTCTTCTGAAGCGTGTCAAATTTGCAACACTTAATTGAATCCTTGCCTCTTTTTGATCGTCATTAATCATTCTTTGAACCCAGCGAGAAGAAACTTTCCTTAGACTCAATTTGTTGGTAATTATTCGTCCTACTGTTTTCATTGTTAGCCTCAGTGCATCACAAATCTTCTGCATAGTGAACTTCCATGATGAAATCTATAATCCACAATAACATTTTCAATATGGGCAATGTTAGCTTCAGTTGATGCTGTTTTTGGACGCCAGACCTCTGCTCATCTTTCACGCTCGTTCGTTCTGCTTTGAACTCAATCACCCACTTCCCAACAGTATTCTGCAAGAGCACTATCACTACACACCCTCCAATTGGCGATGAATATCAGCTGCAAACATCCAACTGCGGTGTAGAATTTCACAAATACCCGATGCTCCTCAACCTCAAGCACTGTGACTCAACTGCTGCCACCTAGTAAACAAAACCTGCACTTCTTAGAGATGAAGCATGGAGGTCTCCGACGCCGCAGTTGTTTTTCTGAAACGGCCAAAAATGTGGACTTAAGAACAAAACGCATATACTTTTGGTGTGCACCTCATATTTTATTTACTAACTGGGTGTGTGAAAGTCGAAATAAAAGGTACTTGTTAGTTTTTCACAAAAATATACTGAAGAAATAAAACATTTAACTTTCAACACTCATCTTTACAGTGTAAATAGGGGTGAAGAAAGAACAAAACAAATAACTAGACAAAAAATTTCATTGAGTACCTAAAAGTTTTATAATAATTAATATATGTAATTGATTCACTTAAATAAAAAAAGAATTTTTTCTCCCTACTTTCTTATAACGAAGTGTTTGGTTTAAAAACTAAATGCCTTTGTTCAGCTTCTTTAATCATGAAAGTTGGAAGAAATAAATCCCGAAGTAGACATCATAAAGAAAATACTAGAAATAAGATGGAAATACTATTACGTAAAGTAAACTAGGAGTAAATTCTTTTGCTGAAGTTTCCGCGGAGAGGGGTAAGGTGGAGAAGCAGAAGAAAAAGAATATTAAAGATAATAGGATTTTGTTTAGGCCCTTAAGGAGAGAGAGAGAGAGAGAGAGAGAGGGAAACTCGTAAATAAATAAGAAAATTTTAACAAACCTTAACAGGCACTGTGTGTGCATGATCATGATCTTTTTTTAAGAAAATGAAAATCTGAAATAAAATCACTTTGCGTTCATTATGATATGTACTAGGTTAGATAGACTCTATGCCAAAAGGTGTATATATATATATATAGTTAGAGTGTATGATATATATATGAAGTTTCAGGCACACATTATTTAATACAACGCTTCTAAAAAGCATTCGTCTTTCTTACAGAGGAAAAAATGTTACATGAGGAGGTGAAATTGAAGTGGGATGAACTTGAAGTATGGGTCTCAGATTTATCGCATAATCAAGTCGCCCATTATTTACAAATACGGCCTAAAATCGGGGTAAGTATTCTTATAATACATATATTTATTAATTATTAATTATTATGGTAGGACTTACAGCTTAACGTCTATCTTTTCCCTGGAATAATTAAAAACCGAAAAGAAACACTTCTTCTTAAGGCATACTGCGGCTGCAAAATTGAAGAAAAAAAAAATACCCTTAAATTCTTTGTATCATCAATAATTAAACTTACTACTTTGGTGCTTTTCTTGCATTAACATCATAAATGATTACACCTATTGCTGTTTGCATCCCATATGTGTATTTTGGTTGCAGTAGGCAGGTTTATTGATGGAGAGAAGGTGCAGGTAAAATTGATAGAATGATTCCAATAGAAATAAAATGGGTATTACGTGAATTGATCCCTATGCTCCATCCCTAAGCCATTTCTTGTTGAGCAGAGAGCAATTATTACACTTCGAAGGTAACTGAAATTCACGAAGGATATCTCAGTAACTCCGGGGGAATCTCAATGTCTTAGGAGTTTAACTGTAGCCATATATGATTATGCGAAATCGACGAGTGACCCTAAGTGGTACAGTAGAAGATACAGGCTTCTCATACTAGACTATGCATAATATTTTTACAAAAGAACTTTATATGAAAAATTAACTGCAAGGTGGATACCCTGAATGTTAACTGTCATACAAAAATTGGAAGATTGTGATTTGTAGCCAACATTCAACAAATTTTCAGATGACCAAACAAAAATTTCTCAACAGATAGAGTATGGTAGATCATGGGTTCATACTGAAGACCATGAAATCAAGCTTCAAAATAAGAAATGAAAGCATCAGAGGCCTCTGCCTACTATGAAAACCAAGGTGATGTCGTCAGCTGCCAAATTCTTGCTTCCTGCTTTCTTTCTCTCTTTTTCTAGATGCGCAAATTATTATTTTGGGTAATTATTCGAGGGAAGAGCCACAGTAACAAATCCAGACTGTTCTGATGTAGTTATAAAATTTACGTTTTTCCTTGTAATGAAGGAAAAATGTGGAAAGTTGAGGTGGAATAGTTTTTTTTTCTTTCTTTTTTTTTTTTCTTGCAACAATGCCTGCAGTCTTGTATTGCAACATACACACTAACTGTACAATATGCTACAATTAATAGTTCATGGCTTGCAGTGCTTGAACATCTTGCTTCTTCACCTAATCTGACTTGCAGTGCCTACAGACTCTTTCCAAAACTGAAAGAACACGTGTGTAAGTTACGATTTTCATCGAATAGCTAATAACGTCATACAGTCTGCAAATCGGAGTTAGCAGAAATTTAACAACCCTTCTTCCAGGAAGTGGTATGGAACATTGCTGATATAAGTTATGAATTTTCAATGAGATTATGTTGAAAAAGAAATAAGAACATTTTACTTTTTGATAAGGAAGTGAGTCAGAAGTGGAGAACATGGGTCAACATTCGTATATACATATATTCAAAAATATCTAGCATATGTAGAGTACTTTGTAGCGAAGTGTATGACAGAAATCATAACATATTACAGAAGTCAAATTTCAGTTTATATTATCAAATTTATATATATATATTTCTATGTAGCAATAAACCCAATGATGCATTCATGACTAAGCCTCCGATTGAGCATAAGAAGTTTAAATTGTGTACAAAGCCGCACATAAAACCGAGTTTTTCGAAATTCTGCTGCTATTGAAGAGGGGTAAAATATTTTCTCAAACTGTTCGGCCGGGTAAGATGAAAATGTGCACACCCTAGACTGAATGGATTTTGCGAAATTCAATCTCAGAGGGTGAAAAGAAGGGTTTAAACATTTTCTCGTCATTTTGCAAATCCACAAAACTGTTAGACATGGGAACTTTTTTAATAACGGATGTTCTCCTTAGAACCGTAGGCTACGAGTAAGTTTGGATTTTGCGAAGTTCGTTCTCTAATGGAATAAAGAGGAATTAAACGTTTTCAGTAAATTCACCAGTCTTCGAAAGTGTTTCGGGCTAATAAATTAAAAAATTGTACGAAGGGGAAGTTTCATTTACTTATTACTTTTACTCCTATTCTGTATTTTAGTAGGCCATAAAATTTGCATATAGCAAGTGGGTATCTTTTGATAGGGGCTACAGAAATGAAAATGGTAGAGGGAAGAGAAGAGAAAGAATTTTGCCCTGTGTTAAATGAAAAAAAAAAAAAAAATCTAACTAAGAATTGTTGTATTTAATTTAATTTACCAGATATTCAGTACAGCATAGTGGATTTTCAGGAGACAGGTTTGGCAAAGCTTCGATACTTAGCTTAAGAGTGGAAGTTCTATTCATATCGTCAATATAATCTATAAGATTTGAAGTGGGAAGAAGTATTATGAATTGAAGGAAATAAACAATTTTAATCTTCAAATTAATGCTTTTTCTTCAAGTCGAATTACCTTGCTAATATGGGAATACAGTGATGAAAAAGGAAGTATATCTCAGATTTTGATAGTATTAACACTTTTCTTCCAATTACGTTATTAGTGGAGTGAAATGAAACATAGGTGAAACAAGAAAGATTCAAAAATAATTATTAATCAGTTATTATCAATTATTATTAATCAGTTATTATCAATTATTATTAATCAGTTACTAAGATATCAGTTAGTCCTCATGAATCCAATTTGGAATCCATTTGCTGTCCTATTTGCTGTGTCACTTGTTGGAATCTGGAATCCATCTGCTGTGTTATGGAATTCATCTGCTGTCCAAGCTGTCGTAAAAGATCAACTACATTCGTTAAAGTCTCCATTGCTTGGATATTGACATCTTCAACTTCTGTAATGGTACTCATTTTTGTTTTTCTATAAATCTTTCTTTTATTACGCAGTAGAATGTAATCCGTGATGAGATAGTTTACTAAACTTCTGACTAATTAAAAGGTTCCACGGTTCCGGCAGCATAAAAATATGTAAAGTTAATTATTTTCCGTTACGTTATTTTCCCTGGTTACTAATGTATATTTATACGGATTACGAAATTATTATGGATCCCACAACACAGTTATTCACTTTAAAACATATATTTTCACTTTCAAAATATATCGTATTGTTACATTAAAATATCATAAAAAAATGAAATCTTTGAGTTTTATGTCCCACGGTTATGCCGGTTAGGCTAAAGGAGACGGTGATGATGAGTAATGAATGAAATGGTGGAATGAAGAAAGTGGGAGGAAACGGGAGAACCCAGAGAAAACCCACGCACACGGTGTTTGTCCACCACAAAGTTCACTTGGCGGGGGCTGGGGTCGAACCCAGGACCCCAAGCACCAGAGGTGAACGCTCTACCACTGAGCCACCGCGGCCCCTAAAATATCACAATTAATCTACACAATATGGCACTTCGTTCTTTTTATCTTTCTACCGTGGCATAGCAACGACATCAAAACGATAAACAAGTCGTCATAAGAACCAAATTAACAAATATTTTAATAAGATACAAACATTTAAATTATATCTCTATATCTTTCTTCTTCTTTTTCTTAAGCACTTGTGCCTTCAAAATAACACTTTTGTCCGTAACTATAAACAATACTCAGAAAGGATTTACAAAGATAGACAATATCGTTGTAAGGTGCTCGCTAAGATATTTTTTTTTCTTTTTTTTTTTAAAATTGTCCTTTAAAGGACTCGAAAATGTTCCCTGACCATCTGGGCATAACTTGTCTTTTTATTGCTGGATGTAAAGATAGAAAAGTTTTACTTGGAGCTTTTTGTTTCAAAGGATACAAAACTATCATTCACATTCATAAATTCAATATACACGATGACGCAGAGGGCGGGATCGGAGAACAAGCGCTTCTTTAATCAGAAGTTGATAAACTGAATCGATAAACGTTAATAGCATGAAATTCTTATCTCTTGAGTTTCGATGCTTCAAACAATATGAATCTTTTATTCAGTTGCACGAATTTAATATGGATGTGATGCAGAGAGCAAGAAGGAGGCACATTCACTTTTTATAGATTTCCCGGACAAAATGTTTGGATCGCCGGATATAACCGTACTGAATTTGTTGTCTGGGGGCTTTCAGAAATTACAGATCTTTCATTTCCTTGTACGAATTCAGTATGGATGACAGAGGGAACATTTCACTATCAATACTAATCATAGTAAAATGCTGGTGAATCAGCTGATTTTGATTAACAATTTTCGTGATTGTATGAACCTACTTTTTCAAGATCTGGAGTGCATTTGCCCAAGTGTAATACTTTCTTTGAAGTGGGAAGGTTACCATTTTCGGGTACGAGAAAGCAATTTAGCTACCAAGAAGTTTCGAGCTTGGATGAAGTCATTTAGGAATGATTTTGGAAACATTAATTTCGGGAGGAAGAATTTTGAGTAATAATTTCCATGAGACAGGGTTCTTCGGTTTTATTTTGCCTAATGGTTTTCATCGAATTTATAAATTGATTAGGAAAACAATGAGAAAGTTGGCATCGACTCTAGTGAAAGCAAATTCATATAACAGTTTGATCCTGTCACCTATTGCGCGAATGAAGGACGTCCGCTCCTGCTATCTATTATGCAACTGTATACTAAAGAGAGTCGGGGACTTCGCTTACATTAAATATTTGTTGAAGAATTCGATTCTTCAGAAAATCCGAGGCTTTACTTGTGGAGTATATGAACCATTTTCAGATGAGAGAAATCAATTTAACCAAGGTTCGACTTTAAAACAAAAAATCGTTTGAGATCAAATTTGGAAAACTTGTTTCGAGAAAAAGGCTCCCATTGTTCTTTTTCTGGTGCGAGAAAGCATTTAAACAGATCCCAAATTCGTAAAAGGTCATTTAGAGATGTCTATAGTTTATAGAATAATTCATTTCTGGATGCCCAAGACTTTTGCTTAACGGTTTCTGAAATTCAATTATCTTCCATTTCTGGGCGCGAAAAATAGTTCATATAGACCTGGACCTCGTGAAAATACGTAACTTTGCGTAACACTTTCCACAGAATAGGGCAAACATGTTTTCAGGTATGAGAAAACGATTTAACTTGGTCTCGACTTTTGCAGAAACAATTTAATGTCGATTTTGGGAAAAATACATTCAGAGAGTGTTTGCTAACAATTTGCATGAAATTGGGCGAATCTACTGTTTTCGGTTCGAGAAAGCAGTTATAATAGTTCTCGTTAAGAATTATGTAGGGGTATTTTTTGAACGTTTTAAGAGATTCAGTTAATTCACACTTGGTCAGCGAATATAGCGCCCTGCAACTATAAGTTTATAGTAATGACTGCTTTCCATTAACCTTGCCTCGTCCATGCAAAGTACGGGTACTTCTGTGTTACCTAATAAATGAAACTATGTTTTGTCTGTTTCGCTGATCTGAGTTTAATTTTTGAAAAAGTGCTAGTCATGACGTTTGTAATGTCGTCGGGTATTCCCACAATCTGCCATGTCTCAGGGAAGTATTTTGGCATTATTTGTGAAATAACTCTTTTGATATATACGGGCATGTGCCAACATTGTTTATATTTATAGTCCAGTGTTGTTTCTTCCTAATTGAGAAAACATTTATGGAGATTACACAAACAGATGTTCTTCATTCTTTAATTCTTTAGTTTCCAGTGTTGGTGAATCTCTTCCTCATACAGAGGTGGGTTCTCATGTGCCCACGTCGGAAGTAAAAGAGGCCAAAGAACACTCGAAATCATACTCTGATCATAACGCTTATCATTCAATTATAGCCATACTAACACTTACTTGTACACTCAGTCATTCATCCGATTATATTCGAAGCTCGCTACAGTTTTCATCTTGACAGATTCCAGCATGGTAACTATCACTATAAAGCTTCATTCCTAAGTTTCCTTAACGTTCACTTTCAAATATCTTATAAATTAATTTACATGAATAAGTCTTTCACAATTTCTATTAACTTCTTTCTTCGTCGACTATTTGCTTTACCATAAATTAGATAAGTCTGTACCAGTATCAAGTTATGAGTTAGCACTTTTACTAGAAGAAACATTAAACTTTTAGTGTACAACATGACAATATAGTGTACAATATATTGCTTTACTTACAGGACAGAATAACGTTTACTGGGCGTCGCCCCAGAACACGCGAAGTTCTGCAGCAGAGAATGTTAAAAGGCCAAGTAGAAGAATGGATGAAGAAAGCAGAGGAAGAAGAGAGTGTGAGGCCACCGAACTGGAATAGAAGCTCGGGACAAAATACTCCTGCTTCTCCTTCAAGTGAGCGCCAGTTGATACCAGTGTGACGTATGCATTGATACAGATGCAACAAATTACTATGCAATCTAATAATTTTAAATTTTTCCCTTATGTAGCCGAGATATGTACGTAAGTTCATGGCAAATTGTGATCTTCAGCAGGCTGAAGTATAATGTCTGTACGTACGTATATATTTATATATGACGATAATTATTTACAACACAAATTATTACGCTAAGACTGAAAGATATAGTTGTTTCGTTACGTAAATATTTTACGCGTTGTTGACATACGTAGTACACAAGCCATCACTATTTTTTTTAACGTGGACCAAGCTGCAATTATCCTAGAATTTCCTAGAATACCCGAAGATGCAGCGTGATTGAAAACAATAGCAATAGATAATCAAATATTTACCTTGTTGGAGTGTTAAATGGTGAACTTTGCAACAGCCAATATTTACATTATTTTTAAAAACAAATAAGGAAACTGTATGCCTACATGTAATTAGCTTAGTTTCATATGAAGGGTGAAGATTATACGTAAAGCTTAGTTGTCAGGAAAAGTGTGAACTTATGTCAATAAATTCGGAACAAATGGACCAGTTGTAGTATATAGTCTGATTGTTCAGTAAAAAAAAAAAAAAAAAAAAAAAAAAAAAAAAAAAAAAAAAACCGTCTGTTTTTCAAAAACGAAACTGCTCCTCCTATTAATAAAGTGAATTCTGCAAGTGGCAATCGGTATAATGTTGCTAGTTGACCCCGTACTTCGTGTTTTTCCTTCTTCGTTTTCCTCTGAACTATGTAACTGAACCTCAAATGCCATCATTGTGGATAGCAATAAGCAAGAGTAACAGAACTAACTACTTCTTCAGTGTTTGAGGCAGTTCTTTTCAATAGATCATCATCATAATTCTGGTGTAAGATAAGAGGGTGGAGATTTTAAATATATGACGATACTAAACTGTATCTTACTGAGTAATCAGACTACAGTTTCCTTTGACATATAGAGAGCATCATTTTAAAATATCATAAACTATGCTTAGATTGGTCTGTGTGTTGCAAAGTTATAGATATAAGAACATAAACGGTGGCAGTTGCAGATATTTTTCGCTGGAATTTTTGCTATGAAATTGAGTATATTAATCCGTAATTTGCCTAACACAGTATTTCTTTTATGTAACCCGGGGTGAGAAACACGGTTAAATTCTTATCCCATCCTAGTAGTCAAATAATAAAATGGAATCTTGAGCCACAAGTCAGGCTTGCTTCCTGTTCTTTTTCCATCCCAAGTGAGTGACTAAGGTTGGTTGCAGATTACGAAGTATTTTCCAATATTGGAATTGCGTAATATTTTTCCGAAATAATTTATTATTTTTCCCTGGAAAAGTTTGAATGAAAAGGGAATCATTACACAATAATATCTACGGTTATTTTGTAGGTTACTTCTCATTTTAAGAAATATCTCAGTTACTTGACAAAAAAGAATTATTGACGGGAATAGACCTATTCTATGATCCCTTAGGTGCCTGATAAATAGTATAGTAATTTTATGTTCTTTACTGTGTCCATGTATTTGACTTGTAGCCAGTAAGAGTTTAAGCGGAGGGATATAAAGTTCGGGCAAGGAAGATTGTTAGAGTAACTGTGGCCCTGAGTGCGGGTCTGTATATGGTAAACATATCAAGACTTTTGTGCCATTACATATGTAAGTGTTTCCATAGCCATAAAATTTTAGTATTGAAATACATATTCGTGAAGGAGGGATATAGGGTTAATTTTCTTATCTACGGTTCTTATCACGCCATGCATCTTCGGTTTTTAAAAAATATTTAAACCTGCACAGTGCAGGTATTCAGGTAGCATGCTGTGATAGATGAAAATGACACAGTGGTTTAGTGTCACTAATTTTGTAGTCTCTTCTAGTATCCAAAGAATCATTCTAAATATACGAGGTGCAATCATCAAGTTTCTCGAAATCTCATTTTGAAAAGCAATTAGGTGTGAAGAAGATAAGCAGAGCATAGAATGCCAAGTCTTCCTCATATATATGCAAAAACTGTCATAGCTGTTACATTATACGAAGACAGTACGTCCTTAGAGTAGTTGTAGCACAGACTATTACTTAAACACAGTTCGACATACTGTAGTATGCGTAATAAAACTTATTGTAAACAATTAAAATATTAAACATTACAAATTGTCACGTGCTGCAGCTAAAGTTATTAGGTTCCAAGGGAAGGAATAGAAATTTAGTGATAGTACCTTGTATTTTCCATTATTATTATTATTATTATGAATGAATTATTTCATATTACATTGTTATCATCATGTACATTGCTTTGCAAGTGCCTCTTATAGAAGTAATATTGTAAAATATTTTGGTTAGCACTGTTATACATTATTTTTGTAAGTATAGTTTATGATAGATGAATATTTTTCGTAGAAGGATCTTCCAATTTGCTGTAAAAGGAAGATTTTAAATTATGACAAAGCATTTTAGTATTGTTGACCAATCACAAATGAAACTTACAGGTATTTTTCCTACTAAGAAAAAGAGATGTAGAATTTAACTTTATTGTTACTGCAACTTTTAAACTTGTTAATTTTTGAAATATAAAAACTAAGCTTTTAAAGGAGTTACATTTTATCTGTAAAGTAAACCATGACTCCTAAGTTTGTAGGATGATAATACGATATTTTCTGAAGCAATTTGACTTCTAAAAGAAAAGATAAGGAGTACAATTATTTCTTTAAAATATTGCATATTACATTTAGTATTTATTTTTGTATAATTAAGTAATAAGGTATTAAACTTATTGAGATGTTAAGCGTTTTGGTTTAAAAATATTGCATGTGTATCTTGTATATGTATATGTTTGTCGTAATTTATTAAACTCTATTTTTCTTAGTATTTGTCAATTATTGAACTTCTGTAAAAAAAATGTATATTTATTTTGTAATATATGCATGTTAAAAGTTTTCTAAGTTTACTATTAGCAATATACATAGTTTTGTTAGCTTATTACTTGCTAACGTACGCAATTAGCTATTAAACATTTTAAGTTTGCTCAAAATTGTTGTACTGTTGGAAATTGTGATTTAGAGAGCTGCGGAATAACGCTTTTCCAGCGATTTTTAAATTTATACATTCTGCAGTCACTTTTAATTGTTGTTTATTATTTCCGGATGTAAAGTATCTGATGTAACCATGGATGAAGTATAAACAGTCTGTTTTTTATTTGTTATTAGTGTGTTATATCACATTCTTTAAATCTTGTCAATTAAATTATTATTACTGTTATTATCAGCAAACATAATAAATATTTGAGTATTTTTTTCGATAGTGCCAGATAATATCTGTGTTTCTAGCTAGTATTTTATAATAGGATATTGCTGCAAACGTTGTTGATTTTCAAATCTATGTTTAAAATCAGATTAAATCCATTTATGTATAATTTCAACGAAGTTTTATTATGGAATTTGTTTTTCTTAAGTAATATTTTATATTACATATTTAATAACTAAAGCAAGTTTTGGAAAGTGTCACATTTTTTTATTCAACTACAATCATTAACAGATGTAAAGTTAATAATTAGACGGTGCTAATTATAATTAGAATTACAAATAGTAAATAATAATTTGATTTTTTTTTTCTGTGCATATGTTGCTACATTTTAAAGTTAAAGAATAGTGTTTTAGTAAGAACTTAGACGTAGAACTTGAGTCAATTGACCAATAGTTCTACTTCCTTTTTTCGTTTTATTTCGTTCACAAGAGGTAAAATAGGGTGACCAGACGAAGTAAGTTAAGTGAAGCGCTTCTCGTTGGTGCGTGATCCCGGTGGAGACGAATGATTAATGAACGTGAATTATTATGAAAGAATTGGTGGAATGAAAATTTGGGAGAAAATGGGAGAACGTCGAGAAAACCCACGGACCAATGCAGTTTTGGACCGTATTCACATGACAATGAAATCCTTCCATAGAAGCATCACTGTAGGTACTAATAAAACAATTATGGACACCTTTGTGCTGTATTTCGAAATGAACAAGAGTAGCCGAGTGGTTAACACCATGTGAGTTTAGAATTTTAATTTACATCAAAAACCTCTTGCCATGAATCTCTATAGTGGTTAGGGAGCTTACATTTTTAAACTTTATTCTTTCACGTTTGTTAGTCAGCAAAGGCCTAAAATTCCTATTTAATTTATGGGTGATATTCAGCTCTCTTGTGGCTAAATGGTTAAATGTTCTTAGATTTTCTGAGGAAGATCCAAGCTCGATTTTTGATGAAAGCCCATGTGTGTGGGATTCGACGTTAAGCTGTTGGCCTGTCTCACATAGTTTCGATGCTGTAAGGGCATATTGAACTCCAAACATAGCTCCGTATGACTTCTATTGGATGCCTAAGAAATACTTAATTGCGAAATTTAATTCCTCCGGTTTTCGATAGGTTTACTTACAGATTCGCTACCGTTATGGTTAGTGTTTGTGGAGTTAGTTGAGATTATCCTTGCAACAGTGTATTGTAACGTTTAGATATATTTCTCAAGACAATTACACAACGTAGATTTCAACCTCAGTAACACTGTTCTGTGTATTAAAGTATCAGGAAACAGAAGTGAGTGAAAACACTAATCCTTTTTGTTGAAAACTTGGATTAGATCGTGCTGTAATATGGTTATTATCCAACAAACGAAATGCGCAAAAATGAAGTTGAGATAATCTGTGCAAACTAACAGTAAGTAAAATAAGTGATTCAAGTTGTCTGTATACATCTGAGTCGAGACGGTTTAGAAACCTGCTGTTCACACTGTTTTAGACAACGCTTCGACACCCTCGTTAAAAGATAATTGCAAGTTGGAGCATTACGCTGATAAAATTGAAACTGAAATCTGCGTTAAGCAGCTATGTTTTGTTTAACGCCTCTATTGGCCACAACACAACATAGCAAGGACCAGGGCTCTGTCTCAACTTGACTCTAAATGTACTGAGCATGATGATTTTAAAAGGAATTAAAGTTGTAGATGATACAGATTTTTTTCCAAGCCAGCTCTTTTGCATCATCTAGTTGATTTCAAAGTATATTTTATATGGAACACATTGATGTAAAATTTATCACTTTAGGCGGTCACTTCAATAAATCAAAAAATTCCGTTGGTCCGCTGACTAACTTTGAGAGCCCTTCCCGAAAGTTTAAAACTAGTTTTAAGGTAATCAAGTTACGAGAGTGACGAATTTAATTTCTATATACGGGAAAACTACGTCTATGCTGTTTGCATATGTGAAACTATACCTGGAAGCATCCACATCAGTCTTCTGTGGGTGTATTTCCATCTTACCGGTGTGTTTTCATCAACTTCTTCCGTGCAGTCAAACTGATGCCTCCGAAGATTCATTTTCTGGAGTAAAAGGTCACATGGATATGGACTGTTGATAGGTTGAGTAATGAACTGAACACGTGACTCTTCTAAAAAATTCGGTTGTCTGCCTCGCATTGTGTATAGGGCGTTGTCATAGTGAAAAAGACCACCGTCTGCCATCCATACGATCCAAAGAGTTAAATGCAAAATTAATCCAGAAATTCTGCCGCATATGTACTGGGTTGCACACATCCAGATATTATATTAGTGATCTTCGTGTAATAGTTCTTATACACAAGTTATACTTACTTTACATTGATTGTTGCATTGACATGTGTAATGAGATGAAGATATTAAATATAGGGAAAACGTGCTGTGTGAGACATGAGAAGCAGTAAAAAAACGTAGGGTGATACGAAGTCTTAGTGATGAAGTGCTAATCTCTAATATGAGAGATAATAGGTTCGACCTCAGGCTGAAAGCTTGAGTTCGACATCGCTATCCATGGTTCTGTACTGTAAATCGCTCCATTAATTTATTCAATTATAAGTTTCCTTTACCTATATTCGTTAGCTGAAGCGAATAGTTATAATCAATGGTTCTCGAACTTAAAATAGCATTTATTTATAATCAAAAGATATTGGGCCTTATACAGAGTCGTTCTGACGCGCGATTAGTGCCATTCTAAAGAGTTTGACTAACATGTTTCCTGTAGTAGTCAGGCCTTTAGTATGACGCTAATCATACGTCAAAGCGATTCTGTATAAGGCCCATTATCTTTAGCGTCAGAGAGAGGAATTTTAGGTTATTGCTGGTCGCTGAATGCGAAATGACAATTAGTTGTGAAATCACATGAAAAAAGACCACATACATAACTTTAAAAAAATGAAAAGTGAAACTAAAAGAACATTAAATTTTTTTCTTGTTTTTGAATTTAGATCTAAGATACTTATTCCTTCTTACGAATTTGCGTATTTTGTATTTCAGGAAAATAGTTAAGTAGCCAGTAACAAACTTAAGAGAGGGGAAGACAAAATTTCACGTCACATTCTATCTTTTTGATCATTGCCAGGCATAATTTTCTGAGACAGTGAAAATTTACTGCAGATGGCAAATCTGCATAAAATAAATTTTGTATACAAATTTAAATCAAAACCCTAGTGAAATTCACTGTCTTAATGAATATTTAATTATTTAAAAACATCTGGTCACCCTAATTAAATAGAAGCAATTGCTTAAAAAAAAAAAAAGTAGAATCATGAAGGCACTAAGTAATTTGTAATTCTAGGACGGTTAAGTAAATAACACACAAAACTTGTAAAACAATTTAATACAAAGTACAACAGAGCAAAGGTAATGTTTTTAGAAAATAATGGTTATTCTAGCTTGTGAAATAATTTAAAAATAATTGCTCATGAAATAAAATTCTATTACCGACTACTTTGATTATCTTTTATTCATTTAGTGTTAATAAGCGGAATTAGACCTTATACGAGGCAGGTTCAATAATTATTGTCCCCGGTATATTTAAAATACTTGAGCTGGGATGGCTGATATTGTAGCCTAATGTCTTAGATGCCTATATGCTAAATTTCAGAACCATAGCTGCTATATTAATATTCTTTTTTGTCGTTTCAGATGTGAGAGGTGGCATCTAGCTTGAAAAATGGAGAAAACCAAACGAGCTGTCATCAAGTACCTCCAGAAAAAGGGGTTAAGCCCAAAGGAGATTCATGAGGACATGATCAGTGTATTGGGTGATGGGGCTCCTTCCTACCAGGTGGTAAAGAACTGGTGCCGCGATTTCCGTTGCGGCAGGGAAAGCTGTCAACAGGCTCCTGGTGCTGGTCCTCCAACAGCAGCATGCACCACAGAAAACATGGATGCTGTGCATGATACAATTATAGCAGACAGACGAATCACGGTGCAACAGTTAGCAGATATCATGCACATCTCTGTAGGCTCAGTGGAAACCATTATGCATGAACACTTGGGATTCAGAAAGGTGTCAGCGAGATGGGTACCCATAATGTTATCTCGTGAAAATCAGAAAGACAGAGTTTGATGTTCAAGGGCTGGTTTGGAGCTCATGGGGGCAGACCTGAAACAGTTCTGTGATAGATTTGTGACAGTGGATGAGACGTCGCTCCACCACTATGATCCTAAGTCCAAACGACAGAGCACGGAGTGGCGGCACAGCAGTTCGCCTCCCCCATGCAAGTTCAAGACTTCCTTCGAAGCTGGCATAGAGGCTTTACAGCATAGGTGGAAGTGCATTACTATGAAAGGAGACTTTTTGGAAAAATAATACTCCTTATAAGTCAGGGACAATAATTATTGAACCACCCTCTTATACAGAGTAATGTCATAATCAAGTATGAAAAACCTTGTTTTCCTATCTAGTAAGTGTATTTTTTTTTTTTTTTTTTTTTTTTTTTTAAGCCTAGAACAGCTTTCTACAACTCCCAACAGCCTAATGTTATAACAACATGGTTTAAATATACGAGGGTAAAGCAATATTGAATGAGACTGACCTATTGAGACAGGTATTTCCTCAATTGGGAAACTAAGGCAGAGGTTGTTCTACATATCTCTCCTCCTCTGGTTCCATAGCTTCAGGTAGCTTCTTGATGACTGGAGAATCTATCTAGTATGTGTCGCATACATTAGTGAATAGCATTAAGGAAATTCACCAGAAAACGAAACACCAAAGACCCTCCATCCTTTTGCTAAAGAGGGCATAGTCTGATAGAGCAAGGTGTGGGTAGGGAGTATGGATAGTGTGGGACCGTAAACCCAAGGTTTTGCAGATGATGGAAGTCACCTTATTTGTGTGTGGTGCATTATCGTGCAGTAGCAACGCTCCATTTGTCCGCGTATTCTGTATGGAAGCAATGTAAAAGTCTCACGATGTGTAGCTCTCTATTCCCCGTGGCACATTTGGTAAGAACTATTCTCTCTTCCTCTATCCCAGAAAACAGTACCCATATCCTCTGATACCTGACGACAGACGAACGGACGGACGCTTCTATAAGAACTGACGTTCTATAAGACTTCCAACACGTATGCATAGCATAGTGTGGAAATCTAGAAAAACTAGGTTATAAATTTTGTATGTGAATTTACAAATGAAACTAGAAGAGGATATCTTTTTCGATAATCAAATTGAGAAGTGAGACAAAATGTGACTTACAAAATTTACGAAGTGAAACAAGGAAACCTTATTTTTTGGCTTGTCTCGTGGGCAGCACTATATTAGACGAATTTATTATATTGGTAATAGTATTCGATCTGTTACACTTCAGCGTTTATCAAAATTTGCGAGTGCGTCTATTATAGTACATTTCCCTGGTTTTGCTACAGACCGACAACTGGAAGGTGACTCCTGACACCAAGACAAGACACAAAGTACAGACCAACCTGGGTGCACACATGCTTCCGTTCGGAGTTATACGCTGAAAAAAAAAAAAAAAAAAGGTCCGTAGCTCCAAAACTATGGCACTGAAGGAAGTTTGTTAGTACTTCAAATTATATGCCCGTAGCCAAACTAACTCTATAAAAATTGTGGAAGTACCGCAGGATTCTGAAACTTGGATAGGGCAGCTAATAGTTCCTAAGTGAATTCTTGACCCGACTACGGTAGGTCCCATAGTTTTGGAGCTATGGACCTTTAAAGTTCATTTTTTCATATTTTCAGCAGCCTATAACTCCGAAAGGAAGCATTTGTGCACCCAGGTTGGTTTATACTTTTTGTCTTATCTTGATGTCAGGAATCGCCTCCCAAACGTTGTCTGTGTTGTTTTGAAACACCCTGTATAGCGCTTATTATTCTACTGCTATAGTATTTAATCAGTGTTCAGGGGAGACGTTTATGTTTGTCGTGTTACATTGCTCTAGTTTCGCAGCAGATATGTTTACTATATCTGAGTTACGGGAAAGTAAAAGAAATGTGTGTTGTGAAAAAGATTTTTAAAAATTGACAATATAAATAAATAAATAAATAAAAGAAAAATAGTCACTAACCATCAGATTCTTTTCTTGATAATTTGGAAAGACGTAAGGCAATGTTGTATGAGCAATGACGAATGGGTTTTACCAGCGGAAGGGTTGTCTGTTGGCGTTATTTGAGTGCTGCTTTGTGGGGAAAGGGACCGATCCTTTGTATTTCTGAAACTATATATGAGGATAGCGAACGAAGTTTAACTGCACTACTCAGTGACATGGGACTAATACTCTGGTTAAGCTTAAATAATAATGTCTCTTGTTTTATTATAATTTTATTTATTTGTGTGTTCTTTACAGTTACATTTTACCATTTAATTTCATCCATTATTCAAACTTACATTTTACTAGGTTACCATAATTCTCATATTGCTGTCAATACATATTACAAAATGAATCCACTATCATACACTACATATTTTTCTTAACATCCTTAATGCATCCAAGAAAAATAATTGATAATGCTTTGACAAAGAAAAAAAAAACATTAATTGCAATGGTCTCAAAATCTTTTATTCAGTGGCTAACGAAAGTTCTCTATTTAAGACAGAATGGAATAAAGCAATTTTACTGATACCTTGACAATATGAGAAAAATAACGTACTGGTTTACTTTGGCGCACCACTAAAAAGAATTGTTAAAAAATTATAATTCTTTCATTAATTTTCCTTCCTAAAGTCCCCTAAAAGGTTTCCGCTGGGCAACATCAAAATATCTCACTTCGCATAGACAAAATTCAAGGACGCCACCAGAACTAATTGTTGAAAATTTACAATTCTTTTACGATTTGCGTATAAATACGGCTTCCAGATAAATGGCATAAAAACTAATGTAGAAGAAACAAACCACCTGTGCTAGGTGGCCACTAAAAAGTACGATTGTCATCTAACCAAGTCAGGGGAGGGCGTAGCTGTTGCGCCCGCGCGTGCATCCAAAGGGGTCAGGCGCAACAGTGGTGGTAGCTATACGCGTAAGCAAGGGTAATGAAAAGAAGTGGATTTTGGCAATGATACGTGATTCAATAGCACTTGTCATGGTTTCATACTAGTAACGCTCTACTTGTAAACATAAAATACAGGTTCTGTATACCGTGCAGAAATATACAGCCGATGAAAAATGCCATCTAATACAGTCATCTTTCATGTACACTCACTTATTTTTTTCCTTCGTAAAGCACTTCTAATGATTTTACACTAGTAACTCTACACTTGTAAACCTAAAATACAGCTCTACTTCGTATTTAATTCTGTCACCTGTAAAAATTTGTTCTTTATAATCATGTTTTTTCATGCAAAGTGTTGAATTTTTAGCTGTAAATCCTCCAAAATGTGGTGCGCCAAAACTACACCAGCACCGAAAATAAATCGCAAATGCGTATGTTACTAACAAGTTTTCTTCATGTAATAAAGAAACAAACTGTTTTCATAACTTTGAACAGTTCAGAACAATGTTCCTAGAAATAAATGACAAACAATGTTAACAAAGAGAATGTATAGGTGATTATCAAAACTTTAAACTGAATTCTACACAGTGTTCTAGCATCAAAACGCCTTTTGTACAAAGTGATACAAGAATCAGAAAAAGAAAAAAAAGAACGCTAAATATACATTCACATGTTATACGAATTACCTGTCACCAAGGCTATTAAGTCTCGGTGGAATATTTGATATTAAGCAGCTCAATCTATTGAGAAATGTAAGACAAAACCGTAGTGTTAAAGCAGTATCGGAAATAACATCTCACTTACTTCTTAAACGTAATTTCGTCAATTATATACAAGGCATTCTTGTTTAAGTTCAATTAAGTAATTTTCTATTCGTAATGTAAAAACACGGTTGAAATACTGCTTTATGTTACGAAGAATATACAGTATAACGTAAGATACAATCAATAATAGCACTACACTGGAAGTAAAATGTGAATACAACAGTAAGTAACCAAACAAAAAACCTTGAAAGTGATAATTACGTGATTCTAATTTGAATGTATATTACCGTATCGGCAACATAACGACAAAATAAATTATCCATAACTTTCTATTTTCACACCTTCAGCACCTAACTCAGTTTTTTTACATTCAAACCCGTGCGACATTAATTCCACCTTTACTTTTTCAATCTCGGGCTCAGCGAGACCAGCCGGGAGTAATAAGTAAGCATAGCCACCTCCTCCAGCTCCGGTTAATTTGCCATGGATCCCATGTCTTATGGCTGTTTGACAGATAAGGTCCAGAGTAGGGTGTGACACTCCAAGAGCATACAAAAGACCCTGGTTAATTGTCACCAGCTCCTATTAAAAGAAGAAAAAAGTAACCAATTACAATCAGGGAAATTTGAAAAATGAAGAAAGCTAATATTGAGAACTTAGAAACCGTATGATACACTAGGCGGACGTAATAATAATAATATTGGGTCGATGGTTCGCGGTTCTTATATTTTATCTTTATTCTGCTGTTCTGTTAATTCAAATACAACATAGACATAACATATTCTACGAGTGTAACAATACATTTGCATACATTTTACTGTCACTCACAATCACTCAGCAATGTATTCACCTCCACTACGAGGTGAACATCGTATCTATGACCTGCCAACATTCAAGCAGCAGTTCAAAGCCTCGCCTGTAGAACTGTTTTGGTTTTGACTGGAAGGAATCTGTTAGCCATTGGCCAAGACAAGCTTTTCTGTGCTGTTATTTCAGAGATTGCTTTATTCCCGTACACTGCACAAATTGTTCTCGCAGCTTTTGCTGCACTGGATCCTCGGTTAAACTCGAAGAGTAAAATGTAACGAAAATGATCACTTTTCTCAACTTGACATACCATATTAATTTGTCTGAAATATATACAGTAATACAATCAAGAAAACCTGTGTTTCACAGAACACAAACTCCAAACTACGGTAAAACAACGGAATAATGATAAACAATCGCTTCACGCCGCATTGTTGCAAACCCAAAATAAAACCGCACGAACTTATGCATCGACCTTATAATAATAACTGTACTGCACGCCCTTCAGAAATTACAAAGCACAAGTAGAAGTGTCACGTGTACACCATGTGAAGGTGTGTTGTTTGTAAGGTTCGATAGTTTTTCAATTAATACTGAAACCGGAAGTGGTAGTGGATTTCTAACACTTTCACTTTTAGAAGAGAGATTAGAGTGGAAATAGAATATACTCTTGGGACGCTTAATTAATTGCAGACAACCGCTTCTTGCTGTCAGTGTTGGGCAAAATCAATTGAAATCAATTGCAATTGATCAATCAATTGAAAGTAATTGCTCTGAAAATCAATTGCAATTGATTTCAATTACAATTGATTTCAATTTGTAATTGACAATTAATTTCAATTGCAATTGAATTCAATCATAAAATTTGCAATTAAATTTTCGTCAATTGTTAATTGGTCACCAGGCAATTGAAACTTTTAATTGTTAATTGTCAATTGCAAAGGGTGCAATTGAAACATTCAATTGTTAATTGCAATTGACAATTGAAACTTGTAATTGTTAATTGTAATTGTTAATTGCAATTGAAATCAGCAATTAAAACTGAAGATAGAAGATATGTGTGTATTGTATTGTCCACTTGTTACTGTTTTACATATTTCACGTAAGGTACTTATAAGAAATGCTGGATATCTACCATCCCTTCCCCCCCCCCCCTGGGAAGAAAGCCGTGAAACTAAGTATTTTTTTAAATATATGTTTATGGTTCTATCCCCCTCGAAAGAACTCTATATGCCCGTCATGCATACAATAGGAATGACCACGAGCGAGTTCGAGCGAGTTTTCTTTAAAACTCGACTCGACTCGAAGCAGACATCTTTGAGTTCGACTCGAGATCTCGGCTCGAAAAATTTCCCCCAACTCGACTCGAATTCGGATCAAGTTTCCAGTCGAGTCGAGCCAATTCGAGCTAAATCTTTTGTGTAGTTCCAAGTACTACTATCTTCAAGTATCCTACATAGACAATATAATTATCAATTATACTACTACTACTACTATAACTATTAGTCCACCAGCGAACGAGTGCGGGCGGCCGATTTTGGAACTAAAATACAAACAACAGTGTTTCTAACCGGATCACTTGTAATTATTCTATCACAGTTGTTTTTGCCCTGTTCATAATAAACCACTTCACGCATATGTTCAAGTTAAGACAAACACAATTTCAAAAGTTATGGAAATTATTTTCAGAACATTTTAAGGGACTGCAAAAAAACAAAAAAAAAAAAAAAAAAAAACAAAAAAAAAAAAAGTGCATACACCCTCCGTATTAATATTACAATAACTTGCGAATAAACTAACCTCAGTGTTGTACAAAGGAACACTGAGAACTTCGTAGCATTAGAGTGTAAGGAATTCCTAATTCATCTGTTAACGAAACCTCGAAGTTCATCTTTGTGAATCAAAGTTATACTTTGGCAACTGCGCTTTCATTGTTTAAAGCAAGTTCTATTGTCTAGTTTTGAGATAAGGCGTCTTCGAAATTGCTACCAATTTGGACCATGTGATAGATCGATTGACAGTACCTTCAGTAACAAATTTGCATTGAGATCATTTTCGGATGTGCTGCAAAAGACTGGTGAGAGAGAAACTGATAATCTAACCGCCTCCGAAGGAGATTTGGATCCGCCCCTAATTAAGAAGGTAGATAAAGATAACTTTCTCTGATATCTAACCTGTCATTATTTAGCATGGTTTGGTAATTTAAAAATCCAGTATTTCTACCATATTTTGAAAAAAAAAAATATTTAAAAGAAATAAACCCAATGTTACATTGAGGCGGTAGGGGAGCGATTAAAATTTAAAGTGGGGAGCCTGACAATTGATTTCTTATAGCTCGTGAAATTCAGAAAAAATGAATTTCATATTAAAAAAGAAATACAAAATACATTTTCAGGGTAACTCTTACATTCATTATGTTATTATAAAGTTAATGGTACTTTTGAAATTGATTAGAGTGAATAGATATGTATTTAAGTAACAAAACCACTTGCGTAAGTTTTTCAAAATATCAAGTTAGAAGAACGAAGTTTGTCTTCCACTGCTATCTCATTGCTCAAAGATACCAGCGATGAAACAATTGGCCGGAAATCTACGTAGCACATTTTAGTACTTACACTTGAAATAAAAATACAGCTGTTTAAAGACGATTGATTACCTTTGTCTTTGAATTTCATATGTGCACACAGGATTTGTTAAACAAGACCATACATCTGATATGTTTGAACTATATGCAACTTATGCTCACAGGCTAAACTCAGTCTTCTGAAGTCAATCGACAAATGATTACGTATTACAGACACAAAAAACAATACTAGGCTCCCAAGTTTCAAAATTATATTGTGTATGAAAACAGATAATAGAATTAATTCCTTGTCACAAGAGACCTAGGGTCTGAAAGAAATTCAGAGGGAGTTCAAAGGGAATTTCTATACTCATAAATAAAAGTTGTGAATTTATTGTGTATTGAACCAATGATATTTATGCTTACATTACCCATGCGCTGATGTTTTATCGATACTTTTATTTCACATTTACCAAAAGGCTGGATTACGATTATAATCCTAAAAGAAAGGTACATTGTAATCAGGTTTTACAAGGCAATCCCGAAAGACAAGCTATCCAATCCCGTAGCCCTTTAAAAAATTAAGGAAAATTTCTTTTTCACTTCCTTTTCCCCCAAAGGGTTCACATTAATCGAAACAATGAAATGAAATTTCTTTAGTTTAACGTCCCATGATTATGCTCTTTATGCTAGAGGAGACAGATGATTAATGAAAGTGAAACATTGTAAAATTAATTGTTGGGCTCTCACAGAACCACGTACAACAAAGACACATGCGCTAGCTAATAGACCAACGGAGAGAACTTCCACAGTTCTCGAGTGGAAACGTATCGGAATTCTTTCTTGGCTACAACTCAAGAAAATAATTTAGTTGTCAATCGATAGACGTACATTAAAACAAATACAATCATCGCGAGCCTTAACTTGATTTAAACTTACAGTTACAAGATATTGCGCAAGTATCTAAGCTATCAACCCATAATTAATATTTTAGTCATTACATCCTATTACTGAGTTTTACAGGTTTCTACTGTTTTATAATGAAATCAAATAAAACGTAATCAATTTTTTTTATATAATCTGCTTAATACACGGTAGAAACTCACTTGTATGCTATCTTGTTCTTAAATTGTTAATTTCCATGCATATGCCATTATCCACAATACATCTGCATTACTGCAGGAATAACCATTACTGCATTCATTAACAACTATATAATTTATGGAGTTCTTTATTAAGCGAAACAGATTAGGCTACTTATAACATGTAAACTGCAACTTTTGAAAATCGTTGGATACACTGCAGAGTGACGCTCTCCGTTCCCCTGTCCCACCGCGCTTACCAAGAAACTGATGTAAACACTACACTAGCGCCCTCCACGAAAAACCGCACTAATATCCTGGTCAGGTAATAATTATTATTATAACACCGTGTACCTGTATAAACATGGAATATAGGCGGTTTGTATCGGAATACTAAAAATTAGTTAACTGTCAATCTCGGTAGTCAAGAAATCTTCAGGAGGCAAGGACATCGGTCACGAGGTTCTTGACTTGAGTTCAGGAGGAGCAAGTATTCGGGCTCGAGCCAAAAATTGTTAGAAGTTATGGGACTCCAGCCAAACATGTTTAAAACTGCTCGACCCGGGTTTAGGGTTGTCAACGACTCAAGCGGCTCGCTCACAGCTCATTCACTTATCGAGCCGAACCGAGAAGTGAGCCGAGCCAACAGCTTATCCAACCGAGCCAGCTCGAGCCGAAGGCTCACACGAGCCGAACCGAACCGAGCTGATTGCTTACCCCAACCGAGCCGGTTCGAGCCATTGGCTCAGTTAAGCTAACTCGAACCCAACCTATGGACTCGTTTCAACGGAGCTGGTTCGAGCCATTGGCTCCAATCGAGCCGAGTCGATAACTCGCCTTTACCGAGCCGGTTCAAGCCATTGGCTCAATTGAGCCCAGTCGATGGGTAATCCCAACCAAGCCAGCTCAAGCTGTACGCTCAGTTGAACCGAGCCGGGCTGGTTGACATCACTATTCTGGTTGGGCTTCTACTTTGGCTAAAAAACTGGACCGTGCAGTTCTCAGCTTTGATGGTAAGAACTACAAAAAATTATATGAAATCTTTAGTTTTACGTCCCACCGGTTAGGCTAAAGGAGACGGTGATGATGGGAAATGAATGAAATGAAGAAAGTGGGAGGAAACGGGAGAACCCCGAGAAAATCCACGAGTACGGTGTTTGTCCACCACAAAGTCCAAACTGCGCGAGCTGAGATCGAACCAGGGTCCTCAAGCACCGGAGGTGAACGTTCTACCGCTGACCCACCGCGCCCCCTGGTAAGAACTACAGTATATACTTATATTGGTGCTCACGGCGTCATTAACTTGTTCCACCACCAACGAATTTCGAGGTACTTTGTTTTGCATCTTTTGTGCGTGTTTTGTGTCGCATTGTCCGCCTATTCCCACATTTTGTGCATCACCGGAAGTGGGTCAAAATGGGCCTACAAATATGACGGAACAAATTATTGCTCTTCCGCCACCAATGAATTTCGAGGTCGTTTCCTTCACATCGTTTTGTGCCGTTTTGTGCGTCTACTTCCGTTTTGTGCGTCACCAGAAGTGGGTCAAAATGGGCTTCCAAGATGGGACGAAAATGACCAAGAGTTCCGCTACTATCGAATTTCGAGGTCGTTAATTTCACACCGCATACCATTTTGTGCGCCTATTTCGACGTTTTGTGCGTCACTGGAAGACGGTCAAAATTGGCCTCGAAGGTGAGACGAAAATGACCCACTTCTCCGCCAGTGCCGAATTTGGAGGTCCTTCCTTTTGCATCGACTACTGAATTTTCGTGCTGTTTCGTACCCCCATTTCCACGTTTTGTGTGTCGCCAGAAGTGGGTCAAAATGGGCTTCCAAAATGGGACGAAAATGACCAAGAGTTCCGACACTATCGAATTTCGAGGTCGTTAGTTTCACACCGCGTACCCTTTTGTACGCCTATTTCGACGTTTTGTGCGTCACTGGAAGACGGTCAAAATGGGCCTCGAAGGTGGGACGAAAATGACCCACTTCTCCGCCAGTACCGAATTTCGAGGTCCTTCCTTTTGCATCGACTACTGAATTTTCGTGCTGTTTCGTGCCCCCATTTCCACGTTTTGTGTGTCGCCAGAAGTGGGTCAAAATGGGCTTCCAAGATGGGACGAAAATGACCAAGAGTTCCGTTACTATCGAATTTCGAGGTCGTTAATTTCACACCGCGTACCCTTTTGCGCGCCTATTTCGACGTTTTGTGCGTCACTGGAAGACGGTCAAAATGGGCCTCGAAGGTGGGACGAAAGTGACCCACTTCTCCGCCACTACCGAATTTCGAGGTCCTTCCTTTTGCATCGACTACTGAATTTTCGTGCTGTTTCGTGCCCCCATTTCCACGTTTTGTGTGTCGCCAGAAGTGGGTCAAAATGGGCTTCCAAGATGGGACGAAAATGACCAAGAGTTCCGTTACTATCGAATTTCGAGGTCGTTAGTTTCACACCGCGTACCCTTTTGTGCGCCTATTTCGACGTTTTGTGCGTCACTGGAAGACGGTCAAAATGGGCCTCGAAGGTGGGACGAAAATGACCCACTTCTCCGCCACTGCCGAATTTTGAGGTCCTTCCTTTTGCATCGACTACTGAATTTTCGTGCTGTTTCGTGCCCCCATTTCCACGTTTTGTGTGTCACCAGAAGTGGGTCAAAATGGGCTTCCAAAATGGGACGAAAATGACCCATTGTTCCGACACTATCGAATTTCGAGGTCGTTAATTTCACACCGCGTACCCTTTTGTGCGCCTATTTCGACGTTTTGTGCGTCACTGGAAGACGGTCAAAATGGGCCTCGAAGGTGGGACGAAAATGACCCACTTCTCCGCCACTACCGAATTTCGAGGTCCTTCCTTTTGCATCGACTACTGAATTTTCGTGCTGTTTCGTGCCCCCATTTCCACGTTTTGCGCGTCACCAGATGTGTGTCAAAATGGGCCTCCAAAGTGTGACCAAAATGACCCACTGTTCCGACACTATCGAATTTCTAGGTCGTTTCTTTTGCATCGTTTAGTGCCTATTTTTTAAAAAAGTTTTCTGTACCTACTTCCACGTCTTGTGCGTCACCGGAAGTGAGTTAAACAGACCTTTAAAGTGGGAGTTAAATGGCTCACTGTTCCGCCACTATCGAATTTCGGGGTCGGTTCTTTCGCATCGTTTAGTGCCTGTTTTGTACGTTTTGTGCGTCACCAGAAGTGTGTCAAAATGGGCTTCCAAAGTGTAACGAAAATGACTCACTCCTCCGCCACTACCGAATTTCGAGGCCCTTCCTTTCGCATTGACTAGTGCCTGTTTTGTTACGTTTTGTGCCCCTATTTCCACGTTTTGTTCGTCACTAGAAGTGTGTCAAGATGAGCCTCCAAGGTGTGACGAAAATGACCCACTGTTCCGACACTATCGAATTTCTGGATCGTTACTTTCGCATCGTTTAGTGCCTTTTTTAAAGTTTTCTGCGCCTATTTCTTGTCTTGTGCATCACCCGAGGTGAGTTAAACGGAGCTCTAAAGTGGGAGTTAAATGGCTCACTGTTCCGCCACTATCGAATTTCGGGGTTGGTTCTTTCGCATCGTTTAGTGTGTATTTTGTACAGTTCTGTTCGCCTACTTCCACGTTTTGAGCATTACCAGAAATGCGTCAAAATGGTCCATCAATGTGTGAGGAAATAGAGCCATTGTTCCGCCACTATCGAATTTGGACGTCGTTTCTTTCGCATCGTATAGTAACTGCTTTGTACTGTTTTGTGCTCCTATTTCCACTTTAGTGCGACAACGAAAATAGGTCAAAATGGCCTACAAGTATAGCGGAATAACTTAATGCTGTTCCGTCACCATCGAATGTCGAGGTTGTTTTCTTCACTTTTTTTTTTTTTTTTTTTTTTTTGCATGATTTGTGTCGCTTTGTGCATCAGTGGGAGAGGGTCAAATGGACCTTGAAAGTGGAATGGATATGTCTTTTTCTGCCATATTTGTAGGTCGTCTTTGACCCATTTTCGTTGGCCTACAAGACGTGAAAATATGCGCAGAAACGGTAAAAACATGCACTAAACAATGCGAAAAAACGACCTTGAAATTTGATACTGGTGGGAGAGTGGATCATTTTTCTTCCCACATTGAATGCCCATTTTGACCCACTACCATTGATTCGCAAAACGTGGAAATAGGTTTACAAAACGGTAGAAAACACGCACAAGATGATGTGAAGGAAACGACCTTGAAATCGTTCCTGACGGAACAGCATTAACTTGTTCCACCATATTTGTAGGATAACATTGACCCATTTCCGGTGACGCAGAAAACGAGGAAATAGGCGCACAAAACGACACAAAAAATTTCCATGTAATTAAGCTAAATTTCCATTTAAGTTTGTAAGCTTAATTATATGGAAAATTTTATACATTTTTCCTTTACGTTGGTCTACTTTAAATTGATTTGGGACTTTTAAATTTTATTCAGTTTTCTACTGAAAACTATCTATAATTCAACAAGGAAATAATTATTAATTATAACTATTATCTATATAATTGAATAGATAATAATTTGTTCAATTGTAATTTGTTCCATAACGAACACTTTACCATTTCGTACTAGCTATTATGCCCGTTCTTCGCATGGATCAGATTAAATATCAATGTAAACGAACTGAACAACGGGAGAACAATTAAGAAACATTTCTAAAATTTAATATATTTTGTGTGAATATATATCCAACAACGTACATGTGTTTTCATTGGGAAGGCCGATGGGGGCTGAATTTGAACGTATACACTATCGGGGGTGTCACTATACGTCTGAGCAACCCCAATAAATATGGATTCGACACAAATTCTACTACTTTTACATGTCCCGGTGAACCACCCCTCAGACCCCCTTGGTTCGTATTGTGAAAAAATCTCCTCTGACCCCCACCAACTCCCAACCAATACCGCGAAAACTATGAATGTGACACTAGCATCTGCCATTTTCTACTACTTTTTACATATGCCGGTAAAAGTCCCTATAATCCTCTGGTTCCAATTAAAAAAAACAATGCCTCTGGCCCACAGCCGATGGGGGCTGTATTTGGAAGTCAACGCCTGTGGAAGTATCACCATTCATCTTAGCGACAGCGAAAACTATGGATTTAACACTAATATCGGTCACTTTCCAATATTTTTACATGTCTCGCAATTCCCCACCCCCGGTGACTCCCGGCCCGCATACAATGGTGGCTAAATTTGAAAATCATCGCTAATGAAAGTATCACCATTGATATCAGCCACCGCGAAAACTATGGATTTGACATCGGTCACTGTGGATTATTTTTACATGTCTCGTGATCCCCTTTATAATGTCCCCCTTTCTTAGCTGATGGGGGCTAAATATGAAAGTAAACGTGGTCTTGAGTTTCACCATTGAGCTCAGCTATCCCGAAAACTATGGATTTGACATTAATATCGGTCATTTTCGATTATTTTTACATGTCCCGGAATTCCCCCTCTGGTGACCCAAGACCCGCATACAACGGTGGATGAATTTGAAAGTCATCGCTAATGGTAGTGTTGCCATTGATATCAGCAACCGCGAAAACTATGGATTTGACACTAATATCGGCCATTTTGGATTACTTTTACGTTTCGGTATCCCTTCCCTCCCCCCCCCCCGTTGACCCACGGCCCGCAGCCGAATACGGTGAATTTGGAAGTTAATGCAATCGGAGTTTCACCATTGATCTCAGCGACCTCGAAAACTATGAAATCGACACTGATATCGTTCTACTTTTACATGTCCCGGTAAACGCCCCCCTGAGACCCCTGGTTCGAATTTTGTTGAAAACGTTTTGCCTTGGTGTGGGACCTGGACCAAGGTATCTTTGACCAAAATTTGGTAACTCTCGGTCGACTTTTCTGGTCTCCAGGCCGGTCCCGGTAAGCGTCCCCTGGAGACCCCCTAGTAAGGAATTAAAAAAAAAAAAACTCTTCGTCTTGGTCTGGGGCCTAGACCAAGCTACCCGTGACCAAATTTTGAAAAGTTTCGGTCCACTCGTATCGTTCACAGGCTGCACAAAGATAGATAGACAGACACACGAACAAACTCTATTTTATTTATATTAGAAAGGTCAGATCCGCCGTTATTGTATTAGTGCGGTGCTTGAGCGATTGATCGTAGAAACTCCGATGAGTGATAATTTTATAGGCTTGTTTTATTACAAGTTTAAACTCTTTAGTCAGTAGAGAAGTGGTCGTGAATCATGGGTCAGAGTTGATGACAATGGATTTTGGTGGGTCAGAGTGGGTCACGGTGGATCGTGGGTCACGACGGGTGATGAGTCAATTGGTCGTGGCTAAAGTTTTCATTGCCCCACGCCCTCTCTGAACTACAGTGCTGAAAATTAATCAGTGAAAATCAATTGCAATTGATCAATCAATTGAAAGTAATTGCTGTGGAAATCAATTGCAATTGAATCAATTGCCAATTAATTTCAATTGCAATTGAATTACAGAATTCAATTGCAATTACTTTCAATCAATTGATCAATTGCAATTGATTCTCCTTTTTCAATGGCCAACTGCAATTAACAATTAACCATTACTTATTTCAATTGTTAATTGCAATTAATAATTAAATTTACAGATTAATTGTTAATTGTTAATTCAATTGAAATTTGCCCAACACTGCTTGCTGTCTATAGCAGTTTTTACTCTACAGTGACCAACGTCAAAACCGGAAGTGGAACTCTTATGCAACATCTGGTTTGAACAGAGTGCTAACAAAGAAGATAGTATATTTTTCTGAATACTAAAGCAATTCCAAAAAACACTTCTCGCTATCTATTACCGTTCTTGCTCTATAGTGATCAACGTAGAAACCGGAAATGGTTTATTTCTACAATTTCCGGTTTGAATATCATCTCCATCAACGAATTCGATTCCTAACTTTTGATCCTCTGTATTCTTGTCAAAATTCATCCTAAGCTGTCAAGTAGGTCTGGAGATTTTTCTCTCCCGAACGGATGGAAAAAGTAAATATATAAATGAGTATTGATAAGCGAATCTCCTTAAACATTTACACATTATTATCAAAGGATAAGAAATACGAAATATATAACTAGTATTCAGTTTATAACCAGTATTATAATAAATATATAGTAGCATAGTGTAGTGTAGTAAACATATAAATGTAATTATATAATTATTTTTTTACTTATAATAAGCAAGAATATTCTACAATTTATCAATTTGCAACTAGCAACGCTTACATTTAGAAATTATAAACCTAAACTGAAATATATTCAAGCCCATAAACTCCACTGTATTACTCGCATCATATAATTTACAGAATAGAGAATATTTATTTATATTTATTCTTTGCAGGAATATATATAAACATGTCTACCTCTTGGTTTTGGCTAGAACAATATAAAGATAATCATGTTTTCATCTTGTTGCTAATCATAATTTTTAAACATTAGTCAGCAACAATTAGACTAGTTAGTGGGATACCTTAGCGAAAAATTATTTCACTTCCGGATACCAGTCTGTCCTTTTCAGCGCATTAAGTATAGGTCATAAGAAATCGAAAAAGACAGGGACACAGGTTTTCCCTGGTCTAGGGTGGTCGTGGCTGCCATTTTCCAAAATGTCCGCCCTGTACCACAAAGTGTAGGTGTAAGTCAGATGCAAGTATCTCAAATGAGCAATATCGGTGTCTATTTATTGGTTTTTGATGACGCTGAGTCGATTGGAATAGTTTCTTAACATGTAAAATACATAATGGATGACAAAGCCGCCATTTTTAAAGATGGCGGACCTATAATGTTATTTTTGGAAGTAAATCAGGGAGTAAAAGTCCTACAAGTGTAAATCTGGTGTCCATTTATAGGTTTTCGAGGTCACCGAGTTCATTGGAACAGTTTTTGGAATGGTGCGACATATGCTTGATTGCCGGAAGCAGCAATTTTTCAAAAATGGCCGACGTATATGGCTCAAGTTGAGCATGAATCAGGAAGGAAAAGCGTTACATGTGTAAAATTCATGTCCATTTATAGGTTTCAGAGGTGACTCAGTTTATTAGAATATTTTTAAGTTTTTTAATACTGAAACAAATACATTTACATTTATTAAGTGCATTTACAATAGTTAATAAAGGAAAACGTTGTGAACAATTTGAACTTAATTTTACGAAAAATCAGCTGTAGAGCAGTGTCCTTCGCATGTGCACAGTTGGGAGCATGTTAAACTCTTTTTCACACACTTGCATGTAGAGCAGCGCTTTTTGCAAGAACATGCAACGAGTTGCTTACAACTTTTGGATATGTCCGGAATTGTTGTCCAAATTGGCGTATACTGATCTCCACTTCGTTTCCATCCATAGCTGTCTGGATCTGGTGTCATATATTCATGATTTGTACAATTGTGCCATAGTTTTGCTTGCAAAGCAGCACGCTTTATATGCTGAATAAGTGCATTCTTCGTATGTGGTATGTTTTCTATTGCGCGATTTTTCTTCCTGTACAGTATCCGTCTACACTCGTTCACATCATTCAAGTGAGACGTTATATCATATAAGAGAACGACATACCGCTCAATAATAGCAAGCACCTCTTCCTCTACCTCAAAACCCATTTCGTACATATGTTGAAATGCTGAATCAATTTCTTTGTACTGCATCCATGCTTTCCACGCCGTTCGATTGCCTATTCCACAGAATGCTGACACAGTGTCACACCCACTAAAAGCATGAAATGCAGGTAGATTTTTCTGGATCTGGGGACATAGGCGAGAACAGATATCATGAACTGCGATATAGTGCCTGAACTTTCCACATCCATAATCAATCCATAGTTCATCAAGGTGCTGTATCTTGCTAAACACACCGATCGCAATTACTACAACATCTGTGTCTACAGTTCGAATACATACTTTTCTCATGTAAGTAAGCTCAGCTGCATGTTTGACGTGTAACATAAGTCGTCCATCTGCTTCCTCATGTCATGATGGTGAAATACCACTCACATCTAGCACTAAGGATGAAGTCACAACATTCTCGCCAACAGTACACACAACTTCTTTACCATCATATATTTCTTGGATGAGCAGCTCCGCTAGAAGCGTAAATAACTGTTCTTTGTTACTGCCTTCTTTCAGAAAGTCACTAAAATTTCTAGGAACTTGAGTAGATGGCCGAACACGTACGTAAACGCCTCTATTGCATTTTCTTCTCTGCCTGGTATCGCTCTTAAGAGAAGTGGACTTGTACGTATCAAAGACGACATCTACTCGAGTTACGGTCTTCAACACATAATTTATATATGGTTTAAAAACTTGGTGGAAGTAGTCTTGAAACGTCTTAGATTTACCGACCTTAAGAATGTGCACTAGCCGCACCATCTAGAACAGTAGCACTGAAGTCAGGTGCGTCAAATCTCTCCTTCTCTTCGATGTTAATACACTCCAGTACATCTTGTTTGTTAGCAGATTGACGTAGTCTTCCGTTGTCAGAGAGAGAGGGTTGGCATGGTTGGTTCTCGTGAGCAAAGAACTGATAAATATCACTTTCACGTGATTGCGATGCGCTGAACAATTTACAAAAAGAGATTTGAATCTCTTCGCAAATTCACTGTCTTCTCGTTTGTGGCACATTTCTTCTTCACGGGTGTGTTGAATATTGAAATATTGTTTTTCGGAATGACATCGTGTATCGAGAGTTTAATATAATCGAGACGATTTGTTACGTATTCCTCATACTGCTGAAGTACCTTCTCATGCAATTCTTTAATTTTCTGTCTCATTTCATCTTTTGGCATTATCTGCCGAATGTCAATTGATACCAACACGTCGCCTTTAAATGGATTTCCATGTTCATTTAGAGCAGCAATAAAATTTCTCACGTGTTTCCGAAATCTTTCATTATGATGATTCAGTGGTCGCGATGATGTTGATTGCGCTTGGAAAAATATACTCTCCTCGGAATTGGATAACATTGCAGAAAGTGTAGGACCTGCCAACACCCACTTCAATAAAGCGTCTTTGTTATCCAGAATTCCTATGGCACCTCCATTTCCTTTCACAAGCTTATTGTTTTGTTTGTGGTATTGGTCATCGGGGATAGATGAAAACAATGCTCTAGTTCTAGAACTAGTAAAATGGCCGTTGCAGAATTCCGCGTAAATCTCTGGATGTCAGGTTGGTAACTCCTTCAGAGTGCGAACAAATACAGGCAACCACCGAGAATAATGAACAGCATCCAGGGTAAATGTCTATGGGCATATAAGTTCTAATGTCTCCAAAAACATGTGGTAATTAGATGTTCGGATGCAAAAAATGAAGCATAGAAGCAAACTTTCCAGCTCCATGACTTGATTCCAGAAATGTTAACACTTAGAAATGTCATTGTATATATTTGGGAGGGAGCAATGTGCAGTTATAAAAATTTTCTTAAAAAACCCTGATAAATAATAAAGATACGCCAGGGAAATACGGTCATGCCACACCATATTGATTTCCTTGACATTTTACTAACAAAAATAGATGTGAAGCAATTTTACTAATGAGACTATATTGATAAATGTCAGATTGTAAGGAATTTTATCTGACCATTCCAAAAACTGTTCCAATCAACTCAGTGACCTCGAAAACCTATAAATGGACACCTAATTTACACTTGTAGGACTTTTACTCCCTGATTTACTTCCATAAATAGCATTATAGGTCCGCCATCTTTAAAAATGGCGGCTTTGTCATCCATTATGTATTTTACATGTTAAGAAACTATTCCAATCGACTCAGCGTCACCAAAAACCAATAAATAGACACCGATATTGCTCATTTGAGATACTTGCACCTGACTTACACCTACACTTTGTGGTACAGGGCGGCCATTTTGGAAAATGGCAGCCACGACCACCCTAGACCAGGGAAAACCTGTGTCCCGGTCTTTTTCGATTTCTTATGACCTATACTTACTGCGCTGAAAAGGACAGACTGGTATCCGGAAGTGAAATATTTTCCCGACTTCGGAGGTTTAGCTATCCCACTAAGTAGAAAATTTACCATAGCGATAACAGGGTTGCCATTGCTAAATAATGTAATAAATTTCCAGTCTGGAAAATTTTAATAGGAGGTGAGATCAGTTAATATCGAAATATGAAAAGAAGACACCTTAATTTTTGCACTTACACTTGCAACTTGCTTTAGATACTTTTATTCAGGTACTAAAATAGTTGCAGTATTTGTTTTACATTCACGAACATGGAAAAGAATCAGTTTTCGAAAAACGTAACATTTGTTCGCATGAGCAGTAATCCGTTTCTGCACTTAAAGGGGTATATTCAGAGACGATTTGACATGTGATTAGCGTCGTACTAAGAGTGTGATTAATGCGTGATTATAACTTTTGTATACAGAAGCACTTCTGTGATGTTTTCCACGACTTATATTGAAAGATGCAAACCACGACTTTTCCGCAGGGATGTCTAAATATATTATGAGAAAAGTACGAGAATGCTCTTTTACATTCAGTCGTACCTCTTCTTCTAATGTGTTTGGGCGATCTTGCGGAAAAGTTGTGGCTCATTTCTTTCGATATATGTAGTGGATAACATAATGAACGTTTTGCTCAGTACAAAAATAAATTACGCTGTAGTCAAAACGCTTCGTATGGCGCTAACCACATGTAAAATCATCTTTAAATATGTCCTAAATAGATTTTGCTGAAGGTTACAATAAAAGTAAGAAAAATATCACTTTAAATTTTGACTGATAACACCAGTATGCAGGGTTTTGTTGTTATGAAAGCAATCAATGACTGAAGCAACTGACATTGTTGAGTATGAAACTAAAACTTGTTTTGTGCTAGCACGTCACATTTTCATGCAAATTGAATATCCTAGTATGGTAACGTGTAGTTTCGCATAGAAGGATGGATTCGAAGGTGTGGGCACTAAACCACAGTGAGAATTGTTTTTACGCAGTGATGATTATATTACATACTACGAAAAATAAGCGAAAATGTCCAAAATGCAACTGCCAAATTAGCCAAAACGAACTTAATGATTTGGTGCGATTTCTGAATGTATCAGATGTCGCAAAGTTAACAGGATCTAGACTAAAATCAAAGAACTTTTAAGGGTTACTACATTCTCATGGTGTAGACACCGAGAAGTGGAATTCTTTCCACATTTTGAACATGAAAAATGGTGTCTGTTGTCACATTTCTGTATTACCGAAATTCTACAATGTTCTCAATGTTCTTTATGATTCAGAACATTTGTGATTCTTTGCCCATTTCAGCAAATCCGGTTTAAAAGGTCTTCTATTGCACATCATGAACTTTTACCCTTCCACTCCAGTGGCTCATTCGGTGATTTTGGAGGAAACTTATGAAAGCAATAGTTTTTGTTGGTGTTGGACAAGGAATATAAATAGTTAGCGTGTGAGTATGGAACTTGAAGGCAAGGTTCGACTACTGGGTGCGGCTAATTTAAGCAATTTGTCGCAACTCTAAACAGGAACAGTGATTGTTTTAAATACATTTGTGTTCGTTTCCCATCAATTACATGGGAAAATTAAGGACGGTATTTTTATAGGACTTCAAATACGAAAATTATTCGAGCACAAGACTTTTGAAAATACCATGAGTGAGGGTTTCGAATACTTTCCAGTAAGTAATATATACTTTTTGAAGAACTGGAAACTGAATACTATGCTTCCAAACTTCTGGAAGGAATGTTGAAAGCTACCAATTATAATAGCACTGAAGTACATTTTTTCACGCATATCTCGATACCTTTCCTGAAAATCCAAGCAATTTTATAGAATATGGGGAACGCTTTCATAAAGAAATTAAGATGATGAGAGAAAATGAAATGAAATGAAATTTTTGAGTTTTACGTCCCACAGTTATGCCGGTTAGGCTAAAGGAGACGGTGATGATGAGTAACGAATGAAATGGTGGAATGAAGAAAGTGGAAGGAAACGGGAGAACCCCGAGGAAATCCACACACACGTTGTTTGTCCACCACAAGGTTCACTTGGCAGGAGCTGGGATCGAACCCGGGACCCCAAGCACCAGAGGTGTACCACTGAGCCACCGCGGCCCCAAGATAATGAGAGATATATCAAGGCAAGTGAACTATTCATATGATAACCGATTACTGTTGGTTGTTACACTGAAAATACATCCTCGGACACCAGGCCCACTGCACTAAACTTTCTCGCTCCAATTTCTTAAATCATGTTGTGCTGTAGTCATTAATAAAACATTTTCTTGTGAAATACAAACAAAATTTACGGTGTTTTCGGAAAACTTTCCATAAGAAAACTCATCCCCAAAAGTAAACTACTCCTTGTAGGTTTTTTTCATAAGAAATGACTTACAATTAGGATTATTAATGAAATATTTATATATCAAATAATAAAATCGCAGAAGTCGTATTTCACAAAACTATCAAAAAAAAAAAAAAAGAATAAACTAATTCTCGTCCATTTTTAAGAACAATTAAGTTTTGCCATATTGTCAGGTTATTAATAAAATATTTATATATGACATATGAACAAAATCGCTTGAGTCGTTTTTGAGAAAATCGTCCGAAGAAAACTACCCCTATAATGATAGATGGAATAGATATAAGGGAAAGCTTGTATATCAATATACGCTTTCCTCTCATACCTATTCTGTCTATCAATACAAAACTTGGTACACATATTTCTTATTCCCTATAGTATTTTTCGAGATACATTTGGATTGTGTGACTTTACCCGGGGTCATTCCAGAGGGGTTCAAAGTTGATGGGAGGGATTTCTGAAGGGAATTTTCCCGACATTCTGCCAATTTTCCCTGTTCGAGTACGTTATGGGCCCCAATATATAACACCTCTGGAAAGCGTGTTTCATGCTGAAGAGAATGAACTATAAACCATGACTTTCTAATGAACAGTGTTGATGCAATAGCTATTTCCCACTGAGTCTACGATTTTCTTTAAACTAACAGGGTCAAATGGGCCCCAGGGACTTACTCCGTTGTCCATGGCACCTAGTTTTTTGTGCATGAACATATCTTTGTTATGTTTATCGAATGGACTAGGTTTGATTCGGATGTCCGGATGACAGGTTCATGTCCGTTCCTTGTCAGAAGACAAGT